>NC_067489.1:14285673-14912068 GCF_947179515.1 Apodemus sylvaticus
TGATAGGTCTTCCTTTATATGTTACTTGCCCTTTTTCTCTTACTACCTAAGTATTCTTTCTTTGTTTAGTACATTTAGGGTTTTGATTATTATGTGATGGGAAGTATTTCTGTTCTGGTCCACTCTGTTTGCAGTTCTGTAGGCTTCTTGTATATTCATGGGCATCTCTCTCTTTAGGTTAGGGAAGTTTTCTTCCATAATTTTGTTGAAGATATTTGCTGGCCCTTTAAGTTGAAAATCTTCACTCTCATCAATGCCCATAATCCTTAGGTTTGGCTTTCTCATTGTGTCCTGGATTTCCTGGATGTTTTGGGTTACAAGCTTTTTGCATTTTGCATTTTCTTTGACTGTGGAGTCCATGGTTTCTATGGTATCTTTGGCATCTGAGATTCTTTCTTCTATCTCTTGTATTCTGTTGTTGATATTTGCATCTATGGCCCCTGATTTCTTCCCAAGGTTTTCTTCAAAGTTGTCACCCTTTGTGATTTCTTAGTTGTTTCTACTTCTGTTTTTAGATCCTGGGTGTTTTTGCTCAGTTCCTTCACTTGCTTGTTTGTGTTTTCCTGTAATTGTTTGAGAGATTTTTGTGTTTCATCTTTCATCACTTCTGCCTTTGATCAAAGTTCTCCTGTATTTCTTTATAAGTGATTTTTGCATTTCCTCCTTATTGGCTACTAATTTATGACCCATATTTTCCTGAATTTAAGTGATTTTTGTGTTTCCCTTGTAAGGGCTTCTAGCTTTTGATCATTTTTCTCCTGAATTTCTTTAAGAGATTTACTTATGTCCTTCATGTGTTCCTCTAACAGCATCCTGACCAGTGCTTTTAAATCCAACTCTTGTTTTTCTGGTGTGTTGGGGTATCCAGGACTTGCTGTTGTTGAAGAATTAGGTTCAGATGCTGACATAATGTCTTGGTTTCTGCTAGTAAGTTCCTACATTTGCCTTTAGACTTCTGGTTCTCACTGGTGTTAGATGGTCTTATTGTCAGTGGCTGGTGCTTCAACCTTTTGTGGACCTTTAAGGCTATTTCCGTGACACTGGATGACTGGGTTTCCTCTGGCACAGATTGCTGATATGCTGCCTTCCTCTTTTGTGCCTTTGGAGCCTTGCTGGGTTAGAGTTAGGGTTAGGGTTAGGGTTAGGGTTAGGGTTAGGGTTAGGGTTAGGATATGCTGCCTTCCTCTTTTGTGCCTTTGGAGCCTTGCTGAGTCTTGCCTCAAGCAGTGTTATACTTGGGTTGTCTCAGTGAATCAGGTGTTCCAGACTGCTCTGTCATGGAGTGAAGATGGCGGCGGAGAGTCACTCCCTCTGCTGCTCTCCACTTAGGACACAGGCCCCACGACTGGCCGGCTGGCAGATGAACCACCTATGTGCTCAGGTCTTGGGCGCAGGCAGACCCCTGGCGGTTTGCACCCCCAGAGATCTTAAGCTCGGGATAATACAGTACCTAGTGATGCTTTTCTGCCCTGGCAGGTATCAAAGATGGCCATGGGGAGTCACTCCCTCTGCTGCTTTCCACTTAGGACACAGGCCCCCACGATCGGCCTGCTGCCAGATGAACCGCCTATGTGCTCAAGTCCGGGGTGCAGGCAGACCCCTGGCGGTTTGCCGTTCCTTCTCTTTCTTTCTCTCTTTCTCCCCCCAAGCCTTCCCCCCCCCCCCCCAGTTTTTTGGATTTTGGTTTCTTCGAGACAGGGTTTCTCTGTATAGCCCTGGCTGTCCTGCAACTTACTCTGTAGAGTAGGCTGACCTCGAACTCAGAAACCGGCCTGCCTCTGCCTCCCAGAGTGCTGGGATTACAGGCGTGCACCACCACCGCCCAGCTTTCTCTTTCTATTTTATGGAATAGTTTGAGGAAAATTGGTGTCAGGTCTTCTTTGAAGGTCTGGTAGAATTCTGCACTAAATCCATCTGACCCTGGGCTTTTTTTTTTGGTTGGGAGGTTTTTAATGACTTCTATTTCCTTGTGCAATATAGGCCTGTTTAGATAGTTTACCTGCTCTTGATTTAACTTTGATATGTGGCATCTGTCTAGAAAACCAACCATTTCTTCTAGATTTTCCAGTTTTTATAGTAGGATCTGATGAATTTTTGAGTTTCCTCCATTTCTGTTGTTATGTCTCCCTTTTTGTTTCTGATTTTGCTAATTTGGATACTGCCTCTTGGCTCTTTAGATAGAGGTTTATCTATCTTGTTGATTCTCTTAAAGAACCAGGTGGTGGTGGCGGCGCACGCCTGTAATCCCAGCACTTGGGAGGCAGAGGCAGGTGAATTTCTGAATTCGAGGCCAGCCTGGTCTACAGAGTGAGTTCCAGGACAGCCAGGGCTATACAGAGTAACCCTGATTTGAAAAAAAACAAAACAAAACAAGAAAGAACCAGCTTCTAGTTTTCTTGATTGTTTGTTTCTATTTGGTTGATTTCGGCCCTGAGTTTGACTATTTCCTGTCTTCCACTCCTCTTTCGCTACCTATTATTTCTATGTTTTTTTTTTTTTTTTAACATTCTTAAATTTGTAGTGGGTCTTGAGCCTTTTGAAATATCTGATCTTATTACACATCTTAGTCAGGGTTTCATTGCTGTGAAGAGACATCATAACTAAGGCAACTCTTATAAAGACAAGCACGTAATTGTGGCTGGGTTTTCAGTTTCAGAGGTTCAGTCCCTTAACATCATGGTAGGTAGCATCATGCAGGCAGACTTGGTGCTGGAGGACCTACGAGTTCTACATCTTGACCCTCAGGCAGCCAGGAGGAGTGTCTGGATCACACTGGCCAAACATGAGCATATATATGAGCCCTCAGAGACCTGCCTCCACAGTGACACACTTCCTCTAACAAGGCTATACCTTGTCCAGTAACATCACACCTCCTGAAAGTGATATTCCCTATGGCCCAAGCATTCAAATACAGGAGCCTATGAGGGCCAAACCTGTTCAAACCACCACATCACTTAAATATGTAGTCATTCTCAAAATGCTGTCTTTCACTTTAATTAGATATGCATTCTCTTTGATGTTTTTTTCCTCTGAATTTTAGTGTTTGTAGTGTAGAGAGATATTTGTTTACTTACCTATTGAGACAGGGTCCCATGTACTCCAGCTAGTCTAGAGCTGACTGTATACAAGAAGATAGCCTTGAATATAGGATCCTTCTGTTCCCACCAAAGCACTAAGGTTACAGTCATTCACAACCATACCTTATTTTTATGGTGCTGAGAATAAAGCCCAGTGCTTTGTTTTTGCTAGGCAGTCTATCAGCTGAGCTATGCCTGCAACCCAACATGACAAGTTTATACAAAATTTTTTAATTTTTTTTTAAGATTTTACTTACTTTTATTTTATGAGTAGGTAGTAGCTCCTCCTGTCCATTCTTCTCTGTTACCCTTGGGGCTCCTCCCTGTCTGCTCTCTCCATTTCCCTTCGTACTCGAAGGATTCTGACACTGCTCTATGCATGGATGCTTTATTGTGGGGAGCAGAGGTAGCTGGAGCAGAAGCTTTAAGGGAGTAAGGGTTACGTGAATGCTCATTCTAGCTGCAACAGGAGTATTTGGTAGGGAGGGGTTGAAACGGGGTCTCACTATGTAGCCCTGGCTGTCCCTGGAACTCTCCATGTAGACTAGGCTGACTTCAAACTCAGAGATCCTCCTGCTCCTGCTTTCTGAAGATTGGGTGCTGGAATTAAAGTTGTGTGCCAACACACACTATACAAAAGGGGGTATGTTTTCTCAAGTATCTTTCCACATACAGCACAGTATTTTTTCTGGTGTATTCCAAGAAGCGAAATTCTGGTGAAAGGGTTTTTGATCATTTTCATTTTAACAGATTTTGAATGGTCTTCTTTTTAATCACTTTATTTAAGAAATTGTGGGCAAATATCAGTAAACATTTTGTTTTTCTCATTTTGTCCACAGGTTTCAAAAACGTTGAACAAGCAAGTGACCCATGTGATCTTCAAAGATGGATATCAGAGCACTTGGGACAAAGCCCAGAAGACAGGGGCAAAGCTGGTTTCTGTCCTCTGGGTTGAAAAGTAAGTAGTCGCCATGGAGACTACAACAGCCCTGTGTAGGTTAGCTCCTGTTGCTGTTAACAACATACTGTAGACGTGCTATGCAGGAACTTATTTCCTCACAGCTGTGGAAGCCGAAGTCTCAGGTGTCTACAGGTTGTTTCTTTTGAGACACTGTTGGCCTGAACGTGGCCATCATCTTCCAGTGCTCTCATGACATTCCCTCTGTTTGTGTCCTTGTCCTCATTTTGCCTTAAAAGACCATGTCCCTTCTTTAATATCCTGTCTCCAAATGCAGTCACTTTGAGGTTTGGGTAGTTAGGTATATAGGTTTGTAGATTTTGAGGATGCAATCCATCCATCAAAGGGAAAGTTAGGTGAGAGTTAAGGTCTCTAGGTCAGGGTACACAACATGGAGACTCTTGTGTGGATGAAATAGACTTGTGTTGAGGTTTGGCCTGTTGCTATGTTTTGTAATGATAAATTCTGTGCTGAAGGTCTAAGTCTACTATGAGTGAATCCTTGGGTTTACCAGCTTTTGTGCAAACCTTGTTCCTTAATTTAAAACTACTAGTTGAATAAAGATGCCTACAGCTTATAGTTGGCAGAAGAGAGGTAGTCAGGGCTTTGGTCTCAGACTTGGAGTCTGAGGCAGAATCACTAGGAGGATGCTTGAGGAGCAGAGGATGGCTGAGGAGAAGAGAGAGAGGAAGACACCATGGAATGAGAACCCTCCATGAGGGCTAGCCAGTCAGAGCAGCCCAGGCGGAACATGGCAAGTTATAACTTAGGATTACTGACAGGCAAGTAGATACCAGTAGCTTAGAGAACAGATATCTGCCCAGCTCTAATGCTGTTAAGGCTTATTATAAATATAAACATTCTGTACCTTTTATATCTGAGGCGAAGTAGAAAGGCCCAACTGAGATTAATATTTATCACAACAGAATTGTGCTGAAACCAAGGTTAGGGCGGAAGCTGATGGTGGCAGGGAGCTGTTGGATGTTCAGACCAGACCAGGATGGTAGCAACGTAGTGATGACTGACTAGTTCAGGATTTTAAAATTAAAAAGTCGTGTGTGTATGTATATGTGTAATTTTCTGTATATGTGGACTTTCTGAGGAAGGCTGTGGTTCATTGTTTGACCTAGGCTGAGAACTGAACCCAGAGCCAGAAAGATGGTTTGGCTGTTAGCTGGGTTGGGGAAGCTTTAGTGATCTGGGGTGGTAGCTGGACTGACGTACATCAGAGTCAGGACTTTAAACTGAAATGTACCAAATCCTATCTCGAATATTTCCTTATATAATGCTCAGTGGAAGTAACAGGCAGGTGAGTGGGTAGACAAATTCAGGGGAGATTGGCCACTAAGATCTGGGAGACATCTGTACTGAGGGTTAATTAAAGCTACATACTAGTAGTGAGCCTTGGTAAACAGATGGAGGAGAAATAAAGAAGTTGAGTGCTCCTGGATCTGGAAGTCAGGGTAGGAAGGAATTGGGGTAAGGAACTGAAGAACGAAGAATTTATATTTGAGAAAACGCCGTTGAACTATCAGTATTCATATATTTCTGACCTCAGATGCTGGTCGTCCTGTCCTCACTGGGAAAGTCCCCAGCTCACTTACCACCAGCTGGATGTCCAACATCTCATATGACACTGCTTTGGGGTCAGATCCATGAGGTAGGAGCTCAGTTCTTCAGTCTGCCTTGATTTGAGATGGCAGTCGTAAGTCCAGGCCTCTGCACTTCCGTTCCATCTGCTATAAATGGGCTTCTATTACTCCCTTCTTGTGTTGATGGCTTTTTTGAATAGTTCACAGTATTCAAGGACGACTTCTCCACACCTTCCCTGGTCTGTTAGGACTCATCTTCCCTGGGTGTGTTAGGTTGCTGTCCCCACTTCTTTGGTGTGTTACAAGAGGTGCCTGTCAGGAACAACTAAGTAGAAGGGATGCGCAGTATGTTTGGCCTGAAGCCCCCATCCCTCTGCAGGAGCATTGCCTCTTTGTATTTTTTAAGACGTGAAAGCTCATCAGCTGTCCTTGCTGGCTTATATGGGGTTGAATCCTCATTGTTTTCAGTTTGGGGGATGTGTGAGTGGAGTACAAATTTTAGCCTCAAATTCTCAGTTGACTCTTTGGGGCTAGCTGAATTTCTGCCATAGCCAGTCACTGGCAGAGGCTAATCAAAACAGACCATGATAAATATTAATTTAGGAATTTTAGGGGTGAAAAGCTTTGTGACAGGAAGTGTGACAAAGACCAGCTATATCTCAAATTATGACATTCACGGCTGTTCTGGGCCACATTTAGTTCTGTAGCAGGATGCCTCAGAAAGTGTAACGCTGACACTCGCACCTCTCCCCAGCATCCCTGGGTCAGCCTCCTGCCCAGGACTGCTACATCCACCAGGTTGTCCAGGAAGCAGCACTCAAATGCCTTTACCACCAAGCTCAGCCTTACTGTACTCTTTGCTGTTTTCATTTAGATTTCCTCGTGTTTTCTAAGGTAGCAAGGTGACTCCTTTGTGCTGCATGATTCAGGAAAAGTCCTTTTCCAGAGCCCTTAGTCAGATTACTTGTCCCAAAGAGAAATTTACTGCTCAAGTTTCTCCTACCATGGGTAGTTAGTTAAGGAGCTAGAATCAGGGAAACAGATGTGTTCCAACTGTTAAATACAAATCAAAGAGTGACTCATGTAGTCCCTGTCCTTGGGAGGCTAAGACAGGCAAATAACTGTGACTTCTGGGCTAGCATAGGCTATAGAGACCTTGTCTCAGAAGAAACAACAAAAATAAAAACATTTTTAAGTAGGACATAAAAAGAGGTTCTCTGTGGCATTACTGAGTGACTGGAAGTGGAAGTTTTAATGCTGTGAACTTAACACACACATGATTATCCCATATTCAAATGCCAGTAACCAGAAATGTTTTCAGATTTGGAGATATTTGCCTCAATTTATTGGATGAACATATAAAATGTGAAAATCTGAAATATGAAATGGTCAAAAGTCCAGTTTTTGGGCCTGGGGAATGTAACTTAGCTGGGGAATGTAACTGTGTGAAACTCTGAGTAGGCTAGTGCATAAACCAGTGTGTGTGACTACAGGAGGAGCAGTAGGCCAAGCTCACCCTCAGCTGCATAGGAGTACAAAGCCAGCCTGTGACCGCAAGACCCTGTGAGGTAGGGCATTTGTGTCCTGCTTTTCTTGTTAACCTGTCTAAAAGTGGAAAAAAGGAAAAGAAAGGAATTTCAGGATTCAGGTTTTCAAAATAAGGCTTTTCAACCCTAAAATATTGAACTTCAGTCATTGCATGTGTCTAATGATTCTACGCACCTTTACATTGGTGTTATATGTATTATATCTCTGTGTACCCTAACTTTCACAACATATTGTATCATGTTTTTCATCAGAAAATTGCCTGTATGTTAAATATAGTAAAGTGTCTCATATTCACACACGTAGATAAAGATGCTATTCTTGTTGATACTCATTCATTACTGAAGATTCAGGTTTCCTCCAGTATTTTTCTTAATTTTTGTTATTAAATTTTTATATTAATTTATTATATATAGGTATTATATGATAAATACAAATATTTTATTATTTATTATTAACTGCTTACTTTTTCACTGGAATAATGGACGGTTTCATTATCTCTTAGAGATCACACCTAACTCCCCGCTGCCTCCTACCTCTGGCAGCTCTCAGTCTACCTTGTACAGGATAGGCGTGTACTCTAACCACAGTGCTACACTATGAAATTCTTGTGAAAGTCTTCATGTGTTCTGGGAATAAAAGTTTTATCATATATGTTATTCGCAAACCTTGTTTTTCTCTTTATGCATTTTCTCATCACTTTTTTAGTTGTGCTTCTTTGATATAGAAACTTATTATTTTTCTTTTGTTTCTTGAGCTTTCAATGTTATCTTTGAGAAACCATTGCCTAATCCAGAGCAAATGACTTACATCTCTGCTTCCTTTGAAGGGTCCTATTGGTTTATATGGTGTATTTTACTCTGACTATTCTGAGTGAATGTTTGCGCGTGATAAAGGAGGGTTCTACCTTTGCTTTTTTGCATATTGTAAGGTTGTGCCACAACACCACTATTTGAAGAGATTGGTGTTTTTGGAGCCATTGTTGAGAACTGGCTAACATTATAGGCTCATATCCACATTCTCAATTACCCTTACCTTTCTTTTAAATTTTTAAAATTTTTATTACTATTTACTTATTTGTATGTAGAGGGGATGGTTGTGTGGGTATGCCTCCCACTGCTAATTTGTCTCCTTTTTGTTTTGTGTGATGGTTTTTGTGAATTTCACACCATGCACCCCAATCCCACTCATCTCCCCCTCATCTCATACCCACCCTCCACCCTTTGCCCCAACAGAGAAAAAAAAAATTCATTGTGGAAGCTGTAGTATGTCACAGTGTGTCCCACTGTACAGTCTATTGTTTGTACTTCTTTGCTTGCAAATATTCATTGCAAGAACTTGGTCTGGTACAAGGTTTTTGCGACTCTATCATTACTGGAACTTTACTGGGACTCCTCTCAGATATCCTGTTGCTGCCCTGACTCGTGGAGACCTGTAGTTTTGGATCACTAGGACCAGTCCCTTCATGCACTCATTGATGGGGTAGATGTTGGGGTGAGCCAATTCAAAGCTCTGGCTCTGTGCCTGAGAGGCATCTGAGCTGGTCAGCCCGCCAGCTCTCCTGCTCTCACGCCCTTGAGGCTAGCTTACCAGCATTACCAGCAACTCCCACAATACCAAAGCCAGCTCTACCTTGCTGCCCAGGTGAGATGCACGCCTGGCTATCCCTAGTGTTGTAGCCAGTGAGAGACATGGCCAGTTCTCTCATGACCTCAGAGCTGGCCCTCCCACCTGCCATAGATGACAAGGGATGAGGGAGGGGAGGAGGACAAATTTCTTCTTTGTCCACACCACAGCCCAGCAGACAAGAGACAGGCTGGCTTTCCCACACTCATACTCTTGGGGCAGGCTCACCTACAACCCCACATCCAGGGCCAAGTCTTCTGTGCTGCGTAGGTGAAGGGCATTGCTCCTGCTCTCATTGACCCTGTCAGCCAGCTTTCCATCCCACCACCAGGGCGAGGACAAAAAAGAGGGAAGAGGATCTTTCTCTTTCATTCATGCCACCACCCAGCAGATAAGAGCCTGGGCTGACTCCCCCATGCCCATCCTCTTTGGGCTGGCTTACCTGCAACCCCTGCATATAGGGCTGTGCTGCCTAGGTGAGGTGCAGGGCCTTCTCTCCTGAGTGCTCTCTTGTCTGCCATATTTGGCAAGGGACAACCCGTCCTCACCTATGTCACCATACTGCAGACAAGTGACAGAGCCAGCTCTTTCACATTTATGCACTTGGGGCCAGTTCATACCCCACACACCAGGGTCAGCTCTAGTGTGCTGCCCAAGCGAGGTGCAGGGCCCACTCTCCTGAGTGCTGCAGCTAATGTGGGGCTGGGACAGCTCTCTTGCTCTTATGACACAGGGCCAAGTGTCCACCTGTCTCAGGTGGTGAGGGACAAAACGGGAAGGAGGGTATTCTCTCCCCTCCCTCATCCATGCCATCCCATGGAAGACAATGGTAGGGCCAGCTCACCTGCAGCTCCTACAAAGTGAGGGGACAGTTCTGCACAGCCCTCAGACATAATATATTCCAGAGCGGCATCCCAGACCTGGGATGTCCACCTGGCCTTTGGTAACAGACTCCTGCTGCTGCTGGGCCAAGGATCCAGATGAAGCCCCCAGTGGTAGCACAGAGCAGGATGGGTCCCACCATGGTCCCAGGTGGCGTCACTGGTTACTTATTTTGGGCTGTCCCTCACTTCCACAGAGTCTCCAGTTCTTCCTTTTCATTGTGTCCATATCCCTGTTTCTCTTTCTCTTCCATCTTTCCACCACTTACCCACTCTACTTAGTGGTTGTGGGGTTCTCTGAGTGTCGGGGGTCATCTCAGGAGTGGTCTCAGGAGTGCTATGCACGGCAGTTGCATTATGGCGCTGGGCAGGATTCAGCTCGGGCGTGGTCTGTCCCCAAGGCCTGCATGACACTGGATTGGTGGTCATCTCAGACTCGTTCCTTACTCAGGCCTGTTATCTTTGCAAGGGTCTTCAGTTTCAGGCTCACTCCACCGGGGGCCCACAGTCCCTGGAACCAGACTGACTGGTGGTCATCTCAGGCTTGCTTTTTTCAAGGAATGTTAGTCTACTAATCATTCAAATGTTCACAGGTCAGAACACTGAGCATAGACATAGCCTCTCTCCTCTCTGTCATCTACTGATGCATATGTGACACAGCAGCCACTTTTAATTGGCTTATTGAGTTCAAGTGGCCAGACTTGGCTTGGGGCACAGGTTGTAACCCCCAAGTTCGGGATTAAAGACATGCACCGTAGCCCCACTTTATGCTGTACTGGGTTCAGTCCGGGGCTGTATACATGCTAAGTAAGTATTTTACCTGCCGCAGACCAAACTCAGCTGCGGGATAACCAGGATCCTTTTGGTCCAGGAAGGCACAGGTTCGGTGAAATGACACACAGACACTGAGGTGGTTTTTGGATCTGAGTGTACTATTCTGGGTATCCCCTGGTCCAGTCAAGTTAACATCTCAAGTTAAACATCACATTCAGCTGTCAGAGCTTCAGTTTTCTCGGGCAGTACAGGGTGTTTACCCATCGTCCATTTGGCCAGTTGGCTCTTGCGGTTTCTTCATCGTGGCCCCACTGGCTAGCACCCAGCCTGGCTCGCATCCAGCCTCCCCCCTAGGTGGGGTCTGCAAGTGTCTTTAACAGACACTGGGTCTTTCTGTCCAGGTGAGCCTAGGTAGAGACAGCATGTCTGCTTAACAAACAAGGTCTAGAATTAAATGTGGAACTGGATTAATTTGTCTGCTGATGTCTTTGAGGTATCCAATTCAGTTGCAAATTAGCAACTCAAAAGATGAAAGCCTGGCCTCTGGGATGCACCAACTCAAATGTAAATTCTTTCTATTTTGCCCAACATCCACCTGTTTGGCCAGGACATTGTATGAGGTTCCTCAAATGAAAATATCTTATAATCTGAGCCTATTGCCCAAATCCACCTGTCCTGCAAGGGTGACTAAAAAACAAAAGGAACCTGTAATTTTAGGGTTCCTGGAAAATTCTACTGCCTGCTATTAATGCTTTCTATACCATATTTGGAGCCATACTTCATATATATCCTGTTGGGAGGTAAATGTAATTACATAAACGGTTGGAGCAAAGCATTGCAGAATTTTTTGGCTACAAGATGGATTCTTTTACATCTTAGTTTGCTTGGTTGTTCTTAGTCCCAGCTACTAGGAAGGAGGAGAGCTTAGAAGTATAGTAAATTGCCAAGAGAGATTTTTGGCTTATAAATAGGGGTGTTCCGAAAAGCCCCAAGAGACATTTCTCGCCTCAGTCTGTAAAATTTTGTTTTACAGATTTCACTGGGGCCACTGCAGCACTATCAATTAAGCCATAACCTCTGCCATATACAGTATTGTTTTATACTCACTAAACCACAGTGGGACAAGGGCTGGAGCCATGGCTCAGTGTGAAGGGCACATTTTGTTCTTACAGAAGACCCAGGTTCAGTTTTCAGCACCCATATGGTAGCTGAAAACCATCCATAGCTCCAGTTTCAGGGATCAGTGGCCCTTCTTACCTCTGTGTGTGTAATGTACAAACATGGTGAACCTATATACTCCTACACATAAATAAATATGTGCAATAAAAATAAAATTTCAAAAAATATTTTTAAAAAAATGGGACATATTTTTAGATACAAGTATGTTAAGATTGCTCCAGTATTATTTAACTAAGGTTTATGCATCTTATTATAAAGTAAAATCTATATATGGACATAACAGAAATGCTTAAAGGTATTTTCATGTTTTGATAGGTTTAGTAAGTGACACAAAAGACAAAGAAAATTGTGAACCTTTGAGATGGCTCAGCCTGTAAAGATACTGGACACCAAACCTGATGACTTGAGTCTCATTACCAGAACCCATGTGACGGTGGGAGAGCACAGGCCCCTGCAAGTTGTCCTCAAATCTGCATATGTGTACCATGAAATGAGCATGCTCACAGAGCCACCCTCAACACACACACACACACACACACACACACACACACAGAAAGAGAGAGAGAGAGAGAGAGAGAGAGAGAGAGAGAGAGAAATAATGTAAAAAGGGTAAGGCTTCTCCTTTAACTGCTTAGGGTCATACATCTGTTTTTCATTTGCAGTGGTCATGTGTGCAGCATCTAGGATCACCAGATCCCCATTGTGTGGGGACTCAAGGCTTCAGATTATGTCTCTGATAAAAATGCCCTTGCTTTTAGAGAACAGAAAAATTTATATCTGAGAAAATAAACAATGAAGACAGAATAGTTAAAGATCAGCCTGTTGGCTTTTCTACGCAGGTCTATCTGCCTACACCACAGCACAGGTCACCTGTTTGCCCTCTGTGTGGGCCGCAATGAGATACACCAGGCCAAACAGTTCCACGTGGGACTTTATTTAAGATGGGGAAAGGGGTAGTGGGCGGAAAGAAGGAAGGAAAAGAAAGAGAGGAGGGAGAAACACTACCCAGTTGTATACAGATGATGATGTAAATTACAGGTAAAGGTGGGCCATTGAATTCTGGGTATATGGCGGCTGCTGCCTTGGCAACAGGCCTATAGTTCTAATTGTCGCCTATATGATGTCACAGGCCTTGCAGGTCTCGGTATCAACATCACTGCATTTCTTCCATTAAAAAGAAAAGGAAAAGAAAAGGGGGGGGGACCCAATGATGAAAAGGAGTGAGGGTGCCGTGTCTCTTAAACTACTTCCTGCTGTCTAGGGGCGTTGTCAATTTCAGGGTGTAGCTGACTTTCATCATCGGGGTCCACTTAGTACATGTTGGCATCAGGTACCTCTGCAGACAGCGGCTTTTCCGTGGTCAGCAGCTGGTAATTCTGTAACAGAAGCGGATTAATAGTTTGATTAGGAATTTTTTGTATTTGCTGCTGGAGGAATGTAGAAATAAGATTAATTAGGCAGGGAACAAACAATAACACTAGGAGGATGACTAGAAAAGGTGTTACAAAAGGGAGTATCCACTTCCATTTAGGGTTTTTGAAAATGCCAGAACTGGAGGTCTTACGATCTCTGAAGTTCTTTATGTCTGACTGAAGCTCCTGGATTTTGTTTCTCGCTATCCCAGATTGGTTGACATAGAAACAGCATTCTTCTTGGAGCAACAGGCAAAGACCACCTTCTTTAGCTGTCAGGACATCTAGGCTGTGTTGGTTCTGAAGCACCACGGCTGCTAACGAATCAATCTGCTTCTGGATAGTAAGCACAGTTTCAGTTATTCCCTGGAGATCACTTTTAAACTGGGAAGTGAATGTGTTGTATTGGGCCAGAGAAGTCGTTATTCCTGCCACACCAGTACCAACACCTATGGCTATTCCTGTAGTGACCAAGAGTAGCACTGCCCTCTCGCATCGAGCAGCTATCATATCTACAACTGGGATTGGCAGGGGCTCATTTCCCTGGATTACTCCCAGCTCAGGGAAAAGGAGTACCAACGTGCAAACTCCTGACCAGCTGGCAGGTAGGCGATGATATACCTGAGTGCCACAAAGAATTGACGTGTTCTGGATTGCAGGGCATTGTGGCAAAGATGATATATCAAGGCTTACGGTTTTATTACAGTCTAGGGAGCTTAGTGTTCCTATAGAACGTGTCCCAGAGGTCTTAAAACAGTTTGCCATGCCAAAGAGAGGGACAGAAGTAAGGTACGGAGTCATAGTGACATCGGAGTCAGGACAGCTGACAAAAGGTGAGGTAAGGTTATCTGGCAGTATCACTGGAGAAGCTGTAAGTGACAGTTTTGAGTCAATTCCTGGGGTTACACATAACCAACAATCTTTAAAGTGACTAGGCCTGGTGACATTAAGGAGCTGGTATGCTGAGGTCAGGGTTTGAAGCAACAGGCGAAATGACAAGTTAGTGCTATTTATGAGGGGTGCTGTCAAAGAATCAAGGACCTCAGAGGAGTGTTTAATTATCTCCCCTACTTTTCCAATATCTAGGGGTTGGGCGATTGAGATATATTTTCTCTGAATATGGATGGTACTTACTGGGGAACTGGGCTGGTTTTTACGATAGAGCTTACCAAGAACTCCTGTCTCCCACCTGGGATTCCACGGGTCTTGTATGCAGAAGAAAAGTGTCTTGTGTTGATAGAAGAAATGATTGACCCATGATCCTAGCATATGTATCTGACAAGACCAACATGGGCAGCCTCCATGTTCGTCTGTCCATTTTTTACAATAATCTTCTGTCTGGTCAAAGAGAAAGCAAGTATAGAGATCATAATACTTAGATGGGATAACAGATACAGGGATGATCGCGATTTGGATAGGTTCCTGGCATCCGACTATGGAGCAGTATCCTGACCCTATTTGAAAAGACTGTTCTCTGTGGGGGTTTCTTGAACCTCGAATCTCCAGATGTCAGGACTGCCCTGGATGGAAACGAAGAACAGCAGGGGTAGGACAAGAAACCCATGTCTAATCCAATGAGATCGAGCTCAGCTGCCAGAGTGGGGTCTCATGTTCTGGAATTGGGGACAAGGTGGATGGTCTCGATGTCCTCCGGAGCTTAATAGAGCACGGTCCTGTTAGGGTCGATGTGTATAAAGAAGAGTCATTTTTAAGTGGAGGGATGAAAGGTTTAAGGTGAGATAGATGGACCCAATGAGGAAATCCTTGAGTTTAGCAGTTGTAGGGGTCATGAGAATCACCTTAAAAGGGCCCTGCCATTTGGGAGAGAGGGGTGATGGCTGATGATCTGGAGGGGATAAGAGAACTTGGTCTCAAATGTTGACAGGTAGTGGACAGGAGTCAGTCTGTGGCCGCGGTAGATGGTGGTCAGCAAAGTTCCATAGGAGAGAATGGAGATGGCAAAGCAATGGGGTAAGTAGGTGGCCTGGGAGGGGAGAGCATTTAGGTGAAAGACCAGGAGTTAAAACTGGACGTCCATACATGAGTTCAAAGGGTGAGATAAGAAGAGGTCGCTTGGGGAGAGCTCGTAGCTTGAAAAGAGCCAGAGGTAGGAGTTTTACCCAGTCGAGGTGAAGTTCCTGTGATAGCTTAGTAAGAGTGGTTTTTAAAGAGCGATTAGTTCTTTCTACCTTACCTGAAGATTGAGGATGGTAGGGGATGTGAAAATGCTAAGGGATGTTTAAGGCCTTAGATAGACTCTGAGAGATCCAGGAAGTAAATTCAGGACCATTGTCTGACCGAAGGGAGGCTGGAACACCAAATCAGGGGATGATCTCTTGGAGGAGGAGATCAGAGATTGTCTGAGCCCTTTTGTTAGAGGTGGGAAAGGCTTCTACCCACCCCGAGAAGGTTTCCACCAAGATCAGGAGGTACTTGGGACACTTGACTGTAGGCATATGGGTAAAGTCAAGTTGCCAGTCAGTTCCGGGAAGGGAACCTCTAGCCTGATGGGTAGGAAAAGGGGTACTACGATACCTTGAGTTGGAATATGACACCTGACAGATTTTACAAGAAGCAGTGATAGATTTTAAGAAATTTAAGTCTTCAGGAGTAGGCTGTAAGTGGGTCTTAACAAGAGAAGATAACGCTCGGCTGTTAGGATGAAAGAGTTGGTGAAGATAGGATAGAGTTTGGCGAGTGTCAGGGGGTGGAGGTAGAGATGTGGGTTGTAGTGTAAGGATGTCTTGGGGAAGGTGAGATGAGTTTAGCCCCCTAAGGGCCGCAGCTCTAGCTGCCTTATCAGCTCGGTTGTTTCCCTTAGATACAATAGAGTCATCTGTCTGGGATATACAGTGGACAATCCCAATAGCTGTGGGGAGATGGGAGGCCTTTAGCAAGGCTAAAATATGGTTTGCATTAGTTACTGATACTCCTGTTGTGGTAAGTAACCCACGCTCTTTCCATATAGCAGTGTGAGACAGGAGGATGGAAAGCATATTTGGAATCTGTATAGACATTGAGGGATTGTCCCTGTGCCAGTTGAAAGGCACGGGTGAGAGCTATTAGCTCAGCCTGTTGATTAGTGGTGTGTACAGGAAAGGCCGGTGTCTGACACTATGGCATAGCCAGCTTTTCTAGTCCCTTCATATAGAAAGGAGCTTCCATCTGTGTACCAAGTATAAATGGCTTGAGGCAATGTGCTCTCCTGTATGTGTGAGGAATGAGGTAATAGTTGCTCTAAAGTCTCAGTGCAGGAATGAGACAGGGAGTGGTTAGTATTAGGTCGGGGAAGAAGAGTAGAAATATTAAGAGGAGGACATGATTGGAAGATGAGCGTGGAATCCTCTATTAGCACTACCTGGACAGAAAGAACTCTGGAGGGAGGTAGAGTCTGCAAGCCTTTGTAAGTTAGGAGCTGTGACAGGTTATGAGAAGAGTTAGAGGAGGTATAGGAGACCCAAAGGTTAATTTCTTTGATTCTCGAATAAGGATTTCAGCAGCTGCTAAGGCATGAATACAAGGTGCCCATCCCTGGATGGTTAAATCTAGTCTTTTTGACAAGTATGCTACAGGTGCAAAAGAAGGTCCCAGTTGATGACCTAAGACTCCAAGGGCAAATCCCTCCTTTTCAGTTACATAGAGGGAAAAAGGGCCAGTCAGGTCAGGGAGATGTAAGGCTGGGGCCTTAAGGAGAGCCTGTTGGAGCGTCTGAAAGGGCTTGGCAACAGATTTGAGAAGAGGTTCGTGGGTGGAGCCTAATGCTGCCTCATATAAGGATTGAGAAAGGAGGGAAAAGGAAGGAACCCAGGAACGTAAAAAGCTAGCCGTTCCTAGGAATGATAAAATCTCTTCCTTTGTAGAAGGAACAGTTAAAGACTAAATCAGATTCTTTCTATCTAAGGTAATAGCCTTGTGGGTTGGGGTAATTGTTAATCCCAAATAGGTAACCTGAGGAGTGGACAGTTGAACTTTAGAAGGTGAGACCCTGTAGCCTCGACTGGAAAGGAAATTTAGAAGAGCAGAGGTGTCTGCTTGACTAATCTCTAGAGATGGGCTACAGACAAGGACGTCATCTACATAAAGAAGAATTTTAGATCTAGGGAGAGATAAAGAGAGTAAGTCAGAAGCTAGAGCCTGGCCAAATAGGTGTGGGCTGTCTCGGAATCCCTGAGGTAGAACAGTCCAGGTAAGTTGGGTAGAAACGTGGGTGTCAGGATCCGTCTAGGCAAATATGTTCTGTGACTGGGCATCAAGAGGGATAGAGAAAAATGCGTCCTTTAGATCTAGGACTGAGAAATGAGAAGTTCCTGAGGGGAAGTAGAAAGAAGTGTGTAAGGATTAGCTACGACAGGATGGAGAGGAACCACTGCAGCATTAATGCGCCTGAGGTCTTGAACCAGGCGGTAGGTACCATTAGGTTTCTTAACTGCTAGTATAGGGGTGTTGAAAGGAGAAGAAGTGGGACGAAGGAGCTTTTTCCTTAAAAGATCAGAAATGATAGGCTTAAGTCCCCTGAGGCTCTGGAGAGAGAGAGGGTATTGAGCTTGGGTGATGTACCTGGTAGGGTCCAATAACTGCTGACAGCAGGAGAATGATGTCTAACAACAGAGGGGTTCTGGACATCCCAAACTCTGGGGTCCACCTGAGAAGCTGGTAGAGGAAATAACATGTTAGTGTTAGTAGGTTGACTGGCTAGAAGGAGAAGTAGGGGAACTGCTGGCGAGCTTGGGTTCAGGCGAGTGGGGGGGAGCAAAAGAAATTGAAGTCCCCAACTTAACTAAAAGATCTTTTCCTAATAAGGGAACGGGAGAAGTTGGCACTACCAAAAACTAATGGGTGAAGGGTATATTTCTAAAAGTGCAGCTAAGTGGTGGGGTCTGATGAGGAAGGTAAGGCTGTCCTCCTATCCCGACTATGGGAAGACATGAGGGTGAGGTGGGACCCCAGAACTCCACCAGGACCGAGTAAGTGGCCCCAGTATCCAAAAGGAAAGAGATGGGCCTCCCACATAACACGATAGTTACCCGGGACTCCCTGCTGGTGATGGGCGAGGTTGGGTTTAGGGAGCTCCGGCCCCTTCATTCGCCCATAGCCAAGCCTAGGAGGTCAGTTGGAGGGCTTTCTGGTCGGGATGGCCCTCTGTTCTGCACGACACGAGAGCAATCGACAGCCTAATGTCCCTCACGATGACATCTAGGACATGGTCCTTTTGGTTTGCGGGGGTTGGGGCAAGCCTTTGCCCAGTGACCTGGTTGACCACATCTATAGCAGGGAGCTGGTGGTACCTGAGCCTTGGAAGGCCAGGGGCCAGGGGTGGTAGCTGGAGCTGGTCGGACAACTTTTGCCAGCATGTGGTACTTTTGTTTTCGAGCTTTTTCATCTCTCCCACAGTATACCTTGAAGGCCAGCACCAAGACTTCCACCTATGGAGTTAGGGGCCCCCTCTCCAAGCACCTAAGTTTAGTTCTTATGTTGGGGTAGCTCTGCGAAAAGAAATAAGTCATTAAAAGTTGCTTACCTTCTGGAATTTCGGGATCTAGATTAGTGTATTGTAGTAAAGCCTTCATGAGGCGGTCAAAAAATTGAGATGGATTTTCCTGATTGTCCTGGACAACCTCTTGGAGTTTTTCAAAATTTACTGGCTTTAAGGCTGCCTTTCTGAGACCAGCCAGAAGGCATGTAACAAACCTGTCTCTGGCTAAACTACCACCTGTGGAATTGTAATTCTACTGAGGGTCCTGGTCAGGCACTGTCTCAGATCCAATTGGATAGATTCTGTCTGTCTGGTGAATTTCGTCTACATGCGTTCTTGCCTCTTCCCAAACTCACCTGCGTTCATCAGGAAGTAAATTGTTAGTAATAATCATATGAATATCATGGAAAGTCAAGCTGTAAGATTGAGTAATGTACTGAAACTCTTTAATAAAGTTAGAGGAGTTAGAAGTATAAGAACCCAGTCTATTTTCTATTTGAGAAAGTTCACTCAACAAGAAAGGAACATGTACTCTAACCAGACCATCAATTCCAGCCACTTCCCTCAGACGAAGGACTGGCACTGGGTCAGATGTCCTAGGAGGAGAAGGAGAACTTGGGGGTTTGGCTGTAGCCTTAGAACACGTAATCAGAGGGGTAAAGGTTGGTGCCAGTTCAGGGCATTTGGAGTGACCTGTAGCTGGCACAGAGGGAGAGGAGGGGTCTGGGGAGGTCGGGTTGGTTGCCTCCGGGACCTGGTGAGAAGGAGAGACGGAGACTACAGTTTGGGATTTCACAGTCCTAAAAGACCTGGCATGGCTAGGTGGTGGCTTGTCAGCGGGATCAAAAGTAGCACCATCTAGCAGAGGGTGGGTAGGTTTCATGGCTAGGAGAAGCTGGAATGAGGAGCAGGCAGAGCAGAGGGAGGACTTAGAGCGGAGATACATAAAAGCCTGAACATATAGAACTTGGTCCCATTTACCGGATTGCTGACAGTATGTATTAAGATCCCTTAAAACAATTGGATCTAGGGTGCCATTAGGTGGCCATTTGGAATTATTGTCTAACTTATATTGAGTCCAGACCTTATTACAGAGGTTTATTAGTTTTGACCGCCTCAAACTGTGCGTTAGTTTCAGAGACTTGAGATTTTCCAGAAGACATCCCAGTGGGCTGCCTGGAGGTACAGACGAAGATAATTTATTGCCCATCGGGTGGGTGGGAAAGTAGGAATGTTGTCAGATACAAATCCAGTGTCCTGGAAGAGGAACAACAACAAAATGCAGCTAAGCTAAAGGGCCTAGGCCTTCGGTCGCAAAGGCCTTTAGGAGCTGAGGCGTTCTCAGAACACCGGAGGAAGTGCCCCGCCTGGGCCAGGACTTTGTCTACAGCTCTTAAAGCTAATGGGGGATTTTAGGGTCACTTCTGGATTGGGGTACACCCAGGGTTTACATGTCCTATCACTAATGTTAGCTGGAGAGGCAAATCTTAGCTCTAGAAAAGGTTGGCCAGATCCCTTCTGCAGCTAAGATTCCCTCCAGCCAACTGAAGCACCTTACCAATAAGCCGCTGGTGTTTGTTAAAGATGTGCAATCCGATAGCTGGGAGTGTGGAACTTTTTGGCCCAGAGACAACCCACGTGGTGGCAAGCCGTAGCGCACAGTGGTGAGTACGACTGCAGCGGTGTAGCAGAAGCAATGGGGGGGGGGTGCGACAGCAGTGGCGGTGATAACGGTGGGGGTGTCTGCAGTCCTGTCCGTAGCAGTTGTAGGCAGGATCTCCTGACTGGGCTCGCCAAAATGTAGGTTTTTCTACGCAGGTCCACCTGCCTACTCTGCAGTACAAGTCACCTGTCTGCCTGCCGCGCTGGCCGCAGGGATGCGGTGGAGACATGGGCCACAATGAGATACACCAGGCTAAACAGTTCCACATGGGACTTTATTTAAGATGGGGAAAGGGGTAGCAGGCGGGAAGAAAGAAGGAAAAGAAAGAGAGAGGGGGGGAAGAAACTCTACCCAGTTATATACGGGTGATGATGTAAATTACAGGTAAAGGTGGGCCATTGAATTCTGGGTATATGGTGCTGTTGCCTTGGCAACAGGCCTATACTTCTAATTGTCGCCTATATGACATCATAGGCCTCTCAGGTCTCAGTACCAACACAGCCTGGCTCTCATCTCTTGTGTTTTCTGAGGAAAGTTAAAATTTTAAAAGACTAGCACAAAAACCATTGAAATGTATCTTAGCTGTTGTCAGCCTGTTAAAAGAAGCTTTAAGACTGCTGCAGAGACAGGATCTAGGCCTGTGGAGGAGCAATCCTCAGGAGTTAGGAACTAGGCCTGTGAGGAGCAGTCATTAGGGGTCAGGACCTAGGCCTGTGGAGGAGCAGTCTTCAGGGGTTAGGACCTAGGTCTGTGAGGAGCAATCCTCAGGAGTCAGGACCTAGGCCTGTGGAGGAGCAGTCCTCAGGGGTCAGGACCTAGGTCTGTAGAGGAGTAGTCTTCAGGGGTCAGGATCTAGGCCTGTGGAGGAGCAGTCTTCAGGGGTCAGGACCTAGGCCTGTGGAGGAGTAGTCTTCAGGGGTCAGGACCTAGGCCTGTGGAGGAGCAGTCCTCAGGGGTCAGGACCTAGGTCTGTAGAGGAGTAGTCTTCAGGGGTCAGGACCTAGGCCTGTGGAGGAGCAGTCTTCAGGGGTCAGGACCTAGGCCTGTGGAGGAGCAGTCCTCAGGGGTCAGGACCTAGGCCTGTGGAGGAGCAGTCCTCAGGGGTCAGGACCTAGGTCTGTAGAGGAGTAGTCTTCAGGGGTCAGGACCTAGGCCTGTGGAGAAGTCCTCGGGGGTCAGGACCTAGGCCTGTGAAGAAACAGTCCTCAGGAGTCAGGACCTAGGTCTGTGGAGGAGCAGTCCTTGGGGGTCAGGACCTAGGCCTGTGAGGATCAGTCCTCTGGGGTCAGGACCTAGGCCTGTGGAGGAGCAGTCCTCAGGGGTCAGGACCTAGGTCTGTAGAGGAGTAGTCTTCAGGGGTCAGGATCTCGGCCTATGGAGGAGCAGTCTTTAGGAGTCAGGACCTAGGCCTGTGGAGAAGTCCTCGGGGATCAGGACCTAGGCCTGTGAAGGAACAGTTCTCAGGAGTCAGGACCTAGGCCTGTGGAGGAGCAGTCCTTGGGGGTCAGGACCTAGGCCTGTGAGGATCAGTCCTCTGGGGTCAGGACCTAGGCCTGTGGAGGAACAGTCCTCAGGGGTCAGGACCTAGGTCTGTAGAGGAGTAGTCTTCAGGGGTCAGGATCTCGGCCTATGGAGGAGCAGTCTTTAGGAGTCAGGACCTAGGCCTGTGGAGAAGTCCTCGGGGATCAGGACCTAGGCCTGTGAAGGAACAGTTCTCAGGAGTCAGGACCTAGGCCTGTGGAGGAGCAGTCCTTGGGGGTCAGGACCTAGGCCTGTGAGGATCAGTCCTCTGGGGTCAGGACCTAGGCCTGTGGAGGAGCAGTCCTCAGGGGTCAGGACCTAGGTCTGTAGAGGAGTAGTCTTCAGGGGTCAGGATCTCGGCCTATGGAGGAGCAGTCTTTAGGAGTCAGGACCTAGGCCTGTGGAGAAGTCCTCGGGGATCAGGACCTAGGCCTGTGAAGGAACAGTTCTCAGGAGTCAGGACCTAGGCCTGTGGAGGAGCAGTCCTTGGGGGTCAGGACCTAGGCCTGTGAGGATCAGTCTTCTGGGGTCAGGACCTAGGCCTGTGGAGGAGCAGTCCTCAGGAGTCAGAACCTAGGCCTGTGGAGGAGCAGTCCTTGGGGGTCAGGACCTAGGCCTGTGGAGGAGCAGTCCTCTGGGGTCAGGACCTAGGCCTGTGGAGGAGCAGTCCTCAGGAGTCAGGTGGCTGGCAAGCAGGTGGTGGTGCCATGAGACACCTGCAGTGGCCACTCATCTCTCCAAAGTAGTTGGTGACTGAAGTAGTGATCAGCAAGTATACTGCTTCAAGACTCATTGTGAGGCTACCCATCTCAGTCTCCACGTGCCCCTCCTATATGCATACTTTGGTTCATGCTGATTGTCCTCTTGGGAGAGGGGTCTGGACTGTAGGTGGTATTAGGCTTACAGAAAGTAAGAAAGCAACTTGGTATCTAGTGTGGCTTGATGAGGAAAGCTGGGGCTGGCAAACTTTGGGTGACTTAGCAACAGACACTGTTATATCCCTTCCTTTGTATAATTACACGTTCTCTTTTAGCACCTAGGTCAGTTACAGTTTCCTCCAGCAGGATTCTGACCTGCCATAGCTCAGGCTCTGCAGCCAGCCAGCCTGGGGAAGAGTGGAGACTGGTGGGCAACCCTTGCTGGGTCCAACATGGTGCTCAGTGCCTAAAACTCAGGTCCCAGTTCAGATACACTTGTGTTTTCTCTGCTAAGGGACCCCTCGAACCCTCCTTCCATGTCTCAGGGGCATATCTGCTGGGATCATGTGTTAACCAGCTGAGTTTTCAGGTATGTCTGTCCTTACCTGTTTAACCCTGTAGTGTCTGACACGATAGGTCTGTTGGAGACTGCTGCTGAGGTGACTCACTGACTACATTAGAGCGTGTAGGGCGACAGTTTGGTGCATGTGAAGGAGTAACAGGACTGGCCCAGGTGAGGACAGGGAAGTGATGGGTCCAAGTGGCACCTCCCTGGGCTCTGAAGTGGCTAGAGCTGCCCCTGTTGTCAGAGCTGCCTTGAAACATTTTCTCCTTGGCCACTAGATGGGGTGCTAGTGTTACACATTTCTGAAGAATTATATGAGTCTAATAGGAAGCATTTTCTGCTAATCATATTTATGGAGTGCTGGATAAATGTGAGGCTTTCTGTTATTAGTGGGGTTTGTTTTATTGTTGTTAATTATGTGTCTGTGTGACTGTGTGCACATGAGTTACCCAAGCAGGCCAGAAGCATCAGATCTCCTTGGAGTTGGACATAGAACTGGTGGTGACCCATCTGAGATAGATTCTGGGAGTTGAACTCTAGTCCTCTGGAAAAATAGTGCACACCCTTAACTACTGACCAATCTTTCTAGCCTTGGTTTTTGCTTTTGAGACAAGGTCTCACTTTGTAGCCTGAGGTGACTTGGAACTCACTATATATAGATCATTGTCTGCCTGGAACTCACAGAGATCCACCTGCCTCTGCCTCCCACATGCTGAGATTAGAAATGTGCATAACTATGCCTAGCTCAGCGTGAGACTTATCAGTAACTTCTTACATGTTCGCCTGTGTGTACATGCAGATCTGTTGCCTAGGCATCGTGTTTCCCTTCATGTGGGGACTAACAGAATTCTGCATCTGAGCCTTTGCATCCCGTCACTGATCAGTGAATTGTTGAGATGCTTGTTCTAAAAGTGGGACAAAATGTGCCTGCTCTAACTCTAACTAGTATGAATCAAGGCTTTCCCCAAACTATTATCTATAAAAGATGATTAGTAATTTTCTGAACTTGGGCAGATGGTCTATGAGTTAAACAACTTTTATAAATCAGAAGGAAGGTGGTAGTGCTTACACCCCAGAGCTGGTGCAGGCAGTCCACGCTAGCTGACTTTGTGCTTATAGTGACTGGGGTATTCTACACGTGGTAGTTGGATCCCCAGGTTTAGTTGCTCTCCTGATAGAGGAGTTCCAACCATCTCCTTTAGTCTTCAGAACAAGTTGCTAAGAACTTCTGTTAAACTCATAACTGGGCTAGAAAAGAGGCACATAAGGCACATGCACCTCCTGCTTCTCCCTCACGGTTCTCGCTGGGAGTTCTTGTTTGTTTTCTTTCTCTTCTTTCATCTCCCACCTTCTCTCACCTTCTAACTGTAGCTCAGGCTGGCCTTCAGCAGTCTTTGTGCCTCTGCCTCCCCAGTGTTGGGGTCATTAGGGTGAGTCCATGTTTCAGATGGTTGTGAGCCACCATGTGGTTGCTGGGATTTGAATACTCTGGACCTTCGGAAGAGCAATCAGTTCACTGAGCCTCTCCAGCCCCATGATGGGTCTTTCTTAAAAGCAGCATTGTAAAAGTGTGGCTTAAACCAAGTATGATGGCTCATGTCTGTAACACTAGCATCTGGAAGGCTGAGACAGGAAGTTCACTGAGAGTTCAAGGCCAGCTTGGGCCTTATAACTAGTTCCATGCAACCTGGGGTATGATGCTAGACAACTGTCTCTAAATGCCCCCTTTGAGTTTACAGATTGGTGTGTTAGCTCATAACCACCAAAATCAAGACTGGGCTGTATGCGCCCAGAGCACCACCTGCCCCGGTGCAGTCGCTTCCGTCTCCCCATCCCTGCCTGGAGCAGCCATGATCTGGAGTCTGCGCAGGAGTTCCTTTCCCTCCCACTGTAGGATTGCAGGCAGATGGACTCTTCTCGCATGGACTGCTCGGCTTCATCCACTTGATTGATAGTTTAGAGATGTCTGCATGTTTCATGCAGTAATAGTTTCCTTTCGTTTCCCTAGCCAAGTAGTATCCATTGCATGTACATACCACGGTGCATCCACGGCTGCCAGTGGTGGAGATGTGAAGTTTTCCATTTTTGGTTACTATGAATGAAGTTGTTATGGAGATTTGTGTTTGTGCCTTTCTGTGTTTTCATTTCTCGTGGTTTATCACCCAAACAAGGTGGCTGCATGGTATTATGTTCCTCTAGCAGTGTGAGTGTTCTCTTGTTCCATGCCTTCACCCACACTTGGGATTTGTCCATCTTCTGAATTTAGCAATTAAGAGTGGATACATAGGAGCCTCTCATAAGTTCTAATTTACATACCATGTAATTTTCTCAGTCAAACTATACAATTTACTGCTTTTAAACATACTCAAAGAGTTGTACAGCTATCTCCACAATTTTAAAGGATTTTGTACCTTGAATTGAGGCCTGTGCCCTTTAGCTATCACCCCATGTCTGAAGCGTCAGCAGCTGTTTATCCATTTTCTGCCTTTATAATTTTCCAGTTTTGGGTATTTTTGTATAAATGCAGCTGCACAGTGTGGCAGTGCCTACTTCTTAGCAAAATCTGGTGTGTTGCCCCTGTTATTTGCCTCTCTTTTCTGATCAAATAGTGCTTGATTGTATGAATGTACATGCATGAGCATGTATGCACGCAACTTAGGAAAATGTTTATTGAACTCGAAATTACAGCTTATAGTCCATCATAGCAGTCATGTCACCACATCAGGGGGATGAGAGACCAGTCAAGAGCAGGGAGTAGCGAATGTGCATGTGCTCACAGTGCTCAGCTCCGCTCCTCCCTGCTTTATGTAGTCCAGGATCTCTTCCTCAGGGAATGGTTTCATTCACATTAAGGTAGGTGTATCCTTCTCCTTCAACGTAGTCAAGACATTTGTCAAAGACATTCTGACTCTCATCTAGACAGTTCTTACAGACATGCCCAGAGGCCTGTCACCTAGGTGCTGAGTTGTTAGTTCATAGTAACTATCACGGGGTAACAGGTAGTCATCCCGTTTAGCCACCACCCTGCAGCTTGATCTACTGTGGACATTATCTAGTGCTTATCTTGACATTTATTTATTTTTATTTACATGTATGAGTGACTGCATGTATGTATATCGTGTGCATGCAGTGCCCACAGAGGCCAGAACAGTGCATCATCTCCTGAAGTATAGTTACATTACAGATGGTTATGAGTCACCATGTGACTAATCCAGGTCTTCTGCAAGAGCAGCAGTGCACTAACACCAAACCATCTTTCCAGCCACAGGACATTTGTTTTTAAGCAGTCCTCCTGAGGGTGCCCTGCTCCCACAGACAGCATATATGCATTCTTTGCTCACAGATGTCCTTTTTCTCTATATCACCATACAAGCCAGTGGCTTGTGCTTGCAGTTCTGATAGGAAGTAGGTAGTTGAATCTTGAAT
The DNA here is from genome assembly GCF_947179515.1 of Apodemus sylvaticus. NCBI lineage: Eukaryota > Metazoa > Chordata > Mammalia > Rodentia > Muridae > Apodemus > Apodemus sylvaticus. Next base: position 14,312,064 of record NC_067489.1, read on the forward strand.
CCACCATGAATTCAGTTCCTGTCGCATAGAGCTTTTCCCTTCCCTCTGTGCTGCCTGCCATCCCTGTGTCCAAAGCTCTTGGCTTCCAGTTATCTCACATAGACATAAGAACTCCATCCACCCTGGTGGTGAAGCAGAGTGGGTGCTTCTAGGCACCATGTCCAGATCTGTACCCCTGCTCCTCTCTGGTGCTCCCCACTCCCCAGGCTGGGTAGGACCTGGAGTCCCTGACTTCTGCACCTCTGCTAGACCTGGGTTTCCTTTTGTTTGTGTGTTTACTTTCCAGTTTTGCAGGCAGCTCTTAGCCACTGCTTGTTTTCATTGGTTTACGTCCTGTTCGTTTTCTTTTACTGTTATTTTATTGAGACCTAGGACCAAGGGAAAACCATGCACTTGCTCTGTCACTTAACCCAGATGTTAAAACCTGTTTATTCCCTTAACACTGTTAGCTAATTCTCCAGCCCTGCTGTGCCTGCACTGTTACTGTGAACCAACCATCAGCGGTCCCTTGGTTACTCTCTGGCCTTGAAACCTATTCTTTGGTTGACCTGTTTGTGACACTCCCTTCCACACCTCTTTCCTTAGATAGAGCCCACAGGCGCAGGAGACAAGCTTCTGAGCATAGCAAAATATCCTCAGGGAGACAGAACTCTGTGCGATGGTCTGTCCTAACTGGGATTGTCTGCCTGATCTAAGTGTGTTGGTGGTTTGGAGGAAAGTTTCTTATTTGGGTTTTATGTTGATTTTGTATCTGTCACTTTGCTAGCAATGTTTATCAGGGCATTTATGATGGAAGCTTTATGGTCCCTTAATAGATAGTATCTTCTAAAAATAAGAATACTGGATTCTTCCTCTCCTATTTTATTCTTTTTATTTATCTCTCTTGTCTTACTGCTCTTTCTAAAACTCCAAGACTTCTCCATCTCTCTCTTGAGACAGGGTCTCATCATATAACTCTGGCTGCCCCAGAACTTGCTTTGTAGACTAGACTGACTATGAACTCACTCTATCTCTGCCTCCTGAGGGCTGGGATTAAAAGCATGAAGCACCATGCCTGGATTTATTGTTTGTGTTTTCTCACTTGACATATTTGCATGCTCAAGTGGGACTGGTTTTAGGAAGGTGGAGGTGTCACTCCTTCCTAGTGGATTATGAGTGTAGTGGACTATATAGATGATAGAAGCCACCACAACTGCCAGAGAGGCTTGCCGCGAACACTTTAACACTTAGCTCATTCCTGTAACGTCAGTAATTGTTCAGGGATACTGAAGCTGAGACTGGCAGGTAGATGTAGAGACACTAAGGTAGGAGTAAAGACAGGGGTGAACTAGATGACGGGGAGGAGGGAGTGAGATTAGATAGAAAGGGTCCACAGGACAGATACAGCTCCCGTGGGTCAGCTAAGTAAGAGGAAGGGGAGTGGAGAAAAGAGGAATGAGGTAGGAATGAGAAGAGAGACTGGCTATGCACAGAATAATTATAATCAAGCAATATCGAAATCAAAGCAAGACCATTACAACCTATTTATGCAGGATGGAGAGATGGCTCAGAGCTCTGGCTGTTCTTAGAGAGGACTTGGGCTCAGTTCCCAGTACCCACAAGGCTCCACTCACAGCTGTGTCGAGCCCTCTTCTGGTCTCTGTGGATACAAATGGTGCACGAAAAACATGCAGATGAAACACTGATACCCATAAGATAAAATAAAAATAAATGTAAAAAGATATTTGTGGAAATTGAAAAACAAAGATAGTGAAAATGCTGTTAGAATTGTCATCATCTCAGTCAGTATTTCTTCCCTGGAGGGATGGGTTTGGAGTCCTTCCGCTCCCTGTGATGTCTCAGGTAGCATCAGACTATTGATTAGAGAGGTGCAGCTTGTGGTTCTAGTTCAAACTTTTAAAACCCATTTGTGAGTATGCAGTGTCCCAGAGAGTTCAAAACTAAACAAAACAAAACCATTACCTTTGGGATTGAGTTTCCGCCCTTTTGCCAGTAGGTGTCACACCTTCCTTGTGTTTTCCCAGACCTCTGAATGGAATGGTGCTGTTGGGAAATTTCTGTGCCATTGTTCCACATGTGCCAGATGGTGACACTTCCCACCCGGTTAGCCGAAGTTGAGTGCAAGCCTCTGGTGTAGCCATACCTGTGCAGTTGGCTGCCTTGTTGTCTGGGCATACTCTTCTCACCTGGCCTCTGGCTGCCTCGTTATTGTGTGCTTCCATGTCTGCTTAGGTTTAGATCGGGCCAATGATTACTTAATTCTGAGCTGGGCTGAAATTTTCCATGTTCCTGGTCAGTCACTTGTCACGTTTGGAGGGTGTTTCCTTCCAGGAGAATTGCTTCCAGGGTGCCCATGGATAATCTCACCTTCAGACTTGCTCTGATGTGCGACAGACACATCAGCTCCTGTCTCCACAGTCTGTTGATCCTGAGCCCATCAGCCTGGGTGTATATTCCCACCCCTGGTTGTGTCTCAGGAGCCTGACCCATTTCTCTCTAGCTGGATGGTTCCTGCGTCTCCAGTGTAGGGAATCAGGGTATGTGGGGAGTGCTGATTTTGTTTTGGCAATGCTTGGGATTGAACCCAGTCTGTCATACTAGCTGTATGAATAGCCTAACGTGTTCTCAATCACTGGGGTGATCCTTGAAATACTTTCACCTTCCTCATTCCACAGATGCTTGGATTATAGGTGTGTACTCATATGCCTGATTCTCTTCTGCTTTTGCATTGGACAGAGAACAACATGTAAAGAAGATTTTGGAAAATCTAATGTTTACTGACTTACAATTTATATGTATTATACGAGAATATTAACTTTGAGCCTGCTGTCTGATAGATACACAGTTCTTATGTTGTATATGTATAACAAAGACAGTTACTCAATTGTGCTACCTTGACATGGTCCCACAGATGCAGGATGGCTGGAGCACGTGTTGATGAATCTTTGTTCCCTGCAGTGAATACTGATGAACATTTACCAAACCTAATTAGAAAAAAAGTAAGTATGTGATTTCTTTGAGGACAGGGTGGTTATGAATGTATGAACCCTTGAATTTTTATTCCTAGAAATTATACTCAGTATCTCACAAACATGCTCAGAGTATCTTAAGCATGCCGTTGAGTTCATTGCTATTCTCACATAAAATTTCTAGTTAACTGTAGAGGATTTTTGTTTTTTGTTTTTTTGTTTTTTTTTTTTTCTTTAGTTTATGAATGCTTTGATGTAATCTCTAGGAAATGGAAGAGATTGTAGTTAGCCTTGACAAAATTAAAATGTGCCTCAAGGCTAGGCAGCTTTTAGTTGTTTTGTTGCTTCTTTTCTTTTTGTTACAGTTTTATTTTATGCATTTGTGTGTTTTGCCCACATCTCTCCATGCACTAGTGCAAGCCTGATACCCATGGAGGCCAGAAGAGGGCACTGGGTCTCCGGGAGCTGGAATTGCACATGGTTGTAGGCCGCCAAGTGAGTGCTGGGAATTGAACCCAGATCCTTCTCAAGAGCAGTCAGTGCTCCCAACTGCAGAGCCATCTCTCCAGCCACCTGGTATTTCTTAAGTGCAGTGCACTATGAAGTATCAGCACTGTGTTCTCACACAAGAACTACTGTTAGATTTAATAACCTAATCAAGATTGAATCCCATGGATGAGAACTGTATACTTCCTAAGAGTAAAAGAAGTAGCTGCAGGCTTCTCCATGCTTCTAGAAGAGAGTGCATGATTTACATTCATCATGTCTAGGCCAGTAAACCAGGTGCCAGCACAGTGTTGACGCAACTCCCCCAAGGCTTCTCCTGAGCACCTCATCTGATTCTGGGCAGTTCTTGACTGTAACATGCTGAAGTTAAAGACTTGGAAAAACACATAGTACATGCTGTTTTCTTTAACTTGCTTAGTAAGTTCAGGCACAGCAGGCATCGCTGATGCTGATGGTTCTTCCCTCTGACACTTGAGCTTGAATAGTGACTTGGGTGAGAGCCCACCCAGCTTACTGCATGTTAGCACGTGTACCTGCTGCACACAGTGTCGCTCTGCTGAGGGAGGTGTTCACTAGGCTGCCTTTTCCCCACGTAATAGTGTGACCTTGAGCAAGTTAATTTTATGTTGTACATTGTGAGTGCACCTTTCCTGAATATACTCAGTGGCTCTGTGCAGATATCTCCTTGCCCACAGTCCTCTCTAACCCCGTGCTGCAGTAGTATGTCTTTCTGCTTGAGGCTGCTGTTCTGCTTCTGTCACTCTGACCGAAGTTTCTGTTCCAAAGCACTTTATGGATTTGGAACCATTGCTGCTTTGAGATTCTGGGAATCTTTTTTTTTTATTTTAAAGCAAGTGAATCCTGTTCTGATTGTAGTGGTAGAAAGAGACCCAGCACTAAGATCACAGAGTGGAACGTCAGGCAAACTGCTAATCCTCCTAACAGAATAATATGGGCAAGCTACACAGACTGCCCCCCTGTGTAAAGGCAGCACTGGTACCATCTCGCCCTCCAGCAGTGAGCCTGGTAGAACCCAGTTATCTGTTAAAGCTGTTCCCTGTCACTCCTCACTTTTGTGCAAGCTCTCTATGCTGAGGTCCAGTGCCTGACACAAGAATATGATAATGACCAAGCACCTACCTGACTAGCAAGTCAAGAACAGCACTGGGGCATGAGGCTGCATGGGCCAGAAGCAGTGCACTTTCAAGATTATCCGCAGTGGCCTAGACAAGGGAACGGAGATTCCTTTCTTTAGTGACTGGGATAATGGCGTTTTTGTTACTGCATTGTTGGAGGGAAGCTGGTGTGAGGAAAGCAGAACCAAGCTGCTTCTGAGAACCTTCTTGGCTGCTGCTGAGGGTGCCAGCATGATGAAGCAGCTCAGAACACGGCCACGTAGTAGATAGCCTTTTACTTAATCTCTTAAATTCTGTACTGTTTGTAAAATAGTACCTCAGAAATAAATATTACAAATTCACATACTGGATAATAAACAACTCATTAAGAAGTTCTTTTAATTTTTGATATCATTAAAGTTACCAAAACTGTATGGAAATGGCTTTCTCTCTTGTTTTAAAAACAATCAGCAATCTTAGGGACTGGAGAGATGACTCAACAGTCAGAATCACTTCTCTTGCATAAGACCTTGCTGAGTTCTTTTCCCAGCACCTACTGATGCCTCTTAACTGTTCCTGACTCTAGTTTCAGGGGATCTGACACCCTCTTTTGGCCTCGGGGCACCAGGCATGCATGTGATGTGTACAAGCATAAATGCAGGCCAACATTTATCCACATACCAGCAAGTAAATCTTTTAAAATAAGCAATAAAAGAACTCTCACTAATGTTTATAACCTTTTTGCCTAGCACAAATGTATGCAGCCCAAAGATTTTATTCATAAAACACCAGAAAATGACAAAAGACTTCAAAAGAAATTTGAAAAAATGGCTGAAGAGCTTCAAAGGCAAAAGGCAGTCCTAGGTAAGTCATGTCCCACGCACCTGACAGCCTGTGGGTAGGTAGAGAGGCTGCAGCGGCTTTAAGGGAGGAAGGAGACCACAGTCTGTACCTGCCCACATAGAGTAGTAAGGATAGAGTCACTGGGGAGGGTAGTCAGATAATCCTCATCATTCATCAAGTCAGTGGGATTCTTATCTGGAGAGGATTACAGGAGAAAAGCAATCTCATTTCTTAATTGTGTCTTTTAACTAATACCTTGTCTGTAAATGACAATTTCAGCATTTTGGCTTCTTTGAAAAACACAGAAATATTATAGGAATAATGTGTTTGTTTTAGTCCCAGGTGAAGGATATGGGGCTGCTTCAACTCATTCACAGCAGCGGATTATGACTTGTCTCATGCTCTAGCAGGGGTGTGATTTTGATTTTTTTTTTTTTTTTTTTTTTTTTTTTTTTTTTTTTTTTTTTTTTGCCAGCTTCAGCATAGTTTCTGTGATTGTGTGATGTTTGGAATTCTGGGGATTTTTGAGAGGGCAGATAAATGCTCCCCTAGGGTTGGGGTAGGCTGGGATTGGTTACTGGTTGCTCACCATTTCTTAAGTAGTCTTGTGCAGAGAAGAAGTTAGATATCCTGGATGGAAAATATCAAACTTACCCCAAGGAACCTAATACCCCTAATCAGCAAGAAGTTGTTTAAAGATAAAACTGCCCCATTTTCCCTCTCTTATTTAGTATTAGGGATTGAAAGGGAGGGTGCAGAAGGGTGGAAGAAAGAAGAACCCACAAAGTAGCAAATGCCTCCTACACAGGTCTTCTTGTTTCACATCTAAAACAGGCAAATTGTAGACTTTGTTTGCTTTTTTGTTTAGTGCTATAGGAAAACACCTTGGGTTCACTGCCTGTGGTAAAGTTCAGATGTGGGTGTGCGTGGAGGATGAGCAGTGGTCAGTAGGACCATGTTCTAAACCCTGGATATAAAACAAGTTTTAGAGAGCCACACTGTGCCTCTCTGGCTTCTTGCTAATTGTATGATGGTGCTCATGATACCGACTTACCTGTGTCTCAATGACTACCTCTCTACATGAGGATGCTGACGCCTGTCATCATGTAGGGCCTGGGTACCGCTTAGTGACTAAGTCATGCCCAGTACTGAGCTCAGCAAGGGCCAGCTGGCAGCTAGCTGTGCTTATAGTTCTTGATGGGAGTAATACTATCTGGGAAGAGAGACTGGCACTGAAGGGAACAGGAATGCAGTGGGGGATGGGGTGGCTCTTAAAGGAACTGCTGTGACAGTGGAAGTTTGTTTTCAGATGACAATGTTCCTGTCCTCCTGTTTGAGTCCCTGCCCTCACTGGTCTACAGCTCCCCAGTGAATATGATGAAGAGGAGACTGCAAGAGATGAAGGAGAAGAGGGAAAACCTTTCCCCTACCTGTGAGTGGTTACATTGTAAAATGAAAATGATGCATGCTGGCGAATTACAGAAGAAATATTAGTTGATCTCTGCCCTAGATGCTGTTTTCCTTTGTGCAGTGCTTGGGGTCAAGGTCGCGCTGCACTCCCAGTCTCCTTACCTAGACATTTTAAGTGCATCCTAACTTTAGTACTTAATTTCAGTGGAGACCTTTCTAGTATTTTCTTCCAGAAGAAATGTGTTTTGTAAGATTGGGATCCATGAGGAAGACATGAGTGTTCTCCAATGCCTCTCTTGCAGCTCCGTCAACATTTCCAGTATCCTAACTTTTTCTTTTTCAAAAATGTAAGAAGCTGAAAAAATGGCTCAGAAGTTAGAGTGCTTGGTACCTCACAGAGGACTGGAGTTCAGTTCCGAGCACCCACATTATAACTGTCGATAACTTTAGCTCCAGGGGAACCAATGCCCTCTTGTGGCCTGTGTGGGACCCTCATACATGTGTAACATAGATATACGTATACACATAAATAATAAAAAACATTTTTTACAGAAATAAAATAATAAAAAATTACGCTAATTAGGCCTCTCTTAAAAGAAGAGTATTTTAATTAGGTAGCAATAAGCACATTTTAATAAAACGGTGGATAGTGTAGAGAGTAAACAAAGCCTTGCCTCCAGTGCTTCCACTCCTGCTCATCCATGTACAGTGGGAACGGAACAGACTGCTCTCTGTGTGCCCTGGGGGTTTAGTTCTTACTTAATTTAGATCATTAGAATATTCCTTTTTGTTTGTTGTTGTTTTAGAGACAGGATTTCTCTGTGTCGCCCTAGCTGTCCTACAACTTGCTTTGTAGACAATGTGGTCTCGAACTCAGAGATCCAGCTGCCTCTGCCTCAAGCTCTGGGGTAAACTGCATGCACTACCATGCCAGGCACATCATGCACATTTTGATTAAGACTTTTCCTTTACTTGATACTATTACAAACTAGACTTATCTGCATTTCAAGCCCATAAGTATCAGCTATGGTAACAAATAACACTGATATGGACTATAACTTTTCCTGAGACACCATCACAGTTTTGTTCAGAGCAAGCCGCGGATGGCAGCTGAAGCAGGTACATGACTGTCTGTCTCATGTGCACATCAAAATTGATTCAACACGTATATAAACCGAGTTTAAGATTTCAAACCCCACAGCTGAAAGTCATCTGTGGTTGTGCGTACCTATAGTTCAAATCTTAATACATAACAGGTAGAGACAGGAGGAACAGGAGCTCAAGAACATCCTGTAAGGGCAATCTGAATTTATTTATTAAAATGAGTTTTTCCCTAAAAATAATAATAATAAAAAAAAAAAGCCACCTCTCCCCCCCCCCAAAAAAAAACAAAACAAAACAAACTGAACCGAACTGCTTCGGAAGTAAATGTCAAAGGGCTAAGGCTGTGCCGCTCAGTTCTTGCCCAGTGTGCACAGAGCCTGGATTCCGTTCCCAGCATCATAACAAGTGAACAGCCTCAGGATCTGAGGGCTTCTTTCTACCCACACCTTCTTTGTATATATGCCCTTGTTTATAGTCATTTATCAAGGTTTCTCAGGGAAACATTCTCTGAATCCCCTTAAAAAACAACTTTTACAGGCTGCTTAAGTAGTTGTACTTCCAGAGGACCCAAGAACAGTTGGGTGGCTCAAAACATCTTGTGACTACAACTAGAAGGGATCCTAGTACCTCTTCTACACTCATACCCATATACAGAAACACGCATACACATAATTGAAAGTAAATTTTAAAAATCTTTGGATATGTTTGTTTTTGTCTCTTGTATGGATAGCTTTTGAAGATGGCACCTAGAACCTCATTTATTAAACCATTGATGTTCTAGATATTTTCTATAAAACTGTGGTTTCTTAACTGAAACACTGTTGACTTTTAGAGACAATTCATTATTGTGTATACTTTCTAAACCAGTAATATCATTCCCCCACCTTGTGACAGTCATTGCCTCATGTCTGTGTCAGCACTGGAGGAGCTTCTGTTCTCAGACAAACCGAAAATGTTCATTCCATTTGGTTTAAGCTTCATACAGGTTGGATTTTAAAAGTCCCATCTCTTGGGATTGTGTGATCATGCCTGTGGGCAATGACTGATAGGGGTTCATTTTGTTAGTCTTACATCCACGATATATGGGATGCAGTTTTTATTCTCGCATTATATTAAGGTTAGAATAAAGGTAAGAGTAATTCCCTGTGTATATGGGATCAGGAGCAGAATGAGTAGACATCCTGTTGTCCCTGTCCAGTAGTCAATTCTGCCATCCAGTTTCAATGACATGTCATTATGTTATCAGCCTCCCAGATATTGGAGCAGTCTCAGCAGAATCCGTGTGTCAGTCTATTTGAAACATCCTTGAACAGTTCTCACCAACCTTTGAGTTCAGGTAATATTGTATAATGTATTATGTTTTTGTATGAATACATGTGTGTGTCCCCTCTCACTATACTTTTTGAGATAGACTTTTACTGTGAAGCTCTGACTAGCATGGCACTTCCATAGAGACCCAGCTAGCCTCCAACTAGAGCCCTGTTCTTGTCTCCTAGAGTGCTAAGATGACAGAAATGCACCACCATGCCCAGATTTCATGTGGTTAGTTCTAAACAGTCAAGTAGCTGAGTAAACTAACTCATGTTCTCCCTGAGATTTGGTATTATGGACCACCTGCCTGGAGTCTATTAGTTCCTCCCTGGGCATTCGTTTGATTGTTTTGTTGTGGAAATCCTTGTGATTATATATGACTTCAATGAAGCGTAAATGTATATCTGAGAACAGTTGGCACTAAAGAGAAATTATTTTTTAATTAACCCATGAAGTATATTATTGAAAAGAGTGTACCAAGTAGTATGGGAGCCCTTGACCTTTTTCAAGTTTATATAGATTTCAGGTGTTGAGTTCCTTACAGTTCCCTCACATAAGTCCATGGGAGGGCCTAACTGAAGTCTTTGGAACCCCTAAACAACTGTGTTCAAAAGCGCTTCAAATGCCACACGAGGAGATTGAGCTAGGTGTTTTTCCTGTCCTGTATCCTGGCAGTCTGTCCTGCCTGCTCTGGGACTCTGTACATATTCACCTTCTCTTTGCTCAGATTTGTCTCCATAGGTTGGAAGCTAAGGGCGCTAACAATGCCGGCTTCCTTTCCCTGCACTGTCTGTGTCCCACTGTATCACACACACCCCATGTCTCCATGAGGCAGGCTGTGTCCCCACTTCCATTTCACAGAAGAGAAAACCAGGACACGGGGAAGTCAAGTGAATTATGCAAGATCCTGAGGTTGTGAGTGATACACCCAGGCTTCTGATATAAGTAGTCGAGGAATTTATGCTCTTAATGATGTGCCGCACTGCGTCACGGCTTATTGAAGAGTGATTAATGCATTCAGTTGCTAAAAGCAAATTGCTGTATCGCCAGCTGCTGCCTTCGAAGCGCATCGACACAGGTCCAGTGTCAGGCTAGCTGTCCCTCCCTTCCCAGAGCAGAGCAGAGCTTCAAGGACAGTGTATCTCTGCTACTTTTCTCTTAAAGCTCAGCTCCCATTGTCTTAAGATGCATTTAGCATCCCAGGATTCCCTCTAGACTGTGGCCTTTCTCTAAAAGGGAAGCCCTCAGCTGGGCGCCCAATGCCAGCGGAAAACCAGGTCTGAGTGATGACCACAGGTTCCAAATGTGCCGACTGTCCTCCAGTACTTCAGCATGCTGAGAGGACAGAAACGTTATGCTGTGTCCTGGAAATATTAAAGGGAACAGCACGTTCTGCACAATGCCAGGCACTGGCAGGCCACAGGGCTCCAGCCAGGTGTTCTCATCAGAGTCTCAGCAGACTCTGGCCCGGGGCTTCTGAAACATCTCCACCAGACTCACTCATTTCCCTTGGCAGGTCACTACCATGCCGGCCCCAGGCAATGACCGCCCACCTCGAGGTTAGATATAATGATACCCAGTAACCCAGTAAAATCAAAACTCTTGAAGTTTATAATTAGCCAGTCAGATTTATATAACAATAAATTCTCAGTTCACAAGATGCCCACACAATAATTTCAGAGCTCATTGATAATGATGCAAGTTGTCCACCTAGATTAGACAAGTTACCCCAATTATTCTATCCCTATATGACATTATATCTACCTGTGGCTATTTAAAGCCATGCTGAACTGAAGCCTCCTGTTCATCCTCCATCTTGCTTCCTTCTCCCTACCTGTCTCCGTCTCTGCAACTCTTCGCTCTGCCTCCCTTTCCCTGTCTAATCACAGGCTTCTGGTTGTATTAATAATTAAATTAATTGGACTGCTATATACCATGATCTGACAGGATCAGGAGATTCACAGGTAATACTGACACTCAGGTGGTTTTGAAGGATAAGTTGTGTTTGCCCACAGAAAAATGTGTCAGAAAGCTGGGGCCTGTGTGGGAAGCCTGGAGACTTGAGGTGGTGGACAACTTAGCATTACTTCTGAGAGAAGTGCAGACTTTAGGAGAATGTTGAGAACCCCACGAGGTTCATTTGAAATATAAATAAAACATGAGGATTTGTCACAAGAACAGGGGACAGGTGGGACTGAGCTCTGTTTATCAGGGAAATGGTTTATAGAAGCCCAAAGCCTCGCCAAGCATGGCGGCACGTACCTTTAAACCAAGCCAGCATTCAGGAAGCAGGGGCAGTCGGACCCTCGAGTTCCAAGCCAGCTAGGCTACACAGTGAGACCTGACTTTAATAGAAAACAAGGTACTTATGGTCAGTTGCACATTTTAAAGGTGATTCTTTATTGATCTCTCTCTCCAGATGAATCCTTTGCCAGTGTTTCCCACTTATCCTTTGATAGTCCCTGTGGAGATCAAGAAAGGAAACTGGGAAGATCTGCTAATGACATGGCCAGGATGACCTGCCCTTCCTCACCTGTGCTGAAGGCAAGCAGTTCCACATCACCCAAGCCCCTCAGGCAACCAAGTCCACAGAAAGCTCCAGACAGTCCTTCAGAGGAGAGTGTCAACTTGCAGAAAGATGGTCTAGGTACAGTAGCTGATTCCGAGAGAAAGCAAGCTGCAGGTGTATCTCAGGGGATGCTTGGTGAGAAGCACTGTCTGTCTCCTACGGAGTCTATCCTAGAAGAACACATAGTACATTTGGCACCCAAGAGTTCTTTAGCAAAGAGAAAAAGGGCATTGGACTCGGGTTCACCTCCAAAAGGAAAACTGAAGAAGAGATGCAAGAAAAAGTCTGCTTTGGCAGTACAGTTATTCAAGTCTGGCCACAGCCTGCAGTCCACAACTAGACTCATCCCAGGAACTCCTGACGTTGAGGCTTCCTCGTATGAGGACTACTTTTCTCCTGATAATCTCAAGGAGAGGAATTCAGAGAGATCTCCTTCCGAGGTTCAGCCACCAGCAAGCCCTTCTGTGTTCCACTGCAGAGGTCTCTCAAAATGGGAGCGAACAAACATGCTGGAAATGTGTGATTTTACCTGCATTGGTAAAGAGCACAGATCCACCAGCATTAGTGACTTAATTTCAAAAAGTGCTTATAGTCTTGAGAAGCCTGACAAGGAGGAAGTGAATTCAGCTTCCACTTGCTTGCCTTTGGTGGAGACCTCTGCTAACGACAGCCCAAGGCATTGCAGGCAGCCTGGCCCTCAGTTGAGGGAAGACACAGGCCCAGAGGGGAGCAGCCACACCGACGACACCTTGTGTAGTCCTGCTCACCTCATCACACCCTTGAAAGGAAGTGGTAAGGAAACCAGAGACCCAGGTGATGGAAAAGACTCCCCCAAAGAAGGTAGCACCCGTCCTGCATCAGCCTCTCCTGAAGAAGAAGCACACAGCTGTAATCTCAGTTTGGGAGAGGATTGTAATGTGCAAAAATCTGTAGAAGAGAAGGAGAACATAGCCACAGGAAGTACTGAAAGTATGTGAACTTCATTTCCCAAGTAGTTTTTGTTCAGCCAGTATGTAATACTGTGTTCATATTTTAAATCTGCCTTTAATCTTTATAATTTAAGTCTTTCGCCCTCCTCCTTTATTTTAAGGAACATGCATTTGATATTTCCAATGATGTTCTTGAGGGATAAGTGGCAGCCCTGAGCTTTTTGATCAAATGTGTTGTGACTATCCCTCCCAGGCTTTGTCCTCGTAGATTAAAAGAAGCAGTGCTTACGTTAAGTGGCTGACCTGTGCCTTCCCGATATGCTTCTCTCACTTAGCATGACTGTACCAGACACGTAACTAAGAGAGGAACTTATTTTCTTTTTTTTTAAATTTGGGTTTAGGTAGTAAGAGCCTAATGTGAGGAATGCAGTAAAGAAATCACCAAATGACCACTCCACAATTAGGAAGGTTTATTCTTGTAAATAATAAAGTATCCAGAAGCATCTGGAAGAGTCCAACACAGAGAGAAAGAGAAACAGACTGGCTATGGCCAGGGTTGTCTGCCACAGCAGAGAGACAAGCACGAGACGAAGAGTGTGGAGCAGGAGCAGTGAGGGAACAAGAGGACAGCAGGAGATAGAGGAGCGAAGGGAGGCCCAGGCCAGCAGTGCCCAGGGCCGAGGGCAGCAAGAGAGCTGGGGTCTGAGGTGCAGAGAGCCAGGATGCTAGGTAGAGGCTTGTATGCTAAGTGCTGTCCGTGAGGGAGCCTGGCAGCGATGGGCTTTGATGCAGCGTGTCAGGGGAGCCATATGTCCCTTGTGCTGCACATAAAGAAAATGACTCCTTTTGGCTGATGGAACTGATTTCACGGGTTCATGGGGAATGCTGGCTTTTATCTGTCCAGATTGAGTTGGGCATAGACTCGATTTTGGGCCAAGTCAGTAAGTAGGCTTGCCCTGGTTGACGTAAGGAGTGGGGAACCCTTTGGACCTGGCATGTTTCTACTGTAGAACTCGAGGGAGCATCAGCAATGGTTTTGCTAGCCAAAACTATAGAAAAGTTTTGAAATTTGTCATCACTGTTTACTTCGGGCACTGAAGCCTTGGGCAGTGTTAAGTAAGGGCAGACATTTTTAAGACATTTTGCTCAATTAAAGATTTACTTGTGGACCTCTCTCTAGCCCTCGAGTAAGAATTTGGTGTGGCTTTGATTTCTGCTTGTTTCACATCAAGACTACCATTCAAATAGGTTTGTTTATTCCTATCTGTAATTTAATTATAATTACTAAAGTGGTTTATTTGTTGAACAACAAATACTAAGCTATATGATTATGGAATTTAAGCAAAGGTGGCAAAAAAAATCAACAAATTTTGCAATCAGAGTTTAACTCTTAGCCTTTGACCATTATTTAAGTTTGGCTAATATTAAATATTACCAAACTGACTCTTGATCGTTTCTTCATTTGAGGTAGTTTCAGCCACTGTTGCTGGGACCACTGTTTTGGGCTGAAATAATCACAGTTCTATTTCTTTGAGGACAAACTCAGCTAAATTGGCTCAGTATATCAATTAAATGATTTTTATATTTTAAGCTGATAAATAGCTTGACTTTTGAATAATTTATACTATATTCATAATGGTATTTTTGTTATATGTAGATTATTATGTTTTAAAATATATAAAATTACATAGACTCTAGTAAATATGAAATAGTATAATGCTTTGACAGTTCAGAATAACCTGTCTTGTGTTCTGAGTTTTTATCTTTTTAATAAAGCATTTGAATATTATGACATATAAATATAATTTAAGTGGCACGTACCTTGTTTCAGACAGCTTGGCACACCCTAAACTCTAGCATTGCAGGTGTGCAGTCATTAGAAGACTGTTTCTTCACCAGGGCTCAACCTTCCTATCTTCAGTCTAGAGCATCAGGCTTCAGAAACTGCATGAAGGGCACGGGCATTGGGTGACACTCTACTAGTACTCAGAGGACACTGGGAGATTTGCTGATTGTGAAGTGGGCAGGCTTGTCGGGACACAGGCGGGGACTGGTGTGACTCAGTTTGACTGTGATGGAAATGTTCCGTAAATTATCATGTCACTACCACCAGTCACCGTGGGCTCCTAAGGCACGGAAACACCTCTTTAGCCTAAACCTAAGTACTTTTTTATACTTAGTAACATAAGAAGACTCATGGATATTTTATATTGACCACTATCAGCCCAGCCTGGATTTGGGCCGATCAGCTCTTTGGAGATCCATCCTAGATACAACCATAAATCCTTGGGCTGAAATGGAAATTTCATACTTGCCCCCACTGGAGCCAGGAAGGCTGCTCTGACCATCAGCTAGACGGACCCTCTAGATCCCTCTGGTTGAAGTGAACGGCTGCTCAGTGCCACTCATACCCCACTTGGGCTTCCTAACTCTAAGATAGTGCAGGGAGGCTTCCAAAGAAAACTAACAAGGTCAGTAACTGATAATGAAACAGTGGGGTATAATCATTAACTCCTCACATTTTTATTCTATAATTTTATGAACAATAAACAAGAAGGTTCCCTTGTTATAAAGAGTAAACTTTCACATCTTAATTTCTCACTTTCTGCCTGTGTTAATTCTCAAATTACTATTAAAGGTTAGTGGTAAGCATGTTGCACCTCACATATGCTTCTAGTTTGTAAGAAGAGAGCAGAGAAGGAAACAGTGTGCACCCACACCACCAACAGGTTCTACGTTCCTTGAAGACAGATGGTAAAGGCAGACAGGACACAGTGTCAGTCAGTGAGTGTATTTCAGGAAGCACAGACATGGCAGACCCATGGAGACGTGAGAGAGAACAGCTGAAGGCAAAGGGCAGAGACAGACAGACAGACAGACATAGACTGGACATGGCCAGGGCTGGGGAAGGAGAGTAGAAGTGAGAGATTATAGAGTGAGAGACCAGGAAGAGAGGATAAGCATGTAAAGCGAGTCAACATACAGTGAGACTAGCTGAGGAGGAGGGGTAAAGGCTGCGTTACAGAGGACAGATGGTGTCTGGAAAAGGGGGAAGGGCCGTGGTGTTGGTGTGCACTTGGAAACGTCTATCAGGTGACGCCGAGGGAGCCTGGTGGCAGCATGGGCTTTGCTATGCAGCCACAGGTCTGTGTCAGTGGAGCCATGTGTCCCTTCTGCTGGAGGTAGAGGAAGGCAGTGCCTCGAGTTCCTAAGGAATGCTGGCTCTTATCCAACCCCCAGGAACCCTCTACTGGGGCTCACTTCTGGATATATAGACTGCCTTTTGGCGTTTGGGGAGTTGAAGCTTCCTTTGGACCTGCCAGTGAGTAATTAGGAAAACAGTGATGCTCAAGAGTATAGATGGTTCCACCAGGTACCCAGAAGGCTCCTCTGAGGAGGCTTTACTTATTGATTTTAGGCCAGGTGAGAGGTGTGCTTGTGTCTACTGGCAGTAAGTACAAATGACCAAACGTCCTTCAGAAAGGGGGAGGCCAGTGCATTGTCAAGCCATTGGGTCTGCGAGATGAGGACAGTGACCACAAGTGTGGCAGAAATCAGATCCTTGGGACCTTCCCTCCCCGGCGAGGCAGGGCGTTCCAGTTTGTTTTATAGTGTGATGAGAAGTTGCTGGGGATTCTGAGCTGGAGTAACCAAATCTGATTTGTTTTCACCGTAACCCTGGATACTCTGAAGAACAAACTGTGGCTTAGTGTGTTTGCTAGAAGCAATTACTGTCAACACTATTCCCTTCCAGATAACTATGTATATGAACATGCAAATGAAATATATTTAAAGGGATTCATACATAGAACTGTATTATTGTGTTGCTTTAAATGGGTCTTTTAAAAACTCATATAACAGTATGTCAGACGTCCTGGTCACAGTAGATACTTGTTTCTTTTAGTATAATCTGTGTTGAGGATCAGTGACATTTTCTGTAATGGGTCAAAAGGATACAGATATAGAGAAATACAGATAATTATAAAATACAGATAATTGAAGAAAAGACGTTTTCGCAAAATGTTTATTGTTGAAACACTAAATTGAGTATAGTCTCAGAATGCTTGTCTGCTCTTGAGCAGATTTCTTGGGTGGGGAGAATGACCCTGTAATTTAACTGGAACTCCAATAGGTGAGTTTCCCATAACCTAACCTGATTGCAAATAATACTTTAAGGTTATTATGTAAGGTGTTATGCACTCACTCTTGAGGGCACGTTTTCACAAAGACTGGCCTTGTCCAAGTCTGATGCCAAGGAAACGATTTTCAAATCTGTGGGATCCTAAGGCAGTGTTTGTGTACTTAAAGGTTGCTTACCACCAGTGCCTCCCAGCAGGTCCTTATCTTGTACATGCATGACTCAGTGATGGGAAGATAGGCGGGAGTTCTTGGATCCTGCAGGTAGAGGGATCTTGCAGTTAGGATATAGCTTTGTTCTTTCATTAGGTCTGGGAAATGTAGGAACTGTGCATAGTCTGAATTCAAAAAGAAATGTCTGCACCCAAGTTGTGTGGGGATGGAGGTCTCGCTTTCTGTTTTAATGTATTTATTTTACAAGTAAGATCTTACTGTGTAGCTCACACTTGGCCTCCAGTTAATAATCTTCCTGTCTCAGCCTCTCCACTGCTGTGACTGGGTATGTGGCAACACACCAAGCTTCATTTATCTTTCGATGGTGCAAGACAGGAAGTATGAAAAGCAGCCTGGTGAATATTGAGGTGACATTCTTCTGCCTCTGCTCCTACATGTAGTCAGTCTGAATCACCCAATAGATAAACTGGTACTGAACTGGCACTGCTACAGTCGTCCTGAGCACCTTGGTGTGTGATCGAGCTCCTGCTCGCCTTTCCTTGGTGGTGCTGGTGCAGGTGCTCCATGGGTCTCATTCAAATACCAGCAGAGCTAGTGCTTTCCGTACTATAACCCACATCTGGCCATTGATTCAGTGCAGACTTTTTATCCTGTGCAGTGTGCGGAGGAATTTCACATCAGCATCTTATACACGTGTGTTCACTTCTCTGCACAGTTTGACCACTTCCAACTGTTGGATTCTTTTACATAGCTACCAGCTGTTGGGGGTTGAATGGTGGACCACTGTCCTTCCAGCAGGTCTGGCTACCAGATCTTACAAAAGACAAATTTCAGATGCATCAACATTTGTTGCCCAGCAAAATGGGGAAAAGCCGCCTGCTGAAGGCCTAGCCTGTGTCCCCTTTGGGGCAAGCCTCTATAAAAGTTAATGTGTGCCTCAGACTACCTCATATCTCTGTGTTCCATCATAGGTCATTTAGAGTTCAAGATCTGGGCATTGTCTTCGGGGATACAAGCTTCAGCTAATACCAGATATTCATGCCCTGCTCATGTGTGGCTGGGGAGTGTTTTGTAATATTCCTGCCAACCCATTCTTGAATCCCAGAAGTTACGCAGTGAGGAGTTTTCTGACAGCTTGGTGACATCTGTTATAGCTCATTTGCTTCGTCCCCAGTGGCAGTTAGCAAGGCATTTTCAAATGGGCCCGCGCACTCATGTCCCAGGCATGGCAACTGTTAGCCTAGGAGTGGATGACACCTGTGTTTTGATGGGGCCGAGCGTGTACCTTGTGTGCGTCTATATTGAAGTATTCTAAGCAAGGAGCAGTCATTTCTGCCAAATGTTGAATCCTAGTGTGTTAGCCTGTGATGGAAGTGACTGGAACCGCCAGTACTGATCTTGGGAGGCTGGGGTCACTGCCTGTGGCAACTCTGGGCTTATCAGTACAATGAGGCTGTGACAGAGGGGCGTTTCTCAGGAGCAGGGGCTCCTGGGATACAGGGAGTTACCAAGCCAGTAGGCCATGCTGATAACAGTTATATGGGAAGATTGCAAGCTCAGGATCCCGTGGAATGTGTGTCTGTCTGTCTCTGCTCACACTTGGTACTTTTTGAGATGGTGTTTTCTATCACTGTAAAACTGTTGGAGCTGGGGTTCTTCCCTGTGTGCTTTTGTTTCTTGCTCTGCAGCCTCGCCTGACCTTGGAGCAGTCTTCCTCCCTTGGCCTCTAAAGTGCTGGGATTCTACTCCTGCTCCACAGTACCCTGCTGCTAGATTCTTTTCCTTTTTTTTTTTTTTTAGTTTGCATTTGATTATTTTGTGGAAAGTAGGGCAACAACAACGTGTACAATGAGGCTAGAGAAAATAAGAGGCATCTAGGATTCATAGTGTGGATAGAATGCTGTGTCCTCCCCAACCTCAAACCCCAAGCCCCTGCCCCTGCCTCTGCCTCTGCATGGACCCTAGATGAGAGTGTTTGGAAATTGGGCCTTTGGGAGATGATTATGTTCAGAGGAGATAGATCTCAAGGCTGGGGCCCTTGCGACGTAACTGGTATTTCATAAAGAGGGTGAGACACACCAGGAATTCTTCTAGCTCCCTTGCCTGTATACACTGGAAGCAACAAGGCTGCTCTCTGCAAGCCAGGCCAGGGCTGGGGAGAAGGCTCACCAGAAACTAGTGATTAGCGTCTAGTTGAGATCAATATCTCTGGAACAGGAGATAACCTGCTTATCAAGACACCCAGTTAGGGCATTTTAAGACATTCATCAGACTGTCACATGGAGGAGCAGCCATTCACTGGAGGCTGACTGGGCATGTGGCCGGGCTTCACCTGAGACACTCCAGATAGATACCTGTTAGCTGATTGCATCTGTCCATCCATAGACAGGTCCAGAGAAGGGACTTAGTAATGTAGGGAAAGATGGTGTTGTGGGACCTCATGATGTCTGGGGTAGTGGTGGTGGGATGCATGCTTGCAGCACAGATGTGACAGCCTGTGGAAGACATCACTGCAGGAGCAGACAGGATAGCCAGGGGAGGGTGCTAGGAGGTGGGACCTGCCCTGCCCCATGGCCAGCTCAGAACCGGGCCACCTTAGAGAAAACTGGAGCAGCCTCCCATGGTGAAGCAGGTGAGGAGTGTTGAGAGCTGTGTGCTTGCTCTATGCTGTGACTCAGGGTATTATGTCCCCTTATAAATATTCTATCCCTAAAGCACTTTTAACCTCAGAGCTGAAAGATGATTAAAAACAAGTTCTGTCTGCATTCTATGCCTATTAGGAGCCCAGAGGGTTTTGTTGTTGATTTTAAAGATTGTTAGAAGCATTAGGAAGTAATACAGAAATGTTGACATCACTTGCCAGTTGACAAAGCATTTGCTACCACTTAGAGCAGACTCTCACTGACCCTCTACCTGCTTGCTACAGTCTGTCGTCCTCTTAAAGCCAACTGAGGGCTTCAGCGGGTGGGCAGTTATCTGAGATCGAGAGGGACATGACATTTAAAAGATGCCAGAAGAGGAAGGGGATTAGTGTGTGGTTGGTTGTTCTCCAAAGGGATCCAGTTTAGACATTTATAGGCAAAGAATGTCGACCTTAAAATGTTTATAGGGCCCAAGATACAAATAACAGCTAGTTTAAATTCTGGAAAACACTTAACTATTATTCTGTATTTTTGAGTTTGTGATTGATTTTTACACTTATTTATTGTTCAGTGTGTGTGTGTGTGTGTGTGTGTGTGTGTGTGTGTGTGTCTGTAGGTCAGGAGTTAGTTCTCGCCTTCTACCATGTAACGTTTGGGGATCAGTCTCAGGATCTTCCACTCACCGAGCCATCTTTCTGGCCCCTGCTTTTATTTAGATACAATTCTGTTTTAAAGAATGGAACTTCACAAGTGCGACTCCTCAAACTTGGGCCATCCTCAGCTTTATCACACTGCCCTGCCTTAAGCAAAGCAGACTTTCTTGTGTACACATTGTAGTTTCCGGAGGTGTTTGGATGACTTGGCCTTGGAGCGTATTTATTTGTGTGTCTAGCATGTGCATTGGGCTGTCTGCAGTCTTAGCCTCAGGTTGTCTTTGCCGATACCTGAACTAGCATGTAGGCGGAATATGCAGTTTAGCTGATGCCACCTTCCTTGACTGCCCTCCAAGATCGCAAGGGTACCCATGTACGTCTCATGGTATTTTCTCCTTTAAAAGCTCGAGTAATCTTTAAAATAAGCAGTCTACTGAAGTATAAGGACAGAAAGATGATGCAGGGCTGCAGTGGTGAGGGATAACTCTCTCTCTCTCTCTCTCTCTCTCTCTCTCTCTCTCTCTCACACACACACACACACACACACACACACACACACGATGTCTGGTCCAAAGGTGTGGCATTGCTCTCCATCTTACTCTTTGTAGCAGTGTCTCACCTATGGGCGGTCAGTAAGTTTGGGTCTAGTCAATGCCGTGGTATGCGATGTTTTTATTTATTTGTAAGTTTTGACATTTAATTTAAAAATAAAGAGCACCACCACTGCAGTATGGCTGGCCTGGCCAGGCTAGCCCTCGGACTCGTGCTGCAAGTGCGGTACCTACTGAGCTGTCGTACCAGCCCTCTAACCAGTTCTTGAAAAGTCTCAGCAGGTATGGTGGTGATTGGCAGAGTCTGCGGTATTCTGTCCCCGTTAAACAGAAACAGAATGCTTAATTTTTGTTTAGCTTAACCTACGTTTGTACTCGATCCATGTTGTTTCTAACTAGCCTCCACTATACTTGTTTTGTAGGTGTTAAAAATGGACCATGGAGGCCAGATCCTTCAGACAGCTCTTGCACAGAACTTGTCAGACCTCAAGAGAAACCAAAGAAATATAAGCAAGAAGAAAAGGTCAGTAGCCAAAAATGTGATTTCAAACCTTCAGATACTCAGATGTCATAGCGTTCTGCTCTGTGTTAATGAAGTAAATTATTCCATGTGCTTTCTGTTTATTTAATAATTTATTTACAGGTGAATGTGGGGCAGTTGGACTATAATGACACAGAGGTCTGAGGTCATTCAGGATGAAGTGTTGGCACTAGTCACTTTTGGACACATGCTTGCCTGGAAATAAGTCTCCTGCAGCCTCCAGGCAGAGCGGGGTCGTATTTGTTCTGTGGTAATCCAAAACACTTCCACTTGACAGGAGCAAAGCACCAGGTATACATCGTCTGGATAAGTCGAGGCCTGCCTTAAAACCTTAAGAGCCATAGTCACAAAGCTTACATAGGATCCGGTGAACTTGAAGTCAGCACGGTAGACAGGCCACCCTGCCGAGTCAGCACGGTAGAGAGGCCACCCTGCCGAGTCAGAGAGAGAGCTGTGGAGAGACTGGATTGCTCAGAGTGTTGAGTGCTCTGAAGAACTGAGTAGGGCAGAGGTATGGAGAGGTCAGTGGTCACGCTTTTGGCACTTTGTGAGTTTGAAGAAGAACAGTAGGAATTTCTTGATATGAAATTTAGATTTTAAAGTACAGCTTCCCAGTGTGTTGATCTTTTATGTAAGGTAGGGACAGGAGTTTGTGTGTCATCTGGGATAGTTATGAGTCAACAAAAAAAACACCAAGTTCAGTTTGCTGATTTGAAAGCTGACCTTAGGATTATAGAATTACATTAGTAAATTAAGTACAGCTTCCTCAAGTAAACTTCATTTCCAGATTAGGCTAGTATCCATCCTTTCCCCCTATTACTCCTATGGAAACAGGACCCTACCTGCTCGGTTTTGATCCTTAATAGATTGTAGGATAATTTATGTTCAACTGAAATTTGAGACTGAGATTTTATGCACAGTGCAAATTAAAGGATTCTATTTTATCAAGCACAGAACTTGTTCTTGTTTTCTTTTTAAAATCTTGTGATTGGAACAGAGATGTAGCTCAGCCGTAAGCCTGCTAGGCATGTGCAAGGCCCTGGGTTTGATCTCCAGTGCTGGGGGCTGGGGGGAGGGGAGATGAAAATCTTGTGACTGAATTCTAATGTTGAAAAGAAGTTTTCGACTACTATTGTGTTCTGTGTCCCTATGAGATCCACAGTCCTGGTGGTCAGGGCAGTGTTCTCGTGTTAGAGCTGGCATAGAACTGCTGCTGAGGATGAACAGAGGTTGAAACTCTGTTGTTTCTCTGGGCCCTAATGAGCTTTCACACTAATTGAAGACACAAAGGTTGATAATGTCCCATCCCAGCAGCCCTGCAGAGCAGGCCATTCAGAGTAGATAATGCTGAATTTGGTGGAACTTGGAGATTCAGGGTGAAGTATAGAGAGTCAGAGACTGGCAAGTGTGGCCCCGGGGATGGAGAACAGTCTTGGGGTCCCCAAGAAGACTGAAATCTGTGACATGTCAGGATAGATGAGGTCCCCTGTGACAGTCACACCACAGTGCTGTGTTCTCTGTGAGCCTTCTTGAGGGCCACGGGCCTTTGCTTGATCTTTGGTTTGTTCTGGGAAATGATCAGCTCTTGCTGCGTCTGCCCATTTTCTCTATTGCTAGCAGGACAGTCATGTGTCATTGTCATTGCCTCTGGGGTGAATGTCTGTGATGCTTCTTTCCTCTAGGGTCTTTTTAAAGACAGGATTTCACTCAGCCCTGGCTGGCCTGGAACTTGCTTTGTAGGCCAGGCTGGCTGTGAATTCAGAGATCCCTCCCCGTGTCCCCTCCCTCTCCCTCTCCTCCATGCTGGTATTAGAGATATACACAGCCAAGCCTGGATTCTCTTGTGTCATTGCTTATTTCTTTTTAATCAATTTTGTTTCTGTCTCCCCTTTTGGTCATTCTTTATAAGTCCATTGTGGTGCTAAACCAACACACTAAAGTCTCTCATCTGTTTGTTGCTCTTAGGCCCTTGGAATATTTATTATTTGAATTTAATTTTTTTATTCGATGTATTTTTATTTACATTTCAAAGGATTTCCCCTTTTCAGGCCCCCCCACTCCCGAAAGTCCCATAAGTCCCCTTCCCTCCCCCTGTTTTCCCACCCAACCCTTCCCACTTCCCTGTTCTGGTTTTGCCCTATTCTGCTACACTGAGTCTTTCCAGAACCAGGGGCTACTCCTCCGTTCTTCTTGTACCTCATTTGATGTGAGGATTATGTTTGGGTATTCCAATTTTCTAGGCTAATATCCACTTATTAGTGAGTGCATACCATGATTGATCTTTTGAGACTGGGTTACCTCACTTAGTATGATATTCTCCAACTCCATCCATTTGTCTAAGAATTTCATGAATTCATTGTTTCTAATGGCTGAATAGTACTCCATTGTGTATATATACCACATTTTTTGCATCCATTCTTCCGTTGAGGGATATCTGGGTTCTTTCCAGCTTTATTATAAATAGGGCTGCTATGAACATAGTGGAGCACGTATCCTTATTACATGCTGGGGAATCCTCTAGGTATATGCCCAGGAGTGGTATAGCAAGATCCTCCGGAAGTGACGTGCCCAGTTTTCTGAGGAACCGCCAGACTGATTTCCAGAGTGGTTGTACCAGTTTGCAACCCCACCAGCAGTGGAGGAGTGTTTCTCTTTCTCCACATCCTTGCCAACACCTGCTGTCTCCTGAATTTTTAATCTTAGCCATTCTGACTGCTGTAAGGTGAAATCTCAGGGTTGTTTTGATTTGCATTTGAATTTATTTTCAGTTTTGATTCTGTGCCACACATGATCATTTTGAAGTCTTTGCCGACACCTCTGCTTTCCCTTGTTTCTTTTCTTATTCTCATAGTTTCTCAGTTTTCAGTCCTATGTTTCACTGTTGGTAACAAGTTGGTTTGGCCTCCAGTGAGGAGTGGGATGGTTGAGAGCTGGGCCTCTGTCTCTGAGGAATCCCACTGTTGTAGGGTCTGAGCCTCAGAGGCCTTGTCGCAGTTCAGGTCTCCCAGCTGATGGCCTGGGCGGTGTCACCACAGACAGTGCATGCCTGTTTGTATCATGTATATTTTTCTGGCTGGTCCCAGTTGGTTGGTCGGTCCACAGGACTCGGCCCGCCACTCTTGGGAACTATGCTGTGTGGTTTGTTTATGCTTGGCCCAGGGAGTGGCACTATTAGGAGATGTGGCCTTGATGGAGTACTGTGGCCTTGTTGGAGGAAGTGTGTCACTGTGGTGGGCTTTGAGCTTTCTCCCAGTTGAGTGAGGATGCCAGTCTTCTCCTGGATGCCTTCACAACAAGAGGAACTCTCAGCTCCTTCTTCAGCACCATGTCCGCTTGCATACTGCCATCTTCCCTGCCATGACAATGGAACTTGAACCTCTGAACTTGAAAGCCAGCCCCAATTAAAAGTTGTCTTTTAAAAGAGTTGCCTTGGTCATGGTATTTGTTCACAGCAATGGAAACCCTAACTAAAACGGTTCCTGCCTCGACTTCCATCAGTGATGGACTTATAAGCAATAGGGTGGAATAAACCCTTTCTTCTCAGTTTGCTTTTGGTTGTGGTGTTTATCGTAGCAATAGATACCCTAAGATAGTGATGTTATTACCCCAGTTTCTCTTTAGGAGTTAACAAATAAAATTCAATAGACTTTATAGTCTCAAGATTATAGCTTCTAATAGAATGTTCTTGGTTTGACACCCACTTTCAATGGGAAAAGTCACTTTACAAATGAGTCTGAAGTCAGCCCTTTTAGGATTGACATTGTAGATATTTGTAAGTTTGTCATCTTTTTACCTTGAGGACTTGGCTAAACGTTTTATCACCTCTCCTCTCTTAGTTTATAGTATGTAGGGTATAGGCAGTGATAACATTTTATATCTTTCCAGGGAAGGGGGAATATAAAATACTCAGGCAAATTGACCAAGTATAGAAGAACTCGAGGAAACTAGATGTGGGCTTCATGCTTGAACTCCAGAAGAGTACACGAACTCTGTTCCTCCAGGGTTTTTTCATTTGCTCTGTTACTTCTGGGCTTGTTATTTGAAAGATTATTATCCTCAACAAAAACTTAACTGGAATCATCAACTGCATAGTTCCTGGTCAGCGGCTGAGTTTTAAAAATCTCATTTTGGGGCTATGCCTACCAATCCAGGTTGTTCCACAGGAAGACAAGCTGCGGGTCAGAGCACAGAGGGTTTACAGATGGCTTTCATAGATGTAAAGCCTGGGGGGGGATGGGGACCAAATACACCCACACCTATTGTGACAAGGGTTTTGTTGCTCTTTTAAGGGAAACCATACATGAGATAGAATGCTTACATTTGTTTGCACTTTTAGGTTTTGTGTATCGTGTGTGTGTGTGTGTGTGTGTGTGTGTGTTCACTTGTGTATGGGTACACATGTGTGAGTATGCGTGCATATGGAGGCCTGAGGCTGGCCCTGGGAGTCTCCTCCCGAGAATGCTTTTCCTGTTATTCTGGGCGTGCAGGTTGGCTGCCACACCCATCCACCTCAGTTCTCACACTTTCACAGTGCTGTTCCTGTGAGCCATCTCCTAAGCCTCCCCTTTTACACTTTCCTTTGGTTTCCTTTGTGTGTGGACGTTTTACCTGCATGTATGTCTGTGTCCCATACTCTGCAGTACACAGACACCAGCCGGGCATCAAGTCTCTTGGGACTGCAGTTGTAGATTGTTCTGAGCTGCCACATGGGGGCTGGGAATCTAATGTGGGACCTCTGGAAGAGCAGCTGGTGCTCATAACCACTAAAGCATCTCTCTCTCCCCTCCCTCTCCTTACCTCAACATGTCTTCAGTCCTTTTCTGTGCTCTCTGCCCTCACCTACCCTCCACTGGAATCATTGCCACATAGTGTGTGTTTGGTTTTTCGTAGCTGTTCCCCTCCTAGATAGTTGTATCAGTGAGAAGTGGAGTCTCTCCTCAAGGTAGCTCGCTGCAGTGCCTCCTGGAGTCTCACCTTAAGGTAGCATGCTGCACTGCATCCCTGGAGTTGGCTCCTAGCTTAAGCCCTGCTCTTCTCTGCAGATAAGTGTCTCATTGCTGTGATTGAGTCAGGAACATTTTATGAATATAGTTTTTCAGTTTGCAGTAATTCCAGGAATTTGGCTGTGCCTTTAGATAGTACAATAGAAGCTTTGATTTTGAACTTAGCTTTCGAGTTTAAACAGCAATGATTCACCCAAAATGACAGTTGATATTTGTTTTTCTTCTTGAAAACTCAACATGAATATTTGTTATTAATCGAGTCGGGGAATTGTCGCACTTCCTCTAAGATGACACACTTTATAAATGTCCCCGTAAACAGTTTCCTGTTGTTTATTCCTGCTGGGTGCACTGAGATAGGGCCAGTCTGAGTGTGGATTCTTTGAGAGCCCATCACTGGACAGATGGGTTAGCAGACGCTAAGCTTTGATTTAGAACACAGATGTCTGGCGATCTGTGCTGACTTTGATAAAGCCTTCCTGGCAATCCGAAGCTGGGGCTGGCAGAGGTGTGCGGTGCTCATTGAGACAGGTGTGGGACTCAGCGTACACAGCTTTGTAAAGCCATTTAGAATCCAGCAGCAACGTGCTGATGCCCACAGTCGCCATCCATTCCCATGAACATGTTTTTTTTTCTTGTTATGTATGACAGAAAATATTTCTACAAAAAACATTTAATACAATCTTCAAAGAGTTTCTGAAACACTGTGAAATGTGTAGCTCAGAAGTCATCAAATACAGCTGTGGTGGTACACAGCTGTAATCCCAACATTCAAGAGGAGGGAGGCAGGAGATCAGGTGAAGCTCAGCCCCCGCTGTGTATGGAGTTCACAGGAGTGAGGCTCTACCAGACTAACAAGAAGGGCAGTGTGAATGGGGTTAGCCTGAGCTACACGAGTCCCTGTCTCAGAACTGTAGCAAGAATGTGTTTGGACTGGAGATGGTGGAAGTTAAGTGCCTGTTGGACAGATTCTCCTAGACCTCAGTGACTTGTGGGCCACATACTTGGAGGCCAGTGCGAAGAGTGACCTCTGGACTGAGAATCCTGGGCTGTGCAGCAGAGAGATACGCCGTTCCCGCAGTCTGCTAAGATTGCTGGTAAGCCTTCAAGATTCCGAGCAAGGCTGAGTCAGCAGATCCCATCTAAATGCTATATTAGTTACTTCTGGTCGCCATGACAAAATGCCTTTAAAAAGCAGCTTAAAGAAGGAAGGCTGTGTTGCAGATTGTACTGCATCATGGAGGGACACCAGGATGACAGAGGACTGAGACAAGTGATCTCACTGCATCTGCCTTCAGGAAGCAGGCGGTCGCTGGACTCAGCTCCTCTCCGTGTTCAGCCCAGGGCCCCGCCTCATGGGACGGTGCCGCCCATCCTTAGTTACACCTTTCTGGAGATTTCTTCAGTAGTATAGCTAACATTGTGTTTCCATGGTGATCCTCTAAGTCTAGTCAAGATGCCAGAGAAGTATTACACCCCATACACGTAGCTGTTGGTATCTAAGGCCTAGTTTATTAAACATATCATTTGGGGGATGGTAGCCAAATGTTAACCCTAGTAATCTGCTTAGAAATTGCAAATCCACCAAGGTGAAGTTTCCCCTGGGAGCAAAGAAGCTTGTTATGCTCATTTCCACTCAGCCCTGTGCCCCTCAGGGCACACCCGCCCTCCAGAAGATCAGCACCGAGCTGGTGACCATCCTGCCAAAGTGCCCCACACTGTGTCCACTGTGTCCCCCGGTGACTCAGTGAAGCTAACCGCATTCATGCTGTTCTTACCAGTTTTTAGTTGGTGACTCACTTCTGTCCCATATAATGTGAGGGAAGTCTTACTGGGAAGTTTCTGGGACTAGTGTTCTCTCAAGGAAGATACCCCTGGGAAGAAGGGTTGGCCCAGTCCCCCGGGACATCTACAGCTAGAGGCCAAAGCCAAGAGTGAATCAAGGAAGGGAAAGCATTGGCAAGAGCCAGTGGCAAGGCCTGCGAGCCTCCCGTGGCTTCCACAGAAATCAGATGGCCGCGTGCCCAAAGGCAGAGCCGCCTCAGTGAGGATCTGAACACCACGTGGTCAAAGCAGAGGAGGTGCAGCCAGTGGACTAAATGTTGGACATAATGCCTGGAGGGCTGTAGACCTACGGTTGGGATGCTTCAGTCAGGAGCACACACACCACGCCCACACCCTGCCATCTGCCCAGAAGCATAGGCCTCACTTGACACTGTGGCTTACCTAAGCAGGTCTGCACTTCCTCCCTGGCAAAAGAAAGAAGTCCTCTCCATCCTGGGGATTTTATTCCTTTGTCTTTCCTTAATTCTCTTAACATTTTGACCCCTTTAAATAGTATTGCTCTCTAGATACCTGGGACTATTACCTATTAGCTATTAATACAGGATAATTTAGGCTTTTATTTTTGGGGTTTTTTCATTATTATTATTTAAGAAAAGCTAAATAGAGAATGACATAAAAACTGCCAATTACAAATCAATGAGGCATTATCTCAGTTAAACGAAATAAGAGTCATTGCAAAAAGATTTTTGGCATGCCTTTGTGGCTTTTGGATGTGAGCAGAGATTTAGTTTATCTGTCAATGTTGGTCCAAGAAAATCTCATGTCTGTTGACTGTCAGATTAGAGCAATTTGGGATGAGGGACTTATCTTTAGCCTCAAATTTTCAACAAGCATGTTATTATAAATTATAGTGTTTTGTTTTTCTATGGAATTATCCTGTTTTTCATTTTAGAATCTGTTTGCTTCTTGATTCTGTTTTATATTGGAAAAGTAAAGTTTGTTTCAGTGTTAATAGAATTTTTTCTCTCTCTCTCTCTTTTTTTTTTTTTTTTTTTTTTTTTTTTTTGGTTTGTATTTTTCTTGAGTGGTTCCACTTCCTGGAGTAAACTTTTTTATAGTTAAATAAGTGTATGCGTGTGTACACTTGGGTTAGTTCCCAATGAAGTCAAAGGGGGTTGGGCAGGCTAGAGCTGGACTTAATAGGCAGTTGTGAACTTCCCAGACTAAGGGTGGGAGGCTCTCCTCTGGAGAGCATTGAGTACCCTTAACCCCTAAGGTATTTCTCCAGCCCACTATATTTTTTTAAATAAGCTTTACTTACTTTAATACTATGTATACATATTTTACCTGTGTGCATGTATATGCACCATCTGTGTACAGTACCTGTGGTGCCCTTGGAAGCAGGAAGAGGCTATTGGATCCCTGGTACTGAAGACATGGGTGGTTGGCAGCTGCCACATGCTTGCTGAGAGCCAGATGATGTTGGGTCCCCTGTAAGAGCAGCAAGTACCTGAGACCCCTGGGCCGCATCTCTAGCCCCCCTAATGCCATTTGGAAAACAGCTTGGAGCGCTTGCTTGGATATACTACAAAATTATTCCTTCAGTGAGTTTTTAGTTTAATTTTTGGTAGCTTCAGTGTGAATGTTTGTACTTGCTTCTCTCTTACATCCTTTCTTAACCCCTTTAGGCCTTTCCTCCCATCCAGTCCTGCCCCCACCCCACGCTTCATGTCTTGTGTTTTTTGTGCAGGTCTTGAGCAGCTAGCTACAACTGCTGTGTTCTCATGACGGTGCTGGCCATGGCATGCCCAGAGGACGGCGTGTCACAGGACTCCCTCCGTCCTCCAGCTCTTCCTGTTTTTCCAACCCCTTCCATAAAGTCCCTGGGTCTCTGAGGGGTTGTTATAGATGCCGCACTTAGGGATGAGTGCTCAACAGCCATTGGTTCTCTGTGTCAACTGACTCACATCCCCAAAAGAAGTTTCTCTGGCCAGAGAGGATACCTGCACTAGCCTGAGGGTGTGAGGCAGGAAAGTAGTGTGGCTACATCCAAGACTCCACTGCCAAAGATACCTCACCCTTGGAATGAAGCTCCTGTGTCAGCCTTTCCTAGACTCCAGCAGACAGGCCGGGCACCTGCCAGGGTCTGCGGGCCGAGTGTCCCACAGAGCTGTTTCAAGGCTTTTGAGGAGGTTTATTTTTGTTTTGGGTTTTTGGTGGTGGTGGCGGCTTTTGCAGCCTTTGTCATTTGCCATGCTTGATTTACCCTTTCCATTTTCCCTAGTCAGTGTTTTATGACACTGACAGCGCTCATGCACACAGATTTACACCAGGAGTGAGCAAGATCGGTCATATTTGAAAATACTTGAGTTATTTCCTCAGTTTACCCATGTTTTCATTCTTCCCTTCATTTTTCTTCTTCTCTCTTATTCTTCTCCTTTTCCTCCTCTCTTCCTCCTCTTCCTCCTCCTGTTTTATTTTTCAAGACAGGGTTCCTATGTGCAGCACAGGCTGTCCTGGAACTTGATCTATAGACCAGGCTGGCCTCAGACTCACAGAGGTCTGCCTGATTTTCCCTTCCAAGTGCTGAGATTAAAGGTATTCCCCACCACCTGGGCAGTTCACGAATATTGAAGGAAAAGTAGCTTTACTGTTTATCTGAAAGTTGATATGTAAATCCAAATAATTTTACAATGTTTTATTTCTGAAATGTTACTCTTTCTCACTAATGAACTCATCTGTTTGGTTTGACCTACCTTTGATCTTCACTAAAGCAAAATCAACTACAGTTTTCCAGTGTCATGCTCCCTCCTTCTCTCCTTCCTCCCTCTGGGCTCTCTAAAGTTGCTACTTTAGAAACTTCAAAAAGCACTTCTGCTAAGCTCAAAAGCAGTGCTTACTGTGGGCACGTTAGCTGTTCTTCCCTGGTGGGGCTCATTCTGGGGTTCCTGTTGACACTGTGTGAGTGTAAGGGCAAAGACGGGACCGTGGCTGGTGCTTTTCTCTTCGGGACCCAATCTCCCCTGTTCCTTTGCCAGTGAATAACAATGTTATAAACAAGTTTGTCTTTTCTTTCTATAGCATCATTCTGCAATACATACCTTGCAGTATAAGAAGATATGTTCAGCCGGGCAGTGGTGGCGCACGCCTTTAGTCCCAGCACTTGGGAGGCAAAGGCAGGTGGATTTCTGAGTTCGAGGCCAGCCTGGGCTACAGAGTGAGTTCCATGACAGCCAGGACTATACAGAGAAACGCTATCTTGAAAAAAACAAACAAAACAACCAACCAAACAAAAAGAAGATATGCCCAAAATAGGAATTGGAAAATGAAATTTTATATAAATATATTACAAATAATAACATAAAGATTTAAGCTTTCCTTGAGTCTGGCTACAGGAAGCAGTTCAGTGCACTGTGTGTGTGTGTAAGTGTGTCTACCCATGGAGATTAGAAGGGTGTTGGAACCCTTGGAACTGGCGTTACATTCACTTGTGAGCTGTCCCTCTGTGTGCTGGAACCTAAACTTAGTTCCCCTCAGGAGCAGCCAGTGCTGAAAGGTGGTTGGTTACTGTAGAACATTTATTTCACTTCTGCCCCAGCAGGAACATCTTGCCCAGCAGGTCAGTATTTCAGGAGTCACAGTCCTCAGCCTGCAAAGACCAATGATTCCTTTCTCCCCTGCAACCTGAATAGTACCCTGTGGTACCCAAAGTCCACATGAACTCTTGAGTGCCTCAAGGAAGCGCGTGTCGTATTGTTCCCCAAGGTAGTCCGTGGGTGAAGCTCCTGTAGAGGTTCTTTCCTGCAGGTTTTCGTAGGTGTGGCCCTCCCTTTGCAGGGCAGTGAGGATCCCGGTCTGTCTGCTCAGCTCTCCCTCCTGTCACCTTCACTTGTCACTGTCCCATACATCCCTGACAATCTCCCTGCTTCAGACAGATGCTGTCTTTCCTTTGTCCTGGTAGCTGTAATCTAAGTGGATTCTGATTGTTTGCTGAAGTCCTGTGGCCCTTGAGAGCAGACATGACCTCCTGTGTGTCTCTCTTGTCCCACTCTGTACTTGCATATTGTCCTGGTTCACTAAATATTCAATTTCTAAAGGCTGCCCATCTGTACTATTTTTTTTTTGTGGTGATTACATGATTCTATTCATAAGTAATTTTTATTGTCATTTTTATACTTTTAAAATTTGTCTTATTTTTAAGATAATAATATAAATTATAACATTTTACCCTTCCCTTTCCTTCCTCAACCCTCTCATATACTCCCTTTAAATTCATGGCCGCATATATTTATATATCTATATGTCCTAAATATAATTGGCTTGTTCTGTGTGCATTTGTTTTCACGGATGATCATCTGATGTTTGGTGGTCTTCCCTGGAAACCCTTTGTTTCGCTCTCAATATTCCTTAGTTGCCTGTGAGACTGAGGCCTCCTCAGCTCCTGCTCAGGAAGCCATGATGATGAGACTCTACGTCTTCTGACATCACAAGGAAACATGACCTCACAGAAACGCCCAGTCCCTTCAGCTCTTACAACCTCACTACCCACTCTTTCTCAATGATCCTAAGTCTTAGATACCAAAGTATTTTGTAGATGTATCCATTGGGACTGGACTCAACAACTCTGCATTTTGATTAGTTGTGGCTTTCTCCAATAGTCTCCATTGGTCACAGAGAGTTTTCTTGATAGGAGCAGAGGACTATATTGATCTGTGGGTATAAGGACAAATAGTTAGAATAGAATTAGGAATTAGGCTGGCTTTGTAATGTGGTCGTGGTTGTAGGTTATTCCCTCAAGTGCATGACCTTACTAACCTTGGATAGTTGGATCAAGTTTCATTTCCTGTCATGGTTTCTGTCTTGTTGAGTGGGTCTTAAGTCTTACTAGAGAGCTGCTGTTACCACCAAGGTAAGTGGTGTGTGCCACTACTGCATCCGTAGGGTTACCAGGTCTTGGTGGTCATTGTTGTGGTTCCTAGGTGTCATAGATGGATAAAACTGCTGTGGCTTCCCTCCCTTGAAAGCTAGCACAGCACTTTCTGTACCAAGAAAGATAGTTCTCAGGGAAGAGGCATTTAGGCCAGTTCCAGTTCAGGAACCTCTGAACCCTGTACCTGGAGTGCATGAAGTCTTCAGTAATAGGGTGTGGGAAAACTCTGCTAATTAAGGCCGAAGTCCACCATGACGGGATAGCCTCTCTTAGTGCAGTGTGGGTGACTCCCTTCATTAGCAGGGCTTCCCCTTTGGTCTTGTCTGGGGAAGTTTAAGCCTCTACCTGAGAATGTCAGGTAGCCCCAGTTAGAGTACAGGATCAATTGCATTTCTCCTGATACAACCCCTTCAGTCAGCCCCTGAGCTTCCTAAAACGTTTCCCCATGCTAATAAGGCATTCCAGCTACCCTAAGGCCCCAATCAGTGGCCTTTGCTCATCCTGGATGTTTCCACCCTCAGTCCCCCAAATCTTTATAAGCCTTGAATCATCCTGAGTAAAAAGGATTTGCCTACTGAAAGCTGGTTCCAGTGTGGGGTGTGGTCATTCACCATATACATATTCACAGGGCTTCTGACCCCTCCCCAGCAACCCTAGTCCTCTCCCTCCAATCTACTTCTAATCTACAATAGGGACTTACCTTCCACTTTGTGAGGCGGGGCCAACCAAGGGAATGTATTAATTATTCAAGCATTTCCTTGTGACTAATACATTTTCATTCATGACTGACCATGGTTAACTTGGAGCTTGAAGTCAGAGCACTTCAGAAGGCTTTTATTCAGCTGCATGATTGTCACAGTCGTGGAAGCCCTGTTGAGGTAGTCTTGTCATGCGTGTGTGTAGCCTTTGTGAAACTGCCTTCCCAGGCATTTAAGATATCTGTGATAGGACAAATGGGAGAATGCCCCAGCTGTTCGGCAGGTGGTTTTATTGAGAGTCAGGTGACCCAGTGGACACACTGATAACTAGTGTTCAGAGGCAAGGAAGGACTAGCCCTCCAATTCTGTGAGACAGACCATCTACAGGAGCCTAGGAGAACTTGGGCCAACCCAACAAAGAGGATGGGAACATAGAGAGCTCGGCCCTCTGACGTACTGCTCTTAGCCCGTCCCTGCAGTGTGGGGGAGAGATAGAAGAGGAGTGTACTCTGAGAGTCAGACTCCTAAGAACTGTAAGCACAGCTTATCCCTTACAAAACCGTATGGGTTCAGATGTGGTGGCTAGCCAGTGAAAGAAAGAACTTGACCACTCCTAGGTGTGGTGGGAGAGAAGGTGTGTTGTAGATGTGTGGGAGAGTAGAGCCAGACATATCTGGAGTAGTCCTAACTGAACCTGGCTATCAGAGGAGAGAAGAGGAACAAGAAATGAAAAGAAAGGGGGAGAGGGGTACCTGGGAGCACAGAGACCAGGAAGTCAAAAAGACAGCTAGAAAAACTTTCTGGGACTATACAGGAATTAGGGAAGCCCAACTCCTGGGCTGGAGAGTTTAAGGAAGGGGGCATCCTGGGCTGCCAGCCAGGATGACCCTATAACTGGAGGGACTGAGGGACTGGTAGGTACTTTGATATGGTAAACAGGCAACCTTAGCCATTTGTGCTGAGTTTTGAAACTTAACAGCAAGCATATTATTTTTAGGGCTTTGGGGGATCTTAAAGAACACTTGCTATAGTGAAAAGGATTACTATTTACTAGTGGAACAGTTGTCTTAGAAGATAGTCTTGACAGAATTGAGTTCCCAGGTAGGCAGTCAGCTAATTCCAGGGAGGGAGAGAACGCTTTGACTCACACAGTACAGAAAGGTGGTGTTGCCTAGAACTATTGATACAGCAGAAACAAGGCCCAAGCATTTGCAGTGCTCTAGCCAGTCTGAGGAGAGCCAGGCTCACTTGTGGTGTGGTGTGGTCTGGTCTGGTCTGCTATGGTGCCTGGCTCTGCAAAGTCCACCTCCAGTCTGACCTTAGCCCCAGGCAGATGGCTCACTCTACCCTGACCTTTGCTGACGCTGAGTCGAGTGAGTGGAATCAGAGGATTTGTACCAAGGGTACTGAAGGAGGTGAGAATTGGGTGACTACTGGGGGTGCAGTGGATTCTGCTCACTAAGCAGGTAGGTGCAGGAACTGGGAAGTGAGTCTCAGTCACCACCGAGGCAGTGGTAGGGCTGGAGTTAGAGGGCCAGGAAAGGGGCTTCAGACACCACCTCATGCCTCACATACATTGTTTTCCACAGCGTCTCTCTCATTGATCAGAAACCATCTCTTAGATTATTCATGTCACAAACTAAGCTTGGCTTCATTAAACTGATTCACACAGACGACAGTGTGCCAATAGGACCTTACATTTGATTTATGGGCCTTGATAACAATTTCTTTCTTTCTCTCTTTTCTTCCTCCTTTATTTTTATATTTACTTGTGTGTATGAGTATTTTGCTTACATGTATATTTGTATACATTATGTATGCCCAAGGTCAGAAGGCATGGGATCCTCTGGAATGGGGGTTTTGAATGGTTAGTAGGCATCAAGTAGGTGCTCGGAATCAAACCTAGGCTGAGCCTTCTCTCCAGCCACTGGGGCCTTTCCTGAAGAGTCCAGCTGCACATTAACAACCTCTTCTCTCTGGACGCTGAGCTAGACAGGGGCTTGCTGCTGGATCGGCTACAGCCTATTTGGGAGACCTCCCTTACCTCCAAACGTCCCAGGGCTCCTGACCCTGCTGCAGGGTGACATTCCTCACTCGTTTGAAAGCTGAGAACCCCTAAGCAGATCCACTCTTGTTTACCTAGAGAATATCGTAAATGCCGGATCTCTAAAGCAAACCTGGGTTCCTTAAATGGGTGGTGGCTACTGATTAAAGGAACATTATTCTCAAATATGACTGAAGAAAAGGCTGCCATTGTAAACCAGTGTTCAGTTACTTCCTGATAACCTAGAAAACAAACTATTTTTCAACCTCTACAAAAAATTATATCACACATTCTGAATTCTGGAAAGACCAAACAGGGAGAAAGAATAAGAAGTCATTTTCAAATATGTCTTTTATGTTTGTGAAAGAATAGTAAGTATATCTTCAAGTCATTTATGAGATCCAAATAGCATCAACGGGAGGGCTCTCCTGTTTAACACACAGTACAGAACACAGATGCATCAACCAGCTAAAAGCCCTGGCCACGCCCACCCTATAGCTCCTTTGGGTATAGTGATACACTGTTCTGGCTGCTTAGCACTCCCCAGGGCTCCTCTCAGAGTTTTGGAAACCTCATGGGGGGGGGGGCCCTGAGGGTCTGAACAAAGCAAAACACAAGATGGGTGTGGTTAACTTATAAATGGCCATTTTCAAGTCACAAAGATCTGATGAGAGTTATTATAAAAATCACAGCAATGGAGAGGTCTGGTTGAACATGGGGTACAAAGCGCGAAGTGTAGGAAGGGCATCTGTAAATAACGATGAACCTCATTTTCTAAAAGAGTAGTAAGTATACCTACTTATAAAAGTGGGAGGGCACTGGTTGGTGAAGATGCTTGCTGCAGACCGGACCACCTGCTGTTCTCTCCGGGATCTGCACAATGAAAAGAGAAAACTGATTCCTGCGGCCATTTTGACCTCCAAGTGCACCCCGTGGCATGTGCACATATAATAAATAGTCTTACAGATAAAAGATCAGATGCAGTGAAATAGCCCTAAGACATATTTGTGGTCTGTTAAGCATAAAATTAGAGCAAGAATTCCAGAGAGAATGAGTTGCCAGTCTCGAGTCAGCCTGCACATCTGCCCGTTGTCCACTCCATGACACAGACACCCGAGGAGGCAAAGCATCTCTTTCAGTGCTGTGTTCTGTCACCAAGAGAATCACATCATGTGGACATAGCTGTTTCCAGATCCTGTGTTCTTACAAAGTAGACAATTTCCAGAAAATGTCACAGCTTTAGGGGCAAAATATTTTTAGTTTGATTTGGGAAAAGTAAAGTCCCAGAAGTTGCCAGGAAATGTTGAATACCTGGTTGAAACAGTACCACAATTACTAAGAAATATTGCGCCAAAGTAACAGCCACATATTAGACCTATAAATCTAGGTAGCTTAAGGAAGAACACATATAAGGAGAATGAAATAAAATGCTTGCTAGTAATACACAGGAATGTTAGCTATTTTCTCCCAAAATAAAGTATTCAACAAATATTTTCCAAAATAATTACATAAATATGTGAACCTGAATTATTTAAATGTTTAAATTTAATTGGAATGCTTTACACACACACACACACACACACACACACACGAAAGCATTTTATGCAGTCACTATCCTTAACTTCTTAGGGCAAGGGTCTAGGAATTTGTTGGTTCCCCTGTGTCTCCAATCTGTGATATACGGCCTCATTTGGTGGCATATCTTCAAGAGAGCCGTCACACAATGGAGGATGATGGCTGCTTGAGAGTCCCAGGTGAACTGGGCTCCAGGACCAGAATGCCTCATTGGTGCCCAGAAGATGATCATGGGGCCCTGGATGCCTATGGCTATGGCGTGTCACAGGTGCTGCAGGGCACAGGTGACTGTGGTGCACCTCTCATAGGCGATCCTTTGACCTGGTTCAAAGCACGGCACCCAGTGTCTGACCTAGGACAGCAGCTGAGACAAGCAAACAAGACTGTGTTCTTCTCTGACACACGCCGAGTTTGTGCTACCACTCAGGCACTAGAAACTGCTTTTGAGTTCTCCTTGACATCCCAAGGGTATCCCTGCTCCCAGTAGCCCTCAGTCCTCAAATTGAAGGGCCAAATTTAATGTGCTACAATAAAGAATAACTTATTTAAAGATTGAATACAGAGCGATTAGGAATTCCTCCCTCCCCAGACTATGCATGGCAGGTTAGAAGATCAAGGTGCGTGTGGTAGGGTGGGTGTGATCCGTGGTCAGAGCCTTCATTTCCCAGGTGTGTTTCCCATGGGGACTTCTGTCGGAGGGTTGAAAGCTAGCAGATACAGCTGTCTTGAGGTCACACTGTCATCCAGTAAAGGGGTTGCTGAACCAGGGTCAGACAGACAGAGCGGGAGAGAGACAGGTCAGGATGTGTCTTAGCAGGGTAGTCCTCACAAGGAGGCTGTGTAAGAGACATCTGGGGCCCAAACTGAAATCTTAGGTGAGATTGTAGAACTAGAAATGGGGAAAAAAAAGTTGTAGAGCTCTGTTTCTTTATTTAAAACAAAACAACCAAACTGTAAGCATTTTAAAAATAGATGCCAAGGCAGTATGTAGTTTTAACTATTTCCCATCATGGGCCTTATGCAGCACTGCGCCATGCACACATGCAGAAAGAACCAGAGTTAGGAGCTGTGGTTCCAAAATCTCTGTCATGGATCAGACATGATTATGGTAGTACAAAACAGCATATCTACTTCTTAACAGCATGAAATTTTTATTTGCTTCAAACTCAAAGCAGACAAGCCAAAAGATCTCCCAAGCCAGATTCTCCGTTATTTTCACAGTGGAGACAAGATCTCAGCAAACATCCATTCCTTTAGAGAGAGTACCACATGGACAGACCATGAAACCAACGGAAGTTGGCACCAGACTCAACAGAATTGAAATCAGGTTCCTACTGTGACACCACCACTCCCAGGGTCAGTCGCTGCCTTCTTTGGAACATCCCTAGATCTCCAGGGATGCACTCAAGGACTCTTGTGCTCCCTTTCCTAGCTGCAGAAGCAGGGCCAGGTCCCTGTAGCTAGCCCGGGAGCGACAAAGCCACCACCCATCACCCTGTTCAGACTGTTGTAATGGGAGGGGCCCCTCATGAAAACTGTTGGAGAGGGACAGAAGGACCCAGGGGTCTAGAGAACACAGTATTAGCTTATCTCACAGGTATTATGAGAGCAGATGGCAGTGGACTTCTCGGTCACTAAAGATGTGATGGGGGAGTATATTTTCTAGTCTGAGAGCAGGGAGTCTTGTCGGAAAACGCAAGGCTCATGGGGGATGGAGGGGAGAATCTTAACTAGTATTGTTCTCTTCTTGGTGGTACATGTCTCTGGTAAAGTTTAGCTTTGCCATAATAGAGAATCAGCTCCCTGTAAGATCAAAATAGGTATTATAGCCATCTAGGTCTCTGGTATAAAAAAAATCCCTGCTCAGATTTTAATATTTAACACATCAAGCCTTCTAAATGATCATCTGTCCTCCTGGTCCATTCTTATAACACTAAGCAAAGTTTCCTGACTTTAATTAGATTTTTGCATTATGACTGTTTCCTTCCAGGCTCTCATTTGGCGCTAAGAGCTTTGGCTTACTGTCATTGAAGAGAGTCAAGCACCCAAGTCACTCAGCTTCTGTGTCCATCTCTGAAATCTCATACACAGAAAGGGCTATGTGGGCACGACTCATATCCTTGTGTAATTATACTATGAAGGTAGGTAGGTGGGTAGACAGACAGATAGATAGATTCATATATATGAACACATTCAATATGATTATTAACTTTGTAGCACTTGGGAATAATTCACTCAAGTAGCTCTCAGGTAAGACATCCATACAAAGAAAGGTCAGGTGGTCTATCACCAGTAAAACCATCGACTCAGGCACTGCCAGTTCTCCTGGAATACAGTCTTCCGCTGTTTTCTTGAACTTTGTCATTTTGTGTAATTGACTCCAGTGTGTTGTCCCATCGGTCTCCAGTAGTGATAGCTGGGGGTGTGGCAAGGTGGGTAGTCACTACACCTGGGGAAGTTTCTGCTGCTCCTCCCTTCAGAGGTTTCCATGAGTGAACCTGAGAGAAGCTGACAGTGGATAGCAGGGAAAGAGCGTGTGTGTTTGTTAACAGGTCAGTACACAAGTGTCACACAAAATATGAAATTCGAATGTGTGCTGGGTTGTTCTGAAGCAAGGAGCACTGTAGCCTGAGGAGAGGAAGCTCCTGAGGAAGTAGGGCCACTTGAGGAGTGATCAGCCTCCCAGCTTTGCCAGAGGAAACTCAGATCAGACTGGCTCGGCTGCTGCCATGGTGAGTGACTTTGAAGGTACCACTGGGTTCATCAGTTCAGCCGTTCTTTGTTCTTAAGGAGCTAATACCATCTACAGATCATGACCCTGTTGATTTTTTTTTTAAGTGGTGATGGACAAAGATTAAGGCAGTATGGCAGCTTTCAAACTCCTGTGTTTTTCAGCTAAAATACTGAGTTCACTGTGTTACGGATAAAGCCCTAGAGCCACCTTTCCAAGACATAATCTCTCTGTGATGTTTAAGAGATTGCTCAAAGCCCAGGGAAGTTTCTAGAAGCACACACTAATGGGGGTCCCAGTTTTGGTCCTCAGCTTTTCTTCCCATCACTTAACTGAAAAGCTGAGGAAAGGACGATGCCAGGGCATTCTGAGGAGAGGTAAGGGCGAAAGAAGATGCAACTGGAGGTAGCAGTCAACACAATGGTTTCTGTGAGGGCTGACGAGATGGCTCAGCAGAAAAGAGCACTGGCTGCCTCTCCAGAGGCTCCAGATTCTGTTCCCACCACCTACGTGGGGACTCACAACCATCTGAAACTAGTTCCAGAAGATCTGACACCCTTATCTGTATACACAAGATGCACAGACATGCGTCCAGGCAAAATACACATACATGCTAAATAAAATGAAAGGCATTTTATTATCAAGTACTTCCTTAAGATTTTTATGTGGGGGAGAGATGTGGCTCAGGAGTGAAGAGGTCTTGCTGCCCCACCAGAGGACAGTAACTAATGTGACTCCAGCCTCAGGGATCCAGCATCCTGCATGTATCGTGCACACTCACGAGCACCTTCCTCTTTAAATAGTTTGATTTATACCTCTCAGAAATGCATCCCAGTGATGGTGAGGCATTTAGGGTCTCTCTGTAAAACACCCATAAAGCGAGCAATTTTGCTTAGATGCAATCTTTGCAGTGTGACTCCAGTCACTGTATTCAGGGGGAACGTTCACCTGTTTTTCCTGTGTGGTAGTTCCAAGTCAGCGGCCTTCCAGCCTGTGGATCAGGATGAGCCTGCTGGTCCCCTTTTCAAACCACTGCCCACCATCTGACCCAGACCTTTTCTCTAAGTGGCTGAACTTCTAAGGCCTCTAATGGATCCAGCTTAGATAATCATGGGCTCTAATCCAGGCCTGGACCCAGTCCAGTCCAAACATTGTTCAAATAAACTCAAAGTAACAAGCCTGTGGATCTTGAAACCAAGGAAGGACTACCCTGTGCCTTGGGAGCAAGAGATTAGCAGGTACAGCGGCCTAGAAGGTGCTTTCACATGATCTCCGCAGTGGTACCAAACCGACAAACTGAAGCAAACGTAATCAAATTGCAGTTTCTAAGTTGGGCAGCCAGGTTCAGAGACCTGATCCAGGACTCGGCAGGCAACATCTGGGGGCAGAAATCAGAAGAGACATCACCAGCCTGATGGGTATAGTTTGGCATTTCCCTCATCTGAATAAGGTCTGATCATCTGCCTGCCTGCCTGCCTGCCTGCCTGCCTGCCTGCCTGCCTGCCTGCCAGCCAATGACTGGAACCTGCCACTCTGCCCAGCTGGTACTGTTTAGCACAATGGTTGTCACTAAGTTAGGCTTTTGCTGAGTTTAGACAGTAAATTATAGTCTATAGTGTGAAGACTGTAGATACTGAGGTATCCTTAAACCTAATTTTCTGTGACTTAACAGTTAATTTATTAACAAGCTAGTTCCTCCTATCTTCCTCAGAAGAAACTAGGTCCTGTTTATATAGGACATCAAATGACCAGACCAAACAGCTAGATTCCTGCACATTGCTTTCTCATCAAAGGCTAGTAGAGAACAAAATAGAAAATAAGAAAAATGTTTAGCAAAGTTATAGAGACTTGACCTAAAAGCCAATGAAATCTGTGTCTTGATCTGGGCTGCCTGGGGTGCACTGCTCTGCTGTAGGGTTCACAGGCCTTGCCCTGGGCAGAATAGGTTTGCTGGGCATTTCAGGACACTCTCAAAACTGAAAAGATTCTTCTTTTTTTTTTTTAAGGTACAGGAATGAATCTTGCACTAACATAAAATGAATATTCAGCACATTGATTTGTGAGGAAATCCGAAAGCCCTTACCTCCTATTCAAAGGAGAATAAACATATCAGTTGAGAGAGACAGAGAAACGGAGAAACAGGATAGAATTAATGTACCCTGAGGCCTTAGGCTGTGAGTCACCGGCTTAATTCAACCTTCCACTCACCCTCAGTTCGGTAAAGCTGTCCTGACCGCAGGGAACACGCGTGACGTAGAGGCGAGCATGTCCTGCTTCTCTGCACACTTGAAGTGTGTGTGTGTGTGTGTGTGTGTACAGGCCATATACCCAGGACTAGTGACTGATGGCCACAGTATGCCCATGTTTTGCCAAACTCTTTTCTTTCCTTTCAGTCTGAGAAACCAAATCTGTTGGCCTCATTAGAGTTCATGGCTTTCTTCTGGTGGCCATCCTGGTTTTGTCTGTGCGCCTCTCACTCTCTGCAGACCTCAGCCTACCTTTTAAGTTGATTTTAGATTGTCAGGCGTGTTGAAAGGGGTTTGCTAGTATTTTCCCCAATGGAAGAGTGTGTCAGTCAGCCTCAGTTTACCATTACCAACTGCCTGAGCTTGCTGTCTTATGAAAAGAAGTGGGGTTTTTAATTTTTTTTTATTTTTTTACACTTCATATTTTATTCCCCCCACCACCACCATCTGCCCTCCGAATTGTTCCACATCCAATACCTCCTCCCCACCCTCCCACACCCCACCCCTGTCTCCAAGTGGACTTCCCCACCCCCTACCCCACCTGACCTCTAAACTCCCTGGGGCCTCCAGTCTCTTGAGGGTTAGGTGCATCATCTCTGAATGAACACAGACCCGGCAGTCCTCTACTGTATGTGTCTTGGGGACCTCATATCAGCTGGTGTATGCTGTCTGTTTGGTGGTCCAGTGTTGGAGAGATCTCTCGGGTACAGATTAATTAAGACTGCTGGGCGTCCTAAAGGATTATCCTTCTCAGCTTCTTTCAGCCTTCCCTAATTCAACAAGAGTCAGCTGCTTCTTTCCATTGGTTGGGTGCAAATATCTGCATCTGACTCTTTCAGCTGCTTGATGGGACTTTCGGAGTGCAGTCATGTTAGGTCTTATTTTGTCTCACAGTTTGGGTGATCAACTGGCCCTGATGTGGCACATCACAGTAAAAGCTTGTATCAGAGCAAAACTGCTCATATTTTGTGGCAGGGAAGCAAAAGTGAGCATGGGGGAGGAGAAATCTTACTGAACACACACACACATACACACACACACGCACAGGCACACGCACACATGCAGAGGATCTCCTCTCCTTACCGTCCTAAAGACCAGGCCTATGTCTTAAAGGCTCCATCACCTCCAACATCAGCATATAAGCTTTTATGGAACCTTGAATTCTCCAATTATAGTGGAGTAAACATCAGTTGAGGCCCTACTAGGTGGACATCTCATGTCCATAAACAATCATCATTCGTGTTGTGTAATTGTTACTTGTCCTGTTGCTATGACAAAACACGGAACAGAAGCAACATCGGGGAGGAAGAGTTCATCTGGGCTCACAGTCTGAGGGTGCCGCCCGCCCATCATGGCGTGCCACATGAGGTAGCAGGAGCTTGGGGCAGCTGGGAGGATGGGATGGAGCTGCCTACATTTAGTCACCTCAGTTAAGGTAGGCAAGTGCCTCACAGCCTAGTCCAAAGCTTGTCTGCATAGTGATGCTAAGCCCTATGAATCTGTCAATCAAGATCACCTGCTGCATAGTACTGTCAATTCTTGCCTCCAACCCTGAGTTCTGCAGCTGTTGACTTTGCGACTGTGTTGACTTTGTCACACAGCCATCTGTCCTGCCATCCTTCAGTAGCTCCATCTCTTTCATTCATTTGTAGCACTGACAGAAACCAGTATCTGTCATGTTCTTAGGAGACTCCTTTGCCTTACAGAAACTTTCTAATTTTATAAGGTCCCATTTGTCAATTCTTGATCTTAGAGCATAAGCTATTGGTGTTCTGTTCAGGAACTTTCCCCCTGTACCGATGTCCTCAAGGGTCTTCCCCAGTTTCTTTTCCATTAGCTTCAGAGTGTCTGGCTTTATGTGGAGATCCTTGATCCATTTGGAGTTGAGCTTAGTACAAGGAGACAAGGATAGATCAATTCGAATTCTTCTGCATGCTGACCTCCAGTTGAACCAGCACCATTTGTTGAAAAAGCTATCTTTTTTCCATTGGATGTTTTCCACCCCTTTGTCGAGGATCAAGTGGCCATAGGTGTGTGGGTTCATTTCTGGATCTTCAATCCTGTTCCATTGATCTTCCTGCCTGTCACTGTACCAATACCATGCAGTTTTTAACACTATTGCTCTGTAGTATTGCTTGAGGTCGGGGATACTGATTCCCCCATAATTTCTTTTGTTGTTGAGAATAGTTTTAGCTATCCTGGGTTTTTTGTTATTCCAGATGAATTTGAGAATTGCTCTTTCTAACTCTATG
Organism: Apodemus sylvaticus; assembly: GCF_947179515.1. Lineage (NCBI taxonomy): Eukaryota > Metazoa > Chordata > Mammalia > Rodentia > Muridae > Apodemus > Apodemus sylvaticus. The sequence goes on from NC_067489.1 coordinate 14,356,780, forward strand.
AAGAACTAAGTTGGGATTTTGATGGGTATTGCATTGAATCTGTATATTGCTTTTGGCAAAATGGCCATTTTAACTATATTAATCCTGCCAATCCATGAGCATGGCAGATTTTTCCATTTTCTGAGGTCTTCTTCCATTTCCTTCTTCAGAGACTTGAAGTTCTTGTCATACAGATCTTTCACTTGTTTAGTCAGAGTCACACCAAGGTACTTTATACTGTTTGTGACTATTGTGAAGGGTGTCATTTCTCTAATTTCTTTCTCAGCCTGCTTATCCTTTGAGTATAGAAAGGCTACTGATTTGCTTGAGTTGATTTTATAACCTGCCACTTTGCTGAAGTTGTTTATCAGCTGTAAGAGTTCTCTGGTGGAGTGTTTTGGGTCACTTAGGTAGATGATCATATAATCTGCAAATAGTGATAGTTTGATTTCTTCCTTTCCAATTTGTATCCCTTTGACCTCCTTATATTGTCTAATTGCCCTAGCTAGTACCTCAAGTACAATATTGAAAAGATATGGAGAGAGGGGGCAGCTTTGTCTAGTCCCTGATTTTAGTGGGATTGCTTCAAGTTTCTCTCCATTTAGTTTGATTCTGGTTACCGGTTGCTGTATATTGCTTTTACTATGTTATGCTTGTGGGCCTTGAATTCCTGTTCTTTCCAAGACTTTAAGCATGAAAGGATGCTGAATTTTGTCAAATGCTTTTTCAGTATCTAATGAAATGACCATGTGGTTTTTTTCTTTGAGTTTGTTTATGTAGTGGATTGCAAGAATTGACAAATGGGACCTCATAAAATTACAAAGTTTCTGTAAGGCAAAGGACACCCTCAAAAGGACAAATCGGCAACCAACAAATTGGGAAAAGATCTTCACCAACCCTATATCTGACAGAGGGCTAATATCCAATATATACAAAGAACTCAAGAAGTTAGACCCCAGAAAGCCAAATAACCCTATTAAAAATGGGGTACAGAGCTAAACAGAGAATTTTCACCTGAAGAACTTCGGATGGCTGAGAAGCATCTTAAAAAATGCTCAACATCATTAGTCATTATGGAAATGCAAATCAAAACAACCCTGAGATTTCACCTTATACCAGTCAGAATGGCTAAGATTAAAAACTCAGGAGACAGCAGGTGTTGGCGAGGATGTGGAGAAAGAGGAACACTCCTCCACTGCTGGTGGGGTTGCAAACTGGTACAACCACTCTGGAAATCAGTCTGGTGGTTCCTCAGAAAACTGGGCATGTCACTTCCGGAGGATCCTGCTATACCACTCCTGGGCATATACCCAGAGGATTCCCCAGCATGTAATAAGGATGCATGCTACACTATGTTCATAGCAGCCCTATTTATAATAGCCAGAAGCTGGAAAGAACCCAGGTATCCCTCAACGGAGGGATGGATACAAAAAAATGTGGTATATATACACAATGGAATACTATTCAGCCGTTAGAAACAATGAATTCATGAAATTTTTAGACAAATGGATGGAGCTGGAGAACATCATACTAAGTGAGGTAACCCAGTCTCAAAAGATCAGTCATGGTATGTACTCACTAATAAGTGGATATTAGCCTAGAAAATTGGAATACCCAAACATAATCCTCACATCAAATGATATCCCAGAAGAATGGGAGAGTGACCCCTGGTTATGGAAAGACTCAGTGTAGCAGTATAGGGCAATACCAGAACAGGGAAGTGGAAAGGGGTGGATGGGAGGAACAGGGACAGGGGGAAGAGGGCTTATGGGACTTTCAGGCAGTGGGAAACCAGAAAAGGGGAAATCATTTGAAATGTAAATTAAAAAATATATCCAATTTAAAAAAAAAAAAAGGAGACTCCTTGGTAAGCGGTAGGAGTCGCACTGGCTATACCTCTAAGTCTCTATGTGTGCTGTGACCTGTGCAGCCAGATAAGTGGTGTGCTGGCTTTCTCTGTGAGCTACTCTCTGCCTTTGCTCATTATCTGGCCATGGCACTTTTTAGTGCAAAAGCAAACAGTTCCCCAAATCGTACCCTCCCACCAGCTGCCCGCAGTGACCGAGCCTCCAGCTCCTTCACAGTCCCCCCAGACTTGTCTTCTTTTGCCCTGGTTTTTAGACAGCCGTTGTATCATCTCAGTGGGAATTCAGTGGTGTCTGCCCGGTTACTAGGATATCTGACATCACTACTCCATGGCTGTCCCTTCCTTTCCTTTGGAGCCACATCTCTCCAAGCTGCTTGCTTACTTTTAAAACTGAGGTTTTGATTATTTTTTTCAATGCTTCTTTTTTATATGTATGTGTATTTTGCCTGCATGCATTTCTGTGCACACACCACATGTGCCTGGGGTAAAAAGAGGGCTTTGGACCCCCCTCCCCCCCCCCACACTAGAGTGACAGATGAACTGCTATGTAGGTACTAGGAACAAAACTGGGAAGAACAGGCAGTGCTCTAACCAAGGAGGCATCTCTCCAACCCTCCATCTTTTTTTTCTTTCTTTCTTTTTTTTTTTTTAATTGAGTTGTTGGGGAGGCCAGAGATTGGCATTAGGTGTCTTCCTTGACTCCTTTCTACCTTGTATGTAGAGACAGGGCCTTTCATTTGTACCTGGAGCTCAGGATTCAGCTTATCTAGCTATCTAGCTTGCTCTGGCCAGTGCCTCTGGCTTCTGATCCATGGGCTTACAAATGCCCCCCCCCCCACCAGTATTTGCTTGGTTCCTGGAGATGCACACTCCAGCCCCCACACTTTTACAGGCCCTTTACCTACCAAGCCCTCTCCCCTGCCCTTCAACAGCACTTTGAATTTTCAGTGGACCATATTGTGCCACCCATTGAATTTATTCTGTGTTGTTCTTTTTCGTACTGCTGTCAGTGGGAACTGATTTCTTAGTATACTTTTTTGATTGTTCACTGCTAATTTGTAGATGTAAACTGGTTTTGTGTGTTGATCTTATTTCTTGAAGCCTTGTTGACTTTATATAGTTCTCATGGTTATTTTTATTGAAAAGCCAGAAAAACAACCCGTGTAGAATCCAATCTGTGGGCAGAAATGGTTTTACTCCTTGCTTTCCATGCTTTCCAGTTTTAGTCTCTTTTATTTCTTTTTCTTAATTGTCTGGCTGGCGCAGTGTATTGGTATTTGAGCAGTACAGTCTTTCTTGGGGTCAGAAACTACCCCAAAAGGACGCTGGGAATCGCGAGCCATGTGTCGACGTGGCTGGTGTGTAAACCCGTGTGACACTCTGGAGAAGGAGCTTGTGTCTGAAGAGAACCTGCGGGGCAGGCGGTAAGGGACACAGGGTCTGTGTGTTGTGGGGAAGGGGAGGTGCCCAACATCTGATTGCCAAGCTCCAGCAGGGTAGAGACAGCTTGTTCTCTGTAGCTGTGCCCTGGAGCAGTGCTGTCCCTGGCCTGTGGCTCCCTGGACTGTCCCACCCCAGCTGTGTCAGAGATGACTGTAAAGGACAGTGTAGGGTCAGCCAGAATCATGTTGGATGATCGGCGTCTCCCACATCCAGGCCTCGAATCAAGAACCAAAAGCTGTGCTTTTGCTGTTACATGTGGGTTAGCCACAAGCATGGGCAAGTGGTTCTCTTAGCAGCGTCCTCGGAGGCCTTCCTCTGCATGTCTTTCAGATTCATACTTCCTCTGTGTTCTTTAGTCTCCATCTTTCCCAAACGTACAGTGTCTCAGTGTCTAGTCATCAGTGTGTCCCCTTCAAGGAGTGTCCCATCATCAGTGTGGTTTCTCCAGTCAAGAAGCAATTGAGGGGCTGGCTCAGTAGTTAAGAGCACCAACTGCTCTTCCAGAGGTCCTGAGTTCAATACCCAGCAACCACATGGTGGCTCACAACAATCTATAATGAGATCTGATGCCCTCTTCCATGTGTCTAAAACAGCTACAGTGTACCCATATACATAAAATAAATAAGTCTTTAAAAAAACAAACAAGACTCCTTCAAAGGTATTTTGTATAGTGTAAATTCATATTTTGTATAATGTGTAATGTAAATTCACACACTCCCATGGAATACACACTGTCTGAAAGGCAGAACATTTTGGGAAACTTGTAGTACACTCATGTATCTAAGCATATTTCTATAGCATTTACATTTTCAGTACGTAGGATTTTCAGGGGTTGTTCTTCTGGGTTTCTTTTTTTTTTAATTTATTGATATATTTATTTACATTTCAAATGATTTCCCCTTTTCTGGACCCCCGCTCCCCGAAAGTCCCATCAGTCCCCTTCCCTCCCCCTGTTTTCCCACCCAACCCTTCCCACTTCCCTGTTCTGATTTTGCTCTATACTGCTTTACTGAGTCTTTCCAGAACAAGGGGCCGCTTCTCCATTCTTCGTGTACCTCATTTGATGTGTGGATTATGTTTTGGGTATTCCAGTTTTCTAGGTTAATATCCACTTATTAGTGAGTGCATACCATGATTCATCTTTTGAGTCTGGGTTACCTCACTTAGTATGATGTTCTCCAGCTCCATCCATTTGCCTAATAACTATGAAAACTAAAGTTCATCAAGAAATAAAATCAACACATAAGCTGGGATATGGTGGCGCACGCCTTTAGTCCCAGCACTCTGGGAGGCAGAGGAAGGTGGATTTCTGAGTTCGAGGCCAGCCTAGTCTACAGAATGAGCTCCAGGACAGCCAGGGCTACACGAGAAACCCTCTCTCGAAGAAAACGAAAAAACAAAACAACAACAACAAAAAAAAGATCAACACATAAAACCAGTTATTCTTTGTCTTAGACAGGGTTTCTATTCCTGCACAAACATCATGACCAAGAGCAAGTTGGGGAGGAAAGGGTTTATTCAGCTTACACTTCCACGCTGCTGTTCATCACCAAAGGAAGTCAGGACTGGAACTCAAGCAGGTCAGGAAGCAGGAGCTGATGCAGAGGCCATGGAGGGATGTTACTTACTGGCTTGCTTCCCCTAGCTTGCTCAGCCTGCTCTCTTATAGAACCCAGGACTACCAGCTCAGGGATGGCACCACCCACAAGGGGCCCTCCCCCCTTGATCACTAATTGAGAAAATGCCTCACAGCTGGATCTCATGGAGGCACTATCCAAATGAAGCTCCTTTTTCTGTGATAACTCCAGCTTATGTCAAGTTGACACACAAAACCAGCAAGTACATTCTTCTACAAATAAGTAGTGAAAAGGTTATTAAGAAAGCAGTTCCACTGACAGCATTCTGATATAGTGGGTATTTGCGTGCGTGTGCTTGAGTAGATGTTTAGTTACTGTTCTTGTCCTGCCAGGAGAAAGGTCCTAAGGAAGGGTGGGTTTATCTTGGGCCCCAGTTTGAAGGACAGTTCATTGGGGCTGGGAAGTAAAGAGCCTGAGGTAGATCAGTGCTTTTGCTCTCAGGAAGCAGAAAGAGATGAGGGCTGGTACTCGGTTGGTTCTCTTCTGTTTATTCAGCATGGAATAGTACCTCAGGGATTCGCTCAGACACTTGCTTATATATTGCTTCCAAAGTTTTGGAATTGATAACCCAAATTAAACATAACTCTAAGTAAAAAATGTTTAAAATACCTTGTTGGGCAAGCTCTGATAGTACCCATTAGTACCAAGGAAGGAGAACTATGAGTTCCAAGCCAGCCTGGGTTGCATGGCCCCTTGAAGCCCTGTATCCTGAGACCCAGGAGATCTCAGTAGTGACCTCCATCACTAAGTGCATGCTGTTTTCATAACAGCAGATTGTAGTAGCCCGGGAATTCATTCACCTTCCATGAGATGTGTGAGATTTGCTGGGCCCTCCTGACCACAAACAGTACCGTACGGGAGTGTGTCTGAAACAAGGACATAGTTGCCCATAGCTTAGGAAGGGCGAGCCAGTCTTTAACACGCCCTTCTCACTCCTTCATAACTTTAAAGTATGCACTTTGGGATTTCCATCTCCTGTTGGTTTGTTTTTTTCCTAGTACTACAAAGTTTGTGTGTGTGTGTATGTGTGTGTGTGTTTGTGTCCTTAAATGTTTGTGTTTAAGTGATGTAACTGTTCGAAAAACTTATTACACTTTATTTCTGTAGGAAAAATATTTCTTATATTTTGACTGTTTTTTTGTTCTTCTCTTTTGAAATCTCTAGCCAACGAGAACATTAGTCATGACAAGCATGCCATCTGAGTAAGTACTTGTTGTTTTGATAACTTTCTATCCATTGCAAAATGTAGCCTTTTCTTGTATATACTGCAGGTCTTAGTGCCTTTAGGCCATCCACAGAACTGGACTGGATTACTTTTACTCAGTGTAACTGGTATGGGGTTGGAAGATCACTGGAAATTAAAAATGTAGTTAAGTGTGGGCAGTTGAGAGCAAAAAGCTTTTTGGGTCCTTGAATAGCATTAGGAGATTTTATTTTTTGCTCTCCCCTTTGCTTGCTTAATTCCTAATGGTTCTGTTTGTCTGCCCCCCCCCCTCCACCCTATGAATGTTCAATAAACTGAGACGTACGGGTTGAAACATTTCCTTACCAATCTTAAAGGAACACTGTGGGGGAAAACTTTCTACCTCTGGTCTAAAGCAGCTATCTCTGCATCTTGTTGAAGGGTTAATGGCTTGCTGGCTTGCTGGCTTACTCTGATCATCTCCCTTAAATGTTTAGCACAATAAAGAACATCCAACAAAAATATACAGTACTATATTTCTTGCAAAGGATTTTCAAATTTGTGTATAAAGGGGAAAACCACATTATAAAATGTGTGTGTGTGTGTGTGTGTGTGTTTGTGTGTGTCTTGAGGTTTTAAGACTCTCATCAAAACATTGGGACACTTGGGTGAACACACTTGCGGAAGCATGTGCGGATAGAGCACTTTTGGTGGTGGGTGTTTTTTCTTGCCCATGGCATGGTAAAAAACCGCTGGTGCTTTAAACTCTGCCATATATTGCAAAAGAGGAGTCCTCTTACTTTTATTAATAACTTGTGATGTGCCACAAATACTTTAGTCTACTCTAGAAATACTGAATATGAGCATAATAATAAAGACCTTGATTGTTCTGTAAGTTTAAAAACATATTAGCCAGTTATTTTTCTCATTAAACGATTGCAAAGGAAAACTTTTCATTTTGGGTGCACAGTCCTCGGTTCTGTCTAATCTTACATGTCTTGTGTATCTTAAGGCGACCTTGGACAGTCTGATTCCACATCTGATTAACAAGGCCATAAAAAAGCAGTTGTTCCCAATTAGCACATCCCTGAGCTGCTGGTAGCTGCCAGGCTTGGAACAGAGAAGATCAGATATTCTCAAGTGAAGCTCCAAACATAATCCTCTCTGAGATGCTAACGAGCGCAGAGTCTCCAGATTGGTAGGGGAAGGGCCATCTTGACCCACTCTGCAAACCCCTAAGACTGGGCACTGGTGGAGGTCAGCCCTTCTCACAGGGAAGTTGAGCTCTTGAAGTGCTATACGTGGGAGATAAGACTACCAGACCAGCAGCGAGCTTGGAGCTCTGCAGCTGCCCACTGTGAGAGGAGAGGCTCTTGTCTCTGTGACACAGAGCATAGCACAGCCTAGGAGGCCTCACTCAGAGTTCCTGATTCATTGGGGATTGCCAAACAATTCTGGGTCAGGGGGCACGGATATCAGCAAGCACACCGTAAAAGAAGCAACAGATTAGAATAAAGGCCTGTGTAAGGATTCTAGAAGAACATTTTGAATACCAAAAAGGCGTTCCTGCCATTAAGAAAATGACAGGATAAAGATGCTAGTGAGCTTTGGGAATTAAAGAGATAATTTAATTTGAGTCCTTTCTTTTTTTAATGGGGAAAAAACTGCATTTGACACTCCAGTAATGTTACATTTTCAAAGTAAAGCAAGCAAGTAATAATGTGTCCTGGGCTAGTGCGATTCTTGTAAGCAGGGGCTTTGCTGCCAAGCCTAATACCCTGAGTCCCGCATGGTAGTGAGGAGGAAGCTACCGTGCCAGTGGTCCTTTGCCCTCCACACAAATGTCAGGACACACGTGCATACACATACATGCATACATACATACACTTACAAAATAATAATATGTGTTTTAGAAGAGCATGCACACCCTGGTCAAGTGTGCATGAAGTCCATACTCTGTTGTATGGACAGACGGCAGGAGTCTGGCTCCCAGAGCCTGTGCTGCTCCTATACAGCCTGTGTGGACACTTTCTGTAGCCTCGTGGGCTTCCATTTGAGGTCTGAGGTGCTCATGTGTCCCCCAGTCCCATCTTCTACTGCAACCAAAATGAAGGCAGACTTTGAGCCTCTGTTCCTCTGATGGACACAGCATGGCGGCTGACTCTTAACTCTCCGGCCCACAGGAAGCAGGACCTCATCATGCAGGTGGTGAGCACGCTGAAAGGCTTTTCCTTCGTGCATGAGGTCTGCGAGACCACCACGCACGTGCTGGTGGGGAAGTCGGTCCGTACCCTGAACGTGCTGATGGGGATTGCTCGAGGCTGCTGGATTCTCTCTTACGAATGGGTAAGCCTCATGCTTGTTGTTTGTTTTAAAATGAGATCCTTTTGACCTGAGGCATTGATAGGAACAGTGGTACCTATGCTTACACACGCTGAAGTGCACCCTATGGGCCCTTAGGTATCCCTGAGAACTGAGGAAGTTATTCTTCCTGCAGCCACACTCAGAGAGGGCTGAGCTAGAGAAAGGCAGGAACCCTCAGGATAAACCCCCAGCCTCCGGAGAGAATAAGATCAGAACAGACTTGGACTAAAAACACAAGCTGGATTTTCTCCCAGGCCAGCGAGCGCTGCTGTGTTTGACTGAGGACCGATGTGAATGATGCTGTGATGGCTCAGAAGCCAAAAGGAAAAATCCAGAGATTGTTTGCACAGATGGATTTGCTTAGGATGAAACATGTTCCTCTAATCCCATTTGGACGGGTTTCACCAAGCGCTCATGAATCCTTACCATTATTTTCTTTGCATTTAAGACAGTCCTTAAGAATGTAGCATCATTTTCATAATTGATAGAAGTCGCCATGGTCTGTCATTGAGTGTGTTTGTCCTTTGATCCTCAGCCGAAGGGTCACTTCAGAAGCCCACCAGCTTATTGCTAATGCGAACAACAGCACTGCTTACTTACTTGTGTTATAATGACACCCAAGATGTAGTGCATTAATACTGGGTTAATTTAATCCTGTAGGATTATACTAAGAAAACAAGCTACAGATGTCTGCATAAGAATAGCTCTAGTCTCTTTCCTGTGTCATAACACACAGGTCTCTGTTACAAAAAGGTTAACAGGGGTTGAGGAGAGGCGCAATTGCTAAAAGGTTGCTGTGCATGAAGACCTGGGTTCAAATCCCAGGGCTCCCCCTTCCCCCCAAAAAAGCCTGCTCTGCTGGCATGAACTTGTCATCCAGCCCACCACTGCACAGGAGGCTACAGGCAGCTCCCTGGGCTGTCAACCAGGCAGCCCAGCATGATGAGCAGACAGATCCCAATTGAGGGATGGTGTCCCAGCAAACAAGGTGGGTGGCTCCTGAGAAGGGCACGAGGTCCAGCCTCTGGTGCCTGCACACATGTGCACACATGGGAATAATGCAAAGAGGCTTAAGAAATTTCTGCTTAAAATCATGATGTGCAAAGGATTGAAAGTATTTTGTTCTGTTCTGGTTTTGTTTTGTTTTTCAAGACAAGGTTTTTCTGTATAGGTCTGACTGTCCTAGAACTTACTCTGTAGACCAGGCTAGTCTCAAACTCAGAGATCTGCCTGCCCCTGCCTCCTGAGTTCTGGGACTAAGGCATGCACTACCCCACCTAGTTGAAATGAGTCTTAAAAGGTGGTGTTTTCAGAAGCAATGCTTACTTTACCTAGTTGCATCTGAGCACTGTCTTAATATTATTAATATAATTAATATGTTATATTATTATATTAATATAATTAATATTCCTTAATCTCTATGCTTCAGTAACTGAACTCCTGGTTTTATTTCCAAGTAAACATGTCTTTAATGCCTCATCCTCCAACCCCTCCTCCTTTCATGTTTCAGAAGGGAACATGTTTCTCTGTAAACATGCGTGTCCACACGTGCTTCTGTGCCAGTCAGTTCTCCTGGGAGCTGAGCATCTAGACGAGACCAGAATAGGGATTGGGAGACTTACCATCTACTTAGAGACAGATAATTGAGGGTTAGGGGCACAGGCCAGGGACTGCTGGCATCCCCACTCCATGGCATAGTTATGGTTTCTGTTGTGAATGAGGGAGAACATCCAGAGGAGTCCAAAGCAGAGAGAAAGGAGCCAACTGGACATGGCTAGGCTATGTCCTTCAAGAGAAGGGAGCTAGGGGGAGAGGGAGAGGGGGAGGGGAGGAAGAGGAAGAGGAGGAGCACAGAGAGGGCGCAGGAGGACAGCAGGAGACAGAGGGCGACTATGGGAGTACTGAGGAGGAGGGTAAGTGTCTGGAGCAGGAAGGCGCCTAAGGCCTGGGCTTTGAAATGTTAACACCCTACTTATGAACAGGGCCTAGGGGACCCTCAATCTCTGCTCCATCTTTATTCCTTTAGAGGGTTTGCCCATGGTCATTATGGCAGGAAGCAGACAGGCATGGCACTGGAGCAGTCGCTGGGGGCTTACGATTCCAAGGTGCCGGACAGAAAGAGAGAGACACTGAGCCTGCCTTGGGCTTTTGAAACCTCAGAGCCCACCCCTAGAGACACACGGACTCTCAACGAGGCCATACCTGCTCCTTCTCACACAGTTCCACTAATGGGACCAAGCATTCCAACACAGGAGCCTATAGGGCCATTCTCATTCAAACTGTCCTTGTTGCTATCCACTGTCACCATAGTTTTATATAAAAACAGTGTGTAAAATAACTCAGAGTCATGGAAGTCCTTCTCATCTTCCAACTCCCATAAGCATTCTACCCTCTTCTCTGTGCTGTTCCCTGGGTCTTGCAGAGGGTGGTGTAGAAGCCAAGCACCCAGCAGCCGTTTACTCTCAATATCAAGTTTCTGTGTCAGCTACTGCCTTCTCTGCGCAAGGCAGACTGCAGCTCCAGCCTAAGGTGTCTTTAGGAAGTGATTTGACCTCACCCAGCCTAGCCCGGTTAGCAGATTCCTCTCTGGAGCCAGTGGGTTTCTGCCCTGGGTTACAGAACCATATTTGAATCTCTTCTCACAGAACAGGCCTCATATCCAATCCAATACTTCAGCTACTTAGAGCCTTCAGCTACTGCATCACAGCAGGCAGTCCCTTTCTGGTTTTGAGAACACTGTTTTGGGGGGTTGTATCTCCTGCAAGTGAAAACAATCGTAGTGCTCGCAGCTGCTAACACAACCAGCAGCCAGTGTCTGCCACATCAAGCAGATATCTATCCCTGTAATGGACAGCTGCCGGGTTCTCCCCTTCTCTACCAGGGTATGAGCCAGTGCTGCTAAGAATAAGTTTAGAAATAATGCAGACAGGTTTCTCCACCTACATCAGTCATGAAGGCAGAAGGGACCGCGCCTTGCAAGCTTCATGTACTGCATTCATATGAGTTTACCTTATTGTCTTGCTTTGCTTGTGTCTGTGTGCTCAAGTATATGACTGCACATAGGGAACTGGAATATATATATATGAGTACATATATATATGAGTACATATATATATGAGTACATATATATATGAGTACACTAACTGTCTTCAGGCACACCAAAAGAGGGCATCAGATCTTATTACAGATGGCTATGAGCCACCATGTGGTTGCTGGGAATTGAACTCAGGACCTCTTTAAGAGTAGCTGGTGTCCTTATCTGCTGAGCCATCTTTCTAGCTCCTGAGGTTGTAAGTTTTTGTATTGGATCCTTGAAAGATGGTATGGGCCTTGCTGTCAGAGGACCTCAAACTCTACGGTCCTTCCTCTAACCCATCTCTAGTGCAGTTGGGGGATTCTTAAAATATTCTCTTTGGCTAGCACGAGAAACTTAGCTCCAAGGAAAACATTTCTGAGAATGTTTTTATTTCAGGGTTTATGTAGTGTTCTCGGGAAATCTCTGTGAAAGACCACTGTAGCAGTCCTTCAAAGTCACATGGCTGCCTGTGGCCAATAAGTCACAAAAACTCTTGGTGATTTTGTAACATGGTTTGGTGTGAATTTTTGCCTAATCTTTATTTTCCCATTAGAGAATGTTGCTAGTTATGCCTGCGTGCTCACAGAGCACTAATTTCCCCAGTGTTCACTCTGATTTCTGGAAAGACAATAGTTTATGTTTTTCTGACTTCATGACAGAATTGGCTGGCAGATAAGTAGGAGAGAATTATGCCTGGCACTGCTGGACCCAGGAGACCTGGAGTAACACATCAGAAAACAAGCTGATCTGACAGAATGTATGTCTAGACTCAGGGTCTGTTAAATGTACTGCTTGCTGTAGGAGTCATCAGACACCCATCACCTTGTTGTGACTTGCTTAGTATTTCTCTTATTCTCTATGACTGCTCGGCAGCCTGGCTCGGCTGTTTCACCACGTGTGGTCAGCAGCAGGCTAGCAGAGCATCCTGTGACCCAGCACCTCCCTCATCCAGCTCTGTCTCCAGTCAAAAGCAGCCTGGCAGCAGCAGAGAATTCAACCTCTTCTTATTTTACAAATGCCGTCTCTAGGCATCTCACAAACAAAGCTTGATAAAAGGCTTTTAAAAGTTAAATCCGTTGTAAATCCAAATATTTCTACGAGATTTTAAGGAGCTTACTCTAAATAATCAAGTGCTTCCTGATTCAGAAGGAATGAAGCGAGTTTCTGCCCTAGAATGGTGTGATCAAGCCAGGGCTTTCTCCCCTTGGTTTACTGACACCAAGCATGGAGTGGATTATATAGATCACATGTGCCCTGAGCCACTGGCCTCCCAGCCCTTCACAGTACTCATCCTAGAACCTCAGCCAGGCACAGCCAGAGCCAGATCTGCCTCCCACTTGGAAGGTACCTTACATCCCTTCCAAAGACTGCTCAGACAATAGTTTATGTTCAGGCATCATGAAATGACCTCTTGTTGTGAGCCTTACATTAATAGATTCTAAGGATAAGCTTTTAGGCAAATCACAGTTGCTCTATTGCATTCACATCCAGACTTCCTGCTTCGTCTCCTTGTGCTCCTCTGGTGGACAGCTGTGTAGCTCCTTGGGTCATCTTGGCCACACCTGGCAAGGATGTGTGTCAGGCTCCCAGGGATCTGCCTGAGTGGCATCACTCCAGAGAGATTCCATCCCTGTTATAGGTTGTGGCGTGAAGGACTGCAGGCTACAGAGCACTTGACATGTGCCCACTCGCGGGTTTCCTCAGAGCATTTTGCAACATAGAAACTGCACTTCTAAACACATGTCCAGATGAGCATGCCGTACAGAAAAGCTTGTCTGACTTGAACATGGGTCTTTGAAACACCCTTGGTGAAGGCATTGTCCCAAGGCAGTGACCACCATCGCTTATCTTACCACACCCCGTCTTAGAGATTCTTTTTACAGGGGTAAATCTGCAGTCTGTCTGTTTCTGTCCCCTGTGGTACATCCATGGTCTTTTTCCACAGGGAACTGACCATGGACCACTACAAGAAGGATTCTGTCTGGAGCCCTTCCTTAATCCTCTGTCATCGTTTTTTGTCCCTCTGGCAAGATTCTAGAGTCCTTTTCCCACACTGGAGGCACAGACTGCCCCAAGAACACATTAAAACACAGCCATATGATCCCCAGAAAATGAGGGTCTCGGTATTTGCCTTAATGAGAACAGCAGAGAAGCGTACCTGGGAGGGAAGAGTGGAGGCCTTTGGAGTCACAGCCAGTTTTTCCAGAGAGAAGACGCCATGAGCCACCAGCACCCGGGCTGAACAAAGCTCTGCCACAACTGTCTTTTTTTTTTAAAGGTGATCAAGGGCCAATTGTAGCATCACAGGTCACTATGAGAAGGATGGGAAGCCGCTCAGACGAGGAAGCAGCAGGCCTTTGTCTTCCTATCCTCTGCTCTGAATGGGTTTCAGGGAGGCCAAGCAACCCTCAGCGGGGCTTTAATCCAGAGAGAAACCTGCAGCAGGTTGGATAGTCCAGAGAGAAACCCACAGCCAGTAGGATAATCCAGAGAGAAATCCGCAGCCAGTAGGATAATCCAGAGAGAAACCCGAAGCAGGTTGAATAATCCAGAGAGAAACCCCTGAGGCCGTGACAAGGGCAGCTGTGGGTGGGTTAGAGAGAGCTTGTCTGCAGCCTTTGGGTGCAGCAGATTTGATAACGTGTGTTGTGTGGGAGTAGAGGGAACAAAGTGACACAACCAATACTTTTACTGGTGATAGCCGTGCAGTTCTTCATGGGAATAGTGAGGGAGAAAAGCATGGACAGGCCAAGGTCAGGTATGCAAGGAGTGTGTGTGTGTGTGTGTGTGTGTGTGTGTGTGTGTGTGTGTGTGTGTGTTGGGTGTAAAGTGTCATGGGATGATTATGTAATGAAGATCATGAATAAGAATAGGCCTTGGGCTGGGCCAACCCTAAGGAACCCAGGAAGATGGAGAGGAGCAAGCAAGGGGAAACAGGAAGGATATGGTGGTATATGCTGTAAACACACTCACTTTTTCACAGTAGGGAAAAAGTCCCTGGATTACAGTTAGTTTTAAAGTATAAGTTTCTCTATCAAGCTAATAGTTTCAAAGAATTAAACCAAGAATTGGTAAATGGGGCCACTCAGCCTCACTCCGCTTGTCCCTGTCTCTGACATAAACCGGGGCTTAGGGGCCAACACTATTTTTCCTTTTCTTCATTTTCAGCAAGCTATTAAATCCAGATGCTGGATTGAATATCAGGGGCTTGGTTACCCCTTCCTTAGGAATGAGAACTCTGGGACATCACCTTCATGTTCAAGTAGAACTCGAGCTCAGAGCTTGCTTTTAGAAAATGCTTTAGTGAACTGGAGATGGCTCAGCATTAGGAGCACAGGCTGCTCTTACAGAGGACCCCGGTTAAGTTCCCCGCACCCACACAGTGCCTCACAACCACCCGTGACTCCAATTCCATGCAGACCAGGGCTCTCTTCTTGTGTCTGTTGGCACCAGGTATACACATGGTACACATATGTACATGTAGAGGAACACTTACACACACAAGAGATAACACACTTTAGATAGCACTTCAGCAGCAGCCTAAGGATCCATCTTCACCTTCCTTTGCAGTTTCTTTGTTACAAGTTCTCAGATAATTTCTTACCCCCGCTCCCGTCTCATTGTACCAGGATTTAACCTTGAGCCGTGTGCTTGTTGTGGAGTGCTGAGCTGTGTCCGCAGCCCAGTCTCTGGTGGTTCAGTCAGTCTTACTTTTGGTAATAGCCTGGAATATTTTATCCATTGGCATGCGATGGAAAATTCACCCATAATTTGGTTTAATTGGAACTTTCCAACAGCTGTCTTTAGCCGTCTGTCATTCGGATCCCTCCCAGTGATGCTGGGGGGCTGTCAGCTGTCCACACTTTCAGGGTTTCTGAACTTGATCTCCAAGTTAAAGTAGATTGCCAGGGAGCATTGTACTGGAACTGTGCTAGTCGGCCGGTCCTTAAGTGCTGCTGCAGGTAAGACTTGAGGGCCAACGTCAGCTCTGAGGAGAGCTGAGAGAGAGACACATGGTTTTCAAAGGCATTTGTACTATTTTGCAAAACTACAGTTGACAACTTTACTCACTTTACTGTGTGATACATTTCATGCCTGATTTTTACAGTGCAGTCAGAGAAAATACATGTTATTATATAAGGAAAAGAAATAACATTAGCCGGTTTTTTTTTTTTTTTTTTTTTTTTTTTTTTTTGCTAGAGAAGAAGGAAGGGGGAACTCAGTGTTAGCTTGTCCACGGAATTGAAATAGCCTGAAGTGCACTGAGAGTGGCCCTCTAGCTTTGTGCTTTTCAACTGGCTTTGTTTTCTGCATGTCTCTACTGCTGTGTTAACATTCTGCAGACCTAATAATTTATCAAGCGCTGGCCATCTCCGGCCGTACACCACCTTAGGAACCTTTCCTTCAGCACACTTCTGACAGGATGTGACCACCAGTCATGATGTTCGAGGTCCTCAGCATGGCTTCCTCCTCTCCCCAAACTGCCACAGAGCACCACCCCAAGCAAGCAAAGACAGCATCGCCCCAGTGTTCCAGGCGTCATTTTCCCTTGAGTTTTGTTAAGAAACAGCAGAACAAATACGTACAGCATACATGCAGTGGACTTCATTAATAAGGTTTTTAGGGTTTGAGCATCCCTAACTTTCTGGCACTTCACCGTAGCAAACTATTGACTTCAATTGTGTAACTAGAACAGCATCTCGAGTCCTACCCTTCGCTATGCAGACATTCTGCCGTAAAACCACGCCCCTCAGGACCCTTAAAGAGAGCTTTTGTTACAGAACTTAGAGGTGCTCATACTCTCCTCGGTCAGACATGGGGCCCAGTGCCTGGTTTCTGAATGAGTAAATGAAAAGATGCATGACCTATTTCTTTTATAAATTGGTGAATTTTAGGTTCTGTCTCATCTTAAGTTGCCAAACTACCTGTGTAATTGTATCTCTCTTGTTTAAATTCAGTTATGTATGTGCTTTGGTGCTAATTTTTAGAAAGTAATCTAAACTTCAGTGTTTCCTTTAGTAACCGTAGCATACACAGCAATCCCTTGTTGGTCACAGTAACTTGTGCTCTGGTTTCATACTGTGAAATGATGTTTCTGCTATTTATTTTAGTTACATTGGAATTTGTTATAGTTATTTCTTTGTTTTTATTCTGATAAGGAAAGTACGTGCTCATGCTATTTATAAAGATGTTTGGATTTGACATCCAAGTCTAGTGGTGAAATGCCGGGTCACCGTGGTCACTGCATAGCTTATTTGAAAAGTAGCTATGACTGAGCAGTTTAGACTCTGGATCTCAGAGAAACTCATTTTTATTTTAGTGGAATGGAAAGGACCAGGTCTAGCCCAAGTGTTCTATTCTATAGAGCTCAGCTCTTGTAAGACTGCCAGGGGATATGCAGGCATTTTCTGCCATGGTTGGATCCCAGCATGCAGGAGGCAGAGGCAGGAAGGAGCCCAGTTTTTGTGCAACTCAAGCCATGTGAGACCCTGTCTCAGAAAGTCACATACTCTATCTGTGCTAGCTAGTTGTATGTCAGCTTGACACTAGCTAGAGTTATCTGAAAGGAGGGCACCTCAATTGAGAAAATGTTCCCTAAAATCTGTCTATAAGGAATTTTCTTAGTTAATAATTGATGTGGGAGGGCCCACCTCATTGTGGCTGTCCCTGGGCTGGTGTTCCTGGGTTCTATAAGAAAACAGAATGAACAAGCCATGAATAGCAAGCCAGTGCGTGGCACCCCCCATGACCTCTGCACTGGCTTAGATTGCTGTCCTGAATTCCTTCAGTAGTAGACTACAATGTGGAAGGTAAACCATGCAAACTTTTCTCTCCAACTTGATTTTGATGATGGTGTTTCATCATAGCGGTTACAACCCTAACTACAAAACATGCGACAAAGGTCATATGTCATATGTAAATTCACCTAGTCTCTCTCTCTCTCTCTCTCTCTCTCTCTCTCTCTCTCTCTCTCTCTCTCTCTCTCTCTCTCTTTCTCTCTCTGTCTCTGTCTCTATCTCTATCTATCTATCTCTATCTCTCAAGATCTTTTTAAAAGGAGAGAGTTTTTATTTTGGATAGTGTTTTAACAGTATGTCTTCTGTGTCTTAAATATCACTATATGTTTAATTTCCTGCCATTTTTTTTTGATAGCACAGTGTGGTAGTTTGAATAAAAATGGCCTCATAGACTCCAGTTTGAATACTTCATCCCTGGATGGTAGAGCAGTTTGGGAAAGGTGAGGAGCTGTGGTATTTTGGAGGAATGGTGCCACTGAGGGCAGGCATTGAGGTCTCACCACGCTAACACCGTTTCCAGTGGACCACTCTCTACTTCCTGTTTGTGGATCAGGATATTCACTCTCAGCTGCTGCCTCAACACTATGTCTTCTTGCTGTGCTGACCACCACAGCGATGGCACACTCCTGTCCCTCTGGGACTGAAGACCCCACATAAGCTTTCCTTTTGCACATTGCCTTGGACATGGTTTTTATCATAGCAGTTGAAAAGTTACTACCTGAAGTGGGGTGTTTGCCATGACGGGCCTGATTTCGCTGTCATTGGAGAGATATAAAAGACTTTGAGTGGGGGAAATAGCTGGGTAGTGGCATGCTTGCATTTAATTCCAACACTCAGGAAGCAGAGGCATGCAGAGCTCTGAGTTCAATGCTAGCCTGGTCTACAGGGTGAGTTCCAGGACAGCCAAGGCTATCCTGTCTTTTAAAAAATAAAGATGAAGAGGAGGAGGAAGATGATGACATGGATGATGGTGACATCTGAGGTGATAAGGATGACAACTACTTTCGGACTTTCAGAGTAGAAAATAGTTGAACACTGCCGCTGTAATGGGCATTCTCTTACTTAGTGCACCATCCATGCTGAGGGCAACACAGGCTATCGAGCTCAGCTCAAGTGATTTCAGAGGGAATGTCTTCTCGAACTGGCTTAGAGATCATTCTTATAATGCTTTGTGGTAAAGACTGTGGCTTTTCTGCCCTTGGCCTAAGAATCTGCCCGAGGTTTGGCTTTTCAGGACTAAGTTCTTTGGTGGAGGAGATAGCAGGCCAAGTATGTGGACCTGTTTGGGAAGGGTTAGAAAGTGTGGTCTTGTTAGAGGAAGTATGTCACTGGGAGTAGGTTTCAGAACACTCCTGCCATTCCCAGTGATCTCTCTCTACCTCTCACTTATGGGTCCAGATGTGAGTTCCCAGATCCTGCATGAGCTGCCTTTTCCCATCTTCATAAACTCTGGGTCTGCAAACCCAAATACACGCAAAGTCACCTTGTTCGTAGTACTTTATCACAATAGTAGAAAAGCACCTGGTACAGACAGATCAGAAGGTGCTGTATGAAATCTAGTTTCTGATATGGGTGGCAGTGAACCAGATTGCTTCATAGATAGCCATATGCCCAGTGCCATGATCAGACGTTGGATAGGAAGGCAATGAAAACCAAGTAGACAAGGGTGTGGAGAAGAGCTGATTCTCAGTGGTGTAAGTGTCTTAGGGTATCTATTGCTGCAGTAAAACACCATGACCAAAATATTGAGGCGGAAAGGTTTTATTTGACTCTCACTCACAGATCACAGCCTATCACTGTAAGAAGTTAGGACATGAACTCAAGCAAGGCTGGAACCTGGAAGCAAGATATGATGCAGAAGCCATGGGGGGGGGGGGTGCTGCTTCCTGGCTTACTTCCCATGCCTTGCTCACCCTGCTTTCTTATAAAACCCAAGACCACAGCTCAGGGATAATACCACCCACATTAGGCTGAGCCCTCTCATTGATCACTTGTAGATAAAACACCTTACTCATGGAAGCATTTCCTCAACTGAGGCTCCTTCCTCTCTGATGACTCTAGCTAGTGTTGAGTTGACACACAACCAGCCTGTATAGTCAGTTACACAGAGAGACTGTTTCCCAGGTGATTTACATCTGCCAATTCTATTGGTCAGCACAAGCATCTGTGAGAGTTGGTGTCCTGAATACCTTTAGTAAATGGCTCACGGTCAAGGAAGCTCATACTCACAGTTGATGAGTCTTGAATTTAACACTTCCACACTCTCTGGCCCATATTAATTCCAAAGGTGACTTAGGGGTCATCTTTATTCTCAGAAAGGCTCCAACTTTCACATGGTAATCCTGCAAATGGATGAGTTTCATACTAACCTTGTTCAAAGCCACTTACTAGCTGTGTGTCTTTGGGGAAGCAGTGATACTCCAAGCCTTGGTTTGCTAATCTGTAGCAGGTCAAGACCATCTGTATGGTTTCAGCAAATATGAGCATGTAGCATTATCATGCAAAGGACTTTGACACATTTCTGGAGCATCGTTAAGGTCATAATTTAATAAAACCTTGACAACCTTACATGAGGTCACAGGCCAGATGATGTTTTAGTGATATCTCCATCATAGATGATTCCATGGAGATGAACTCTGATCAGTCATTGTCGGGATGGAGCCTGAAAGAAGATGGGGAAGACTTTGTGGGCATAAACAGGCTTCTGTCACTGTATTATGTGTTGATCCAGGTGTTGGGCCTCATGCCTTTAATCCCAGCACTTGAGAGGCAAAGGCAGGCAGATCTCTGAGAATTCAAGGCCAGCCTGGTCTTTAGAGCAATCATTGATACACAGAGAGACCCTTTCTCCAGAAAAAAAACAGGGAAGGAGGTTCTGGAGGTGGTTAAGCTCAGTGGTTAAGAGCACTGGCTTGACCAGAGGACCCAGGTTTGATTCCCAGCACCCGTACTATGGCTCACGACCATCTCAAACTCCTGTTTCAAGGGATTCTAATACCTCCTTCTGGCTGTCTAGGATACTACACATACATGGTGTACAGACATAGATAGGCTAAGCACTTACATGTACAAAATTTTAAAATGAGGGGAATATTGAATATGCCTATCTACAAGGTTTTTTTCCAATAAGCTTTGAAACTAAGAGAGGGGTGAACTACATGCATTTGGAAATATTTGCTATTATTAAGAACTTACATGTGAAAACCTGTTCCAATGTGGCAGGCACTGCATCTACTAAATGTTCTTGTTTGTACCTTTTAAACTTATGGAATTATAGGAAGCATTTCTCAGTATTGTGAGATAGGGTGGAAATGCACAGGGATAGCTTACTTTGGAACTAATATTATTGCCTTGAAACTCTGCCAGTTCAAGTTGGGCTCTTTGGAAGACCAGACCTCCTCTTTTCTGGCTCCAGCGTGCATGGGACATAAGTAACCACTTACTTTGTCATTAGAATTAAATTCTTGGTCTGTCTCTCTGTGTCTTTCCCCGTCTCCATCTTCTCCCCTCCCCCTCCCACGTCCCTCTGTAACGACACAGGCACACTGTTATACTAACTGCCTGGTTACTCTTCCATTGATTGAGACAGTGACACACATTAGACATGTGAAGGATTAACTAGCTTTCCCTTTGTCCCAGGCTGCCTGCCTTCACTGTGTTTAATCAGTTCTTTATAATGCCTACTTGAGGAAGAACCACGAACTTTATTATTACCCTGAAACAGCTAAAATGATGCACATAGTCCAGTTTGTCCTAACTTTTGTCGTTTGAGAAAAATCACCATAATCCTTGAGACTGAGACGCTACAAGATCTGATGGGGAGATACTTATAATTTGAGATTTATGGTTTTAACAAGTAACAATTTACTTTCACTGTTCTTGAAAATGCTAAGCATGTTTCTGTACCTGCAATTATAGTTGCTGGGAGAGGATAGGTAGATAGATGGTGGCAGAGACTGCCCTGTCCTTGCTCTGGTCAAGGTAGATAAAAGACCATGTATGACAGTCCCCATTCTGTCTGCTGACAAAGTGGGCAGGAAGCAGACCTTGAATCGGATAAAGTGAACTAGGTTCCTGTGGATCAAATCTGGGACTTGAGTGTCCATCAGCTGTTTTATTCAGCTTATGAGAACACCCACCCACCCCACCTCCCCAACCCCCCTCCCCCCCCCACCCCTCCCCAACCCCCGCTCCTTTCCCCATAGGATGCTAAGGGAGCTCATAGTGCCAGAATAGCCTAGGCTGCCCTTCAGCTCCTCCTGTAGCTGGCAATGACCTTAATTAACTTGTGATGCTCCTGCCTCCACCTCCTGCCACACACATGGACATCGCACTAGGGATTTTACCTAGGCCTTCCCTATGTACTAGGCAGTCACTCAACCTACTCAGGCTCCATCCTCAGCCCATGAAGTTGAGTTTTTAACAGAACAGCTGGGTATCTGTTCTTCTCTAAACCAGCCCCAAAACAGAGGTCAGGGAAGCTGGTTATCTGGAACTGTGAAATAAACTCAGTTTTTATAGTACAGTTACAGTAAGTTTGGCCATCAAAATCACAGCCGTTCATAAATGTTTCAGCGTGGCCTACAGTAGTGCTGTCATGTGAGCTGGGTCGGCTTCACGTTGTATTTCATATCAGCACTTAATCTTTGCTGAATGGAGCCCTCGGCTCTCTCCAGCCCACCCTGAAAAAGCCCCTCTTACAGATTAGGCTGACCCACCAGCACTTTTAGTTAAAATAATTTGCTATTGTTTTCTCTTTTAAAATGTTTCTTGAGAAGTTAGAAATTAAGGAAGGTTTGCTGATGGTCTCTGCTTAGGAGATACTTTGTGAATAAAGATGGTTTGTCCTTGAGATGTTGTAAGCCATTAAGAAAACATGAAATTGGGAGCCATGGAAGCAGTTCAGTGGGGAAGGGTGCTTGCTGGTAAGCCTGGCCACCTCAGCTCAGTCCCCAGGACCCACCATGTGTCCTCTGATCATAATGTTTGCACACTTGTGAGTACACAAGTGAACACAAATACAGGTGAGCACCATTTGAACACCATGGCTACGAAACTGTCTAATGCACTAGAATTTCTGGAGGTTTCTTGATTTCTCTTGAGTTGATGACTAACATTTATTGTTAGCATCCTTCACAGCCCTCACCAGGTTTCTATAGACATATCCAAACTAACATTTCATCTTTCATATGTCTATGCATCAGAGAACCTTTCATTTCCGTGTCTTGGAGATGCTACTATGACCTCCTTGGCTACTCTGCCTCTCTCAGAACTCAGGCTCACAGGCAAATGTTTTATCCATCCGTCCCACTGCCATGACACCAGGATTCCATTTTTGTTTGTTTCGTCTGATTTTCCATATTGTGGCTGCTTTGCAGTTGGGGTTGGGGGTGGGGAGGTATCACTATCCCCAACACAGAGGGAACAGAATGGATTGATGTAGCCTGGCTGGAGTCCCCTGTAGATGAAACAGTAACAAAGGCCAAAGCTCGGTATTACTGTGCTTTTTTTTTTCTTCCTGCATAAGAGGCCCCAGAAAGACTGCCCAGTACCCACATGAGGGCATTGTTCCTGTGTCCAGGGTGACACCCATGCACAGGTTCCTTCCAAGCTTCATTGCCGTTAGAAAACTCATGGCTGCACCCTCATCTTACCTCAGCAAAGGAGCTAGTCCTTTGACCCGCCTCTCCCCACAAGTTACCTTCACCCCACTTTCTCCAGCTTTTGGGAATCTGCAGAAGAATTTAAATACTCCTTCCCTGTCTCCAGACACTTGAGTTTCTGCCTTCCCCAGTTGGCCACCATTCTTCCATCTGCTCTGCATTTCCCCACATTCAGTTCCGCTGCTGCCTCTTCCATGCACCACTTCCCACCCTCCCTCAGTCCCTGGTGAAGCTAAATGTATGCTTAGTTTACTATAACAGCCAGATTTCAGCTGTATTTTCCTGATATATAAAGGCCATCTTCACTTGCTTCTAATAACAGCACACCCTCTAGCTTGCAACTGCAGCCAAACTGCCTCACACCGCCCAAGAGAATTACAAAAATGTGTGCAACAAAAAGAGCCTTGGAGGGAGTAGAGGGATGGCTCGGTGGTTAAGAACACAGTCTGCTCTCCCAGAGGACTGGGGTTTGATTCCCAGCCCCCACGTGGCAGCTCACAACCATTCCATAACTAGTCCAGAGAATTCAGTGCCCTCTTCAGGTGTGCAAGACATACACACAGACAAACACCATATGTATGTATATGTGTATATGTATGTATGTATATGTATAAATAAGTCTTTTGAAAACAGAGAGGAAGAGAAAGAGACTTGGTTTCCTGGTATAGAGTGAACTACATAGCCCTGTATGAAGAGACATTATCTAACTACATCTAAGAATAAAGCAAGAAAACTGTTCCCTCTGATAGGTTCATCTGCTAAGTGTGGGCTTTATGAATGGCAGTCAGGTGTCAACACTACCCTTTCTGTCATCTAATTTGTCTAATACCTTTACTGTGTTTTGCGATCCGTGCAGGATGTTGAGCTTTCATTGAGGTGGGTCCTGGAGGTAACTTCCCCTCAAAAAGATTCACGTGCACATAAGATGTGATCCCCGCACACAACCCCACTCCTTGATGTATTTAGTCTCTCAGCTATTTTTGTCTTATGCAGAATTTTCTGGGAAATGCTTGTGGTTGGGTAAGATTATTTCACAAGCCCACCTGAAATAGATTTCCACTATTTTGAATAGTTCACTGAGCTAAAGATGGGTTTGGCTAACGTAAGGACTTGTTGGGCCAGGAAATGTTTGAAAACCCCAGAAGACCACCAAGGAGCCAATTCCAATACACTTGCATTAGGG
This sequence comes from Apodemus sylvaticus, assembly GCF_947179515.1. Classification (NCBI taxonomy): domain Eukaryota; kingdom Metazoa; phylum Chordata; class Mammalia; order Rodentia; family Muridae; genus Apodemus; species Apodemus sylvaticus. Next base: position 14,380,973 of record NC_067489.1, read on the forward strand.
TCTCTTTATTCAAGCTGGCGCTTGGGCCACACCACCTTCTCTGTCACAGGAGAACAGGAGGGGGGCTGAGAGTTCAGTCTCAGGCAAACATTTCTAGAGCCAAGAAGTGGTTATCTAGCCTGGTATACATCTGGCAGGGCGGGGTGAGAGGCAGTGTGGCCTTTAACATAATTGGCTGCTTTTGGGAGCCAAACCATAAACTTAACAGCTGCTTTCCTCCTGATTGGTGGTTGTTAGAACCACCAATTAGATTGGTGTTAGATTGATTGATTGGTGGAAGGGAAGTGGGCTTGTAACCTGGAAGTGAAGATTTGTTGAGGAATAACCTGGAAACTGGTGCTAGGCACAGGCTTTGTTGGACAGTTAGGCTGGAAACTCGTGCTAGGAACCAGCCTGTTAACTCAAGTTCAACCTTAGGTCAGGTTATTGAAGATAGAGTCTGAACCCAAAAGAATTGGTCTCTCACACTAGAGTACAATGTTGTTTTTCTGTATTTCCGAGTCTGTGATTTCAGTGAAATCAAATCTGTGTTTTTCTGCTGCCTCTATGCAACATTGATTCTCAAAGAAATTAAATTTTATCCATTTGCTTAGCAAAATCGTACTATAAGTGCCTTACAATTTTATTTTCTTAACATTTAGAAAGGAGCAAAGTCAGAGAATGTGAATGTTCCCCACGAGCTTGTTTAGGTTCAGCTGACATTTTAATGTGGATTGAATTTGAACTTGAGCACCACACACATTTCTATGGCTGACTCCTGTCCTTCAGCTGGTGTCCTGAATTCCCACCACAGGATTCTGCCATTGCTGCATGCTGACATGAACCTAATGTTGAAACCACATTTTATCTCCTGGGCTGATTATAAGAGGTCGAGGAGAGCCACATATCTGCAGTGTTATCTCTAAAGGATAGATAGTAAGAGGAAGGAACACCGAGTAACTTAATGCACACAGTAATTGAACTTATTAAGATCTTTCTCCTCCTTCTCCCTCCCTCTGCTTATCTTCTTCTCAGAGATATGGTATTTGGGCAATAAAAGTTAGGAGAAAACAGAAAAAGACAGTTAGATGACAAAGCATCTGTGACCACAGGGATCTCATTGAAACTGTGGTGTTTTCTTTGAGCATGGCTCCCAGGAGCAGAACTTGCTGTTTTCCAATCCTAATGGAGAGAGACATGGCTTCCCATGTTCTCCTCTCCCCTCATGGGCCGTCTTGAGCCCAACACCCTCATAGCTGCTTCTCCAATCCTGTAGACATGACTTCAAACTCTCAGGTCCTATGCTTGCTTCTCCCTCTCCCTCTCCCTCTCCCTCTCCCTCTCCCTCTCCCTCTCCTCCCTCTCCCTCTCCCTCTCCTCTCCCTCTCCCTCTCCCTCTCCCCCTTTCCTCCCCTCCCACCTCTCCCTCCTCCCTCTCTCCCCTTCCCTCTCCCTCTCCCCCTTCCCACCTCTCCCTCATCCCCCTCTCTCCCCATCTCCCTCTCTCTCTCCTCTCCCTCCCTTTCTCTCTTTGCCCTCTTTATTCTGTGCTGGGCTGTCCCCCACAGTCCTACCTACCACCACCTCTACCAGCTCAGCACCAGGACCGCAGCTGCACGGCACCCCAGGTCTCCACACGGGCTCTGGAGCTCACAGTCAGCTCCCTCTGCCAGTGCGGCTTGTACTTTACCACTGAGCCCTCTCCCCAGCCCTCATGCCATTTCTTTCTTTCTTTCTTTCTTTCTTTCTTTCTTTCTTTCTTTCTTTCTTTCTTTCTTTCTTTCTTTCTTTCTTTCTTTCTCTCTCTCTCCTCTCCTTCCTTCCTTCCTTCCTTCCTTCCTTCCTTCCTTCCTTCCTTCCTTCCTTCCTTCCTTCCTTCTTTTCAATTCTTAAAACTGTGGGATGTTCATGGAAGATTCTAAAGGGCAATTTAAAACTTAGATTTCTAACACATAGCACATCACATAAAAGCAGGATAGTGTTGAAGTATTTGACTTCATTAGGATGCTGGGTTAGTACTGTCAACCTGTCAGGATGTGAAATCACCTACATGTGTCAAGCTGCGGCCTTGATTTCCCAGCCATGAGGGACTCTGCCCTTGAGCTGGGAGCCTTGGCAGCCTCTCTGCGACTTCATTGCTTCTGTTGGCGACCAGGTGTTGGGTATCGGGGCAGAAGCCACCAAGCTGGGTACTGGCCTCCATTTCTAGCCACGCTGAGGTGTTTTTTCTTAAGACATGTTTGCTAATGACTAGACCACGCACCATGAAGCCTCCCAAAGTGCCCTGGCTTTTCTGTGGCCGATTTCAGGCCCTTGGAGCTTGGAGATTTTAGCGGGGTTGCTTTGCTCTGATCAAAAGTGACTCCGGCCTGCTACCCAACAGTCTAATCAATCCAAGACTGATGTTCTCTGTGTGCTATGTCTCTCTTAGGTACTGTTGTCTTTAGAGTTGGGCCACTGGATTTCCGAGGAGCCTTTTGAACTCTCCGAAACCTTCCCTGCAGCTCCGGTAAGTCGGCACCATCCAGTGGTGGTAAATGCAACATGGTAGTCTTAGGAAACTGCTAGGATCGTAAACTCGGCATCATAGGTTAGGAGAGGTTTCATTCAGACGCAAAGGATGTCATCCCAGAAATGAATGTCATCTGTTTATTAATTTGTGACATCACAAGTGAAAACTTGAGGAAGATACTTGTAAAGTGTAGTGAGAAATGTCACCTTGAAGAGTGTCCCCTAAGCCAGGCAGTACAACACTCAGGAAATTGGGTAGATTGCTGCAAGCTTGATGCTGTACTGGGCTGGAAGGTGAGACCTTCTCTCAAAAAAGAATTTTTAAAACTAATTAGTTCTGAAAGCTTGTGGGGCTGTGCAGCTCTTAAAGCGAATGCTAATACATGGAAACTAATAGGTATAAAAATGGCCTGCCAGCATTGTGATGTACTCTTTATATTCTGATATTTTCCTCAGCTCCATCTTATGAACTGTTAACTATTTTAAATATTTGCTAACTGAATTCTAACTTCTCAAACAATTAAGGTTTGACTAGAAGCAGGGGCTGTACAAAAGTCAGCTTTCATTTCCAAACATGTTGATTGGTTTGAGATAGTTAATTTGAAAAGATGAGTCTCTGAAGGTCAGTGGCTATTCTGGCTGTCCCTGGTGCTCTTGCATAGCTGTCCAAGCAGGCCTGCATGGGGGCGAGCAGGAAACTGACCTCTGACCCCCAATCGCTCGCTCATCTAGCCCATCGCATTGTTTCTGTTTTCATTTCAAGATTACTGTTTTGATTTCCTTTCAGCTTTGTAAATGTTTTCTTAAGAACAGAAAAAAAATCCTCCCGGTAATTTTGTTTATTTAAAATACTGTGTAAGGAGCTGAAAAATAAAGTGGAACCCCTGCTTCTTCCCATTCTCTGAGCTAAGAGAGAAGGTGTAACTCTGAGCAGCACTGGTTTGCCTCTGACTCCATCTCCCTGCGTCCATTGCTGCCCGTCCTTCCTGAATGACCAGTTTTCCCACCTCAGTTCCTGCCGTTGTGATCATTCAAGGAACATACAAGCTGTGGGATTTTTTTGTGTGTGTCAGATATTTTAACTGGGTACAGAGCCATGCTGGCCCTGTGGACATCTCCGAAATGTAATAATAGAAACAGTGGTCAGAAGGCAGGGACAGAGTTCTTCACTCCGGAGTTAGTTGGCAGGAAGTGAATGTGGCAGAGGAGGAAAGTGCCTAGGCTACCCTGAGTCTGCGGATTGACCAGAGCCCACGCCAAGGCCCTGTGAGAGGAGATGGGTTTGAGCCGAGGTTCTCAACCTGTGGGCAGAGACCTTTTGGGGGTCACATATCAGCTATCCTGCACATCAGATACCTGCATCACTATTCATAACAGTAGCAAATTTAGTTATGAAGTAGCAACAAAATAATGGTATGGTTGGGAGGTCTCCACAGCATGAGGAACTGTATTACAGTGTCTCCTCATTAGGAAGGGTGAGAACCGCAGCATTATAGAAATAAATTTTAAAAAATAGCATCTGGAAGGAAGGACAGGTGAGGAATGCTATAGGAGAAACTGCACTACTGCTCTGCCCAGGTGTGCATTGCTGCAGAGGCCACTGTGCAGCTTCGGAGGGTTAGAACAAAAGGAGTTGCAGTTTGACAGTTCCAAGCAGAAAACTGTGTTCTGGAACTTTTTCTAGGGGTATCTGGTTACATTGTGACCTGGACATTTTGGCTTCACGGTCTGAAACGTGATCAGTTTGTTAGTGGATATTAAAAATGTTACTAAGGCAAAATGTTTTTTCTAAAAGTTAATTCAGAAAATTATGGCTTCCTAGATGTCCTAAGTAGGACAATTTTCCTTGAGTACAAATTAAGTTCCAGCTTCATTTTTCTAAAATATTGTCTTGTTAAACTGTAGTGCATCTGTAGGCCTGAGCACTTGCTCAGTGGCGAAATCTCTTCTTCATGAAATAGCATTTTCATCATTAACAGCAATCTTCCTTGTTAGGAGGCACAGGGGTGTGTGTGTGTATGTGTGTGTGTGTGTGTGTGTGTGTGTGTGTGTGTGTGTGTGTGTGTGTGTGTGTGTGAAAGAGAGGGAGAGACCAAAGAGCAAAATTGTAAATATTATCATAAAAATTAAACATAACCACCTCAACTAATAACTTATATTTAATTACTAAAAATACCTTCATATTTAACAGCCAGGAAGAAAACAAAATAGCACAGTCTCCACATTCATCAGCGTGGCGCCTGCTCGGTGGTTATCCCAGAGAAGCGGGCATTTTTGCCGTATAGTAAATAGTATCCAGCCATTAGAAACTAAGCTGTCAAGATAGGTAAATGTGTTGTTTTCAAATGAACATGTAAAGCACCTAAGAGAAAAACAATGAGCTGTGCTTCTCCAGATGATAACCTGTACCCACCACTTAGAAGTCCCTCGATACTGGCTGCTGTCGGTGCGAGGACACGGTCTTGTCATCATGACAGCCGAGCTGTGTGTATGTATACACGCTAGAAACCGTGCTTAGAGGAATGTGGTCCCAAGATTATCTGCACCATCTAAGTGTTCTGTTTTCCAGTTATTTACTGATGAATTCCTGCATAACCTTCTTCCTTGTGACAGAGCTTGCACGCTGTCCCTCTGATTCTCAGCCACAACTTTCCCACAGATGTTTCTCCAGACTGCAGTGCCTTTGGGTTTCCTTTGGTTGGTTAGCGGTGCAGGCTTAAGTGATGTGCTTCAGTCTGGTACACACAGATCCTTCCCCACGCCCAGGAGTACCTCCTGATGTGGCAAGGGGCTGCTGTGTATCCGTGTCTCTCAGTGCCTTGGAGTTAATCTTTGGATGCAGCAAGTTCTTCTGGTAATGTATGCAGGCATTTAGAAATCTGCTGGCCGGATCATCATGGTTGTGGCCTTGAGCGAGTAACCAGACCCCTTCCAGTAGTACCATTTGATACCGTTGAACTTATTTGTATTCTGCTTTTGTGGATAGTACTGTCCATTCAGGTTAGAAGGACCGCATGCATCAAACCACCAGCCTGTGAAAGCGAAACACAGAAGCCATTAGAACTGGGTAGTCCCACCTTGTCTGCAGGGCTCAGCTGGCCACACATGCACCCATGGTTTGGGAAGGGCCACATTGATTTGTCATTCCCTAGACACAAACTGCACATCAGTGCGACCACAGTGCCGTTGTAACGTGAGTTCTTACACATGCCCTAGCTCCTTTTGTGCAGAATCCTTGCTACATGAAATGCCGGTCAGTGCTGTATGAAAAGCTGTCATCCACAGTACATTGTGGGGTGAAGACATGGTGAGACTGCTGGCAGATGTGGGTAGAAGTCTTAACAGCAAGGTGGGCCAAGCGGTTCCCGTCCCCCTCTGTCATGTTGCTTTGGTTGAAATAGAAGCCAAGTGCCTAGTGCTCTGGGGAGCTAGGGAAAAAGGGGACCTTAACACTATAAAGTGCGGTACCGAGGAAGACTCGGGCAGCAGTGAGGATCTTCCCCCACTGTAGCTTCGGATCCCACCCACAAACAGGAGCAAGGCAGGCGTTAGGATTCCCCATACGAAGGGAACCTAGACAATCTACTAGTCCGAATTCACCTTTAAGCCTCAAGTGGGAGAGACACTGGTTATATGGATAGTATTTGTGTTTCTTCTTAAATACAGAAGACAACAGAAGCACCAATTCTGAAGCCACCTCAGGGACACAGTATTAAGAGGGTTTCTCTTAAATAATATTTTTTCCCTGGGCTGCTGCTTGGAGACACCCCTAGCTGGTGGTTCTGAGAAGTGGGGGTATATAAAAAGAGCCTGTGTCGGGCAAAGCCCTTGGGCTGTGGAGAAGTGTCAGTCGCAGATCTGCCTTAGCCTTCGCACATCATCCAAGTCCTTGATCCTGCACACATCTCCACAGGCCACCTTCCCCATGGGCCAGCCATGGCTTGGAACTTGGCCTCTTGCAACCCAGACCTCCCCACTTTCCCTCCCCTGGCTGCTTGCCTCCTCTCGAGTCTCTCCCAGCTCCACTCTCAGCCCTTAAATCTTGAACTGGGTAAATAAATGAATTGTGTCTTTGGTTGGGAAGCAGCAGTCCTGCTCTCTGGAATAGCAGCACATGGGTGGTCTGAGAACAGGCAGCCTCTCTAGAGAGGTCTAAGTGTGGGAATGAACAGCAAGCAGGCTCGGGGTCAGGGGTGCTGCGGCCCCAGAACCTACCCCTACCCCTATTGTCGTGTGACTTCAAAGACAGCTATTAGAGTGAGATGAGCACCTAGCCCTCTTTACAGAACAGTTCAATGGGGTTCTCTCCTTTGAATAATTTCAACTAATGGAGAAAACTCATGCCACCAAGTGGCCACTCTGTTACCCCAAAAATCCAGAATCTGCTAGATAGCGGGACCTAATTCTTTCATGAAATTTTAAGTTCTGAATTTCGTTTCATTTCATAAATACATCCTCTTGTTACTGTTGCTACACAAATTCTTTACTGAAGAACAGGCATGCTTCAAGCTTAGATCTTTTACTTGTCTTAGAAACTTAGATTTTATTTTTTAATCAATTTTATTTATTTATGGTGTGGAGATCAGAGAACTCTAAGGAGCAGTTCTCACATTCTACTATGAGAAACTGAGGGTTCAAACTCAGATGTCAGGCTTGCCAGCAAGCATGTTTGCCCACAGCCGTCTCACAGGCCTGAGATACAGTGTCTTACCAAACCTTGAACTCATGGATTCAGCTAGACGGACAGGCAAGCCAGCCCCAGCTGCGGGACTGCTGCATACCATGTCCTCAGCCTTGTACAGGGGTATGGCAGGCCCGAACGCACACAGCGGTTGTCTTACCCACTGAGCTGCCTTCCCCATCCCACTCTCCTGCTTCATATAAGAATCACTGCAAGAAAGAGACACCTGAAAAGTCCTTGACTGGGTGTTAAACAGAAACAAAGCGAGATGGAGCTAAACCCTTAGCCTTTCATCTGGCCATGAGCCCACCTCCTGTCCCTTGGCTTGCTCCCAAGTCCTGAGAGTGCACTGTCACCCTAGTCACAGCTCCAGCTCCGTACTGTGTTCTTACTTCACACTTGTGTTAAGAGGAGGCCCAACCGATGCCCTGGTAGGCAGAGGGCATGGGGAGTAAGGCCGCTGTCAGCCGCTCACTCCAGTCCGAGCTCTACAGTGCCAGCCTTCTATGCTATGCAGTTGCTTCTTGCCAATATAAATAGGAAGAGTCACCTTACCTCCGGAGAGCATCTGGGAACACTTGCAGATGCATTTGTCGTTGTCTGAATCCTTTGTACTAAAATCGCTTCCTGGTTGGCTGATGCTACTTATTTTGCCTGCAGTGCCTGTAAGTCCTGTAAGGTGAATCCTGGAACGTGCAAAGGAAAAAATAAAAACTCACTGGCTAGGATTGTTGATTCACCATAGTGGAAAATTTCTCATGGTGAAGAATTCCGTTCTACAGAATGCACTCGGGCCGGTCAGTGTACTTCAGTGCCTACTCTGTACAAAATATTTTGTACTGGTATAAACAGGAACCAACTCATCATCAAACCCTCTGACAAAGAGGGATGTTTTCATGACAACTTCAACACATTTTGCCTGCACCAGCATCAGCAGACTTTAATGGGGCTTTGTAATTCATTTTCCCTCTGCATTCAGATAAACAGAAGTTGTCTGTAGCACAAAGGGGCTTCTTATAGACCCCCAACAGCCACTGTCCCTGTGGAATGGCTACTGGAGTGGCCAGATATCCTCTCTGTGCTCTGAAGGGGTAGGAGTTGGGGTGGAGAGGCTATAAGACAAAGGAATGGGCTGGGAGTTTGGGGTAGAACCTGGTGTGAGAAACCTGTTGGAGCTCAGGAAGGGAGCAAACGTCAGTGCCCAGATAGACACCTAGTCACGGGCCACACTGTTAGACTACTGCCAGTGTGGCCTGCAGCAGCCAGCTGTGCCACAAGAATATAAAGGTCAGGATATGCATAATCGCTTTAGTTACTATTTTATTTTGTTTTGTTTTTAAGACAGGGTTATTCACTGTAGCTTAAGCTGCCCTGGAACTCACTAAGTAGCCTAGATCCACCTTGAACTTGAGGCAGTCCACCTGACTCAGCCTCCCAAGTGTAACCCAGGGGTTACAGTCCTGCACAGCCATACCCATGTAGAACATAGAATTCTCTGAAATATCGCAACACTGTCACAAACTGCCCTTGGTCAGATGTTTCGAGTCAGGCCAGAGCTGGATCTCACATGATAGAGTGATGTGAGGATGTCCTGTTGGTGTCTTGGCATGCCAATAACCAGCTCTGGCAAACTAGCATGCTGAATCCCCAGAGCTAATGAGATGTCGACATAAGAGGCTCTGGGCTAGGATATCGTAAGGGGAAATCCTACATGATGACAGGGAAGTGTCCTCTGAGCCCCCAAATGTTCTCTTTTTAGTAAAGCTGTCTGTCCTTGCCAAGCACCACCTTGGGAAGATTCACTTGTCAGTGTCTCATGTGGGAACAGGCAGAGCAGAAGGGGAGACCACTGTCCCCAGCTCTGCCACACACCTGCACGGTGAGTGCTCATGGCATCCCCAGGACACCAGCTGCAGTGTGTGGAGTGTAGTTCTCATAGGCTTGGGGACCTGAAACATGTTTCTTTCTGGTCCTTCTTAGGCCTAAGCCGGCCTGACATTCACCATCCCCCCCTCCACCTCCACCCTCCCCCAGACTTGTCTTCCTTTCAGTCTCTTGTATTCTTTGAAAGGTCAGTTCTCAGGGGACTCATTAAATGTCCTGCAAAGGCAAGTAATATAAGAGAGAAAGCTATTTTTATTAGTCTCTCTTTGAAAGGTTGTTCAATCTCAGAGCCTTTGGAGGCCTACCAGACAAAAGTACATTCTCTCAGATCTGTTATTAAGAACAGCCCTGAGCCGGCCACGACATTGCCTATACCTACAATCCTAGCATTTGAGGGGTAGAGGCAGGAGGATCGGGAGTTTGAGATCATCCTTGGCTACAAAGCAAGTTCAAGACTCACTCAGGCTACATGAGAAATCCAGGGAAAGAAAGAGAAGGCGGTGGCAGGGTGGAATAGGCAGACCGACTTTTCGTCTTCTGCACGCCCTTTCTCGTGTACTTTTCGGTTTCCTGCTTGTTCTCCTTCGCAGGAACACAGCCAGCCCTGAAGCTTGACTTACTTAAGCATTACTTACGGGGTACTTACCGTATTTATTATCCTCTTAATTACTGTAGCAAGTTTTTATGGAGTATTATTGTTTTACATTTCCAAATAAATAAGCCTCAAAAACCAGTGGGTTTTTTTTTTTCAAATAGCATCTTCAAAATATCTTTGCATTTCCAAAAGAATCTTAGCTTACAATATTTTTATATCATTGTGGAAGCGTAGTGACCCATGTAGTAAAAATCTCCTATGTAAACAGGCTAATTCTTCATCTCTGGGTTTCTTTCTTCAAAAAAATTAATTCCTCTATTGTAGACTCCTAACTGCTGCCAGTTAAGGAAATATTTAGCTTGGAGATAGCACAATGAAGACCACTGTGCCTTGGAATCCATTGACTTCTGGGCTCCGGAGTCCAGCAAGAACTTCTGGGTGCTGGGGTCATGTGTGTCTTCCCATTCACCACCCTCCAGGGAATCCTGATCTTTTCAAAAGATTGCAGACTGCCCCACCGACCATTCCAGTGTCACAACAGGCTCTGTCTGCTTTGAAAACGGCTTCTGAAGAATCGGCACCCACTGTCTGAAAAAAGCAGACTGTTCCTGGCAGCACTCAGCTCAGGTCAGGCCCCAGGCTCTGAGCTGGCTTCCCTGTGCTGTCCACTGTGACCTCCCCAGGACACCAGCCAAGGATGTTACAATCAAGCTTCCTGTCCACGGGGCCTGGGCGCCACTGAGATAGGGGTGGCACTGTGGACCATGGCTTTGTTTATGGAAGGCCTGTTGTGTGTCATTTGCCATCTGTGGCTTCAGGCAGGTTTGCTCTGTGCTCTGTGGGCACAAGCAGTGGGTGCCCACATTCTTTGAACGCCTGCATCCACCTGCTGCTTTGGTGCCACTGTCACTCACTTCCTGACCAACACCCCCGTGGATCCAGGATTTGAGTGCACCGCCGATTACAGAGATTCCACACCTCATGCGTGGTTCTCGTCACCCACACAGAAAGCCAAGGCCTTGCTGTTTTCCCTAGTTGGGCTCTACAGCCAGAGAGTAAGTGTGCTGTCAGGCATGCTCTTGGAACATTTGAGGTCACTGTCCCCAGCTAGATGGGGATGAGCCAACTACTGAGGGGGTGCTGTGACTCAGATGTGTGCTTTGCTTCCTTTTTTTTTTTTTTGTTTTTATTTTTTGGTTTATTTTTTATTTATTTATTTTTCGAGACAGGGTTTCTCTGTGTAGCCCTGGTGTCCTAGAACTCACTCTGTAGACCAGGTTGGCCTCGAACTCAGAAATCCACCTGCCTCTACCTCCCAGAGTGCTGGGATTACAGGTGTGCGCCACCACTACCCGGCTGTGCTCTGTTTCTTAATTTGGGATTAAGCATAAGTGTTAGCTGTCTTTGACTTTCAAAACACAGGCTAACTTTTAATATCTTAGGGAAGGAGACAGTACACCCCAGGTGTGTCTGTCTGTCATTCCATACAGTATCTATCAAACGAATATCTCATGTTCACTAATTCTGCTGGGTGCTATAATTGGGGGGGGGGGAGTGAATAATTACACTTGGCCTGCCATGTAGCATCGACACTCAGAGCTCACACAGGAGAGCAACAGATGCAAAACTGCCCTCCCCATTTCCTATACATTGTTTAACCACAGGTAGAAATCGATGACCTGCCTGTCTGTCTCAGTAATCTGTCTGCTCATCTTTCAGTCCTAGGGACTGAGTTTAGGGTCTTGACCATGCTAGGTGAGTGCTACACCAGTGAGTTACATCACTAGCCAAAGCTAGAATTTTAAAACCAGAGAAACTGGGAGGCTGCCATGCCCTGAGAAACAGCAGTTCCAAGTGACCCGGTTGTGTCTCTTGGTTGGGTGAAAGTCTGAGATAATTACACAGAAAGGTGCGCCGGTTTTCTCCATGACAATTTGCTTACCTGTAGTTGGACTCTTCCCCTGCGAGGGAGAAGTGGTCGTACAGTGCGTGCGCCTCGTTGCCCTCCCAGTCCTTCAGCTGGATCTTAAGCACGTAGCGATGCCGGCCGGTCAGCTGGGAGACGAACTCGTTGCCCAGCCAGTACTCTCCCAGAGGACTCCCAAAGCCCTGCAGCCGGCCGAGAGCAGCACGGTTAGTCCACTGGTAGACCTTGTGTTTGGATCCATCACCTTAGCATTCAGTCAGCAGATGGTATTCCCTAGCCCTGTGCAAGTAAGTGCAAGGTCTTGTACGCAGGAAAGATTTGGATTTTTACTTAATTTTGAGAGAGAGGAGGAGGCATGAATACATGCCACCATGCGCTGTGGATGTCACCAGCACCTTGGGCGTTCACTCTACTCTCTGCCCTACTTGAGGTAGGCTTCCCTTTCCCCACTGCATGATTCTGAGACCATCTGGTCCACAGGAACCTGGGGAGTCACTCGTCCTTGTCTCCCCTTGGTATGGGATTACAGATGAGAGCTAACGTGTTCTGGGGATTCAAACTCAGGCCCCCACACTTGCACAGCAAGCATCTGATGCATGAGTCACCTCGATGGCTCAGGAAATAGATTTTTTTAAGTCAATTTTAAGGACCTGAGCTGTTCTCAGAAGAAATGCAATGGTTACACAGCTAAAGCTGCTGGGATAACCATGAACAGAGATGGAGTTGTGGGAAGAGCCAGACCCACCTCGGTGCCATGAAATGTAGCTATAGTATGACACTTATGCTGCCGAAGCCTCACAGCAGAGCAGCCTGCCCAGTGTGCTCTATAGGAGGTTTCAGTTCCTTTGACTACAACATTTTTTAAGAGAGAGAAACACTTATCACAAAGAATCGTATCATAAACTTCTTCAGAAGCCATTGGTCAGTTCTAAGTTTATGTGGATTAAAAGTTCTGAAAGGAACTTGGAAAATTAGTTTTCCCAAGGGAAAGTAGTCAGCGCACTCTTACCTCTTTGTATTCTTTCCACGTTCTCTGGAAGTCCACACTGCCGTCTTCCCGGTGCTGGATGACTGTCCACCCTCCTCCACCCACGTCCATGTCACAGTAGGCCTGCAGGAAAAGCACATAGTTACTGCAGGCCGAGCGAGCATTGGTGATCCAGGCCTGTGCCGCCGTGGTGTGTTGGGGGGGGGGGGTGCTCTGTGGTAACTGGTGGTGTGAGCCGTTGCTGTCAGACCTTGAGTGTGATTTAAAATGGTGATGATTGACACCAGTCGAATCACATGACACACTAGTGAAATGGAACTTCCTGCTCATTGTGTACTTTTTTTTTTTTTGAGAGTGATTCCTTTTGCCTCGGAGACTGTCAGATTCTCCTCAAATCCCATATCTTTAGAAAAACCAGTCTTGTGTTCATAGCATTGACAACCCTCAGCTGTGAGTACCAGCTACACCTACTCTGTCTTCACTACAAGGTACCAAACTCCCGCCATGGTCTCCTGCTGTTGGGCTTCCTTTGTGTGCAGAGAAAGCCAGCTTCTCCTGCCTGTGAGGGACTCAGGGTTCTGGAGTGCTGGCACCATGTGACTCAGCTTGGCTGGGCAGTTCTGACACAGGGGCATGAGTTCAGGCTTCTACACACTTCCCTTGTGCCTGTGGCATTTTTCCCCAGTATTTTATTTCTGCTTTTAAACTGCCTCAGTGGTCTTTAAAAACTTTGCCTAGAACACAAAATTCTTTGGACTTGCATGTTTAATTTCAACTCAGTTGGAGTTTTATTGAAAAATTAAAATCCCCTGAAAATAAGATTATATAAATACTTTTCAATTATGAGATTATAATAGAACCAAAAGAAAAAAAAAGTTTTCCACAAAATAAGATAATTTCCCTAAAGCATACGTGGTAGAAATATTATTCTTCCTTTGTTCAATGCCATGGTCTTTGGAGAATGAGGACAACCATTTTGACAGGGTTAACTTAAAAATACCTGTTCTGTTTTTGTATTTAGGATGAGAGCTAAAAGAGCCACACGAGCCTCTCACCCTACTTCTTCATATTGCCTATAAGGAGCCAAACCCAAAGGAGTCCATGTGGTCTGCCATGTTGTTCTCCTCTGTCGCTCATGGACCTTGAGACCATTAGTGGACTGCATTTCTGAGGCCCTTCCCCACCACTCTTCCACCTCCCCCACAAAGGTCCCAGGCTCCTGTTGCCTTCCCCAGTGACTAGAGTTTAGAAAGACACAGTGGCATAAAACACAATCACTGTGTCCTCCTTGTAACTATTCAGAAGCACATGACAGATTTGGTGGAAGAAGTCTCCTGGTTATCATAGGACAGATTTACTGAAGGAACCTCTGGTTCGTGTATATCGGGGCTGGTTTGTGTAGTTAACCACTGTCTTTTGACTCTCTTGTGTGCGACCTGTCAGATAGCTCACATGAGTTACCTGCCACCTCACACCACTCTGAAGTCTAGAAATGATTGATTTGACACAGATTCCTTTGGTCAGTCAAAGGGACAATAGGTGAGAGAGATTTAAATATGGTCTCCTTAATTCCCGTGTAATATCTTTTCCATGACATCATGCTGCCCAAAGCAGAGAAATTTGAACCTTTTGATAGACAGATCCAGTCTGAAGTCAGTTCATGAGGAATCCTTCATCTTATTTGCCTGTGATCAACCAGCTGACCAGTGCTGTACTGTACTATCTCAGGGTCTTCTTAAATCCCAATTAGGGCACGAGGGTAAGGACCCAAGGGTTGTGCAGACATTAACTCCCCAGCATCCTGAGTGGCTTGTTGGTAAATGGGAAGAAATGTTTGTAGTGAGCCCACCCTTGTTCTAATATCTGATTCCCTGGTGTTAAAATCTTCACAGTGGAGTTGGTTGCTTGATGATATTTAAAGCAGGTTCTTTCCTGCCTCAAGGGTCATTTCATCTTGTGGGAATCAAAAGCAAGAGTCCCAGCGTTGAGGGTCACTGCAACTATATAAATAAATTATATGAACTATGTTTTTATTCTCTTTGATTCCATTAGGGACCATGACAAAGTTACTAGAACATTCTCAGAATACTTTGTCCAGCTTTTTAAAAAGGGAAGAACAAAGAATTTGTGAGAAACAGAGAATTATGGTTCAGTGGGTTGTGAAATTTGCAAAAAGAGATAATATTCCTGTAGAGATGCTCAGTAAAAATATTGACAAGGATCAGAAAAGATCTGAAAGGCAGCATGCCCAGGCCAGGGCATGGCCACCTCCATTACAGCAAACCTGGGGGCACTGAGTGCTTTTGATTTGCATGCCTGTGCCTGTGCCTGTGCTTGGACAAGGACCCAGGCCCTAAGCTGTTGAACAGGGGATGCCTGAGTTAAGTGCTGGGCTCCAGCTTCGGGCTTTGGAGCAATGAATAAATAACAGACGCCCATGGCCCTGGGAGTCTTGTGCTGAGAAATCTGGGGAAGGAAACAATTGTACTTCTAACTATTAAAGCTCATGCTTACGGTTCTCACGGACACTCTATGCAGAGTGTAGCCTACATATGCAGAAACCTAGTGTAAATGCCAAGCTTACCGGATTGGTTAACCTAGTCAAACATAAAGCTGCCACACTGAAGCCTTTGATCTAATTCTGTAGAGTTTGATGAACATGTCTGCTGTGACCTCCTGTGCAAGCTGCATGTGTCATTTATGCCAGGGCCATCTCTGGTGCTATTACACCCTGGAAGGTAGGGTGGCGGGGCAATAACGCAAAATCGCACATTTACAGAACCTCAAGTCTGGAAGGAAGTTTAGAAGTAACAGTAGAATACAGCCCAGTTATTTTAATTTTTAAATCTTTATGTATTAGTGCATGGGGGTGGGTCAGGTGTGAGCATGCCTGGTGTGAAGGGAAAACACACAAGTGGAAGTCACTGAGTTGATTCGCCCTTTCACCTTGTGACCCTGGAGTCACACTGAAGTCACCGGGCTTGCGTGGCAGTCACTTTCACCCTCTAAGCTACCTCACCACGAATAGACCAGGTGTTTTAGAAAAGAAACCGAGGTTTTGAAAAACTTACTTTTCCTGGCTGTGTAAATGGATCTCTTTTTACTGAGAATATCTAAGGGGAATATAAATCTGTTTCTAACCATGACCTAGACACGCGATCCAGAGCACTGGATCTCCACATCTTGGTTCCCATCCTCCTGGGAGGGTAGCATGATGTTTGGCAGGAAAAGGAACTCATCCAGACAAGTGTTCCCAGAGCAGTGCAATTGTGTGACAGCATGGTCCCAGATCCACAGTGTTTACCACGTGTAGCCTCTGTCACTCCTGGCTGTTCCTGCCCTGTGATTACCGGGCCAAGAGCATGCAGGCATCTAGGGACAGACACCATAATGCAAAGAACTGTGTCACACGCAGCTGCACAGCCAGCAGAGAGGGGAGGCCCGTGTATGGGGTTGCCAGGCCTTTGTCTGCTGCAGGCTGCACGGCTTTTCCCTGCCCGGGCTCTGCTCCCAGGCCACCCGGGACCTTAACCATTTTCAAGGTTGGTTTAAAGCAGCATGAATGAATTATATTTCTTTGGAAAGTATTATTCTAAATAGCACAGTATTCGGTTTTTAATTCATAATTAAAGTGTATGTTACTGTTTCAAATTCCACATCTTTAAACTCTTAGGCGCTTGCATTTTTCTCTGATACCATGTTGAATTCGAAAGATAATACTGAGTTCAAAAAGATGCTACTTCCAGGAGCCTCTGGAAATTTCTGCTTTGACCCAGCCTCCCATGCATGTTTTGGTATCATGTTGGCTTTGACTCACATGTAGCCATGTCTGTCCCAATGCAGCACAGAGAGTGGTCAGTATTAGCGCCAGCCTTCACACTGATTCTCATGCCATGCCAGGCTACCTCATCAGACGTCTCAGAGAAGCCACAGGAAGTGAGTTACTGAGATACATCCAGTCTCCCAAGCCAGAGCTGCTTCGGGGTGCATCAGTAAACCAGGCTACCAATGGAGGGCCTAGTGTGTCTGTGTGTCAACATGCCCTGCTGGACAGGACAGGTGTGGCTGTGTCAACACAGCCTGCTGGACAGGACAGGGCTCCTGTCTACTTTGTACCGGTGGAACAGCCAGCCAACAACTGAATGCCCCCACATGAGAGTCAAGAGAATAGCACGCAGGGCAGCGTGCTCAGGTCTTCTGGACTGCACTGCGTGGGGTCCTCGTCTCCCACACTAAGCTATGGGGTCCTAAGCTTTCTGGGCATCCTGTGAGCTTCTCCACATGGAGATAGTTGTCTCCACGGGGAAGCTGCTGGTGTGCTGGCATGAAGCAGGACAGTGGTAACGGTCCTGGAGCTGTGTGCTCTGCTCAGCCCACATGCAGTCTACAGACAGAATGGCCAGCAGGACTGGGGAAGTCTGTCAGAGCAGTAAAAGTATTTTTGCTTTGTGATTTTCTTGAGAAACAGCTTCACTCTACTGCCTTTATTAAACTTGGGCTGCTAAGTGCACACCTACCTACAGTTTCTATGACGAGACTGGAAATGTGTGTAAATCAGGGCCTTCTGAACAGTTGTGTGGGGTGTGTTCTCAGTAGCAGTGTTCTCAGTGAGCTCCTTCCAAAACAAAGTGTAGCTGTTGCTTAGTAAAATGATCAAAAGATAGGCTCTGGTTAATCCAAGCCTTGGAGAAGACATATTCATTAAAATGAATGAGGTGTTGGCGCCTTGTGCGTCATTTCAGTAGGACACGCTCGTGGGGGAGGTAGAGCTACAGACCGTGTGCTCAGCAGTGTCAGAGCCCTCGGTGGAGCCGAGCGAGAGCACGAGGCACGGCTGCCCAGGCTCCTTGGCCAGTGCAGCGATGCAGGGGCCCGGAGCCACCATGGGACATCCTGTCTTACCTTGATCTCCTCCGTGGAGTTGGGGAAGGTCAGCGTGTAGATGCCGCTGGTGGTGAGTCCTGACTTGAAGATTTCTGCACAGTCTCTGAAGGTGGTTTGCTCTTCCTTAGGGACAGCACCAGAGCTCTTAGCTGTGTTTAGAAAGCAGCAGGCATTGAAATGGGGCTTTTGAGTGGAGAGACGCCTGCTGTTCAAGACGCAGCCATTTGTTCTCGTGTAAGCAAGACAGACTCAATTGTCTTGATATACTCTTGCAGCACGTTTGCTGTCAGTCTGGAAAACTGGTACAAATCATTCTTGCCAACTTTGTGTGTGTGTGTACGTGTGCCATGGTGTACATATGGCAGTCAGGACAGTTTTCAGGAGTCGGTTCTCCTTACACCATGCTGGCCTGGGGATTTAAACACTGGTTTTCGGTGGCCAGCACATTATCTACTGAGCCATCTTGCCAGCTCTTACTCCCTTTTAAAATCAACCGTGTGTAACGTAGGTACTTCATAATGAGCTGCAATAAACCACTCCTTTAAAAAGTTTCCTTTTTGACTAGACTTGGGCAAACATTATAAAAGAACAAAGGGAGACATCTAATTCCCTCCACCATCACCCCAGGTCCTTCGACATCTTCCCAGTGAAGTTGGAACGGACATTCCTTGTATGTCTGAGGTTTAAGTCTAATCTTTTTAGAATATTAACGGAAGGTCTAAAAAAGGGCTTGGTGTTAGGTTAGAGTACTTGCTGAGCAAGCCTGAGTCTAAAGTTTTATATGGTTAGCACCCATATAAAAATCTCCAGGGTGGCAGCACACACCAGTAACCCCAGTGCTTGGGGCTGAGACAGGATTACTATAGCTTGTTAGCTGTCAGCCCAGCTCTGGTTCAGTGAGACTCAGGACAAGACACTAGGCATCTTCTCCTGGCCTCTGCCTGTGCCCAGGCACATATGCCCCTCCACAGATACCAGGTCCACACGTACATCCAGTACCAAATGACATACTTAGTGGCCTCTGGGTGTTCAGTAAGTGTGACATGAGAGTCTGCACCTTTGTGGGAGCACAATGCCTACTTATCTATATGCTTAAACTCTTTAAGTCTAGACATTATATGCCTGTAAATTCCCTTCCAATTCTAATTCTGCTGTTACCATTTCAACATCCCATCCTTCTCACAGCCGTCCAACCCACCCACCCCACGCCTCACAAGCACCAAATAAGGGGGCATTAAGAATGAGGTCAAAGCCAGCAAGGAAAAAATCCTACAGATAAACACCACAAAGATAGTATTACATCTTTAATTAATGACCGAAGAGTCTCTTCTTCCCTCCTTCCCTCTCCGGGAACTAAAAGAAGCTAACCAGTCAAAACTGTAGTGAAGAAGGCCAAACATCTTTCAGGGTATGGTCAGCAATGGGAACTGGTGCCTCCGCGGTGCCATCCAAGGCCCAGACATGGGCAGTAGGGCCTCTCTCTCACTCACGTGTCTGCCCTTCCCGTGGGCCCAGGGAATTTGAAAAGCCAAAGGAAGAAAGAGTCACTGTGGCTTACTAACTTGCCAGCCTCCTCCAGCTGACAGAAGGGGGAACTAACTCAAGATGAGAATCCTGCAGCCTTGAATAACAGCTGTCCTTGGTGGCTGGAGCCATAGCTGTCCGTACAAGGCCTACTCTGCAGTTTGAGCTCTAGAACAACTAACATCAAAAGAACAAAGCCAGACATGGCCGTGCAGCCCTATGTTTTCAGTGCCGAGGATGAGAAGACTCACAATCAGGCGATGACATCATGGTCAGCAAGCTGTTGACTGTCTCCATGAGATCGTGCTGCTGCTTCTGGAGAACCGAGTTGTTGACCGTGGCCGTCACCAGCTTCTTCTCCAGCTCATCGATGACGGAGCTCTGCTTGGACACCAGCACCTGAAGCTGGTCCTTCTGCTCCTTCATGGTCTGCAGCTGCACGCTGTGCTTGTCCTCCATGTCCAGCACCTTCTTCTCTAGGAAGCTGGAAGACAGGGAAGGAGTTTGTAAGAGAAGGGAGCTCCACACACCTCAAGACCTTGCCAGCCAAGTACTTGATAAAATTTCGTCCTTTCCAAAGCCAATAAGCCTGTCTCTCTGTTCCCTGGACTTCTGTGCTGCCGAGGTGTTTGGTTAAAATGCTATACAAAGTGGAAAGAGTTAGGGGCTGGAGAGGTGGTTCAGTGGTTAGACATACTAGCTGCTCTTCTAGAAAACCTGGCTTGAGTTTCCATCATCCCGATGATCTCTCATGACTACCCCTCACTCCACCTTCTGATATAGAGTGTTGAGCATAGCTAGCTTCCATCATCCCAGTCCTAGGGGATCCGATGCCCTCCTGTAAGCTCCCCAAGAAGCAGACACACACACAGTGCTCATACCTACATGCAGGCAAAAACTTCTACACATAAAAATAAAGTAATTGGGCTGGTGAGATAGCTCAGTGGTTAAGAGCACTGACTGCTCTCCTGAAAGTCCTGAGTTCAAATCCCAGCAACCACATGGTGGCTCACAAATATCCGTAATGAGATCTGATACCCTCTTCTGGTATGTCTGAAGACAGCTACAGAGTGTACTTACATAAGTAAATAAATCCTTAAAAAAATAAATCTATAAAACAAACAGCAACAGAAGCAATTTTTTTTTAAGTAGGGAGATTTCTTACGGCCAATAAAACCTTTCAGCCTGCCACGGTGAGCTATATCGGTGTGCTTGTGCATGTGGGTAAACCTGACTGAGTACATAACGGTGTCTGTTCAAGATACCCTGGACCTAGGCCATAGAGAGTGTCACAAGCACTGCCTGCCAGCCATGGCTTCGAGGGCAGTGGCAGTATTTCAAGCCCCACTTTCAGACTGCTTTTCCTGAGTATGAGCAGCCAGTGTGAATCGGACCTATGGGGTATGTGTTACCTCTCCTAAAATATTTACATTTTAATATGAATCATAATAACAGCAACTAGGCTGCTGATACCAAGTGGCAGATACTCTTCTACAATGGGGACACGTGTGACCCACAGGTTTAAACCCTGGCTCTCTGGCTTTATGATATTAAGAGACCTACTCAGTTGTGTATTGGTTACCTCGCCTGTAAACTGGGTCAGTATTACCCACTGCAAGAGGCTGGTCCAGGGAATAGGTGCATATAAAAGCATAAACAGACTGGTAGATGACAGGTAAGAAGTATTATTTATTACCAATATCAACATTATTGTCTCATGTCCAAGGTATAAATGGACAAAAATAAAATTTTAGACACAATAAATCATGTGCCTACAGACACACCCAGGTGGCTGCTGCCAGATCTTTCTTACTCTACACTCCTTGTTTTTTGTTTGCTTGTAAGTTGGGATTTCAGTTTTGGTTTGGTTTGGTCTATTTGAATCCCTTTGTCTTCCTCTGGGGAGTTTAACCGGCCTGTGTCTTATAGCGGGAACTCAGTGCCGACAGCCCAAGCAAGGCCCTAGCAAAGCTTCTTGGAAGTCCCAAAAAGTTTTACTAATTTTTTATAGTTATTTCTGATCCTATGATAATGATTTATAAACATGCATTGCCACTCAGAGACTCAAGAGTATACTGATTTTTAACTGGAAATTATTCCTGTATATTAAACTGGAGGAGACAATTCCAAGCGCCTAGGATTACATAAATGTGAGCCATTTAAGACTGTGAACTACGTCCAGGAGCAGGCTCCTGCAGTAAAGGCTGTGGCAGCTGCTCTTGTCAGTGGTATGAACGGAAGAGTGGGGAACCTGATGATGAACCTTTCCTCTCAGTGCACTAGTGGCTGCTGAGTGCAAGCTTCATGACATGGGTCTCGAACCCACCCTTAGTTAATTACTTCTAAAAGGAAAGAAAAAGATGAAATGAAGCGTGCACAGTAGATGTATCTTCAACTGGCGAATCTAAAGGTGTAGTAGTGTTGATTTGGAGGAAAACGTTGATCACAATAAATATTTATGGTTTTGCTTGAATCTATAAAGAAAGCAATTTTGCTTTGAAGAAACTTAGAAGATTGTTGAAAAATCATTTGTGGAATGCGGAACACCCCATTATTTTTTCCCTAGTCATATTTTTAAAAACCTCAGGGTGGTCAGAGTTGAAGGCAGGAAATACCCATCAAGAGATATAACGTCATCAGGGAATTTTCATGACGTTTTTTTTGACAAGGAAACCTTATTATTCCAGTCCATATCTGTAACAAAAGAGAAGACAGTTTCTGCAGCTTGTAAGATTCCTGTTCCTTCCGTGTGGTTCTTATTGCTGACGGGATTTTATGGTAAATCAAACTTTATGTGCCCATCCCAAGGAAGGCAGCTCCAACAAGGAGCACCTCAGATATATTTTTTAACCGTCCAGGTTGTGAAGCACTGTTGATTCAAGTCACAGAAACTTCTCATGTTGTTAGATACCTGTGGAAAGGTGCTTTTACAGAGAAACTCCACGATTTAATCATAAACTCAAAATGAGTAATTTTTGTAATTATTGGAAAGGCACATTATTTATTGATCTAGGTCAATGAAACTGATGGAAGTGGGAAGGACTTAGGTAAAGGTGGAATGCACGCATTACTAGGAACCACGGCAAGCTGTATTGATTGGTAGGTAACACGAGTCTCTATAGCAAAGCACCTGGAGCTAACTGCAAAGCAATTGGAGCAAATCTGGCAATGAATTTTAAAATGTAGCAGAAGTTTCTGTGTATTTCAAAGCAATTCTCTTTGTATAGCAAATTCAGTTCCAACCCTGAGTATAAAATAAGGAGCAAGAGTTGAACTTTTCTGGGAAAAAGGGCAAACACCAACAGTGAATAATGCAGTTAACCCTTGATAGCCACGAGCTTTGCATCTGTGGGTACAATCACACTAGACTTAAATTACTTGAGGAGTGCACCCATGCTGAACTTGTACCCTTTTTTTTTTTGTTATTACTCCCTAGATAATACAACAGAATTTTGAGCACAGTTGTTACATCATCTTTTGTATTATCTGTAAACAACATAGGGACAGCTTACCCTATAGAGAAGGATTGAGTAGGCTGTGGGGCCATACTGTGCCATCTTATATAAGGGACTTAAGTGTCCTTGGATGTTGGTATCCAAAGTAGTTTATAGATCTAGGCCCCTATGCATCCTGAATGATGGGAGAGTTTACAGGGAAGGCACTGGATGGTGTGGTGGGTATATTGACATGATTTTAAAGCCTTGGCAAGAAATGTGTTCAACAAACTGAGCCGTGCGTCCTTTCTGAGAGACCGTGTGCTTACAGCAAGTGCGAGTCAGTACCAGCATCCACGGGAGTCCTGCCAAGGGGAGATAGGCTTGTTTACGTCTCGGTTACCATCTTGAGTTCTCATCTCTTACAGTGCAGAAGGGAAATTTAAAATAGGAAAGGAAACTGTTCAGATAAGGAAAAACAATCTATTTGCTTTTTCATGTCCTAAATAAAAGCGAGGGTAAACCTGGAGTTACCCAGAAAACACAAGGAATAGTGCAGCTTAGTTCTTGATTAACTCTGACGATGCCCTGAGCCCATCTTTGTCCCCTTTTCTGGATAACAAGAGAGATGTGCTATTTAGACCATTCTCCATGTCAGATGCAGCCCCGATTGAAAACAAGGAAAGAAGCACCTTTGTAAAGTACTTTGTAAAACTACTCTCTGGTGTCCCCAGGAGAATAAACATGTGAGAAAAAAAAAATGTTTGCACTTGCATAGATTATCTCGAAGGTTTTAAAATATTTAATTTAAGTAATGCAGTTATGTTTCACATTAACTTTTCCTTTTGGTTTATCATAAACTTTTAAAGGTATTTACTGGTGCATGCATGCCTGCGAGTGAGTGAGGGTGTGTGGGGGTGGGGTGGACACAATCTACGGCTGCACATGTAAGTCAACGGGCAGTTTGGAGTTGGTTCCCGCCTTCCACGTTTGTGTGTGCTGGGAACTGAACTCAGGCTGCCAGGCTTGTCTGACAAGTGCTTTTACCTGCTGAGCCATCTCTGCAGTCCTCATCATAAGTTGTTAAAAGGAAGTGTTACTCACAGATGCTGCTCCAGCTCCCCACTGGGTATGATGGTGGGGCCTTCAAAGTACAGACGCAGGCAGGCCTATCTCCAATTCCAAGGCTAACCTGATCTGTATAGTGAGTTTCAGGAAAAGTAGGACTATGAGAACCCCCAAGCAAGGCCAAGAAAAAATATGATTGCAGCCAGCGTTACTTCACAGCCCAGCCAGTGTGTGCTGTAGATTAAACTTTATGATGTAGAGGCAATTTGGAAGATTCCTGACAGAATCTTTTAAAGGCCCAGGCTGAGAAACAAAATTCAGTACAAATCAGGAATTTGAGTTCTTTTCAGAATTTCTCTCCAAATTCTCCTTGCCTCTTGTTCTCAGAGCTTCAGGCCCATATGTGATCCAGGCAAAAATCTGTCATTCTAGGGAAGCCCGCCCTTAGCGTCCAGTCACCTGAGGTAAGCCGTGTGTCCAGAAAGGTCACGGCCTTATTACCTGTTCTTATCTTGTAGTTTGTTTATTTCACTGGTCTGGTCCAAAATCTGCTTTTCCAATTTGTTGGTAGAAATAGAATGTTGGAGAAGCTGCAACTCGAGTCTTGTCGTCTGGTTTAGTACCTGCATTTAACAAACAGGATTACTGCCTGTCATCCTGATCGGTAGGATGGAATCTCATTGAGTGTGACATATGCCCTCTCTCTTGATTCGGTCATCAAAGTGATCAGAAAGCGTATTACTCAGTAGCCCAACTGCCTCGTTTCGACGTGGTTTTTTTTTTTCCTTGTCTTTTACCATAAAAATGACCATAATTCTCCCTCATTTCCACCCTCCCACTTTCCCCCTAAGCACAGGCCCTCCCAACTCTTTTCCTGTAATATCCAGCCAGGTCCAGGTAGTGCCACCCACGGGACCACGGGTGTGGGAGCCATGCACCGCACCATGGGAGCTCTTCCAGTGCCTACATAGTTTAAAGAAAGAAAAGGATTCTGTCTTCCCAGCCCCCACCAGCTGCCGGCAGCTCCTCAGTAAGCGAGGGCCTGGAGAGCTTGGCTTGGCAAAACTTTTATGCCCATAAAGATTTTTTGTGTCATGGACCACGCCCAACAATATTATCTTTTAAACTCTTCGTAGTAAATAATAAGTGACAAAATCCCTTTGAGGTAAATAAGGTCAGGAAAACATAGTATCAACACATATATTGTATTTCTCCTTCCGCAATATTTTATCATTTTATGTAATGTAATAAATGGGGATATTAAATAAACATCTCATGAATCAAAAATTATAGATACATTTTAAAAAATTGTCTCAGCCTGGCAAGATGGCTCTGCAAATAAAGGCAGTTGCCACCAAGGCCGGTGACCTAAGTTCTCTCCCCAGGATACAGCCAACTCCTGCAAATTGTCCTTTGACCTACACACACACACACACACATGTACGAACCAAATAAACCTAATAATTTTTTTGTTTGTGAAATAATTTTCTTTTGCTCAGGAATATCTTTCTGTCAGTGGACAAAGCAATAAAGTCACATGCTTTCTCGTGTGAAAGTAAACGCTAATGGGTAGCCTGCCCTCTCTCAGCTTATACCCACTTGTTAAGCCTTTTCTTTCTTCTGTTCTGTTTTTCTTGTTCCTACTTTAAAAGCCCTTCTGGCCAATTAGGGAATAATGAAATGTCGATATGCAGTGGAAGCCAGCGCTGCCCATTGTGTGGCTCTTTGGTGCCTGGCTGCCTCCCAGCAGGAAGAATCAGCTACTCACATCCTTGTGTGGTGTCACTCAGGATGTGATATCACCTGTTAATGGAAGTCTGACTCGTTGCCCAGCAACCAGGGACCTTGAAAAAGAATCATTGTTTGTGGGGGTCCTTGTCATCAGCACAGCTCTGGCCTGTCTTACCATGCAGGTGCCAGGCCGGGCATGTCTGGTCCTTGTCAAGCCAGGCCGAGGTCATAGCAGAACGAGCACTTCTGGAAACGAGCAGAGGCTGTGAGAGCAGAGCCATCAGCACAGCTCTGGCCTCTACTTTCTCTGTTCAGACATTCAATACCAGTTTGTTCTTTAAAGAACGGGATGGTCTGATGGCCTGAGAATCCATGAGAATTATAGGATGAGGACAGAATTGGAAAGAGGTAGAGAAAGATGCCAATAGAAACCTGCTTGATATAGGGTTGATGTGTGTAAGTACGAGGGGAGAGAGGGTGGAGTGTATACAGAGGCACACACATGCCACGGCACACATGTGGTGGGCAGAGGATACTGTTAGGACTTGGTTCTCTCTTTCCGCCTCACGGAGCAGGTTTTCTCTCTCTCTTCTGCAGTGCTATTTGTTCTGGGTTAGTCAGCCTCCCCAGTCATCAGACAGCTCTGTCTCTTCCTCCCACCTCGCTGGCCTCATGGAAGGCACCACCTCCTCCAGCCTTTTTTACATGGGTTCGGAGGATCAAGCTCAGGGCGTCATGTTTGTGTGGCAAGTGCTTTTACCCTCTGAGCCATCATCTCACTGGCCTTCGCATTGCTTTTCTGAAGAGGATAAATCTTATGGCTTTGTGTTAGTTAACCGGTACTAAGTTGTTCGGTCAGACAATGGCGGTAAGGTCTCAGACCTCCCTGGCTATGTATGGTGTCTAATGATGGCATTCTGTCTTGAATCCTTTTGCATTTAACCAGAAATGTTTTTTAGTTTGAACCTATTCCGTATCCTCTGTAAGTGAGCCGTCAACTGGTTGAGAGCCTAAGTCAGCATCTCAATGTCCTTCCTGGGGCTCACCCGTGCTGAAGTGTTTATTTGGACCCTGCAGCTGTTTTCTCTCCATCCCTGGCCTGTTTTCCTGTTAGCCTCAGTCATAGGATTTCTAACTTCATAGTAGCACTTTTTAAATCCTGTGATCTTACACAGGATGTTACAAAGGTTTACATAGTTGTTCTGTGTCCTAACATTTTATTGCTTGTATCAGAAAAAAAAAAAAAGCACTGCTGCATTGTTCTTACTGGATGTGTTGGAACAGCATGAGAGCCCAGAGTCACTGTCAAGAGCTGTGGAATGTCACTTAACCATTACTACTTTATTTTATCAATTGGCTTGATACATGGACACATTGTTTTCTTTGTAACCTAACGTAAACATTTTCTAGCAAACAGGATTAGATCTCCTTGCCTTGTGAACTATGGAAAATGTGTTTCTTCATATTGTTCCTAAACGCCTGATGTTGTTGAAAGATGATAACCAAATAATTTCCTTACCCTGTTTTCCATAAAACTTCTTGATCTACTGTTTTCTCTATAAAAACAGGTTTTACAGAGGCTCTGAAAGATCCTTGTCACTGCGCTGGCATCGTCTCAGCCTTAGGAGCTTGAGGTTTCTGTCACTTACATGAGACCCATTGTCTTATGCTGAATTCTAGCAGTTGGTCCTCTTAGCTAAAGCAACAGATGAGGGACCAAGTACTGGGTTGGTTTACAGTGTGGACATTCTTGTTTTTTAAGGATTGATGTAGCTCAGAGCATGATGATACTAGCTTCTGAAGCTTCCAAGAAGTATGATCAGGGCTCAGGAAGCTGACCTACAGAAAATGGAGCGTCTGACCAGACTCACTGTCCCTTGGGGCCCTTGGGTCCG
The DNA here is from genome assembly GCF_947179515.1 of Apodemus sylvaticus. Taxonomy (NCBI): domain Eukaryota; kingdom Metazoa; phylum Chordata; class Mammalia; order Rodentia; family Muridae; genus Apodemus; species Apodemus sylvaticus. The sequence goes on from NC_067489.1 coordinate 14,408,074, forward strand.
GATCATGCCCTGTTTGTGCATTGCAGTCCCCCCACCCCATTCTGTCAGTACTTCCTCTGTGAATCCATTCCACAAACACAAATCTAGGGTTAGATTTAAGGAAAACGTTTCCAGATCTCTGCTTCATGGTCTCTAGTTCTCAAATATACCAAGCAGAACTTGGACATGAAGAAGAGTATCTAGAGTCTAGAAGAGGCCAATGAAGCAAAGGGAAGTTTTCTTGGTGTAGTAAGTTGTGGACAACATGCAAACAGATAAAAGGATTATTAAACTTAGCCACAGTTGTAAAAATGAAAGCCTGTTGGCTTCTCAGAGTCCTAACTGCCCTTTAACCCTGTGGTGCTGAAGCCAGCCCTGTCCTCCACAGCTAGTGTCTGTAGCTTTCCATCGTCAGATGGTCCAGCCAGCCACAGGCGCACGCGTGTTAGCTGCTGGGCCCCGGGGTTGCGTCTGCCGCTTACCTGGGCTTCCACATCGGTCAGTTTCCGAGTTTGCGCCGCCGTCTGGTTAAGCAAGCTGGTTCCAATCTCAATCATCACAGCCGTCTGGTTCTGCACCACATTCTGTTGGATCTCCACCATCTCCTTCTTCATGTTGTCCTGGATGTAATTCTCCAGCTAGGAAGCAGCACATGACAGTCTTTAGTCATATGGGTTAGAAGCCCGGTTCCTAAATGTTTGTCATTTGCCTTCCTATCTAAAGCGTTGCTTATTTACAATTTACTATGGTGACTCCACAGTCAGAGGCAATAGCTCTGCTGCCTAACACTCAGCCCTTTTGACCCTGATTTCCTTGAATGTCCAGTACCATTTCCAGTAGGTCACTTGTTACCTCAGGAGGAGGCCGTGCCTCTGCATGTTCGTGGATGTGATACTCCGTGCTTAAATATTTATTTTCCTTTTTAAAATGATAATCCAGTGATGAAAGCTATTAATTGGCCCAAAGTATAGCTCAAGAACAAAAATTACCTTTATTCTTGTTGTAACACTATAGTGTTTTTATATTAAGCTGAATATGAGAGCTATTTATAGTGTCTTTGTTTAAATTTGACAGTTTATACAGAGAGCCATTGTATTTACAAGTCAGTCATCAGAGTTCCTGCTAAAATATTAACCGGTGATTCTAACTTCTGCCTTTAAGAGTAAGAAAGTGGGGACTGGAGAGGGGATGGCTCAGTGGTTAAAAGCACTGATTGCTCTTCCAAAGGATCTGGGTTCAATTCCCAGCACCTGTATGGCAGCTCACAACTGTTTGTAACTTCCAGGGATCTGACAGCCTCATACAACATACATGCAAGCAAAACACCATAAGATAAAACTAAATATTTTTTTAAAGACACTTAGTTTTTTTAAAAAAGGTAGGAAAGTAGTGTAGGGGAGGAGAGTGCTCAAGGGCGTCCTGGGGTGGGACCACTTTGTACCCGTGATGGGTGCCACGCAGCCTGTGGATTCTTACTCTTCACTGTAGTAAGTTTGTCCTTCCCACGGTGTGCGCTCTTGGCACTGCCCTGCCTGCCCGTGGGTCTCTCACCTTCCACACGGTCTGTCTGGAGAGCTAGCACTCAGTCCTTGCTGACTGGTGTCCTTTGGTTATTGAACAGATTTACTCCAACATTGTGACACGTCCTCATACTCTCTGGTCATTTATGAACGCCTGAAAGTGAGGCTGCACTCCTGTGAGGCTGCACTCCTGTGAGGCTGCACTCCTGTGAGGCTGCACTCCTGTGAGGCTGCAATAGCTGAACACAGCAGGCAGTCTGCCCTTGCATGCTGGCCTCTGCCAACCCCCATCAGGCCTATATCAAGGGCTTAGTACAGTATAGTACCCTTCTTCACACACTTTCCCTTTCCTTCTGCTTAGTTCCTCTCTGCACCCAGTGAAGACAGTGTTTACAGAGATGTATTCTGTGAGTCTCGAAGTAGGAAGATGCCTCAAATCTGTAGTTTAATGCTATGCTCGGAAACTACAATTTACAAGCACGGTGGACATGGAGATCTCGGCTTCCCTTTTTCTCATTCTGAAGCACATAACTAGAGAGGGAAAAGAAACCGTCTCACTCCTTCCTCCCCCTTTTCAAGCCACTGGTCAAATGTGGTTGCCACTGCCAAGACACAGGAGAGGACTGTTTATAAATGGAATGTTTAAACTCCAGAAGTAATTTAAAATTAGAACTGAGAGATTTTTCTTAAAAAGTCTTAATTTTGAGAAATAACATTTCTTTGTTCCTTTATCTTTTTCTGAGCTTGAAGACCAGAAATTCTTTTTTTTTTTTTTTTTTTTTTTTTTTTTTTTGTCTTTTTTTTTATTTGATATAATTTATTTACATTTCAAATGATTTCCCCTTTTCTAGCCCCCCCCCCACTCCCCGAAAGTCCCGTAAGCCCCCTTCTCTTCCCCTGTCCTCCCTCCCACCCCTTCCCAGTTCCCCGTTCTGGTTTTGCCAAATACTGTTTCACTGAGTCTTTCCAGAACCAGGGACCACTCCTGCTTTCTTCTTGTATCTCATTTGATGTGTGGATTATGTTTTGGGTATTCCAGTTTTCTAGGTTAATAACCACTTATTAGTGAGTGCATACCATGATTCACCTTTTGAGTCTGGGTTACCTCACTTAGTATGATGTTCTCTAGCTCCATCCATTTGCCTAAGAATTTCATGAATTCATTGTTTCTAATGGCTGAATAGTACTCCATTGTGTAGATATACCACATTTTTTGTATCCACTCTTCTGTTGAGGGATACCTGGGTTCTTTCCAGCATCTGGCAATTATAAATAGGGCTGCTATGAACATAGTAGAGCATGTATCCTTATTACATGGTGGGGAATCCTCACACCTATGGCCACTTGATCCTCGACAAAGAGGCTGAAAACATCCAATGGAAAAAAGATAGCCTTTTCAACAAATGGTGCTGGTTCAACTGGAGGTCAGCATGCAGAAGAATGCGAATTGATCCATCCTTGTCTCCTTGTACTAAGCTCAAATCCAAATGGATCAAGGACCTCCACATAAAGCCAGACACTCTGAAGCTAATAGAAAAGAAACTGGGGAAGACCCTTGAGGACATCGGTACAGGGAGAAAGTTTCTGAACAGAACACCAATAGCGTATGCTCTAAGAGCAAGAATTGACAAATGGGACCTCATAAGGTTACAGAGTTTCTGTAAGGCAAAGGACACCATCAAGAGGACAGATCGGCAACCAACAAATTGGGAAAAGATCTTCACCAATCCTACATCAGATAGAGGGCTAATATCCAATATATATAAAGAACTCAAGAAGTTAGACTCCAGAAAACCGAACAACCCTATTAAAAAATGGGGTACAGAGTTAAACAAAGAATTCTCACCTGAAGAACTTCGGATGGCGGAGAAGCATCTTAAAAAAGAAGACCAGAAATTCTAAAAGTTAGGGATTGAGAGAGGAGGGAGAGAGCGAGCCGTGTGCATAGCTTCCCTGCATGTAACGATAGGTAAAAAATGCTGGTCCTTTTTATGACACTGGCCCATGTCAGTAACTTGAAATTTTCAGGGTGCTGGAGAAAGTGACCCATAAATAGTAACATCATGTGACCCATTTTGCAAAGAGGGACTGAAATTAAAGTTCTGAGAAGCTGTGGGCTGTGTAAGGATGAGCACACTCTTCAGAATGGATGCTGCTGCAGCAGGCCCTGCTGTGATGGTGACTGTCAGTGGATGGCTTGCCACATCTCGGCCAGAGCTAGAGCTTGCAGGCCCAGTGCGGACTCATCCCAGAGGCTGCTGCACACCTTCCAGCCGTCTAACAGCCCCCAGTGCTAGAGCTCAGAATTGGATGGAGCCTTCTGTCCTATCCTGGGCTTTGTGCTGCTTAAAAACAGACTGCCTTCACATGGTTGACAGCCATTTTGACCAACAAGGAAGCCTACAGTTAGGGCGGGTGTCTAGTTTGGTGGTGAAGTGCTTGGCTAGCGTACACAGGCCCTGCATGCCATCCTTAGCGCCATAAAAAGAAAAGAAAGCCCAGACTCAAAAATTATCAACACCAGCCGTGTCTCCAAAAAGTGTCATGATGAAAGAATCTGCCTTTCCTCTCCAAGACTAGTGCTAATTTTGAGATGGGAAGGCTGCAGCTATTGATATGGTAATGTGAAGACAGACAGTTCCAAATGGAGGTATCCTTCATATGGTAGCCCTTCTACAAATCATGACATCTTAGAGAACCTGAGACTAACTCCGAACATGAAACTCGCAGCTGCTCTGCATACACAGATAGACCTTAAAACCGGCATGTCTCTGGACCTATGTGAATTCATCCTTTTCTAATTGGTCACCCTGGGATGTCTTTCTGGTCAGTGTTTCTTGCCTTTAACTCCTGTGAGTGCAACCCAGACATGCAGAAATCTGCTCAAGAAGGCCGTCCTGGCCTAAGAAGTCAGCCCAAAGGAAGAGGAAATAAACAGCTGTTCTTCCATGGGCATCCTTTCTTGTCACCTCGACTTGGCTGCTCTCACCAACAACAAGCCCAGGACTCTTGGGCCTCCTGGCAGAGGGCCTGGCTCTGATTCCATATATAAAGAAGGCTTCACATGCCCTTGTTTTGCTTGGACCTTTGACATCTGCTCCGTGGGCACAGGGTCCCTGGAAAGCTCCCTGTGAGGGAGAGAGGCTAGTGTGTTCTGACTACATCCCCTGTGCACCTGAGCGAGGGCAGCCCGTGTTCGGGTGCTCACCTCTAATGGTTACAGCCACTCAGGGCCGCTGATCCTTCATTGCTCCTGTGGTCAGAATGCAGTGCGTCTCCCAGTGTAACACTGCAGCCTGTCGTGACTCTGTAGCTGGAGAACATTTTTGCTCAGTGTTGAGTGTACTAATACACTCAGAGTGGTTTACCTAATACACTCGGTAAAGTCTGGCAACACAGCGACTCTCAAGCTGTTGGAATAAAGCCCGTGAACACTTATGTGTGTGTGTGTGTGTGTGTGTGTGTGTGTGTGTGTGTGTGTGTGTGTGTGTCATGTCAAATATATTCTCAAGTTCTTCATTATGCCCTCGACCTTTGAATAATCATATTTTACAGGGAAAAAAAAGTCGATTTGTGAGACAGCCATGCTGGCTGATTATACATTAACCTATCTCTCTGGTTAGCTTCTTTAATTTTTCAACTGAAAAAAAAAAAAAAGAAAAGAAAAAAGAAAAAGTCTTGCATTTTTCCAGAGAAAGGGAAACAGATGTAGTGTGCAAGAACTGCCACCAGCCTAGGGGTATGATGTGGGTCCCTTGGCAATGGTAGATGTTAGTTCAGGATGCTAGCAGATGCTAGACCGAACTGAGTATCCCCCTTCGCTTCCACTAGTGTGCTTCTGTGCATCTGAAGGGCCCCGTTTTCCTGGAAAATTAAAAATAATCTGAACACATTCCGGGTCACCATCTTCCTGTGTGAGCAAAACACTCCAACTGTCCCAACAACTGAGAGAGAGGGGGAAGAAAGGCCGTCTTTTGTGCTTTTGTTTTGTGACAGGGTCTCTTGTAGCCAAGCCTGGCCTAGAACTTCTGATCCTCCTGTCTCAGCCTACCAAGTCTTAGATTACTGGTGAGCCCGGCCATGCCCAATTAGTTCTCTCCTTCCTTCTGCCTCAGTCCCCTCTCCCTCCCCCTCCCATTCCCTGTCTGCTTTGCACCCTAGGGTAGCCCCGCCTTCTCACCCTGCCTCCCTTGCCTACAAACTTGATCCTCTGTGGCACACATTGTTCCCTGACTTTGGCTGAAAATGAATCTCCATTCTTCTACCTGGTAAGAATCAGGATTGACAGTCTGCAATCTCTTCGACCTCTGTGTTGGTCTGGCTTTTGTCATTATGACAGAGCACCAGAACTTGGGTGCTTTGCCAAGAAAAGAGGTGCAATTGGGTTCTGTGGAGTAGGTCAGCAGGAGAGCCTTGCCTAGCATGTATACAGCCCTGTTCAGTTAGCTCCCAGATGGGGAAACTCAAAGCCTAAAGAGCATGATGGCCAGTTTCCTTGGCAACATCATGGCACCAGTTTCACAGCAAGAGCTCATGTGACAGGGAAAGGTCAGATAGTAAGGAGAAACCAGAAAGACCAGGAGGGGACAGTCTTGTTCTTCCATAACAGCACTCTTGGAAGGTCTAGCCAGGGTCCCAGGAGAACTACTTTAGTCCCTTCCTAGTCAGTGACCCCCCCTTCCCCCAGTGACCTATGGCTAGACTCCCAAATGACGGGTCCCACAATTTCCCAAAAACTGTGACACAGGGGACAAAGCTTCCACCACACACACCCTTGGGAGACATGTGCAAAGCACGCCCATACCAGAGCAGCCTCCAGCTTTGTGTGCATGTGACCTCCCCGCACGCCTTGTTTGCAGATTTTAGAGTAGCAACAACGACACAGTAAGAAACTAACTCCTTCTGATCAAGAGAATAGAATCTCTGGCCTGGGTCATGACTTATAACATTCCAGTTGGGCCAGGTCAGTCACCTGGCCAAAGTACTATCCCTAGGAGAGCAGGCTCACCTTAATCCATTCTAAAGAGACAGCAGAAGTAATTAGCCCTTTAAGGAGATGCTGTGTTTTTCTTTCCCAGAATCCCCATCTTGATGGCTCTCTTACAGCCATGCCATGCTGCTTCGGAAACCTGCCAGCAGTTCTGAATTACTGAGAAAACAGTAGCTTTCCCTTTTCTCTCTCTACACGAACCAGGCTTCCCCTGAAGCTTGGGATTCCTTCTCTTTACAGCTCCACCCTGCTGCTGCTTGTCTACCATGTACCTGACCTCCACTCTGCCTTAAATGGTGTAGCTTTTTGCCTCTGCTCCTCCACTCTCCTCTTCTAGGTAACTGCTGAGATGTATAGCTTGCCTGAACTGGAATGATTTTCTTTTAAACTGTCTCTAAGCTTGCATTGGAATCCATTCCGAATTTCTTTCATCAATAAGACTAAGAGCCCCCAAAAGGGGCCAGGATCTATTCTGAGTTACAAGGCTGCTCAAAACCTCTCAACAATCTGCCTCTTGAGCCCCGCCCCCTCTGTGCCCATAAGTTCCTCCTCTGTGCTTCTGCAGCAAGGATGCATTCCAGTTTTAAAAAAAAAACAAAAAACAAAACAAAAAAAAAAAAACGTTCCGGCTAATTTATTTTTCAACCCACCACTAGCAGTGAACATTTGCACTCCTTTTGGATACTAGATTCTGTAACCATTTCCATATACACACCACAAACAACCCAAACAATTGTGCTTAGAATTAGGCTGGGAATTTGAGTTCAAGATTATTAAATCCACGGATGCCGTGTGGGGATGGCTTTTGACCTAATGTTCTCTAGTCTTTGTCCTGGGGAAACTCTGAGGCATCATTTGAGGTCTCCAGATAGAAAGCTGGCAGGGCCAGGGCCTTCCCCCCCTTGTAGCACAGCTTTGTTGGTTTTGGTTTTCAAGTCTCAGGCTTTTGCTGCCTAAGCATCTGTGTTCTCAGCGGTGCTGCTGAAGGGTGCTGAGATGAAAGGGGAAGGGGCAGGAGGCTCATGCTTTGGAGAAACCTTTGCCTTCCATGTATAGGGGGGGTGTCCCATAGACAAAGGCATGTCACCACAGGTTATAGGTCATGTTCTGATGCCCCCAGAGCTGGGAAGCAAGTGTCTTTCTGGTTGCTCTGGTTGTAGACACCATCTTACATGATGACCTAGGAACACACACACACACACACACACACACACACACACACACACACACGTACGTATCAGAGCCCACGGCCCACCTCTGCTACCCGGGTTTGCCAGTGTAAATTAGCCCAGTCCAGAAGGTAGACAGCAGTTGGCTGCTTGCCGTGGCCATGGGGACCCCAGCTCCTGTAGGGCCTTCCAAGAGCACCCCGATAGACTAATTGTTCTCTCTCCTGTCGGTTTTACTTTAGGTTGGTTAATCCGAATGGCTCTCTCTGATGCAAGGTCTAGACAAACTAGCCTCTTTGCTCCCTTCATAAGTATGAGGAGACAAAATGTCATTCATCTTGGTGACACACACCCCCACCCCAAGCCCCGTACATCGAGATGCCACAGGTGGAATTGCAGGCCTTGGTTGGCAGCCTCGCCGCAGCTCCTGAGATGATACAGCTCAGCCGAGTGTCTGTTCCTATGTGGTCCTGACACTGTCAGCTCAGGCCTACTTGTCCTCGAGTCTCTGTGACTACTCTTTTACTGGGTCGGGGTACCTTACCAAGGCCCACGCCCCTTTGCTGCTGTGTCTGTCCTATCACTGCTTCCAGATCTAGAAAGGAAGTGTGTGGCCACCCGTAGAGGGCATCGTCTCCTCCCGAAGCCATGGCTTTCCCTCCCTCGGCAGCTGCCACCTCTGCATGTATACAGGTTCGATGAAGCTTTGTGGAGTCGGGCAGGCATGTTATTTAGCACACGGTATCATTCTATTGAAAGTATCTTCTAGAGAGAGCTTGGGATATGTATTTCTCCAGTGCCTGTCAGGGCACAGGCCCATCTGACCTTACATACAGAGACCATACATCACAGAATAGCGGAAGAAAATGTGATGGAGCTCCCCAGACCAGTCCTCCCTCCCCTCCCCTCCTCTCTGGGCTTTTTTTTTTTTTTTTTTTTTTGGTCTCAGTGGACTGTCACATTCTTAGCTTGGGTTTCCCCAGGAGCAGAGTCTGAGACCCAGGCAGGCATACAGGAAGTTTATTTAGGAAGTTGTCCCAGAGAGTGGCCACGGACGATGGTCAAGAGAGGCAGCAAAGAGGAGCAGCCAGTTCAGACATGAGGACTCTGGTGGATTATGAGATCCCCAGAAGACCTGGGGAGCCCTGAGAACTGTCCTTTAGTGAGCACTGGTGGCCCCGGAGACACCCATGCCTTGGGCTGTAATCACTGAGAGGAGTCAGCTGGGGGTCTGAAGGAGGATCCACAGTGTCTGGCCCTGGCCCCAAGGATTGAAAGTGGTCCCCCAGTAGTACACCCTATGATGGCAGGGTGGTACTATTGGGGCTCTTCAATAAGGGGAAGTTGAGGCCCAGAGATCTTATCTATCTCTTCCAGCATCCCCCACCCCCACCCCCCAGACTAGAATCTGTAAGCCGACAGAACGATCTGGGTGGAGTTTTGAGCTGTGTCAAATGTGGCCTTTGATTATAGCCCCGGGCTGGCAATTGGCATGGTGGTTGTGTGGGAGAGCAGCAGCAGATCTGAAAATGACCATCGAAAGGGTGAGAACGCAGACCGGAAATGCCAGCTGAAGTCCCTACAAGGGGGCAGCAGACATGACCTTGCCAAAGCTGGAGCAGCCAAAGAATGCCTTCTAACCTCAGCCTCCATGGCCTCCTCCATGCATCCGTCACCATGGAGGTTAGCTAGTTCACCCTACTTCTTACTAAAGGCGAGGTGCGCCCAGGAGTGCAGGTCAGCTTCGGAAGTCTCACAGTGTGCCCCGCAGTGTGCTGCTGCTATGGACAGATGCCAGCCACGCCCTCTGCTTCTTTATTTCCTCTTTCTAGTAGCAATTCAAAGAAGCAACAGATTCCGATGGAAAGGCATTTGAACTGACTAGAGTTGAAAGCTGCTAAAAATTAGACAGGGTTACTTTACATGAAGAGTCAGTAGTGTACCCGACATCCCTTTAACTATGAGGGTGTGTGCCCACCATCCTTTGCCTATAGTGATGTCCTCCATCTGTGGTGATGTGCACCCTATGGCCTCTATCTATGGTGATGTGCACCTGATGTCCTCCATCTATGGTGATGTGCACCCGATGTCCTCTATCTATGGTGATGTGCACCCGATGGCCTCTATCTATGGTGATGTGCACCCGATGGCCTCTATCTATGGTGATGTGCACCTGATGTCCTCTATCTATGGTGATGTGCACCTGATGTCCTCTATCTGTGGTGATGTGCACCCGATGGCCTCTATCTATGGTGATGTGCACCTGATGCCCTCTATCTGTGGTGATGTGCACCTGATGTCCTCTATCTGTGGTGATGTGCACCTGATGTCCTCTATCTGTGGTGATGTGCACCTGATGTCCTCTATCTGTAGTGATGTGTACCTGATGTCCTCTATCTGTGGTGATGTGTACCTGATATCCTCTATCTGTGGTGATGTGCACCTGATGTCCTCTATCTGTAGTGATGTGTACCTGATGTCCTCTATCTGTGGTGATGTGCACCCGATGTCCTCTATCTGTGGTGATGTGTACCCGATGTCCTCTATCTGTAGTGATGTGCACCTAATGTCCTTTACCGTTAACACCGTAGCTTTGCCCCGTCCTGAACCAGCTGCCATTTCCTTAGTGTAGATGGTTCCTCTCTCCTGGATAGTTTTCATTCTCTTGCCTGAGCATCCTTCTCTGTGCTTTGCCCTACGTTAGAAGGCATGGGTCCCTCTGTCAGGGTGGAGGCATGTGTATGTGTCCCCTCTGCATTCCTGTGTAGTGGTGCAGACCTGGAGAGACACTGCAGTGTGATGCCAGGAAGTCTCAGACCATAGCCTGCTCTTCAGTTTGGCCACAGCTTTTTTAATTTAATAATTTCATTACAACAAAACCCTTGCTTTTCTGACCTAGTTAGGAGGAGAAATCATCTTCTTCTATTTGATTAGATTATCTCTCCTTTAACCCCTGGTTCCGTTCCCACTCTTCCAAGTGTTTAAGGCTACAATGTTTTCATATTTATTTTCATACTTGTAATCCCTTGTGTGCACATATTTCGCAGGACCGCACATGTGCCTGTGTCTTGCTGAAGCTGAAAGTGACCGATCTTTTTATAACTCACATTAGAAATACAAACTGCTTCATAAGGCTCTGTTTTGTGCATCAGTTTTTAAGGTTAAAATGTCTTTAAACATTTTAACAAACTCATCTTAAATCTGACTAGTAGGATTTTATTTTATGTAGCCCAGGCTGACCTGGAACTCTATAACAAGCTGCACGCCTGGTCTTGAACTCATGACCCTCCTTCCTCAATCTACCTCCCAAATCTGGGATCTCAGGCAAGAGCCGACCATACCTGGATACGTACATACACTTAAGTTTTAAAGAACAGCTCCTTCAGGAGCTGCAAGTATAGCTCTGTTGACAAGAGTGATTGCCCATCATTCAGGAAGCCCTGTCGTGGTCCTCAGCATTACACTAAAAACAGGCATGGGGGGGCACACTTGTTATTCCAGGGTGGAGTCAACAGGACAAGGTCATACTCAGCTACGTAGTGAACTAAGGCAAGCCTAGCTAGACAAATGAGATTGAGGCAGCAGTCAGGGAAGACGTGGCTGTGCCCAGCACTCACTCAGATAAGGAGACCAAGCATGCAGTGGTCTAACTTTCTCCTAACTGTAATTTATATTCATTTCCTGGTCTGAGATTTGATAGGAAGCATATTAAGGACTTATCAGTGTGTTTACTTTATGCCATTTAAATTTTGATAGTTAAACCGGGACTGTGGTTCACTTTGTAGCCGTTAGAAACCCCTGAGCATGTTTTCATTCTGCCTGTGGCTTGTAGTCCATCAAATACTGCCCTGCAAACCACATGTCCTGAGTTCTCTAGACGGCTGTAGTTTGATTCCACTGAGAAGAAGCTCAACTGGGAACTGCAAATGGTGATTATGACTTCAGGCAAATCATCAAGTGTCTAATTATGTCTCCTGACCCAAAATAAGCAAGTGTCTTCCACAAAATACACGCTGTGCTGAGCTTCTCATTACGGCGTTCCCGCTTAGGGCTGCTGTGCCGCTGCTGACTCCTGTTCAGAGAGAGACAGTCACTTTGTGTTGCAGGCTCCTTCATGCTGGAGAGGGAAGCCTCTCTCCAGGCACCAACAGCAGAAAACAATTGGCCATGAAATGAAGGCATACTGCTCCAAACTGAATGTTTTTCTTCTTTTGATTTTTTTTTTTTTTTGTGCTTGCATATGTGTCTATGTGTATCTGTGAGAGTGGGGAGGGGGGGTTGCTGAGGCCAAAGGAAGACAGCTTTGTGTATGCTCAGGTACTCTGCCTTATTTCCTTGAGATGAGGTCTCTCACTGAATCTGAGTTCACTGGTTGGGCCAGACACATTCACACACACAAAGATTACAAACAGGGTATTTCACATGTTGACCTAGGTATAAGGTATCAGATGAATTCTCATTTTAAAGATAATATCAAACTGTAAGCTGGATGTTATCATGTCCTATTTATTCTCTGCATTTTGTAACTCAACAAAATGAACTTGAAAGGGCAAGATGTTTGAAAATGAAATATTTAATATATTTAGCTCAGAGCAGGTGTATTTACTTAAAATGGGTGATTTAATGCCTCTGTGGCGTTCACCTGGGACTTCCTGCATAACGCCTGGGGAGTGAACTTTGGAATGTGAGTTCGCTGGCCGTGAACTGCGGATGAAACTGTGGTAGCTGCCAGAGGACAGTTAAGGGATTCAGTTAGGTAAATTAGTAATTTAGCATTCCGAAACATGACTCTTTCCGGATCAAGCATAAAAGGCATGTGCCCTTGGAAGCCCAAGAAAGAATTCATGCAGTTCCCATTAGTCTAAAAATAAATAACAAATAAATAAAGGTCTGAGTCATGCATCGCATTCGACGGAGCCCAGTGGCGGAGAGAGCATAAGCTGGGCTGTGGACAGCCGCTCTGCCTGGTGCCTGGTGGAGTGAGGCCATAGTGCTTCAAGGAAGTGATCCGAACCAGCTGGGCGGATTCAGTTCTGTCTCGGGTTCCTCCAGTGCACTAAGTGTGCCATGCTTTGAGTGGCAGTGTGGAAACCTGACTGTGTGGCCGGAGTGGCCGGGGAGGGACGTGCCACTGTCTCTGAAGCTCTCCGGCAGGTACCTCTACAGAGAGGCTAGCCCCAGCTCAGCTTGATCGGAGCTCCTGGGCCAGCATGTTTAAGCCATCCATTCCTTACTGGGAAAACTAACATAGAGATACTGCGGAGCGGGTCACACACAGGGCGCAGTTACAGGGCTGGCCTAGTGTGCGTGAAGCTGCGGGTCCATTCCCCAGCACCATGTAAGCTGGCCGTGGTCAGTGACACTGGTAATCCTGGGACTTAGGAGGTGGAGGCAGAAGGATCCAAGATTTGTGGACATCCTCCACTATATAATCAGTTCAAGGGGAGCCTGGGCTTTATGAGGCCTTGCTCAAAATTGAGGAGGAAGAGAAGGAGGAAGGAGGAGGAAACAGCTCACTGTGATAGGTGAGCATTTCAAAATCAAGTTGAACAAATGATCAGACTCCAAAGTCCACATGAAGACGTCCTAAGTGCCTGCAGTGAGCAGACAGTACCATGGAGGGGAGTTTTACAATACTTAAGGAAAACCCACAACAGTCAACTCTGTCAGCTGTTAGAGGAAGCAGAGGCTCTGAGCCCACCCATCCACCCCCACCCCCGTTAGAGTGTCTGATTGTCCTTCTGCACAACCAAGGTTCTGGTGGCCACTGTTGCAGAAAGCAGGCCCAGCAGGATAGAAGATGAACTAGAACTCACTAGGTTAGTGTCCACTTTGACGCCAAAGGAACTTTATAGGGCCTATAGGATAAATCCACTCCATTCATACTTAAGAAACAGCTCCATTCAAAAGACCAAGGCAAACTGGAGGTCAGCCTGGACTACATAGCAAATACTTTGTCTAAAAAAAAAAAAAAAAAAGTAAGCAAAGCATCATTTATGTCTTACAGCTAGTGTGCATTTATGTGTTGAAATGACTACTAAGTGTGTAAACGTTTGGACCTAATGTACTAGTCAATTCATTTATTAGGTATCTGTTTCAACCTAGGGGTGCTATAAAAGAAGTAACAATTACTATGGAAATGCATTTCCCAGAGCCTTGCCCTCTGTGCCATTGGAGACCCAGCCTTCCCTCCTCCTTCCCTGCCTCAGTCAAGACATTGCCTTTTGCTGTCTGTGTGCTCCTTGGGAAACTAGAAACGTAACACAGAAGTGCTGAGTGTCCAAGACCTTAGCCGGGCCTTAGGAGCCGTCTCAGACCTCAGTGTTTTTCTAGCTCTTGATGCCTTGAGGCCCTGTCCCTCTTCAGGTGAGCAGCTTTCCCAAGCAGCACGTACCTGGTAGCACGTTCTCAGAGCAGCACGTGGTACCGTGGGACTCTGCCTGCCCCCAAGGCCCATGCAATTGGGTGGTAGGTGGTAGCGCAGAAGGGGGCATCAGCTTACAAAGGGCAGATCTTGCCCATGATTAATAGCGTGCACGAGTAAGGTCCTCACTTACTCATAGGTGAACGAATCTAGGGCCCTGAGTCATCCAGGAAAGCCAAACTGAGTCGAGCGCCACAAGCCATTTCTGAAGTAAAGCTTCAGCATGATTCTGCAAATGCTTGTGGTGAAAGTACAAGGCCTTGGCTCATTTTCCCATAATCAGTTGCAGTTCTGGAGGCCCACCCCCTCCCCAACCCTCGTGCTTTGCCTGACCGGCTCTTCAGATAGAAGCTAGTGGAAAATTCCTGTCCCTTTTTTCTCTGCTGCCAGTTATAAAAAGCATGCCATTCAGAACCGATTTTTCTCCTGCATGCTCACAAAATAAAGAGGGCAGTGAGTTTTAAGAATTATATTCTACTTAACTGGTGAGACTCGGTGCTGTGGCACCACTCAGGACCACAGAGCCACTGGCCCAGTCCACTGCTTCTCTGGGAGCTCATATTGATATCACTGAGGCCATCTGAGTGGACCTCTTTTCCAGAGCCTCGGTGACATCAGCCCCACGGCTCACTCAGAGCTTGCCCTCCGTGGCTTACTTTGTGGGAATGAAGGGCAAGCACAGAAGACTGCAGTAGTAGAATTTGGTTGTGGGTTTTTTGGTTGATTGGTTGGTTGTTCCGTATTGTTAGATCCATTTGTTTGTTTCAATAAAAACATGAATCATCCTGCCCCTCCTTTTTAAGCCAAAGCTCACTGTGATTATCCTGTGACTTGGCCCTAACCCCAACGATCCCCCTTTAATTTGATCTTGACAGCTTCCCTCAGCTGTAGGAATTCAGTTTCAAGTTGCAAAGTCTGGGTGCCTGCTTTAACGTGGCATCTCTGCCACTTACTGAGTCTCCTGGTGGAAGGACCTGCACAGGAGTTTTGCTGCTTGTTGGGATCCACATTCTGAGTATTTGGTTCCTCTGAATCTTGGCCCCCTTCTGGGGTGACTTCCAAGGCCACAGTTAGAGCTAAAGGTGGAGAACTTGCCCCCCAGCACTTTTCTTCCATTCATCTATTTTCCAGCTGCTAGGTGCAGACCTACCAAAGACCTTTCCTCATTCTTAAACCTTTATCCCCCAACCTCTTTGATGACTTACTTTGCCACTGCCTTGGAGATGACAATAGAAAACCAGCAGTGAGGACCTGACTCCTCCCTGTCCTTATCCCCAGCAGCCAGGAGTCCCACATGGGCCAATTTCAGCCAAGGAACTCTATTCTCCTGGCACCTTTCTGTGTGTCTGTGTGGTCCTAGTAACTGCCCTGGCGCAGGGGCCAGCCAGCTCTCAGAGAGGAGCTGGTTAGAGCTGTGTGTGGTGAACACGCCTGCTGGAAGACATTCGAAAGGAAGAAGGCTCTCAGAGATCGCAGAAGCAAGCTCTAGTTTGGAAAACGTGTGTATGCCAGTCTTTCCCTGTGCCTGGCGGGGGGCGGGGGGGGGGGGGGGACACAGCTGTGAGGTAGCAGCATCAGGCCTGAGTGAGCAGCAAGTGGACACTCAAGCCTGTCCTTTCCTTCCCCGCCTCACTTTCCCATCACCCCAGCTTTCTGCTGTCTCTGTTCAAACCCCTGACCATAACCTTGGGGTAACTCATCATGTATTTGTCCACGACTTAATCCACTAAGATGATCTCTCACTTCAGAGTTCCCCCTCAATGCTTCTAGAATGAACAGCAAGACCACCACTCAGCATGGGCCCTGAGTGGTGGATTTCATTAGGAAATATGTTGATCTTGGAATTCATACCAGTCTGCTTTTAAGTCATTCTAACAATATAGATTCCAAAGATAACAGTGTAAGGTATAGCACATGGGTTTGGCCAACAGAGAGGTATTGAAGTATTGCCTTCCATAAAAGAACATACATCCACCTGCACTTACACATGGGTATGAAAATCATGCTACATAACAAATCACTCCCCAGTGATGCGGAGTGCACATTTCAATGCATGCAACAGTATGAATGAGTCATTGAAAAATAAAATCGCTGAGCAAAAGTGCAGACTTCACTGCTCCAGTTATATGAAATCGAAAACCTATAGTGGGTAGCAATATGAAGATTAGCCTTGAGCGGAAAAGACCCAACCAGTGAGGGGAACATAAACCTCATCAGCTGGGCTGGGCCCCCTCCATATGGTGGACTAGGGTGTCATTACACAGACATGTGATAGTATATTCATCAAAGTATGTACTTGGGATGAGGGAACCACAGGCTGTGTAATTTTACTCCTTGAAAAACTGAATTAAGTTTCACAGTACAGCATAGCCCAGAGCCTAAAGCAGCTGAGCCTGCAGTCTGAATCAGAAAAACTAGAAACCTCATCTGGTTGGTGAATGGAGAAATAGGGGTGCGGAGGCAGGAGGACCTGACTCTCTCTTCAAGGCCTGTTCAGCAGCACTGCTTTGAGAAAATGGCCTTTCTACCTTGATGACTAGCACGTTCAGAAGTCCTCCTCTACCCTGGGAAACCTCACCTGTCCTCTTGTCTCCAAGATCTCGTTACACATGGGTCTTCCAGCCTCGTGAGCAACGTGCATCTGGGAGGCCTCAGGCTGAGTTACATGGGACTTAGAGCCCATGGCTCTCAAGAGTTCTACATGCCTCAGTCTGGGCTGTGTGAGAAGCAGAGCTTGAGGGAGGAGGGACAGCCCCTGGCTGCAGGGCTTCCCGTGCTCCCCATGTGGAGGTAAGCCCTGGCTTGCAGCTCCCGTCTCTCAGCCAACAGGCCCTCCATAGCTCTGTGCCTGGAGCCAGTCTCCCAGGCCTGAGGCCCAGCCTCCCCGCCCTTGGTCTTTGCTTATTCATCATGACAGGTGTGCTCGCCACATGGCAACTGTGTCAGTGACACAGTCGCAGGTTTAGGGGACAAAGTGAAGTCTGCTGTGTGTCCTGAGGACACAGGAAGCAGCTTAGATCATCTGTCAGAGGCCACTGAAATCTGCCTTATCGTAGGAAGCTCTGAGATGAACAAAGGAAATGTAGTCTGACCATTTATTTGGGCTGCCCCTGCCAGTGCCTCCCCAGTTGTGTCTCCTCTCCCCCACGTGGGCGTAAGTAGAGCAAGTCCTGGAGCTCCACGCGTCAGACGACTTGTGTTCAGAACCTGGGATTCAACGGAGAAGCTGATAACAGATTTGCCATTGTTACCTCCAAAGGGAACCATGTTTTAGTATGCTGTGAAGTCGCTCACACATTGTAAAATGAACAGCTATCATTCAAGGGACTAGTTCTGATTAGTCTTCATTTTTAACTAATATTTTTTTTGTCTTAAATATAATCCTTTTTAACAGAACACTTAATTTCACTGTGCAGTGTAGTTATAATGATACTCGTCAAAACTTCCTGTTAACCCTTTCATAAGGTCAAATACGTTTTTTAAAAGAAAAATTGAAACTGTTCCTTTGGAGTTAAAAATAATAAGGCATCTCACAAACATACCACAAATGTTAGACAGACAATTAGCTTGTGGTTGGAATTTGATGGTTTTATGTTATTCAGCAAAATGTAATGTAGTCTCTTTAGCAGCATTTTTGCACCAAGCTTTCCCGTTAAGAAGCCCAGTTTATTCAGGGAATTTTAAAGCTACATCTGTGTCTAATAAGTCCTCAAGATTCCAAAGACTAGATAGTCTAATAAAACCCAAGACTGCAGTTATCTTCAGACTAATGTTTATCATTATCTAGTAGATGCCCCAAAGATTGATATCATCTGTTGATTCTAGAAATTTAATAGCATTAAAAAATGCTTTCAGAGACCCAGAGAGAAATCAGAGGAAACACCACTTCTGAGTAAGGCTGTATCCTGCCCAGCCAGGCATGCAGGTTGACTGGTTAGCTGCCCAAGATCCCTGCCTAGAAGGCACTATGGTACCTTTAACACTGATGTAGTTCTGACCTTGTTGAACAACACATCCTGAGACATTCCCTCCTGACTGTAGACAAACTACCAAAGCCTGAAGCGATTAAAAAAAAAAATGTGTTTAAAAGAAGTAGCCATTTTAATGGGCTCACTGTGAGACCTGTAAGCACAACAGGAGGTGGATAGGGTAAGGGGGAGGGAAATGTCATGTAGGGGACAATTGTCGGGCACATGCATCTCCAGAGAGGTCCTTCACCAGGTGATGTGCTGAATAAAGCCATTGCGCATGTGTTGAGATAATGAGGTGCTAGAAGAGCTGGGGTGCGTTCTGCAGTCCCCACCTCAAACAGCACATAAGCTGGGTGCAACCAAAACCTGTAAGTCATGCGAGCTCGGATAACGACCTTGATCATTGTGGCTCTGATCCGATATCATTAAAAAGCTTATCACAGCTGCAGTTTGATGTCTGCACAGGGATGCCGGTTTCCAGTGCACTTCTGTTCCCGCCTGCTCTGCTGCTGGCGACACGGGACTGTTCTGTGAGCTCACCACTGTTAACATAAGGAAGCCTGTTCCATTCCTACAGATACAGAGTCAGGTTTTAGCCAGTGAACTTAGCTGAGCGAAGCAAGGGGTGAACAGGCTGATACAGAGTGGCTGACCCTGCTCCCAAAACACCAGTGAGTGAGCACAAGACGCTTCTCTGAAGGACTGTTTGTGACTAAGTACATAGCATTGTGAGGAACACACCTAGAGGACAGGACGGGATTAGTGGCTATGGGAGACTGACAGGATGGCTGGGGTGCTGAGGATTTGTAGAGCATTGGAGACACTTTGTATGATATTCTAGAATGGCTCCAAAATGTCACTATTACAGTTGTCTAATGCTATGGAATGGACTCAAGACTGCACGATGGCTTGTGGCTGATAAATATGCCAGTGCTGATAGACTGCTTTTAGCCCCTCCCCTCCAATGGGGAATATTGATAATGAGGAAGTCTGTGTAGGCAGTAACTGGGGAATCTCTCCATCCTCTAAACTATGAAACTGGAACTCACAAACACACACACACACACACACACACACACACACACACACACACGAACAAAAGACTGAAAAAGGTTTTGATTTTTTACACCTTCAGGTTATACCAATAAAGTTAGCCTACTCCTGCCCGAGTTTTCTAATGGTTTATTTCGTGGTTAAGTAAACGTGCAAACACAGACAAGCTGGGGAAGAAACCTCAAAGCAAACTGCATAATGATAGTAGTATGGACACAACATATGAGCTTTATGCACACACATCTAGACCCCTCTCTCTGGTATAGAATGTCTATCCGTGCTCTGGATGGACATCAAAGTGTTACTTTCCCCACCCACCCCCTTACCTCCCATTGCTTGGGTTTGGCAAAATTCCTGAGGCTGGCTCTGGCCAGAAACAAATTGTCTGAAACAATCTTAATGTTTTCACCTTTTCCTTCTGGCTGGTGGTCTTGACAGCCCAGAGGCCCCTCAGCCAGAGTAGGTGGGCAGCTTCCCAGCTCCCCACCCCCTCCACATCTTGGAACAGAAAATTGGACTTTATGCTAATGGCCTTTCAGCGTCCAGTACAACCCAGGAAGTTATGTCAAGAAGGGTGGCCTCCTTGCTGTAAATCCTTGAGCAGACAATTCATGACATATTTTCCCCTTTTTTCTGCTGACCACTATTCCCACGATACTTTGTAGTCTGCCACATAGCAGTCTTCAGTTTGTGGTAGTGAAATGGGATGCTGGTAGTTGATGGTACAAAGAGGCGAGCCCAGGGTGAGGGCGTGGCTCAGTGGTAGATAGAGAGCTTACCTAGCATTGCCAAGGCTCTGGGTCTCATTCCCAATACCAAACCAACAAGAAAAGTAACCAGACCTCAGGAGTCTAGATCCAGGCTTAGCCTTTGTCTTATGAATTTGCGAAAACAGTTGTCATAGTGAAGGTGCAGATATGTGTCCTAGAAGGCACAGAAGTCCTCGTTGGACCAGTTTGGTGATCAGAACAAGCCACCCAGTAGAACCGAGCTGTTCCCATCAAACAAGAAAGAGTGTTAGTGATTCGCAAGAGGCGTCTACCCATGCCCAGTTGTTCTTGATGGAATGTAGCAACATAGAGAAGCTTGTTTTCTGTGAGACTTTATCAACATGATAAAACAATATCTCTGAGGCATACATCTTAGTATCTCATCCCTTAAGAATTCTATATTGTCTTTGTTTTTTAAAAAGAATTCCCCATTTTCCATAAAAATATTTATTTCTCTAAAACTGTACATACACTTAATAATGAATTATGTTTTTAAATTTAGTTTCTGGTTGCAATTTTTTAAACAGTGAATGTTGGTTTAATATTTTCTAGCATTACCAAATTGATTCCAAAGCTTATTCACAGGTGTTGAAAGGTTGTTCAAAGGGAGATTGGAGGCAGAACCTGAAGCAGAGAAGTGGCCCTCTGAGAACCCTGGTGGGGACATCCGTTGGGGGCAACCTCTGATTGCTTCTCCTTGGATTGCAGAGATAATAGTTCTTACTGTTGGAGGAGTAGCACTGGAGGGAAGGATTGGGTACACTTTTCAAGGTCACATGGTTTTTTGCCATTTGTACAGGCTAGAATTAAGATGTGAAAGCTAAGTAACTTCATGGGGAACTATCTGCTTCACTTAAGTGGTGATTAATATCCACTTAAAGGCATCCAGCTAGGATGCCAGACCTAGGGTCTGGGCGGAGGAGGGCAAGTCCTGTCCCTTGTTTTCAACCCACACATGAGATACATCAAACGTAAAACTTTTTACAAGATTGCCCATGTTTTAACTTTTTATTTTCACCAAATTGCCTGGTTTTATACTATTCTCATCTTAAACTTGCATGTAGTGCCAGTGCCTAGCCCTCTTTGGTCCTGCCCATGCTAAGGATGGTTGATGAGAGGCAGTCCAAGTGACTTCCAGAATCACCATGGAAGGGGAAGGGCACAGGATGGAGCTTCCTCAGACTACTATCGTTGGCCATTCGTGGTGGTGTACTGTGGAATCTGGGGTGTATCTTCCAGACGCTTTTGGAGAGGGCCTGGATCTGTGTGTGGTTATTAGACACAGTCCTTGTTTTAACCATTCAGACTACAAAGTAGAATTTGCTGCCACTGCTTACCGCAAAAGGCATTCATTGCCCAGTGCCTTCCCCCCTTTAGTAGCCCTGCCACCTTCCTTGCGTGGACGGATGGGAAGTCCCACCTGTGTGCCTGCCGGGCCGAACTGCCCACTCCGCTGGGCCTGCTGAGTGGGAGACATGCTCATGTTATGGACTCTGGGTGGTGGCCAAGTTGCCGAGCCTTTCAGGTTCACTTCCTTTCCAACGCTAACTAAAAGTTAAATTATTGTTGAGTCTGGCTATCCATGAACATTATCCTTCATTCCACATGCTCTAAAATATTTGTCTGTAGACATTTATTGATACATTGACATGTTCAATGGGCTTGGTGAAGATTTGTCTCGCATAGCCCAGGCCTGGCTCTGAACTGTGTATTGGCTATTTCAGAAACAGACAACTCAGAAACAGTCATGCTTTTCATTTTACGGAGTTTCTTTGCAGTGACCAAAGGCTTGGCATTGCCCTTGTGTGCTGCCACCACCCCTAGCTCCAGCCCCAAGGGTCCTTTGTCCAAGCGTGTGTTCTGGGTGGTGCAGGGCCGACTTCACAGGTCCCTCCTGGCCACATTCTCAAGGAGTGTCCTCCCCCTTCCTCCTACCCCAGCATCTAGAGCAAACACCTTCTGTACACTTGGAGCCCCTCAATCAATATTTTTTGAGCAAATAAATGAACTTTAATGGCTCCGACCCTGAACGAGAAACACCTCCAGATTGATGAAGGGTCTCATGGTTTTCACTCAGGTCTGCAAACTTAGAAAAAAAACATGGTACTTCTGTCCAAATCTATATTCATATGCCCCTCCCAGCAGGGCCTGGCATCTTCCCAGCTGGGACAGGTTCCCCTGCAATCAGGGGAGGGCTACATAATCTTCCTCTCTCTGAGTGCCTCAAGACTTCTGAACCACACCCAGCACAGCATTATCACACCGATGTGGAAGCTAGTTTACAAACACATGTGGGAGATGTCTACACAATGCCTGGCTAGAAACATCAAAGAGCGCTAACGAGCGCTTGTGCCAAGCATGCTACCCCATCTCCTGTTGTAGCACTACCTGTACCTACTGCTTCAGATGCGAGAGCCTGATGGGAAGCCGAGTGGATGCTTTATATCTGGCAGAAAACGCTAGAATGTGCAAGGTTCCTCAGATCAGAAGACACAGTGCAGCAAAGGTGGCAGTGTCTACCTCAGTCCTATTCAACTAGAGTATGCTTTTCTAATGACCACGCCTATTTTTGAAGAATGTGTTCTACAGAACTGATATAGTCAGGCACTTACACACACGCACACATACACACACACACACACAACCACATACACAGTGTCACAAAGGCAGAGGGTACTTTGTCATTATGCTAAAGTAAAAGAAAAAATATTCGAATTTTGATCCATGATTTAGAAGTAGTCTGCTCATGGTCCATTGTACACATGGTCGTGATCCCGGCTCAGGAAGTCCCCATGCTTTCCCGCTCTGTCTTCATGTCATGGGCAGTTATGGAAAGATACAAAGTACCTACATCAGTTCCTGTCTGAACTGTCAGCCCCTGTGCGCTCCCTCTTGCCTTTCCTGTTCTCCTTACCCCCCACCCCCACCCCAGCATTCACTCGATTTACTCTGGGCACTCCTAGTCCCCTCTGGCCCTTGTTCTGTCACAGGTGCTCTGCCCTCCCCCTCATCCTTGCGGACCAACCCAGATGTTCCCTGACCTGGCGCCTCAGTTTTGTTCCTTTCCTCCCCCACCCCCCAATTTCTTTCTTCCACCCTCTTTTCTTACCACCTGGTAAACCAAGAGATATTCTAACCATGTTATAATGCCACAGTCTGTGTGGTAAGAAGGAAAGCCACACGTCTTTATAGTGACCACTGCAAATATCTAATGGAAGTCCTTAATGTTCATCTCAAAGAACTGCCTGGGGGGAGGGCAGGAGGAAGGGAAGGAAGGGTATCCTCCCCTTCTCCTACTTGCAGTTTGACTTTTGATTTTTAGTTTTTGTCTTTTTTAAGAAAAAAAAAAAACTGGTTTTTGTTTTGTTGTTGTTGTTTTCGAATAAGTGTCACTTTGTAGTCCTGGCCATCATGGAACTCAGACCAGTCTAGCATTGAATTCACAGAGATCCACCTGCCTCTGCCGCCTTGAAAGCTGGCACTAAACGCCTATACTTTTGATTTTAACTTTGCCTATTTCTTTCCTAATATTTTTATTTTTTTAACTGTCTGTTCAGTGATAGGATTGGTTTAAACTATTGTCTTTTAAAATAGAAATAAAGAAAAAGTTTGAGATTGTGTGTGTGTGTGTGTGTGTGTGTGTGTGTGGTATGTTTGTGTACCCATGTGGAAGCCAGGGGCAAATGTTGTAGTCTTTCCTAGTCTCTCTCCACTTACTTATGAATCAGTCCAGCTAAGGGAGCGCCAGTGAGCTCCAGAGACCTCTGTCTGCAAGTCCCACCATTCTGGAGTCCCAGCTGCCTGACGCCATGCGCAGTTCACACAGGGCCCAGGGATTTTCACGCTTGTGTGGCAGATAGGTCACCAACTGAGCCATCTGAAAGAGCAGCATGGGCCTCAGTGACCTTGACAGCTTTCAGGTAGAGGGACCGGTATGCAGAAAAACCTCCAGATTGCAACCTGTTTGGTAACTCTGTAGACCTATTCTAACTAAAATCCACAGACTTTCCAGTGTCAGCATTGAGACTTGGTCTCTTGTCTCAAGAAGGGAGTCATTTCTTAGCCTCAAGGCCTTCAGGCTAATCAGCTCCATAGGGTGATATATAAATAGTTAATCCAGCATATCCTGCAAGCCTGTTTGATAGGCAGAGACCTCCCGACTACAGCATGCAAATCACACTTCCATGTATAGAAAACACACATCCTTATGACCATGAAGAGTTGGCACGCACTGTGCTGGGCATGCTTGCACTTTGGTTGCTATAGTAAAAAGCTGCACACTGTACCGCACCTGCCTCTTCAAACACACTACACTCTCTACCCTAGTGCCCCTCGTCCCCCTCAGAATGATGATGCTAATATTTAATGGCTATAATCATAGCAGTTGTCTCCCCAAGATCTTGGATGTTTAATCATCTCATCCAAATGCAAATAAAACAAAATAAAAATGCTTCTAATGCTAATCACGTACATATCCCTCAACTCGCCATTTAACTTCTGGAGGTACAGCTTACAGCTTCTGTCCTCCAGGCTGCAGGGCAGCATGGTGACCATGGTATCACAGGGGATGACAGGCCTCTTTCCCATAATGAAGCAGGTTCTGTGCTCTTTAATAAACAGGTAAAGAGTGCTTTACATGCATGCACACACACACACACACACACACACATACATGCACACACACACACATGCACACATGCACAGGTGGGATGGGCCTGCAGAGCCAAGCTACTCTGCAAACCCTTGTCATGTGCTTCCCCAGTGGCAGCAGCTACACTTGGAGGGAGGAGCGTGACTGCTTTGTCCCCTCTACCCTCCACTGATGAACTGCAGTTGCCAGACCTTTCTTCAAGGATATCTTATTATCGCTTTTAAAGAAAGCAAGGGACTGCTGTTCCTGGATTGTACTCGTGTTGTTTAAACACCAGCACCGAGGGGGGCAGTGGCGGAGGAAATGTTTACATCAAGCTAATAAGCATTAGCTGTGTTTTTCAAGTCCCTCCGTCTTAAAGTGGCCGCAGGGTTCATAGCTGTTTATAAAATATACGGCATTCGGTAGCGTGAAATAGTTGTTTATTTCCCTTCCATATTTCCTGTTGTTGGGGGGTGGGTAGGGAAAAATACATTTGACCTACCAAAATACAATTGTGTCGTTAAGCTGGGAGTCTGTGTAAAATGTGTTTGGAATCACTGGGACAGAGGTCTGCCCTAACACTTAGTTGCTGATCACCTGGTAGGCTGGGATCTGGCAACCCGGACTTTATCTTATCCTTGCTTAACCACTCCAGAGAGAGTGGGTCTTCCCCTATATTGTTCATTCATGTGCTCACACCTCTCTCTCTCTCTCTCTCTCTCTCTCTCTCTCTCTCTCTCTCTCTCATTCAGAAGGCTGATACTTCCTTTGCATGACAGATTAAAGGGGCAGTGTGGGCTCTTTTGATGATGTCCACGGGCTTTCTTAGGTGGAACTCCTGGGGCTGTTCTCAGCACTCTGAAATACTATTCATCTGCCAAACCCCTTATTTCCCACCCCACCCCCACCCTCACCACCCCAAGGGTCTTTTTTTTTTCAAACTCCCAAAAGCTGGATGGTTCTTTGAATTTTGTGCATTGATGGGGGCAAGGGTAGCAAGAAAATAAGGAAACAAGCTGTTTTTTAAAACAGCTCTCGAGAAAACACGTATAACAATGAAAGCAACCGTGCTTTTTCTTTCTGTGATAATCTATAAATAGAAGGGGCTCCACCGCTGCTATGTTAGCTACCCGGCTTATCTGTGGCTCCACTAGACCTTATTTTCTTCCCGAAGAGAAAAGCGGTGTTTATTATTGCAGGTGCCAAAACACGAGAGGAGGAAAACAAGCAGAGAGATTTCATGCACTCATTCCGAGTGGGCTTCATAGCTGCCTTCTGCTTTTGTTTCCATGCCTGGAGCCCATAAACCCAGTGAATGAGCTGGCAAATTGCCTTCCTCAAGTGCAGCCCCCAGCGCTGGAGCAGGTGCCGAGAGCAAGGAGCAGATAAGCCCTCCTCTGCTCCGTCCTGAGAGTTAGCTAAGAAGCCGAAAAGCTAAGAAGCTGAAAGAGGGCCTTTTGAGATGCCACCCAGCTACTGTTCAAATATTGACTAAGAGACCCTGGCAAGGAGAAGATTGCGGCCACCTTACCTAGAGTTTATCCTCCTCTTCTGTCTTTAAGCTGCCTTGAAAAGCCCCACAGGAGATGTGATTTCCCTGCAGGAAACGCACGCCCAGGTATTGCCTAGCCTGGACTCCCGAGCTGTGCCTATGGAATGAGCAGCAGCACCCTTGGCAAAACATTTTTACCCACGGATTGGTGACTGTTTATCTTAGCAGAGGACTTGGAAGTCAGCAGATTAAAGTATTTACTAGAAGGCTGTGCCTCCAAGTCCTCTGAGATGAGGAGCCCTGCATCCCCCACACCACAGTGCCACAGTCAATGTAGAAGGTCCCTGAATGTATGCAAGACAGTTCCCAAAGCAGTCCAAAGAGATAAGCAGATACCTGGGACCCTTCCCCACCCCAGGCACTGGGACATGTTTCTTAACATTAAAGTCCAATGTTCAGCTCTCTGTGAATTTTGGAAAGGAGAAAAACAGAGGAAATCACCCAGGAAAAAATAAAGATACAGATTGTGTGTGTGTGTGTGTGTGTGTGTGTGTGTGTGTGCATGCGCGCCTATAGTTCTGAGCAATCTTTGTTCTTTGATTTGAAAAACTCCCCCTCTCTCTACACACAGTGGAGACTCATTCATTCAGACTCAGGTTTCCAGCAAAAGCTTGTCCACTTAAGAAAGTAGGGGTATTCATAGAAATATAGATTGGGACCCCGGCTCTGTTCTCAGATTAAGGCAGGGCATCAAATGGAAAGATCATGGTAACATCTGAGAAAAGCAAACTTTGTCCTTCTGGGAAGAAGTACTAAATGAAGTCCACCAGATTTTAAGATTTGTATGACTTTAAACAATTTCCTTGTGAGCATGTGATGTCATTGTCACAACGTGTAACGATCCATCTACTATCTGCATGCTTTGTTTAAACTTCCTGTGGAATACATATGGTTCACATAAAGAAAACTCCTGGGTCATTTGAGGTTTTGTAGAAAACAATCATTTGTGAAAGCAAAACAGACCCTTTCGGTGTCTTATTTTGGTTACGGTCTATAAAAAGGCCATGAAACAGAGCAATCGTCACAGCCCTGAGAACAAACTGTCAGACCCTCTCAGCCCGGCATGACACAAGCGTAGCAGTCCCACGTGGGGACAAGCTCAGAGCCTGTCTCTGGAACTGAACAGGGGCCGCAGTGTCTCGGGGACACTTGAGAAATACAGCCCCGTGTCCAGATGGCAACCCCTTCACAGCACAGCCCTGAGACTCTGAGAACACAAGGTTGGCTTTATTTAATTTCCTCTCTTTTACCAAGAGTCATAATCTATTTTCGTAAAGAAATTCAGGAAATTGGTAAAGCACTTGACTCCATCCGTTAAGTATCCGTAATTAACGTGATTGTCACGTTTTTCCTGGCTCCGTGCTGTCTTGTTCACAGCCTCCCTCACATGCCTACAACCCGCTGAGGAGATCTTAGTAATGGGTCTCACTGAGCCTCAGCTCCTCAAACAAAACAGCAAGCCAGGCGTGCGCGGTCTACAGACAGGCGCACTTCCTCTGCTCCGCTGGTGAAGATCCCTAAGTTCAGGGACTTTTCTGGCCAGATTCTGGCATTCTTTTCCAACAATCCCTTTGTCTTTCTTCACTCTGTCACCACTCTCTCGGGGCGGCACAGAAAAGGATGTCTGCAGCCCTCGCCCTGATTACACCAGGGCTGCTAGTCCTCGCTAGGCAGAGCCAGCCCACCTTCCTACCTTCATCAGCCACTGCGTGTTGTTCTCCAGAATGTTCTCCAGCACCTGCAGCCTTTGCACGGAGTCGTCGTAGTCGAGGGGCGCATCCCTTTGCACGGCGTTGGACATGTAGGGGCTGGAGGAAGAACGGCAGCTGTCGGTCTCCGGCAGCAGGAATGTGTAGCTGCAGGGTCCGTTCTGGACCTGGTACTGCCGTCTGCCTGTGCTGTCCACGCTCTTCCTAAAGTTACTGTAGGCTGAGGCCAAGACAAGATCACAGCCAAACGTCAGGAAAACAATCTGCCACATTCTCTCTCTCTCTGGGCTCTAAACTGTGAGTTCAGCAAACTTGCAGGCACGTACGCGTCCTGAGCCCTCGGCTGCTGTCTAAAGCACAGGGCTGTGCTGTGTGAGGAAGTCCATCAGTGAGAGCCTGCGCCCGTCCCTGAAGCAGGCTGCTTCCCCGTGCCTGTCTCTTCTCGTCGGCACACAGGGAGCTGTCCTGAGAGGAAGGAGCAGTTCTGCTCACTCCAGAGGTCTGCACCGACTCTTTGTCTCTCCCCTGAGTCTACAGTGTCAGTATCCGAATCAATCACTTTCCTTCCCTTATATGATAAGTTGATAAGAGCAGCCAGACATGTGCAGCCAGCCGCTCCGCCCCCTGGCTCACCCACTATCTTCCTGTAGGGGGTCACTAGCCAGGCAACAGGAAAAATCAGAGCATAGTGCTTACTGCCCCAAAGGACTGCGCACTGCAGAAGCCTTCTGGGAGCGCAGACCAGCCACAAGACCCCTGGGTATGTCATAGGCACCACCCTAATTATTTCCTAGAGAGAGGCTGGGGCTCTGGTGTCTGCCTGCTCATTTGTAGGCTACGCTTGCAGACTATCTGAGGTAATCACTTTAATTTTAAAGCACAGTGAAAGTTTCTGTTCTTTTAGGAATAAGACTACAGCTATATCAGGACCTTGGTTTATTTTCTTTATTGTAAATATAAAGCGTAAGATCAGCCCTTGTAAATTGTGCTTTTCCAAAAGGAAATAAAGTCCTGTTGGTCTTTGGGATTTTTTTTATAACTACTAAGTTATGTACATTTTTTTTATTTTAACCCAGTTTGATATTAAGTCAAATTATCAAGATCAGTTTCTCAGCACTCAGATGTTTGTGCCTTAACACGAAATACCCATTTAAATATACAAATAAAACTTAAAGTAGTTTGGCCGGATTAATTGTCTGTTAAGTAACAATAGATATTTGAATAACATATGTCGAAAGGAAACATAGACCTTTTCCTTGACTGTATCAGGGTTTCCTCGGGGCTCATCGTTCTGCGGTGTGTTGCTGATTAAATTAGCACTGAGTCAGTGGGCTCAGGCCAATCGCTTTCCCCTTTTAATTAAATCCTAAAGCCCTTGGCCATAAAAGCTGGGAGCTGCAGTGACTTGTAAGACCCTTCTAGCTCTGTGGCTTTGCTGGTCCAGAGTCACCACCCCTTCACGACTAGAAGGTAATGCTGCAGAGATCGGTACTATGCAGACTCCAGCATCCCTGACTCAAGGGCCACTCCAGACCCCCAGGGCAACTCTGTTTTCCACCCTCTAGGCTTCTGGAGGCTGGGAGAGTCATGGTTTTAGATCATAGGTGAATTTGGAATCTGCACAGGGAATGTTCTTTTTCATGGAATCTTTTTGGAAGAGAACTAAACTGAATCATTTTAAAATGCATCCTGTAGCAGACTGGCTCCCAAGTTGACACCAGAAGAGGTTTTTTTGTATTTTGTTTTGTTTTGTTTAATCCCAAGATCCACAGGGTCCATGAACTTGGAAAAGAAAAGAACATGTCTATATTTTTCGCCAAGCAATAAGTGATATTTAGGTCTTCCTCTATCTCTTGAGAATTGATCAACTATATTTTGCTATCTGTCTGAAGTCTGAAAGACACTTCTTTCTTAAAGACACCATAAGCCTCAAACATCATTGAAGGGACTCATAAGCTCAGAAACTACTACTAAGTTCTGTGGCGCAGAAAGGCCTGAACTCATGCTCTGGGCAATTAGCTGGGGTTGGGGGTGGGGCGGTCTGATTCCTGAGAGATGAAACAGGGCTCACTATGCTAACGGCCGCACTCAGAACCCCTCAGAAAGAGCAGGCGGGCCTCAACTTCATTCTGAGCGTGACATGCAGAGCTTAGCTGCTCTCAGCCTCAGGACTACTACTTGGAAAACAGAGACCATTCCTTCTCTGGAATTTTCTGGATTAAGTTGCTAGGTAATAGGCACAATTAAGGAATGCTAAGAGCCAGGTGGGTGGCTCACGCCTTTGATCCCAGCACGAGGCAGAGGCAGGCGGATTTCTGAGTTCAAGGCCAGCTTGGTCTACAGAGTGAGATCTAGGACAGCCAGGGCTATACAGAGAAACCCTGTCTCGAAACAAAACAAAACAAAACAACAACAACAACAACAACAAAAGGAATGCTAAGTCCCTTTCCTTACAGGCTTGCTTATTAAGTGGAAATAAATTTGCTCACTATCAAATAGTAGCTCTGAAGTTAGTCTCTAATCAGGGCAAGGTAGTAGCAGTAGGTGCAAATCTTTTGGGTTTGTATGTTTGTTTGTAAGAGCATAATTCAAGGCATTGATACATGGTTTAGATTGGAACCATGCAGTTGTGTTCCAGGCAAATCAGGAAGAAACATGGAAAAAGAGATATGCCAAATACTAAGTCAGGTACTCTGCTGGGCATAGTGACGCACATCAGGACTTCTAATCCTCAGGGGTTCTTGGGACATGGAAAGGAAGGAGACTAGACAGAGAACTATGAAGGTTCACAGAAGAAGGTGACACCACCTCCTGGGGACACCAGGCCTCAGTGCTTTTGTTCATCCAATACCACAGAACACAGTAGACGCTGTTCTTCGTAGATTCTGAACTGTTCTTCGTAGATTCTGAAATGGAAATTATTAGAAGTGGGGTCAGCAAGTCTCCTTTGAGGAGCGAGGTGGAGGATTCTAGCTCTATGGGCTGCTGGGTCTCGATAACTGTATCAACTGTCATGACAGCCACCATGCAGCTCTGGGACTGCCAGAACAGCCGGGTCCCATAAGGCTTTATTCATGGATACGGCACGCTGCATTTTTATTTTTACACCCATGAAATAATCCTTCTCGTGTATTTTTCAATCATTTAAGAATAGACAGAACCAGACGTAGTAGAACATACCTGCAGTTCCAGCACCCAAGAGGCTATAGCAGAAGGATTGTTGCAGGTTTGAAGCCAGCCTGTACTTTTATATAGTGAGTTCTGTGCCAGCCTGGGCTACTGTTTCAAACAAAGCAAAATAAACACACACACACACACACACACACATACACACATACACAGAGCTAGTTCATACACCCAAATAGGTTATAAGTTAGAAGCAGGAGGAATCAGCAATGCATACCCTGGGGATAGGACATATTCAGTGAGGCCACGCAGTGTTCAGTGCGTATCCAGCATGAGAAGAACACCTTTACTTAACAGAGTGACATATACCAGGGTAAAGCACTAGTACAAAGCCCAAAGAAAAATGACACTTCAAAGCCTGTTATAAAGTACTCAGAACATGCCAGCATTACAGAGCAAAGGGTGGCAACGCCCAGGGCCACAGGAACTCAGAAGGGGCTCACACAGTCAGAACTCAAGCTAGACTGCTAAGAGGAGTCTCATAGGAGACCTGCATAGGACACGAACGCCAGGGAAGAGAGCAGAGACCAAAAGAGGCCAGGTTTCTCTTCTGCCCCGGCTGTAATTGCCACCAACCAATGGACCGTGATGCCCACCATGGCCTGGGGTGGCAACTAACATGCTCGGAGCCCTCCGTCCTTCTCTGTCCTTCTCCAAAGTGCTCCTTTTCCACAGAACACCAGCTTCCCCCACTTACCTGCTGACAGTATTGCTAAAGCAGGTGAAGATACAAACTGGGGATACTATCACTGGCTTCCCAAGCGTCCCTGAGCCTCTGTCGGCTCTGTGGAGCAGCTATGTGTGTGCTGTTTCTTTTCTTTTCTTTTCTTTTCTTTTCTTTTCTTTTCTTTTCTTTTCTTTTCTTTTCTTTTTAAAGATTTATTTATTATATGTAAGTATACTGTAGCTGTCTTCAGACATACCAGAAGAGGGCGTCAGATCTCATTACGGATAGTTGTGAACCACCATGTGGTTGCTGTGATTTGAACTCAAGACCTTCGGAAGAGCAGTCAGTGCTCTTAACCGCTAAACCATCTCTCCAGCCAGTTTGTTTTCTTAAGTGGGTATATTTTCTGCCATGCTGCATGTCATTAGCTGAAATTTCAGAGGCCCCTTTAGCCTCTTCAGGACTGTCCCTACTTCTCATTAAACCATTTGATGGTTCCCAAAAGACATTTCTAGAAAGGAAGCCAGCCGCAGAGACCTTAAAAAACAGAATTCTCTGGAACTTCATATACTGTAGTTTGAACACATTCACACACTCTGAACCATCCTGTCCACCCTCCCACCCACCATCAAGATGATAGTTTCTTCTTCTGCTTCCTCCTCCTCTTCTTGCTCCTTCCTTCGGCCCACCCAGTTTGTGTTGCCCTGATAATTTTGAGAGTGGGGCCTACCCTGGTATGCGGTCTAGATAACAGGAGTCAAACATCATTAGAAAAAATAATAGTAATTGATTCTCTCTCTCTCTCACCAGCTGCCACATGCCAATAACTCTTCAGCTCATGGCGGGATTTCACGCCTACCCCCATGCCAGGATTTTGGCTGGCTGTTGCTGGCCCAGACTCATATGTATACCAGCCTGGTTGTGTCTGGAAGACACTATTTCCTTGATGTTATTGATCCCTTTAGCTCTTCTGCATATTATCCTACAAAGGACCCTGAGCCTTCTAGGGAGGAATGTGTCACAAAAACCTTTAAACAGCACCCTGTAACATCATTGTACCCCATTCAATTGAGGTAAAAGCTACAAGGTCTCCTGTAGGCTTTGGTTTCTCCAAGTCTTCAGGAATCTAATATCTCAGATGCCCTGCTGTCCGAATCATAGGGTCAGAGTGGTCAGAGGAGGTAGGCAAGCTAGAGTCACCCAGCAGGCCATTGGCCCCGCAAGTGGTGTCCTAGAAAGCCGGGTACTCCGCACTTTTAAATTGGCACAAAGTGGGCAGCTCCCATGTGACTCACACCAGAGGGCATTTGTGAACAGCTCCCACGGCCTGCGCAGTCACTGTGAACCAGTTTACAGAATGTCACCAAGAATTTTGTCCTTGTCACATGAGAGGGTAGAGATATGTGGCCTCTCTCCTGACCTGGGGGAAACAGCACACAACAAGGGACATTTTATAGAAGTCTGTGTTATGAAAAAATCCACAGAGCTCAGATCCTGGACAGGACAGGCTCCCTGCACTTGGTTACAGATCACACTCCTTCTCTGCAGAGCTAGGCAGCCCCTCTGCGCCAGTCCCCTGGCTGTCCCCTCACAAGGAGCAGCACTGTCCTCTCTCCATGTCATCACTGCCGACAGCCCTGGCATGCTGACTGGCACAGGCACATCAGACCAGCTTGGCCTGGGTTTTGGAAAGCGCCTTGGTCTATGAGGGACTCTCAGTGCTGAATTACCCTATGATGTGAAGCTGGGACACTGTGTCTTTGCAGTCAGATGGGTACACTCGGGACTCTCAGGCGCCTGGCATGCGAGAGCAGGGAGAAAACTGAGGGGCCTCTTGGACTGCTTTCCTGCTGCCCTTGGCATCTCTAAAATTATCACAATAGTTGATATGTTTCGACAAACTACTCGACATTCATTTTCAGGGAAAAGCACTAGGTACTCAATGAACATAAAACTCATCAGGGAAGTTTTCTACTACTCTCTCCAAATTGTCTGCAATCATTGATTAGACTCAAGGAAGCAACTAAAGCACACGCGCGCGCGCGCACACACACACACACACACACACACACACACGAAGGAACTGGGATGATGATAATATTTCAGCATTCTAATAGCTGTCCCCACACAGAAATACCTCGCCTTGCCTCGTTTCTACTCTGCATGCTGACCTGGATCTGAACAGCCCACAGGCAGACTGTGGCCATCAGCACACACGTCAGCACACCCACTGCCACCACTCCCACATGGAGCCCAGAATCTGCAGTGCTGTGCAGTAATCCCCAGCTGCAGATCTGAGAAAAGCACCAGAGGAAAGCCCCTTGCACTTACTCTAAGGACAGAAGAAAAGTCCAGGAGGCACACAGATCAGTCCATATGGTCTCAGTTTTTTGTTTTTTGGTTTTTTATCTGTTAAAGATGAAGAAATCAAGGCTCACTGAATGAAAAGCAAAGACTCCTGTCAGCTAAATTAATCCATAGACCCTACTCCTTCACTAATGGTAATGGCATTGAACTTAAAGCCACAGTATGTATACATGTGCATACATGCGTGCATACGTGAATACATACATTCATGAGTCCTCACGCCTGCAGAGCACATACTCACTGAACGGTATCCTCAGCCCCTAAAGCAATGATTTTTTTTTCTCCAATTTAACAACTCCTTGGAAAAGATTATACCTTCCTGTTTAGTGCGGGCTGTCAGCCCGTATGGCACTGATAAGCATCCTAATCCACAACACGACCTGAAGCTGAGCTTCTGGTTGCTATGTGAAAGTACAAGCTTGCCTGAACAGTGCAGAACCGCGATCCTCCATGTGGGGGACCTGTGATCACCTGTGTGAGGGAGCAGCCTGTGATCACCCCTTAGGCAGCAGTCTTATGTGAACATAGAAAGCCAGTGCATCAAGATGTCAGTGCCCTGCCTAGCTGTGAATTCACATGGCCACACATTTTCTACCTTTCATAACTTCTTCCACATCTGTCTCTTCAGCTTTGTCCTGTGTTCACAGCTGAAATATTCTGATGGGCCTGTGAAATAAACTAGGGTGCCACTTGGAACGTGATTGCTATTCTCACTGGAAGTATATCTATTCATTGCATGTTTTCTGTATGCACATTAGCGCTTGACATAAAATAGCTGGCCCAGTATATTTTGAGCATAATTAAGTCATTGGCTTAGAATCAGGCGCTTAGTCTGTGGAATTCACCTTTGTGAGAGGTGAGGAAGTGAATATTTTGTTACAATCATTCTCTAACTGCCAAAGGAGGGAAGGGCTGTCTGCCAGATGTGTTTTCAGCCCACTTCCTTTCCTGGGAAACAGCCATTTCCGCCCACCGCCGGCATGTTTTCATCCACAAGTCGATGGTGACAGGTGCAGAAAAGGAGTACAGGATTTGCAGGATAGGTCTGTCACCCCGCAGTCTCCATCTTCATCCCAGCTGTGCAGCAAAGAACTACAGACCTGGCACGCTGTGAGTGAGCAGGGCAGGGGGAGGGGCTAGAAGAAGGTCACGTGGCCTCTTGACACTTGCCATTCCTGTTAAAGGTACCAGGTGCTCGCCACTCTGGCTTATGAGTGTCTACTGTGAAATCACGTCTGAGTGACAGATAGGATGGATTTTCTTGTTGTTGTCGTCTTAAAGAAACTTAAAAGATTCTCATTGTTTACAGTTTGTACAGCAGGATCCAGCAGGGTATCCTGTAAAGTACTTTCATATCTGATAGCCACACTGTGTGTCTTCTCAAGCCCACAGACTAAGCTTTTTATTTATTAGAAACTTGGGAAATATGCAAGTAAATATTTTTTTAAGATTACACCACAAATTCCTCAAATTTTTAGGAAGATTTCAGTTTATATAATTATCCTGTTGTATAAAGTTATCTCAAACACTGTTTGATTTTTAAATATTTTCATTCTAATATTTTTGTGGACTATTTTATCTCTCCATCTGAAACAACAAAAGTCAAAAGGGTCCATATATGAGTCAAGCTTTGAGAAGACAGTGAGTACACTTCTCCAGAGCTGAGTGAGGGCCGGCCTGGCATCTCTCTCTGGTAGGAACACGGTAAACATTCTGTGTAAAGGATTCATGTGCTGCTCTAGCTATGGCTGCTTCACTTGGGACCCCAGTTAAATCTTTTCTTTGACCCAGTACTTGGTATTTTGAAGTGGGTTTATCAGCTAAGATTTTACATCGCCTATTCCTAAATTCATTCTGACACACTTTTAAGAGTTTGGAACCTACCGAGAAATGTGTCCAGCCTCCCTCCACAGCCATTCTAATGAACCGTCTGCCTCTCTCACAGACTGAGTTTTCTTTTGGAAGTGGCCTAAGGCCATCTAGATTAATCTTCTTTGAATATAAATTTATAAATGTTTATCTTAATTATTGAGAAACTTTTTTAAAAGGAGATAAAAATGTCACAAGTATTCCCATTTAGATATATTATCTCCCTTGGTTATAAGTTAACATAAATAAATGGCTTATGTCAAGGTTATTTAAAAAGAAAATGTACATGACCCTTATTTTGTATTCCCATCCATCTGGCCGAGTTAATACGAAAACCCTGTCTGTGGGAACGTACATCCCATTATGGACTTACATGGACAAAAGTCTTTTTTGAAAAACTTTAGCTATTTAGATAAATAGCTGAACATAGAAGTTATGAACATAGAAGTCAAGCGTACAGGCAGCCATGACGCCCCCACTTAGGTGCGTGGAAGACCCTCTGCTGTCCTTGTCCAGACAAGGGTCCTGTTGTCTCTGGACAGCCAGGTTCGCCTGGTTATCTTCCTGTGTACTGCGTGCCTCTCTTTCAAACTCTGCCTTAGCTCCTCATCTGGCACCCACGACCACATCCGCCAAAGGTTCCCGGTCCAGGAAAGGGCACAAGTCAAAGAAAAGCTGACACAAAAGAGAAAATAGAAGGAAACAAACTGGACAGAGGGCGCAGAGGGTGCAGCCGCAGCAGTGTTGAGATACCACGCTGCTCACACCTGCTTCCCTCTAGGGGAAAAAAATGCAATGAAGCTTTTAAAGCCCCAAATGCTAGTCTAATAGAATATTCACAGGAAAAGAAATTGTATGCTTTCCTCCAAAAATCCTGATGCCTTTAAATGACTGTATATTTTTTTAGTTTGTCTACCAAAAAGTCATGTTTGACTACAATAAAAAATTAAGCCCACAGAACACTGCAAGAGACAGTACCTTTTACAAAATGCTAATATCAAACCCATATTAATACTCGCCTGCTCCCTCTGCTGGTCTCCTAAGAAGTGACCGACAGAGTCATTAATAGAAACACTAAGCAGTTTAAGGGGTAGGTCAGCATCAACCAGTAAGTAACCCGGATGCTGTTAGTCATAATACAGAATAGCATGGCACGGACAGAGCCTTCACATCTGCATATGCAGGTGCACGTGTGCAGTGTACACGGCGCACTCATAGAAGTACAGTTACTGCCTAGAGGACATGAGCCATGCCTCTGGCTTTGTGACAGAAGTCTGTGTTGTCAATCTTCAAAAAGAGTTGAGTTTGGGGCCCAAACTCTGAAACAAGACCCCACGTTAGTGAGGCTGAGTAGAACTGAGTCGAAGTCATTGCTTGGTGGCACCAGGGGTGACGTCCTGCCCCCAGAAACGTCCCAAAAGCAGGTGAGGGCCAACTGAATTGCTGGAATGCCTTTGATGTTGGTTTTGGTACCAACTATTTACTTAGTCAAAAAGAAACCATCTTGCCACCCCCACATGCCCCATAGAGCAACCTAAACTGAGAGAAACTACATTCCACACTGAAAAAGTTGTTTGTGTAACTCACCAATGGAAAAAGACACACAACGTGATGGGCATTCTGAGAACGTAACTGTAGCTGAAGAAAGGGAAGGTGCAGGGCTAAACATGCCCGGAATTCCCTCAACAGCCAGCTCAGCCATCACACCCTACCCACCCGGCAGCAGAGTAGCCCACTCTGATCTGGAGAACTCTGAGTGAAGTATAGAAAGGAGGTGAAAGGGGGTAGAGTCAGGGAGGCCAAAGACACCGCTGCGGTCCTTCAAGGCATTAATTCAAGGACATTGGAAATGAAGCATCATTGTGACTGCTGTGAGAAGTGCTGGGATTGGGACTGGGGACTTTTCTGTCACCTGAAACAGTCAGTGATGCTGGTGAGGAGGTGTAAACCACTTGCTAAGTGCTTGCCTGGTATGAGCAAAGCCCTGAGCTGCATCTGTGGCAGGCAGCGTGGCAGCGTGGCGTGTCTGTTGGGGAGAATGAGGAGTAAGAGGGAAACGTCTTTAAATGCTGGGTTGTGTGTGACTCACAGTAGAGTTAAGACATCACATGCGAGATCCATTGTGTAGCTTATACCTCTGCAGTAATTTGTCATTTGAGGTCCCCTGTTAAGGGTTGGATTGTGTCACCCCTAATTCCAAGTTGAAATCCTCTCTTCAAGGACCTCAGAATGTTACCTTATTTGCATCTGTGATCATTCAGGTATATTGAAATAAGCTGGAGTTATACTCAGATAGTGAGGGCCTTTATTCAATATACTATCTTTTAAAAAGATGTTCATGGAGAGAGACAGACAGACATCCTCTAGAGATGCCATGTGACCATGGAGGCAGAGACCAGGCGACAGTACCCCAAACAGACATCAGCCTCCAGAAACCTGGGAGAGGCCAGAACAGACACCATCGTAGGTCATGCTATAGGGTCATCCTCCAAACACCTTGGCCTTGGACATTCTGGCCTGCAAAGCTATATGGGCATGAATTTCTCTTCCTGAAGCCCCTCAGATTTGTGTTAGTTGTGATAAACTGTTGAACTAATACAGCTTCATAAACGATTCACATTAGGAAGGACATTAGCCACCTGATGCTCATGCTTCCTGTTTAACCTGGGGGCAAAGGGCAGAGGGGACCCAGGCAGCTCTTGGTCTGTAAGGATGGCAACAGCCACGCCCAGTTCTTGCAAGGCTTTCCTAGGAAGACTACTGACCTGCAGTTGCAGCCGGACTCTTAAGGCCTAGACCATAGCCATGTTCCCTTGGAAGCTCTCCCTGTCTTTCTAGATGTCACCTCGGGGTCACTGCACCTGAGGTACTGGGTAGCAACAGCTCACTATCTCCACTATGTAGTGGAGTCCTAAACTGAGGACTTAGAAGGCTGCTGGTGCTGGTACTGCTAAGTGACTTGCCCATTTTCATCCGCTGCCCCTGCAAGGATATCTTCCATGGAGTGAGGACATGCAGGTGTTGGGCTCCTGCTGTACTGACAGTGTTTGTCTCTGCCGTCTATGTGGCAAGAGCCCCTTTTCTATCCAGCCTGCAAGTCCCGCCACTTGAGTAGCATTCTGGAGAAACCCAAGATGAAGTTCTCAGTCCCAGCCATCTCAGGCTGTTGCTGCAGTAGAGGAGGACAAGGTGCTGGTTGGTTGTCATGACCTCTAGGCTGGGAAGTTTTACTCTAAACATCCAGAATCCCCTCCTCAACTCTGCGGCAGCTGGCAGCACATCTCCCCTCCCTGGATCTCCGCCCTTTAAGCTGTGCTGTTGTGGAGCTCTGTAATGAAGCCTCCTCCATCTTCTCTTCATCCCTTGTGGTCTGAGGTTATTGCTTTCATTGTAATAAAAACCAATAAGCATACAGAGGTCCACGGCCCTGAGCCAAATCCAACCATCAGATGCACGGCACCTGCCGTGGAATAAATTGTTCCCAGGTAAACACATTCAGGGATTCCATGTGTGCAAATGATATTCTAGTAGCTATGCTAGACCTCACATTTAGGAACATTCTCCTTCGACATTATTTGCCACATGTATAACTCTGCCCTTATTCCACTACTTTTAGAACTTTTGGGCCTATGTTGAAAGCCAAGCGCCTTGCATTTGAAATGTCATGGTTGGTGGTAAATCTTCACCAGTTATGGGCAGAGAAGTTTGAGTCTACATCCCTGACTACAAAGTTAGCTTAGTATGCGGCTAAGCAGCCTATAATGTTAGCCCTTTGGGGCTTCAGTGCCATTTCTTTAGAGTCATGGGAGCTAAAATGTGGGAGATATTTTAGAGAGACTAGGCAGGTATAGAAAGAGCTCTAGAAAGTATGTCCTTGTGTTCCTTTACCTCCAGATAAGAGTCCTAGAACCTCCCACCTGCCTGCAAAGTTGCTCTAAGAAGAGTAAAAACATTATTATATGGTGTGTGGTGGGAACGAGTCTTTGGCCTCCTGTGGTACACTGCATCTCCTTCCCACATCTCATTTGGACCTTGGCTTCCCCTGCCCTCTTTAGGGAGAGCTTCAGCCCTAAGGGCAGATCCAAAGTGGGCTCTCCTTTCACCACCTGCTAGAAATAGCATGCTGGCCTTGTCTCCCCGACTCTCAACTGCCCTGGGAAGTGCGAGGACCGTGACCTTTGAGCAGAATCAAACTTGAGCAGCTAGGGCGGCTTGCGGGAGAAGGAAGCTGTGGAAATACTTTCCAAAGTTGGTATTTCTAGGAAAACACTCAGCCAGAACACACACCCGTTCGCTCCCCAGTATCAGTCCCGTGCACCTGTTCACTACCCAGGATCACTCCTCATCAGCATTTTTATTCCACAAAGGAAAATCACAAAATAATAAAACCCGCCTAAAACCTCGGGAAGCCCCTTTCCATAATGTGCTTGTGTGGGACTCAGAAATGTGCCTGTTTTTAGGACACCATAGGCAAAGCCCACTTTGCACCTATATTTCAGAATGTATTTTAAATGTCTTGTTGAGTAAACAGGGAAATTTATTTTTTCTAAATATAACTTTAAATTTTACTGTACAGTTGTTTTTTCCCTCTTTTAAGAATAAGACAATTCTACTGTGATTACCAAAATGTCAGTAATTCAGAAGAAACATACTAGATCCAAATGGAAGGCATGGGGGGCAGAGGCAGAGGCAGGTGGGTCTCTGTGAGTTCCAGGCCAGCCCGGACTACATGACATTTCCAGGACTCCAAAGAGAGACCCTGTCTCCAAAGAAATCATATGTAAGGCCTCACCTATGAAACCCTG
This sequence comes from Apodemus sylvaticus, assembly GCF_947179515.1. Taxonomy (NCBI): domain Eukaryota; kingdom Metazoa; phylum Chordata; class Mammalia; order Rodentia; family Muridae; genus Apodemus; species Apodemus sylvaticus. The sequence continues at coordinate 14,448,738 of NC_067489.1, forward strand.
TGTGAGTCTGTGTTAGAGCAATGGTTCTCAGCCGTCCTAATGCTGCAACCCTTTAATACCGTTCCTCATATTCTGGTGACCCCAGCCATAAAATTATTTTCATAGCTACTTCATAACTGTAAATTTTCAACTATTATGAGTTATCATGTAACTATCTGTCTATGCCAGTGTCCTCAGGCAACCGCTGAAGGGGTCATTCCATCCCACGTTGAGAGCTATTGTAGCAGTGACTAAACACAAGCTGCCAGCAGTCACTCTGCCTCAGCCTCCTGACTGCTGGGATTACAGCCAGAGCCACCATACCCAACATGTTTGACACTTTCAGATAGAAGAATGATGCCTGCAAGGTTATTTAGTTGCCTCAGGACAAGCATGGGCTCATTAAGGGTCTGGGCAGTCAGGCCCACCTTGAGATGGAGGAGCTGACCAATATGCCACATTCTCCTGCATCTGACAAAGCACCAAAGAAAAATTCCATGCACAACTGAAGTGGGTCTGGTCTATTTGCTTAGGAATGATGACCAGAGTGCACTCTGTCCTCGGTAGATACTGAAAACCCCGTCTGTGTTCATAGCTGAACTGTCCCGAGATCTTCTGATTAACTCCTAAGTTCCTCAGGACAGTGTTTTCCTGGAACATGTTTTATGAGACGCACTTGAGCAACTGTTTTGGCGCACAGATGATCTAAGCATGCCTGACGTACAGCTGGGGCTATTGTCCATGCGTCTATTGTTGCAGCAAACCTGACGTTAGCCTCTTAAATCAGGGTCGAAGGTATGTGCGGAGTGCCTTACATCTTATCCAGAGGAAAGAGCTTAGGAAAAACAAATATTCAGAGGGCAGCCCACAGCAGTTCCTTCAACCCCAAAGCTCATGTCAGCAGGAGTTGCTGGATTTCGTAGTTATAAGGGAAGATACTTAGAGATGCTTGCTAATGTGCACATTCCAGTACCACCAGCCCTGGCCAAAAACTAAAGGCCCTAGGTACCGCTGTCTGATTGGCAGATGCTGCACTGAGGACCCTGTGTACCGTTGACTGAGAGGTGAATGCTTCCCTTCCTCGTTAGACTCTCCTGTGTGATGACTCCATCTCTGTGTAGATGGGCATGTGCTCCCAGTCCACCACACACATTAGGAAACAGGGAGCCCAACATCTCTGCCATCATACAATAGAGAGTTGTCAAATGGAAGCTGGCACCCAAGTGCCAACCAAGAGAGTAAGACCCATAGGTCTTACAAACACAGTCTGACCGACAGACTGGCAATGCCCTGTGCTGGTGGCTGTCTTAAACTGGAATCATCTGCGAGTCAGAGATTTTGGAGCCTTCGTGTTGTTCACGACCCTGTAAGGCAAAATGCCTTCCTGAACAGACGGGGTATCACTGCATCCCGGGCTTCCTGACTCCGGTTCCTATAGGTAATCGCACGTGGTGTATGTATACATTTAATGCTGTTGACACAGAGACAGTAACTACATTACTGTTTTAATAGATGAGAGATTTATTACTCAGTGGATTGTGCCCCCCTATCTCCAAACCCTTCCAGCAGCCCCTGTCACTTGGAGACACCAGATCATCCTTAGATTTTACGTTGAATTTGCGTTTTAAAACCTCCCAGATTGATCTCTTGGTCCAGACACACTTTGCAAACAGCACTACCCAGGGAAAAGCTCGGGATGGGGGGGGGGGGGGCGGGGGGGGGTCACAAGCTCTTCTCAGCCCTGTCAGAGACAGCAATCCGTCCACTACCCAAAATGTTTACATTCATATCAAATCTAGGGTTCAGTGGACCGTGGAAGTTAGGTTAATGGAAACTGGAATTGACCTTGAAGCATATTTCAGCTGATTTAAAAGAAGACAAAGCAGACATAATTACTGAGGAGAAAACTGTCACTGCACTGAGCCTGCCCCAGTGTAATCTCTGTCTGCTCGTCCTGCTAACTGCATACACACATGCATCCCAAGCACACAGTGACATTACCAGAACAGGATTCAGGGCAAGCCCTGTCTCCTAGACCATTAGAACTGGAAGAGGAAAGGCATAAAGAAGGCTTATCTCCTGAAGCACTTTCTGTCTCAGCTACAGCTTCACTTGAGAGTTTGACAGTGAACAAAACTATTAGTAATGGCTTCTTAAAGTGACTTGGGAGGAGGGCCTGGGAATATGGCTCTGTGGGGAAGCGCTTGCTGTGCAAGCCGAAGGGCTCGCTTTAGAATCTTCGTCACCCACAGAAGGAGCCACGTGTGGCAGTGTGTGTGTCTCTCATCGCAGCACCGGGAGTAAAAGACAAGAGGGTCCCAGAAGCTGGTAAGCCAGCAAAGGATCAGGGAGAGACCCAGCCCACAAGACAACTCACACCATCCTCTGGCTCCACACATACGTGCCCACGCCTGTGAGCACAGGGCTATCAAAACATACGTGTGCACATTCACACGCAGCATTGCCACAAAGAGATTCTTTCCACAGTCCGATTCTAACAAGATTTAGCTCTTGCTGGGAATGCTTGCTAACCAGCACGGCTCTGGTGCTAACCAGTGGGGGCTCACAGGGACTCCATGTGTAAGCCACAGATTGCAGTGCTCAGGAGCCTAAACGTCCAAATATAATATAGGAAGCAGCATATTAAACCTAAGCTGCATTACATTATCAGGGTTCAGGAATCAAGAGGCAACCCCACCCCCACCCGGTGGACTAGGCATAAGCACTAATAAGCATAAACTGCTTTTCAGTGGTTTAGCTTGAACTGAGAGAAAAACTGTAGTTTCCTAATTTTGCAGACGACTCACAGCATCTCTATTTCCTGATGTGTATGTATTGGTTGGGGGGGGGGTGCCAATAAAAGGATTGTCAGGAATGGAAACAGTTCTCTTGCAGTCTACACAGAGAGGAGCTATGGCTCTGTCTGGTAATGCACACAGCTGAGGGGGGACAGATTGACATGCCCTGTGATGCTGGGTCTACCGACAGCAACTGTCCCACAAGCTTCCTGTTAAAATGAGACCATTTGGGTGACCACTCCAGGGAAGCAGGCTGTGTCGTCAGCACAGCTGGGAGTGTGGTGGGACATGACGCATAGTGTGTCACAGCTGTCTGGGAGCTCCTTCCTGCACAGGGTTGCTCCCAGGGCTGCAGTGCAGCTGGAGCTGGGTCCTCCTCCTTCTGCCTCTGCTTCCTAAAGCCTGAAGCTGGGGTGCTGTGGATAGACCCACACCCCTCTCTCTAGGTCCACCTTTCAAGATGTCACAAAGAATACTATATATGTAGTTTCTAATTAAAATGCACCCTCCTGCCTCTGCAACCCACGTGCTGGGATTAAAGGTGTGTATCGCCACACCTGGCCTGCACTTTTTAAAATGTGATCATGAATGTGTGTCATGTCATGATGTCATGAAAATGTGGCCTGTACTCCTTGCCTCATAGCCAAGTCAATAACACCAACAGACTGTAGGGGCAGCCGGGGGCAGCCTTTAAAACACAGAGTCTGGCCACCAGCATAGTGATGGTGTGTAGTGTTCCACTTTCTGTCTGACTGTTAGCTGAAGTTCATTCACATTCTACAGATTTTTCTCAAACCAAAGAAGCAGCCCCTCCCTTAGCCTAGAAAAGTTCTCTGACAGCTCTGAGTTCTGGGAGACAAAACAGACTCTGCCAACGTCTCACCTTCAGAGATGAATCCCAGAGGCCCAAGCAGCTCTGCAGACCCGTAAGCTCTCTCCCCCCACGGCGGGTACATCCTCTTCTTATCAGCCTTTTTGTCTGCCAGTCAGGGCTCAGAGATGCTCATTCGAGGGGAATTCTAGCCATGTGAACCCCAAATAAATGCATATAGAAGCGGCAGACAGGGTGGAAAAGCAACTGAGTGTACCAGAGTGCGTCAGGCAGAAGCAGTGCTGGTACCAAGCACAGTGGGAAAGAAGTGCTGCTACTGAGCACGGCGGTGCTTGTGCTGTGAGCACAGGCACCTTGAAGGCTGGGTGTCAGTGGTGGTGAGGCTGTGGTCTGCTTGTGCTGCTCAAGATGAAAAGGTGGGAGAAGAGCCATGCCCTGGGCCCAGGCTCGGTCCAAAGGCACGGAGTCCTCCCTACACAGGTCATCCTGCGTTATCATTCACTGTGATAATTCCTTTAGGGTCAGGGAAGACCCGAAAGTCAGCAGTGACTGCTGTGCACCCGGAGCTGTTCATTCAAGCCATGGCCGGGCTTCTTTCCCACTTCTCGGTGCTATAAGCAGCTGCTTGCTTTAATGACGGATGACGTGTGCCTACCTGTCATGAGAGCCCCTGAACCACCTCTGGTTTGTGAACTACATAGCTCTAGAGTGTGGCCGTCGCAGAGACCCCTGTTCGTGTCTGTTGGGCAGAGATTCAGAGCACAGAAGCATAGGAACACGGGAATTGCTTTAAGGAACTCAGATCTTAAAGGTGGTCTTTTCCCATACTGGAAGTTCTTTTGTTTGCCTTTCTCGAGCTGCCGATACCTTAACTAATGAGACAGTGTCTCAGTACAAATTGGGAGTAAAGAATATTTATATATTCTACTTCCTCCTTCCTCACATTTTTTACTGAGGATATTGACATGAAAACAGGATCTTTGTGGCCAATGAGTTCATCCACTGCTGGTTCCCACCAGAAATTCCCAGCTTTGTGACATCCGTGAGGTAGCTCTGGGTGCCGCTTCAAGAGCAGGCACCTGGAAGTGATGGAACCTTGGACAACAAAGTTGTTTTCAAGAGAACAAGCTGGTAGGGAAGGGGAAGGAAGCTGAACTTCCCTGAGTTCCTACTATGTGCATGTCACCCTTCATCTCAAGGCTTGTGGTGAGACATGCAGACAGCACCCTGCCAGGCAGTCCCTGCCCAAGCTAACAAACCTCCCTCATGCCCTGCTGGAGCTAACAGATTCTCAGGCACCTGTCTCCTTTTCACCATTGTACAGCCACCTGGAGGCCTTTTACCTGTCAGAAGGTTTGCAGTCTAAGAGGACGTGACAGTGTCTTCTAGAAAAGTCTGCACTTGTTGTGATGAAAACGTCACCACAGGGTTACTGTTCTCTAAATACCTTTTTAAAAAAAAAAATCTTAAAAACCGTCTCCAGAGTGTCTCACTCCGTTGTATCCAAGTGCTACATGCTATAGTTCATGTAGCTCAGGCTGGCCCTAAACTACCAATCCTACCATGTCTGCCTCCCAAGCGCTGAGATTACAGGCAAGTGAAGGCTGAATGGTCTTTGTGATAGCAAAAAGAGGACCAGGGGAAATTCAGACAAGGTTGTCTTAAGAAAATTAGAAATGATGAAAAATCATTGCCCAGGGCCAGGGAGTGAGTGGATCAGGAGCAGAACTAAACAAACTACAAAGCGAAGAGGGTCCAGCTGTGCAGTCGTTATCCGGATGGACGTCAGGAATGCTGCCACATTATCTGTGTGACAGGGGAAAGAGCGACAGCTACTCGGTTTAGGTTTTCAGAAATGTATTGCAAGCCACCATGACAGAAAACTCAGCCACAATCAGGAAACGAGACAGGTGTGAGACTGGAGGCAGAGTGTCTCGGAGGGTCTTCAAGCTCAGGTCTGTTCCCCCCTCTGTTAGAGATCTGCTGGTCTTGCTGGTCTCTGGTTCAGACTGACCAACCCCCTAATCTGGAGCCTCACCCTACTGCTATTGTTTCCTGCCTGGTATGTAAGATTCCAGTGCATACAGAGACACTGTTACAAGCAATGGCTTTGCCAAAGCATAAATCCATTTTTATAAATAACAAAATGGTAAGATAAACAACACAGGTTGGGGGAAGAAGGTGTAACCCCGGGCTTGATAAGCCATCTAATAAGCCAAACATGAAGTCTTTAAAAGTTCCGAAACATGTGTTTAGTCTCTTAGGTATTTATTTTATGTGTAGACCAGAGGGCAGCAGTTGGGAATTGGTCCTTTCTCTGTGCCATGTCAGTTCCCGGGATGGAGCTCAGGTTGTCAGTCAGGCTTGGCACTATCTCACAGGTCACCCTGCTCTCAGTGCTACAGGTAGATGCCTCTGGGGCCTTGGTGGCTAAAATCACTTCCGTTGGCTGTGCGCCTGCTTTATGTGGCAACTGAGCTCGGCGGATTTGACTACATCATAGCTGAACTCTGGGGCTGATCTTTGGGAAGGTCTTGCTCTCACGTGGTGTTTGCAAGCAATCAAATGCTGAGTGATGATAGACAGGCTGCAGTAACGTGGTGCCTGTGGAGTCAGAGTGCGGAAATCATGGCATTTTCCCTGTAAATTTCCCTAGTATGGGATGAAGGGCGAGAGAAACCTACTGTCTTTCCTTGCCTCCTCTGTCTTTGAGGAGGACTGCAGTGTAGCTTCCGGGACATCTTTGTAGCCTCTATTCTATCGAGCTTTGCAGGATGACGAGCTATAGATAGCCACTCTCTCTGGCATGTCCGACCCTGAGAGGAGCGAATAATTCTGTCACTTCGTGTGTCAGCGATATTATTGCTGGTTTAGGGGCTGAGCTTTGTAGACATGGCACCAAGAAGACACTGAGATACTGCATGGGATTTCAAGAGAGGGCTTTGCAACTTCTCCTTGGAGCAACAATACCCAACAGATTCCTCATTGTGATCCGTAGGGCAGAAGAGTAGAAAGTGGTCCTGGATAGGACTCGTCCCAGTACATGAGTAGCACGAGTCCCAGTAAATTTCAGCTTGAACGTACGTTCAGAATTCTTGAGAGCGAAGTGCTGGGGAAGCCCTGGCCTGGAATGAGGGAAAATTCCATAGAGCAAACAATGGAAAATAGTGAGGCTCCATCACTAACAGCCCTGTTCCTTTATGCCCAACCTCATGAAGCCATCCAAGCGCATATGGGGGGGGGGGGCCGCGACAGAGCTATCTGATACCCATATCCGCCACACAGTTTGTCAAATCCTAAAACTTAATATATTCATTTCCATTTTTGTTTGGTCTTGGTGAGTATCTTTAATGGTTAGAAAGGTTTGAAATTAAGCTTCCTTTTTCTTTACTCCATCCAGAGAGGTCACTGAGGCCATGGCTTCTTGCCTGCACGCATGTGTGTACACCTCAGGGGAGCGTGCATGCACAGGGTTGCCCTGTGACTTGTAACGAGGGCAGCTGCTCTCACTGGTGGAAGGTGCCCTGCTTCCAGCCTCTGGCTGGACAGAACACAGGCTTCAGCTAGGAAACAAGGCTGTTCCCTGCCTCGGTTTCTTCCTAAGTTACATGGCAATTAGTAATTGTGACCCAGGTTAAATGGCATTTAAAAGCACCTTTCTTAGCTCCTAGCAGATGGGCTAGGATGATCAGCCAGTGACAGCAGAGGGGAACAGGCATAGGCAGCTTTAGCCCTTTATAAAGGAGTCGATTGTGTGGGAGGATGAGTCTTTGTTTTTTAAGATTGACTTTACTATATATGTGTATTAGTGTTTTACCTACATGTATGTCTGTGTACCATGTGTGTGCAGTGCCTGCAGGGGACACAAGAGGGTGTAGGATCCCCCTGGAAAAGCAATTATAGACAGTTTTTAGCTACTGTGCAGGTGCTGGGATTTGAACCCTGATCCTCTGGAAAAGCAGTCAATGCTCTTAACTGCTAACCCATCTCTTCAGCTTGAGAGTGTGAATCTTGACCACTTATAAATCCCAAAGGAAGCCAACTTTGTGGCAGTCCCTAGCCATTAGCAACTAAGAGGGCCTCCAGAGACGTACCCCATTGCCAGGCACAGTCGAGGAGACACCTGGCAGGGCACCCAGTAGGCTCAAGGACACACTTGTTACATAAAGGCCATTTAGTAATTGAGACATGTGATGGTCAAATCAAAGTCCATTTCTCTTTTCTTTTTTGAAATCAAGTTCACTCTAATATTTGAGCTGGGCTTTTTTTTTTTTTTTTTTTTTTTTTTAAGACGATCTGGTTTATTTCTCATACACGGTCTGGGTCTTTTTTTTTTTTTTTTTTTTTTTTTTATTTATTTTTTTGAGACAGGGTTTCTCTGTGGAGTCCTGGCTGTCCTGGAACTCATTCTGTAGACCAGGCTGGCCGCGAACTCAGAAATCCACCTGCTTCTGCCTCCCAAGTGCTAGGATTACAGGTGTGTGCCACCACGCCCAGCTGGTTTGGGTCTTTTTTTAAAAGAACAGGGATCCACGCTTGCTTACTTGGTGAGCCTATAACCTGGAGCCCTGCTTATTGGGGTGCATGCCCTTGCTGGATGAGGGCCTATCTTGGGTCCCTTTACTACCCCAGGTTTGATTTGAATGTGACCTGGGTGTTTCTGTTGTGGTAGAGCTGAGGTTGATGCATAGTGCTGGACAAGGAGAGGTGTCCTTTCTCTTCAACCATGTCATCTTTTATAAAGATTGAAACCATCACATTAAAGCACACCTCTGGTCCTCACCATCTTCTGTGACTGTGTGCAGTGAAAGGGACTCCAGCCACCACCACACTCAGTTTGCAAATAGCCAGAGCTTCTAGGGCAGCTCTGTGTTTGTGGCTCTCCCGAGAGTTCACACACAAACACCTTTCTCTTGGGTCAGCGCCTCCATGACTATCCCTCTAGGTAAGGTGACAACAGTGCCCAGAGGGGCTGAGCACTTGGCTTCCCCCAACTCCGCTCATCTGGATAACATCAGCACAGGCTCCTGTAGCGTTCTTAGTTAAAGATCCTCTTTTTAAGGAAGTATTCCACAGGGAGATGGGATCAGTAGTTCAAGGCCATCCATCCCCCATTCCCAGCCTCAGCTACATGATGAGTTTGAGGCCACCCTGGGTTTTGTAAAACCCTGTTTCAAAAATGAAAAGAAATAAATAAAGAATCCCCACATCACCATGGGAGTCGCTATGGAATTTTACCCTAGTGCCCTTTGCCCTCGGGTCCTGGGAGAGGACACCCTGGGCTTCCACTCTCTGGGACCATGCTAATTTTTCCACAAGACCCTCTTCTTGCCTTCATGGAAGATCCCAGGCCATAACTAAGATGCAAACCGTCGATCCTACCCAAGTGCTAAGCCAAATTAATAAGCATAGGAGCTCCTCCCTCAGCTAAAGAAGTCAGGATGTCCAGAACTGTAGGACCGACCCAGGTCTGCTCCCAAGCGTAGGAAGAGTAAGTCTGCGGCCCGGAGATAGCTGGGCTCTGCTATGACCAAGAGACGAGGCCACACAAATCTGAGGGAGGAGCACCAGGGGACCTGGGTCTTCAGAGAATCATTTCAGCTGCCGTGATGACTCAGAGACTGTCAAGAGTAGGAAGAGGCTGCCAGGGATGAGAGTAAATATGGACAGCAAGAGATGTGCTCCAGGGAGTTGTTAATTTCCTCCACAGAAAAGATCCCCAGGAAAGAGCGTATGAAAGTCAAGCGATGGATGTAAATGATAAGTGATAACATGGACATGTCATCATCATGTTCGCGTCTCAGCTTTCTGCATCCTCACATGCACGTAATGCACACGTGCAGATGTTTCTCCTGGCTACACTGGCCACAAGGAGCTCTACAGGACTAAGTTCACACCCATCTGGAAAGGTTATTAGAAGATGGTCCCTTCTTCGGGTGCCAAGCTCAGCGTGGCCTCAAACAAACTGTGCCTTTAACTGTGCACTCTGCCTCTGGGTTAGAGGTTTCAGCTCAGCTCAAGCATCCCCTGGTTCCAGCCATGGTGGATGTTCTTAGCCCCAGTCCTCCTACCCGGTCAAGGATACAGACAGACAAGTAACTGGGCAGTTGCTCTTTTGAGATACCCAGCAGAGTGTAGCTGGCCCTGCCACCAAAGTACGATGCTTCTGTCCACGCCCGGGTTAGCTAAGGGAGTCTAAGGACTAAAACAGTAGGATGTGAGCCACCCATACAGGACAGTGAAGAAGCTAGAAGCCTAGAGCAGAGCCATTGTGGAGAGCAGTAGTATGCTAGCCCCTGGGTGTGGATGAGGATATCCCTGGTCCCTGGGAGAAAACCTTGTAGCTCTTGACTGTATTCCAAGCAACTGGCGCCCAGCTCAGAAGGAAATAGCTGCCAGCAAACTGCACTAGATGAATCCAACCAGATCACTGGAAGGCAAGCTCTCCTGTGCTGGGATTGCTGGCCTACTTCCAAGACAATATATTAGCAGTGGACACATGAAATGACCAAGATTCAGCTGCGAACATACAGAAGGACAAACAGTAAAGAAAGAAAACTCCTATATAGATGCTCGGTAGCAATGCATTGGTTGACAAAGAACCTAGGCAAAACCACAGCTTACTGTAGGGGCAGCACAGGAGCCATGCATGCTGCCTCCCCTTGTAGTTTTTGGTAACTCCTCTTTGAGACTCAGTATGAGCCAGATACCAGCTGCTGCAAGAGAAAATGTGCCCACGCTACTGAGCAGAGCACCCGGGCCTCAGAAGGCTCCCTCAGTGTCACCTTTATGTCATCCCTGTCGATAGGATGACACCCTAAAGCTGGGAGGAAATCCCTCCCACCTTTTCAGTAGACACATGGGTATGGCCACACGTAACAAATGTGTCTCATGAGGGCCTTGTGCCAGATTGTGCTCTGCCTAGAAACCCTGGAGGTGGCGCAAGGGTGGAAAGTGGCCAGCAGCCTGGAGTTCCCCACTGGAGCCATCGACTCCCCCTGAGCATTCCGGAGCTCCTCCTGGAACCTGTTACTGCTCCAGGCAGAGCCAGCAAGCTGAGAGCTGATGCTGGGAAAGAGCTGGGCAGAGAGAATTCCTTTGGCTTTGCCAATTTGTTCCTCTCTGGCAGCATTTGCTTCAGGGAAGTCTTGACACCTCAGCCTCCCCACCCAGCCAGCCACTTGTGAATGCAGTCCTTTCCTTACTGTGCACACCATCACAAATGCGCCCACCCAAAGTCTCTCTCCTGGGAAACCCCTCCTAAGCACCTTCTTGCACCGCCCCTCAGAACTGTAAGCCTCTGGGAGGCAAAGGCAGACTCTGGCTTTTGGACTCTGTGTGCCCTCCCCCACCCCCAACACACTTGATGTGGAGCCATCTCCTAGTCGGTGTGCATTGAGTTAGGTAGCCTCCTTCCAAAATGATCTCATCCCCTTCCAGTCCACATTAGCTCAGTATTTCAGAGCCCTCAGTGAAGTGAGGATCCCCCACATACACCGTGAGTACAACCATAGGGTGACCCTCAGGAGCCCCAGTCAAGACCCTCAGTGGGACCCTTCCCAAGACAATACTATCCGAAGGTCCACTTGATGAGTCAGGGTTGGGAAGGGGTGTCTGTAGTGTAACTCTTGGAAGTGACAGCTGCAGAGACCTAGTACAAAACAGAGGAGTTTCAGTGTTGTGGGCCCAGGAAGAGTGTTGACCAGCTCCTGCACCCCCACCTTCACCCTGGGCCTCCACTCCTACCCCTGATTCTGCTCAGAGAATGGCTGGTAGCTGGAAGGTGAATGCCCCTGGAGAGCGCCTCTAACAGTGGGAATCCAGAGCTCTCCCTGGAGCGAGGAAGTCTCTGGAAGACCATTGCAACTTCCCTTGTGAAACGTCATCTCTCTTGCTGTTCAGCTGAAGACAGGTGGTGACCATGGATCCTCAATGACCTCGGGACAGTGGTAGGAGCCACGCTCTTGTATCGGCCACCATAGTCCATCATCTAAGAAGCACGTGAGAGTATGACCCTACTGTGGTTGTCCTTCTGCTCTGTAGAACTAAGAAGTAACCAGAACTTGGAGAATGCGGTCAGGCTCCTCAGAGACAGCTGCAGCTGTGGCTTACCCATCAAATGTGATTTAGATTGTGTCTTTCCAAACTATACAGTGTGCTGCACGGGCTCTGCCTGGGGAGACGTGGACAGAAACATATTCATCCCCCAGATAGGCCACCAGTTGGGCCCAAGTGATGAGATGATACCACTCGAGTCCAGCTTGGAGGACCAATAGAATGACTGGCCTTGTTTAAGAGGTAACCCCAAGACAGCCAATCCCCAGAAATGTCTCACTCTAGCATGGATTCTCCATGTGGAAGGCATGTAGCCCCAAAGCTACACATATGGAGCACCCATATTCTCACTTAGCCCTCCATGTCTGCTAGTTACCACTTCCAAAGACCAGGCGACCATGTGCAGCCGGGACAGGCTGGGAGACAGGTGCCAGAGGGAGGTGCGGGTCTAATGACCCTTCCCACTGCTTCCTTCTTTTCGGTCATGACTATGCTGGAACCTCGAGGGTCTCTTGTGAGTGGTCACAGTTGCTCTGATTAAAACGTGGGCTGGGCTGTTCTGCTCGGAGGGCAGCGTCCAGCAACACTGTGCTTTATGACTGAAGAGAAAAATGCACCACTGCACCTGCTTAGCTGGGGACAGAGAGAATGGGGTACAGGACTGCTGGCTTCTGGCTACTTAAGTGGTGAATTTTACAGAGCTCCCCTCCCCCATCCCCCTATCTGGATAGCACTTCTCAAAGTAAACACAAGCGGGGCTTTTAAAGGACTTCATAAAAGCGAAAATGTAAAGCGCTCCTGGGAAGTGAGGCCGAGCTTTCAACTCTGCTTCCAACCCACTTCCTCAGGCATATAAATAGGAGGGCCTCTTCCTTGGTTCAATATCTTAAAAAGAAACCTTGATGTTACGTGTTGACCCGAGAGAAATGCCTTCCTCCTAGGGCGGACGGAAGGACATTCTTCAGGAATGCGAAACTTGTGACAGGAATTATTGATACCTTTGGAATTTTTTCCCAAGTGACTCAGGCTTCTTCAAACCGTTACCTAGGAATTCGTCAGGGACTGCGTGTCGCCTTCCCCAGCCGTTGTTTTAAAGCGGAGCTGGGCACACACAGCACGAGAGTGAAAGGCGCGGATGTTCTAGCACCACGGCGTTCTTCCCGCGCTGGGTGACGCTTGTTTTCCTGCACACTTTAATTAGAATGTTTCTACATTTGCCAAAGAAAATGCTGGAATGTAGACAAAACCGTGAAATTATAGGAACAGGGCTTGATGTAATAGCTTATTTGTGAAGGAAGCACAACTTGTTTGGTATTTTATTGAAGCAGGAAGTTCGAAGTCTCAGAACACACAAGCACAACAAATTCTCAGGTGCTGCCTGACTCATCTGTTGTTGGCAGCGGGTACTGGTAGCTTTCCCTGCATTTACTTTTATCTTCTGTTTTTTTTTTCTTTTCTTTTTCTTTTTTGCAGAGTCACGGGGGTCAGGGGGGTAGGAAATTGCATGGAGCTCCAATCACAGATTGTGTACATTTTAAAAGATAAGCTATAACAATTAAACAGAGCAGGTCTGGCAGCCTCCCCTAAACCATACTGATACGTTTTTGTACTCACCTACATACAAAACAAGGAAACGTGAAATAGAATGAGAATCTATCTGCCTGTACTTGAAATTGTCGTTCTGGGAACTCGTATTGCGATTATCAAGATGAGAAGCACTGTGGTTTGTTTCCTCTGAGTGGCTTTTGGCCACGGGAATTGAATGATGGACCCACTGCATTAGAAAGTTTGAGAAATATCTGGGGCTGACATCGTTTTGTTTCATATGCAGAAGTCATTGAGTTTTTGAGTTTTTGTCTTGTTTTCTCATTTCTTTCTGAAAACTTGGGGTCTAGATAGTGCTATGAGAGGTGTGAAAATCTCCAGCCACCCTTAAACCACCCAGTGTTTTAAACACCTGCGAGTTTCCTCTCAAGTGACTGCTCCTGCCTGGTGGCACTTGAGTGAAGAGCTGGGATGGGATCCACTGGAGAGCGAGGTGGGGGAGGGGAGGCGGGACCCAGGTCTTCTCTAAATTGCTCTGCATGCTGCAGATGTGCTGCAGGCTGGTGAGCAGTTCACAGCTGGTAAACAAGCCTGTCTCGAGGCAGGTGAGGAGGCAGAGGGTAGGGGCAGGTGCCCTCAGGAGGGAGCAGGGGCAGGCTCCATGGATGCAGGTAGTAACTGCCTAAGGGGCTGGGAGCTAGAGCCAGCAGGGCGGGGCTTTGTTGCCTGGCACGAGGGCGCCTTCCTCTTGCTACTTGAGAGGCTATTTCTCCGCAGGTGAAATGAGCCAATTCAAAGCACATGACATTATATTAAAGGCAGGTTTATTGGGACGCTGCTCTCAGATGGGGGAGCTCACTGGCCCCCAAGGTCTAAGGCCAGGGAAGTCGCTGGCCATGGGGAATCGGAGGGGGCGGGGCATACATGCAGAGAGAGAAGTGGAGGAGAGGCACCAAATGTCCTATATCTATATAAGATATTACATGGAGCCTCTGGGGGAAGGGTACCTCAGCCCCTGGGCTGGAAAGTTCAGGGTTGACATCAGGGTATGCCAGTTAGGGACTGAGGGATGCTGGGAAACCTGGAGGCCAGGTCTGCTTTGGGATGTAAAATATGCACCTCAGTCCCTTCTTGGGCCCAGAACCATTGCTCTTCATGTACATCCTATTACATAGGAGGCTCACTAGCCTGCCGCTTTCTCTATGCCCAATTCTCTACTTTTATTGGTCTTATAAACATGTCTTAGAAAACAGACACAATCAAATTCCACCCCGCTGTTAAATTTCCGCTTGTTGGCAGGTTCAAGGTCATGCCTGAGTGTGGCATTGTCGAGCCTTTCAGAACCTACTCTCAGCTGTCTACCACTTAAACCTCTTTCTACCCACACTAGCGTCAGCCTGTCCTCCCACACACCACAGTTTCTTAGTCCTGTCGAGAACCTTGCCCTGCCTGTCCCTCTGTGCATGAGCACGCTTACCGTACACACATACATACTCAGAATGTGCATCCCCTGTGGACTGCTACTCCCGAGATCCTCTGGAGAAGAACCACTCCCACCATTTGGAGCCAAATTTGAAACAAGCCTTATTAAATATTAAATACTGGGCAAGAGATGGATGATGGTTAGGACCACTCCCTGGAATTTCCCAGCTGGGAAATTTATAAACCTCTGAGGGGGTTATAAAGACAAACCCATAAACTACCATACTTTCCCATGAGGCTTTTGTTATAGTCCAGGAACTACAATTTCCAACATCCCAGGAGTTTATGTGGTCCCAGGCAGGTGGGGCTTACAGATTAGTATTCCATTATCTCACTTGTGTGTGCTCACACATACACACACCAATACACACACACACAAACTATCCACAGGACAAGTTTCTCTGAAAAACATTCCTCATACCCTCAGTAGAAGGATTTGAATATTTCACAGAAATGTTGTATGTTACCATTATATATGAAGATAACTGACCCCATTGGATGTTTCTATGTGCCTCTGCTAGGTTGTGGGCTCCTACAAGCAGAGTGTGTGTGTGTGTGTGTGTGTGTGTGTGTGTGTGTGTGTGTGTATCCTTTAAATACCCTACACTATAGATTGGACACATCCTGTAACTCTTTGAGTTAAATTTGAATCTGACATGAGGTAGCAAGATTGCAAATACCTTGTGGTAATTTAAGATAATCGGAATCCTTGCACAGGGTGATCAAGAGCAGTTCTCACTTGGGGGACAGAGGGACTTAGAGGTCAAATGCTAAAAGCCTTCTGCTTTATGTGTCAGAATTTGGAACAGCCACCTCTAGTGAGGACTTCTACAGCCACCAAGTGCTGGCAGATGAAGACAGACCTGATGGAGGCGGTTCCCAAGCAGAGGTACCCGAGATGCTAAGCCACAGTAGTGGCCGTGGAGACAGAGGGAGCTGGATGTGCAGTGGGGAAGTCTGGGGACCTGGAGGGATGGAGCCAGCTCTGCCCTCCGCACTGCAGCCCCCACGCAGGGAGGCTGTTACTTTGCAGGTCATTTCCTCTCCCTGATGTGCAGTGAATTCCTGGGTAGCCTTTGTTGTTGGCTGGCGTGGTTTGTCTGTTTTTCTTGTTGTTTACAACCTCCAGGTATTTGTAGACAGATCTTATCTCCTTCCCTCTTAGTCACCTCTTGGCCCAACTCTGTGTATTTTATTCTTTTAAACTCTGCTCCTGGCGTGACCTTTCCACACTCTCTGAAGCGTGTTTGTTTTGTGTTTTCAGATGTTATTTTGCTGGGACTATTTTAAGGGATGCAATAAACTAAATAAGGCCTGGCCTAGATAAGAATGATCTGTTTAGAAAGAAAGAGAAAAAAGAAGGAAGGAAGGACGGAAGGAAGGAAGGAAGGAAGGAAGGAAGGAAGGAAGGAAGGAAGGAAGGAAGGAAGGAAGGAAGGAAAGAAAGAAAGAAAGAAAGAAAGAAAGAAAGAAAGAAAGAAAGAAAAAAAGAAAGAAGAAAAGATAACAGAAATGTGTTTTATGATGTGTGCATATTTATATCTATAAACACACATGCAATTATGTGTGTTGTATTTCTGTATGCAAGTATATGAGTACATCCGAGTGTGTGTGTGCACACACACACACACACCAGTCTGCTGTGAATACAGTGTACCACTCCTGCAAGCTCCGCCCCCCCCCTTTCCGCTGAGCATCCCTATAGCCTGAATTCTCCAGTCTTCCCAAGAATTGAGCCATGCTAATTGTATGACAGCCAAGACGATGACGGCCACTGCTGCACCACAGACTGTGTCTGTCGCTTCTGTGAGGCCATGGTACCAATAGAAGTGCCTCAGAAACATTCAGCGGGCCAGCTCTGTTTTGTCTTGGATTCTCCAGTCAATCCGGTGACATCAGGATGACAAGGTTTGGGGTTGAGGTGGGGAAGGAGCACAAACGGACATGAATGCAGGCCCTCAGAGGGAATGCTCTGTTTTACTTGAATGCCATTACTTCCTTTTGTGAGAATCTTCACACACCAACACCATTAATTAGTATGCTTTAATGCCAGCATATAGCCTCAGCTGAGCTAGTTCTAAGAGTTAAGCCTACAGAAACAGACATAGTACTTCAGAGCAGAACTTCTGTTCTTCACCTGTGTAGCCAGTTCATTCCCTCAATAACATGACCTTTACCGGCGACGCCCCCCCCCCCAAGATTGGGCTTCTTAGTTTTGCTGTTTCTTTCATAGAAGGCAGAGAGGGTCACTGGACCCTCCCCTGATCCCCACCCTTCCCTTCTAAACCTCTAGGTGCAGCAAAATGTCCATCTTCTACCTCGTTGCCCCCAAGGAGCCCTGGTCCTGGCTCAGTTGAGCTTCAGTGCCATGCTGGACAGAGGCAGAAGCCAGGTCCTGCAGCTGACTCCTGAGCCCTCTCTGTTTAGGGTCAAATATACAGAATATGATGGGACTGTCTGAATTCTCCACTGTGTACTAGTAATACAGTCAAGGGTTTTTAGAATTGTCAAGAGAAGTTTTGAAATTACCTGGGAATGAACAAGTCGTTCGGTGGACAGGAATGAGAGAAGTGGTTATGAAGGAAACACTGAACCCAGCTATTAAAACAGAATGAAAGCCAGAAAACCATCCCGGGGCCCTTTCACATCACAGGTGGAGTGCCAGGGACGGGAGGAATGGGGTCCCAGTGACCGCGCCGTGTGCATGCCTCTGCTTGTCACCCCGATGTCACTGTGTCTGTTTTCCTGCCCCCATGGCTGCTAGGCAGTGGAAATGCAGGGAGGGCCAGACTGCCCTCATGGCCCGGGCTCTGGGTAGGTCTCAGATGTCAGAACAACGGTTATCCCTTCTTCCAGATGTTGCTGTCCAGTTAGGATCTCTCTTCCCCAGGCTCCCTGGCTGCTCAGTTTCTCCCCCTCCTCTCATGCCCCTAGCTTTCAGCAGCTGGCAGCAGAGGCGCACTTTCACCCTGAGGGAACATTTAGAAAGGCGGCAAATAAATCATGGAAATGAACTACAGAGGAGCCCTGAGCCCTGGAGCACCATCTCCTCAGGAAGACAACTGGCCCTGCTGTGAACGGCTGGACAGATGCCACAGTGCTCTGCCCTGCGAGCTTATAGTACAACCCAGGTGACAGTTGTAGCCACTGGCCTGCATCCCAGTTCACATTTGAAAAAAGAAAAAGAATAATCACAGCAGGTCGCTTTTGTATTTAACAGATCTTAAAAAGTGTAGACACTAAGCATTCCAGAAAGCTGAAGAAGCAGGAAGGATCGGGCCATACCTCTCTCTTCTCCCTGAGACATGTCTCATGGCTACCTTGAGTCGTGTCCTCTCCACCTCAGTGGAAGGAACACCCTCTTCTCAGCATGTGGGAGAACGAGCGCCCCGCCATACTTGGGCCCTGGCTCCTTAGTTCACACCTGCCTTGTCCACACATCTGCATGACTATCCACATGCCATTAATACTAAGCACACATGTATCCCGATGTGAGAGGAAGAATCTCTCACAGGTCCACACAGCCCAGCGTGCACTTGGCAGTAGGCATCCAGATCACTTCAGGACACTGATAGAAAAGAGGAAACCAAGCACTTAACATCGGGTCATGATTGGTCCCAAGGAAGCAAATGGCCATGGCTCCTGCAGGGGACAGAGTACTCGCCCACAGCAAGGTTAACCAGATCCCAAAGCAGGACTCTAACCTCAACAGAGCAGGCTGGCCAGCCAGGAAGGAGAAGCAGATGCTGGCATCATGCCAGGAAGGAGAGCAGCCCACCTCCTGTGAGGACTGAGCAGTCTGTCCCACCCCAGTGCCCACCGGCCAGAGCACAAGCAGGGACGACAAGGGTGCGGAACCACATTCTCTACCAGGGTGGCTGATGGGCCTGGGCCTGAGGTAGGCTCTGTCTTTGTGGATGCTCCTCCTAACTCAGGTTCTTCGAGAAGGCATCCTTGGAAGGTGACCCAGTGCGGCCATGCCTTCGTAATAAGGTGCTTAGGTGTTCCCCCCCCTCACCCCCTCAGGCACCGTCAAGCTATAAAGCCATCCACAGTCAGCCAACCTGCCTGCCCCTCTGACCCCCCCCCCTTTAGTTATTCTAATCTGGGGCTCCTATGGCTGGAGAATCTTGGGGAGATTTTGGTAAGGCCTGCTGCTGAGGTCTTGGCTCCTTTAATTAACTCAGAGGGGCGAGGATGCAGGTCCCTTTAAATTACCCCGGTTGACAAACTTCCTCTGCCTGAGCAGCCTACTTGGCTCAGCTGGGGAGCAGTGTCCGATCTCACCCATTTAGTCATCTGATTTCCTTGGTGTAGAGGGCCCTGCAGCACAGCTCGGAGGTAGAGCTAATAGCCACGGAGAATGAGAACCACTCTACAGATCCCTGTAGAACTGTTGGAGGCCAGCCTGGTCTAAAGTTTTGCTCAGAACTCCTTCCTGGCTTTCTGTGTACTCCCACACCCACATGTGTGAGGGGAGAGTGTACAAGCATATATGTGCACACGCACATGAAAGCCAAAGGTCAGTGTCATTCCTCAGCAGCCATCCACCTTGGTTCTTTGAGACAAGGTCTCTGACTGGGACCTGAGCTGGCCAATTAGACTAGGCTGGCTGGCCAGCGAGCCTCAGGCATCTCCCTGCTTCCTTCCCCTAGCACTGGGCTTACAAGGGCAGGCTACCATACTCAACATTTTTATGTAGATTCTGAGGGATCAAAACTAAGTCCTCATGCTTGGGGGGCAAGCGCTTTAACTGAGCCCTCTTCCCAACACCCGTGACTCCCAACTGACTTCCTAGTACTCTGTGTATGTGCCCTATGCTTTAACTGATCTGCGGAGCTGTTACTGTGTACCAGACAATTACTCATTTATTTCAGTGACACACATGTACACCACACACAGTGTGCTTCTGGAGGTCAAAGGACACCTTGGAGAAGTTGGCTTTCTCTTTGTACCACATGGGTCCTGGGGAGAATCAGGCCTGGCAGCAAATGCCTTCCTTACCCACTGAGCCATCCTGATGGCCATACCAGACAATTTTTTAAGGCTCAAATAAAGATTCTGTAAACCCAAACAGTGATTTCCATACATATTAAGATGTCTAAAAATAAGAATTTAAACACAAGGTGATTGGGAGTCACACACCACAGAGTAGTTCACATTGTTAGTACTGAAATATATGGAGAAGGGAGCCTCAGACCCCTGAAGGGGAGACCCTGGCAGGTTCCTGGGGTAGAACGGAAGCTGGCACTGGCGCTCGCGCGCGCGCACACACACACACACACACACACATGGACTTACAACGCTTGGGAGACTGAAGCCAGGGCAGGTTGGGGCAAGTTCCAGGCCAGGCTATAGTGTATGACTCTTAAAAAAAAAGCAAAAAACAAAAAACAAAAAAGAGGCCAGACAGGGGTGCCGCACACCTTTAATCCCAGCACTTGGGAGGCAGAGGCAGGCAGATTTCTGATTTACCAGCCTGGTCTACAGTGAGTTCCAGGAGAGCCAGGGCTATACAGAGAAACCCTGTCTCAAAAAAAAACAAAAAAAGAAAAAAAAAGAAAAGAAAGAAAAAACTACTTCACAAGTTCAAATTCTGACATGCTTGCAGCTGCTGAACACTGAGGCATGAAATGCAGATTTATGGCTTTTTGAAAGTTATTCATGGATTCCCCAGACAGCTATGTTCCCATCACTTTTGCAGCCTTTAAAACTCAAATGATGCCTTAAAAACCCAAGTCTGGCACACAGCACACCCTGACGTTGACCATCTGAGTAGCGTTCGGTGAAAGTCAGGAAGACGCTTCTGCTTTGGCCAACTCAGTCATCATCATGGACAACCGCAGGTGTTGTTTCTTGGAAACACTGTGCCAGCGACCCCCGCCCCCTTCAGCACCTTATTGTGCCTGTTTTTCATAAAATGGGGGTGTCAGTCAGTACTTTGGGTGAGTAACAGCCCTTTTGTCTTCTGCCACAATACATGGACTTAGTTTACTGGGACTTTTCTCATCAAAGTAATGCCACCCACACACCTCCAGGTAGCCCCGTACTGACGCAGGCTCCAGGGCCTTTTTCCTCAACATTCCCTCCTCCGTCCTCACCCCATATTTTTTCTTAGTATGTTCATTGGATTTTTTATCCCATTTTATGTTGAGCTGAAACCCAGGGAAATTATATAAACCATACTCTCAGACTCGGCAACACGTGCTTGGCCTGAGACCATCACTGCCACGGACAGAAAGGCTCTCTAAATCATTTGCACTATTGTCGCTGGCCTTCGCGTCTCCCCGCCCTGACATGCTCTCAACTCCCAGTCATCAGCCCGTTAAATGTCCCTGAGTCCAATCCACTTAACCAGATACAGATGTTCAAGGCCGTGCCGCTACTGCATTAGAGGCAAACTCCCCTCCCATCCCTCCTTAGAGCTCAGGTTTCAGAAAGCAGCCTAAGCGGCTGCCTTGTATAATATCCGGAGTGCAAGTTGTTCTCAGCATACCTACCGCCTTGGGAGTTCTTTATGGGTCAACATCTGAATGATGCTTATATGCACACCCATACGCTTTTGACTCTTCCGGGTACTGTAATCTTCCTTGAGCACAGTCCTGACATCAACCGGTGTACTGCTCTTCCCTCATTCAGAACACTCAATCAAGCTGACCCATAACTTACCATTCTCAAAGGATTCAACTGCGTTAGGCAGACGTCAGATGACGAGGCTAGCAGGATTAGAGATGGCCTCCACCACATCTCTGGGAGGGCATCACCTGCACCTTGGCAAACACAAAGTCTCACAGCCTGAGTGTAGAAGAGCCAAAGACATCATGTGAACTATCCGTGTGTTTAAGTCCCAAATCAATAAGGCCAAGCTTAAAGTCTGACATGGAAGTATAATGAATTTAGACCTGTTGGAAGACTTCGTTTGTGGAGATAGAATAAAGGACGCAAATATCTCAGACACTGTGAAAAAAGTGATGGCTAGAAAGACAGTCATGCTTTCAGACCGGATGATGCTGATGGCTCCCAGAAGAGCAACCCTGTCTTTAAGACACTATGCTATGTAGCCAAGGCGTGGGCACTGCTTACACAGTACGACAGGCATAGTTTGAGTACCACCTACCCCATTACCAATATGCCACCTGGTTCAGGATGCCTTAGACTTCAGTCTTCTTAACTGTTAAATGTTATGGGTGACCATTTTTTTGCCTCTGGAAGTTTATAACAGTTGGGCATTTTGTTAAACCTAGAATGGTTTAACAAGTACACAGAGTCCAAATATTGCACGGATCTAGATGAGTAGGAGACTGTGATCTTAAGACCACCGGCATTTCTTGAGCATCTGCAGTTTCAGTTTTCCATCCAGCATCTCTGCTGAGCAGATGGCGGGAGAGGGCATGCAAAAGTCAGGAGACAGGAGTGCTGGGCTCTCACCTGAAGGCCGCACAGTGACAGCTGAGGTTTAGGCCTGTGCCCTTCCTGGAGCCCAGGACTATCCTCTTGTCACTCAGCTTCCGAGGACAGGAGAGATGCTGACGAGATAGATAACAATGGGCCTTCTTAAGGATTTCTCAGTGGGGCCACAGGAAAGAAGATCCAATAAGAAACACAACAAATTCAAAGAGAACTTGGTGTGTATTGGCGACACAGACTCCAGACATCTTTGTCTGTGTCCAACAGAAGCCAAGGCTTGTGGCGAGGAACTGAATGAGCAGCAGTGTGTGCTGGCTTCACAAATTGGCCTTCCCTGGAAATTACCTACACATTTCCACACGTTCGCACATAGATAGTGGCCCAGGAAGTGCCAGCATTTTATTTGGTGGTCCTCCTCTGTGCCACATGCTGAGTGCAGTCCCTAGGGTAAGGGAGAACCACTCTGTAGGGTTCCTGATCCCTGTGGGGGAAGAGTCTTGGTTTTATTCACTCTGCCCTTCATGTCCCTAGCCCTTGAAATGCCTGTCAGCCACAAGCTTTGAAAAATACTTTTCTTTGTCACTCTGACTACTTTTAAACTTGTGTGCTTGTGTTTACTTGCTAAGTAATCTATGGCAGTCATTAAATAAGCATTTTATAGCTCAGATCTTAGTGAGGAAATGAGTCCTTATGGAGATTTGTGCAAAGCTGGGGGCACTGTACCCTCAGTGCTGTGACCCCAGAACCTTTGGTGACACTCGGAGCCTTTACTCTGGAGGCTGCTGCTTTCCAGGCCTTCCCGCTGTGCCCTTGGCCGCAGAACGCCCTTCAGAACATTCCCTTCTTCTCTGTCCCCCTCCCACCTCTCTAGCACGGGGTCAGCTCTGGTTGTCCACTGGTGTCTCTGGCCCAGTCAAGCCAGTCAGTCCTCTGGCTCCTGGCAGCTGAAGGGGAAGAGCTGACCCAGCTCACAGCTCCCTGCTGAGAAGTCCTTTCACTAGTGAGAGGTCACAGCACCATCAGAGTACACCTCCAACCTCCAACCAAGGAAGGTTTCAAGTTCACCTGCTTTGTTTGCCCTTGCCCATGGGCTTTCCCGGCCAGGACAAAACTGGTATGTGTTTGTGTGTCTGTTAGAAATAGTAGGGAGTATTTGCCCATTTTCCCCAACTAAGACTCTAAGACATAGATTTTATTTTATTTTATTTTACTTTATTTTATTTTATGACCTTTGTAGGCCTTTCAAAAATGCCTGTGAACAGTGTTTCAAATTAAAGACTTAAAACTTGTTTTAAGTGCCAAGCTAGAAACCATGCTGCCCCCAGAGCAAACCTATGGGTCATGACCCCTTTGGGGCTGGAACCACCCTTTCCCAGGGGTCACCTAAGACCATCCCTTCGGCAGACATGGATATTTACATGGTGATTCATAACAGTAGCAAAATTATAGTTGTGAAGTAGTAATGAAAATAACTCTGCAGTTTGGGATCAGCACAACATGAGGAACTGTATTAAAGGGTCACAGCGTTAGGAAGGCTGAGAACTGTCTTTCTGTTGTTCATGCATATAGCACAACAGCACTGACTGACAGTGCAGGGTCTCCAGTCAAAGCAGCCCTCGCTGTGGACACTAGCTGGGCGTCTTGACAATCCACTTCTACCACTGCCAGCCTGGAGTTACAGACAGGCCTGCTCCCCTGTCACTTCCGACTGAGCAGCTGTGAGACAGGGCATCCTAAATCCTCTCCTAGGAGTTGATAACCTGCACAAACAGCTGAGAAATTAGCGAAACACTGAATTTCATCTGTCAGTTTATTGCAAACGCTACTAGAGATACAGTTGAAAAGCCTGAAGAGGAGATGCCAGCGCCAAGGCCTGGGACAGAAGCAGAGGGTGTGCGTGACAGGTTAGAGCGTCTGCAGAGCTGCCTCCTGTGGCCTGCACGGCGGGCGGGCGGCAGACAGCTGAAGCATCCCGATGGACACACCTGCCACGGGGAACTTCATTGATGGGTTTAGGATCACCATGGAAACGCACAACCGAGTGTGTCTACAAGGGGATTGGTAGCCTAAGCTAAGTGGGGTAGGAAAACCCACATGACTGTGCTCAAGCTCGATCCCCTGGGCTGGGCCCGGACTGAATGAAAAGGTCGGCCATCGGGGTGGGGGTGGGGGTCCCTGCGTCCTGATGTCACTCGTGAGCAGTGTGTCCTGCCCCTGCGGCCATGCTTTTTCCCTCCGTAAACGCCTTCATTCTTAAGTGGCTTTCATGGGTATTTGTCACAGTGATGAGAAAAGTCACCAATACAATATCTAAAGCCCCCACCCCCACCCCCACCCCCACCCCCACCCCCACCCCGACCGGCCAGCTGTCCCCCAGCCTACAGCCTGTTCAGGCAGGCTACCTCCCCTACCTCTTCCTGGGGAGGGCTCCACTTCCTCCTCTCCTCACTGCCTCTGGTTCTTTGCTGTTCATGGTCCCCAAGATCATCTCCCTCTTTCCCCATGCGGACCCTGGCCCTTCCCTGCCCATCCATCACCACAGTCCGCGCTTTGACGCCTGGCTTCATCTGCCCCAGTCGTCTCTCCTCGTTCCTGCACTGAGGCTGCCCCTGCAGTAGTATGTTTTGCTTCCCAAGCTGAAGTTGGAGCTTTCTTGAAATCAGAGCCCAGGTTTTCCACATCCTATCCGTTAACTGTGCAAATATGCTGAGGTCCACCATTGACCAGTGCAGTCTGGTTCCAGCAGGAGAAACGAGAAAGAATCTGTTACATTAGAAGGTGCTGGGAATTTTGACAGAAGGAAAAGTAGACCAGGCTTAGGGGAGAGCGTGCTGGGAGCCCAGAGGCAGCCTCGGTGCTTAGAGGGCAGGCGGTGAGAGTGGAGGGAACAGTACAGTCATCCCGGTGGGAAAGGAGGAGACCTGAAGCAGAGCGGTACTGGGCAGGAGCATGAGGCAGACCTGGGAGGGGCACGGCTGCCTGAGAGGCATGCGCAGTGAGTACAGGGACCTAGAGGCGAGGGCCCTATTGCTGCCCACTGCGGGGCCTCAGCTTTCAGTCTGGTGAAATGATCCAATGGCACTGTGAACAGCTTATGGTTCTGAAATGCCCATGGTAGCAAGAAGAGCTGCTAGGAAGGGGACTAGCAGGAAAGAGACAGGCTCAGTGACATTGGTACAGGCTGGGAGGGCGCTAGGTCTGCCTGAGAGGCATGCGCAGTGAGTGCAGGTCTGTGCTGACCCTCCCTTGCACAGCACTGGCAAAGGACCTAAGCAGTATTTTGATGGGGAAGCCAGTCAGACCCTGGATGGATGACATAGGACATAAGAAAGTGAGGCAGGCAGTAAGTCTGACTGTGGTGTTCCCCTTAACTAAGATGGAACACTGCAGAGCCAGCAGATTCTGAGGAGCAAGAGGGCAGGTTGTGGTCAGGATAGAGAAGTGTGTAAGACACCCCCACACAAGGGAAATAGAGCAGCAGGTCGGATGGGTCTGTGCTGGAAGCAGAACCTGGGCATGAGCAGTGTCCAGAGGCCCCTTGAGGCTGGTTGTTTGGGGCAGCAACAGGGAGAGCAGAGCAAATGAGTATCTAGGGCTGGTACCGTGGGTCATCAGCAAGAAGAGCTTAGGACGCGAGCCAGCAACCGGCAACGGAGGAGCATACAGGTAGGACAGGAAAATCGTCCCGGAGGAATGTGGATCCGAAGTCTCCTATAGGCTGTGAGAACTGTGTAGCTTGCTGTCTACAGCACCGTGAAGGTGCCTGACTGGCAGGTGATGTCATGGGTGTGGTGAAAACAACGGCCATAGGGAGGAGGTGTGGGAACAGAGAGATGCAAAGACAGGAGTGGCAGGTGAGTAGAGAGATGTGGTTTTATTTGTGGAGGTGAGGTGATGAGGGTGGGAGAATGGACAGGACAGTCAGGACTCAGCCATGCTCAGTGAGGACCGTTAGCCTTCGCTGGGAACAGTCCACACCAGCCGCTGATAAGAAGGCAGATCAGTAGGGATGCTGAGTCCAAGGGCAGCCTGTGGAATGCCTATTGCATTACTGTCTACAGCATGGCAGGAAGCAGTGTCGTGACTGAATGTGGAAACACACCATGAGCGTTGGAGGCTGGGCAGCACACTGGTGTGGTAGGCGAGGCAAGGAGAAGAGAGGACTGGACATGAGCTCTTTCTGCCATCAAGAGTTCTGGAGTGGCCAGCAGCTGAAAGTCACATAACTGCAGGTCCAAAACCATGTCTGCAGGCAGCTATATGGAAAATTTTTAAAAAAGCGATTTTGGTCTCCAAATTTTGCTCAATACCTGTTACTCCTTTCCACTGGTGTTGAACGTGGCAGGCAGGGAGGCACGCACTGGAAACCTCCCATCCTATTGGATGGGTCTTCCTGCAGGTGCCGCACATGTCTCTTTCCCTGTCCCTCCTACTGACCTCCAGATTTGTACGTGCTAAGCAGGTACCCTAACTAGGTCCCAGTAGAGTTGCTTGCTCATTCTGCCTTAAATCCTCTCCCTTTCCAAACTCGCACCCTTCACGTCTTTAGTTCTTAGTAAAATCACAGCATTTTTTTCATGTTTGAGGATCAACCTTTCCATCCTGCGTTATGTATTTTTTTCTACCTGGCAATGCTCCTAACTTAAAGAGGTGATAACATAACCTGCTGCTCTCGTGGGTGGATGGATGCTTGGTTGCTTGGCTGGCTTTTGTTTTGGGTTTGGTTTGGTTTGGATTTTGTTCCTTTTGAGATAGAGTCTCACCCTATATAGCCCAAGCCAGCCTGGAACTCACTGCATAATGAGTTTTGTGACAGCTCTGTTAACTACGGTTTTCCCACTGTGCGGTCACATTGGCTTGGTGCCTGCTTACGTAGGCTCATCACTTGACCACTTCATAAACACTCTGAAAGAGTTATCTTTCCTTAATACCCACACGTGCCCTCCTGCACATCCACACTCTGGTGATCCTGGACTATGTGTAGGAACATGCCAACCCCTAGACACCCGTCACCTGAAGTACCCTGTGTTGCGCTTCCTGCTCCGCTTGCCCACTACCGGCTTCTCTCAGTCCTGCCCAGTCTACTTGGTCTCTGCTCTCCCTTGAATGAAACATCTTATTTTACTCTCACTTGAGAAACAAAGTGGACTTTATTACCTTCCCATTCCTGTGCTCTCAAATATAGCCTGTTACTCTATTGAATGAAAGGTAAAATGAATGTCTGATGAATGACCAGCGTGAGAATGAGGAGCAGACCCCCCCACCCCAAGGCACCAGCTGCCTCTAAGATGTGTCAAGTGAGGGTAGTGCCTGTTAGGCAAGGCTCTGCCCAGGAAGAGGTATGCTGTCCTTGAAGGAAAAAATGGGACATTAAGTGTAAGGCTGGACAGGCACAATTATACCCCTTAAATTAACATGCAGGAAATTGACTTTTTTTATACTGAGTTCTATGAGTGTGGCACCAGCCATCCTAAGAAGGGAACTGAAAAGGCCATGCTCATTGGTAGGATGCTTGAGGAACAATGCTTGATGGCCAGTGTGCATTTGAGAGAATGCATTAGTACACACCCACCTCCAGACCCAGGCTACAGGGCTAAAACAAGTCTCTAATGAAGAGTAGGCACTAATAAAGAACCCTGTGGGTTCAGAAGGCCTGACCCAAGAGGGAGGCCCCAAATAACCTGCCCTATGATTGCACGCCTATGTGAGTATTCCAGAGACCCACCCCAGTATACGCAGAGCTGACATCACCAGCTCCTTACCAGTTAGGGAGGTGTCGGGGCCCCATGTTCCAGATCTCAGAAGAGTCGATGGTGCCACCTGATCATGCTGCTCAGAGGAACCATCATGCAATTGTTATGTCTGGACGGCTCATGTGGGAAGACAGGTGTGGCCTTATCTCACTTGACCCGGATACGTGTCTGCCTCCTTGCTACCACTGGTGAGAAGTAGAATTGGGAAACCCAGCATGGTGGGCCCCAGCCCTTTGCTTCAAAGCCTGATTGTCCTGTGGCTAGCAAATGGTGTCACGCATGCTCCTAGGGCTTCAGCCCCTTGCACTGTTTGCCACTGCGTGTCTGTACCTCCACTCCCATGGGTGGCTCATGGAAATCCCATCAGTGAGCCACTCAGCAGGTAAGCGCTCTCTCCAAGTGAAATCCAATGCCCAGGCTGTAGTGACTGAACCACCAACCCCTGCCAGGTTTTGTTTCTGGATCATGGATAAATAGCTGGGATTCCTTAGAACTAGAAGCCCAGGGCATTCTGTTCCACTCCAACAATAGTCTGCCGCGACTGACTTCTGGGTAAACAGATCTGAAGGGTCTGAGCTAAACGCTGGTGAATCAGTAGCCTCCCTGATGAGGGCACACACACAGCCACAGGAACAGCACTCCTTAAAGCACAGCTGATACCCACGCTTTGGCCTCCCCTGGCACCACACTGTCACTAACCTCCACCGGCAGCAAGGACCGGAGAGCTCAGAGCAAGAAGCGTCCACTTTCCGGCCACTGCTCCTTCACTTCCATGCCCATGGGTACAGAGATGTATAAGTAAAATACCCTTATATCACCACCTGCAGAGAACATCAGCAGCTTTCCTGAAAACCCGGAGCTCACCCTCAGCACTGTGCCTGCCCTGTTTATTTTAGAGCAGAGAGTGTCAGCGAACTCCATTTAGTTGCTGTTTCTTTCAAGTGTTTTTCACAGAGTAGCTCTCCATAACTAAGGCCTTACCCAGACTCCTTAGTGTTGGGATGACAGATGCACATCATCACACCCATCCTTTCTCCCTGGCATCTAAGGAAACGGGTAGGTTCTGCAAAACTATACTCTGTAATAGTACATGCCCTTCGTAGTCATCTGATTCTGGTCTGGTGGCTTCTGGAACATGTTGGGATTCCATAATTGATAAGAACTGCTGGCCATTCACATGCTGTCTGTTGAGATGAAACTGTGGAAGAGGACGCTCTCAAGAAAGCCAGTTGAATCCAGGTCATCATTCCTAATCCACACGTGTCCTCCAGTCCTCCTCTTGCAGATTTCAGCGAGGCACAGTCATTCCGACTAGGTGGACAGGCTGGGAATTTTTTTGTAACCTTTGCTTTTTTGGTTCTTCACATGTGCATGTTCATATGAGGGGGAGTGCGCATGTGTGGGAGTGCACACGGAGGCCAGAGGTTGACATCGGTGGTCCTCTTCACTTACTTCCAAGTTTACCAAGCCAGGATCTATTACTGAACCCAAAGCCCACTACTCAGCTTGTCCCAAGGATGCTCCAGTCCCATACCAGCTCTCCACTGGCTGGGGTTCAGGCTCTTCACAGAACCAAAAGGGTTTTACGTGAGTGATGTGGATCTAAGCTCTGATCCTCACAATCACACAACAAATGATCTGTCCACTGAGCAGTCTCCTCAGCAAACGTTTTGGTCAGTGTTCAGTAATCTCTGGACCCTTGTTGAGGTGTCAACAGAAATACCATCACAGTGGCCACCCAGCCATCTGCTCGCCGATTCACCTCTTGTCTGTCCCTACTGCCCCCATCATCCCATGATACACTCATGCCTGCCCAGCATCTTCTCTTGGGGGTGGGGGGTGTCTGTATGTGCACACATGTGTGAAGTTTGCCCTAAAATTGGAGGTTAAGGATGTTGCCTTGAATTGTGGTAACAAAGGAGATTAAGACAACTTTGAAAATGATCAGCACAAGGTCACTTGGAGTGTGAGCTTCCTTTCCCTGTAAAGAGACAGGGAGGCCAGAGGAGCACAGCCAAGGAGCACTCTCCACCAGTGGCTTGGTTTCTCTTTTGTGCCCTATATGGCCTTAATGTCCTCAAATAACTTTAAAAATACACCAGTCGGGGTAATGACACTTTGCTAGAAAGGAAAATGAATGAGCCAAGGCCAGGGTCCCATGACCCTGTGCCGATGACGACGGATGATGGTAGTCACCTTGACCACATGCACTCAAGGACATGTGGTGTGTCTAAGGGTTGGGATGCACAGGTCCCTGTCCTTGCAGGTGATATCGCAGTTTACTACTAAAAAAAAAAAAAAAAAAAAAAAAAAAAAAAAAAAAAGGTCTATTAAAAAGTCTAGGAGCCAGGCTGTGGTGGCGCATGCCTGTAATCCCAGCACTCTGGGAGGCAGAGGCAGGCGGATTTCTGAGTTCGAGGCCAGCCTAGTCTACAGAGTGAGTTCCAGGACAGCCAGGGCTATACAGAGAAACCCTGTCTCGAAAAAACCAAATTCAAAAAACAAAAAACAAAACAAAAAAAAGTCTAGGAGGCTGGGAAGATTAATAAGGGCCCCGAGAAGCACCTGTTCCTAAGCCTTCCACACAGGAAGAACTTCACCAGAGCTTAGCAGCAGGCACAGTGCCAGTCATCACGGTTTCTGTGGTAACGAGCTCCTTGTACATTCACGTCCTGATTTTACTCAGGTTTGGACAGAGGGTCTTAGTTTCTTCTCCTCATTTCTTTGACCAAATATGTGAAAAGAAGTCATTTAAAGGAGGAATGCTTGCTGTGGCTCACCAGTCACGGGGATCACCCCATCATGGTGGGGAGGACACAGCAGCAGGAGTGGGAGGCCTGCTGGTCACTTCTCACTGGCGCACCAGAAGCACAGAGCGAACAGGAAATGATTCGCCGGCTGTAACCTCTGAGAGCCCACACCCACTGACCCACTTCTTCCAGCAAGGCTGGCAAGGCTCCACTTCCTAAAGGCCGCACAACCCTCCCAAGCACTGTGATCAGCCTTGGACCACGAGCCTGTGGGGGACGTCACAGTCACATTCCAACCTCAGCAGCAGAAAGGCAGAGCCCATGCAGGCCCAATTGCTTTGAATTTTTAAAACAGGCTGAATAAATAAACACAAAGAAGAACTGCAATCCGTTGGCTTAGTATTATCATCTGAAGTCGTTTCCCATCATTTGCCAGCACCCCAGGTGAGCATGGCAAACGCACATGCTTGCGGAGGAAAGAATGCCTAACCAAAGACATTAGCACCTAAGCACCTAAGCCACATTCGGAGATGCCAGGGGCTCAGTTCCCTTCTCCTGAATACAAACAGGCTGCCCACTGACTACAGGATTGCAAGACAGTGAGCTTGACAGCATGTTTTGTTTGTTGTTTGAAACAAGGTTACACACAGCGAAGCAGGCTTGAACTCACTGTATAGCTGAGACTGGCCTTGAATTCCTGGTCTTCCTCCCTCCACCTTCAAATTGTCTGCATTACATATGTATGCCAGCAAACCCAGATCACTTGTTGTTGTTGCTTTAAAATAATCGTACCCTACGTGTGTATATGCTCATTGTATTAGCATTTTAGAGTGGGTTAATATAAACACAGCAAATCCTTAATAGTGGTTGATTGAGTGAGATCATTCAGACACTATGGTATCTTCTACACTTACAATTGGTTCTCTAGTATATGGAAGAACAAAGGATGTGTCTCCATTTGGTTAGTCATGGATTTACTTAAGTTGTTTGAGATTCTAAACTTGACATCTTCCCATTCAGCCATTTTTATCATGTCCCAAGGGCTCAGTAACTGCCTGTGACTTACATAAACATGAGCATCTGGCCCAAAGGTCATTCTAGCTATAACAGTAAGGGAAACTCTCCCCAAATCTCACCTACTTTTATAGGCTAGGGTATGCAAAGGAAATGAGGTCACTTGGATGGTCTTGGACGCTCCCTATCTTCCACTGGGCTGTAAATGCCCCGTGAGGGACACATGAGATAGCATACTTGTGTGACACCCATATTCCCTGCCTGCCATTTTGGAAGAAAAGACGCTAGTGAATTAATACACAACAACCTCTAATGTACAAAGAGTCACTTTTTACTTTGTGTCTGTCAGCTGCAGTCATCAATCACAGTTATAACTATCTATTTCAGTACAGCTTGGCCCAGCAGCTCAGCGCCTTGGTGGACAGTGGCGAGCCTGGCTTCTTCTCTGCATCTGACTCACGGTGTAGACAGAGTAGCTCTCTCCCATCACTGCTTTTCTCACAGGAATATTGGCTTGCTCCTGACCGTGTTAATAAAAGGATTGTTGATACAGTAGGAACCTACTGCCAGTTGCCAGTCAGGGGCACACTGCTGATGCCCAGTATTATAAAACTCAAAGGAACAGGCAGGAGGATCAATGGAACAGGATTGAAGATCCAGAAATGAACCCACACACCTATGGCCACTTGATCCTCGACAAAGAGGCTGAAAACATCCAATGGAAAAAAGATAGCCTTTTCAACAAATGGTGCTGGTTCAACTGGAGGTCAGCATGCAGAAGAATGCGAATTGATCCATCCTTGTCTCCTTGTACTAAGCTCAAATCCAAATGGATCAAGGACCTCCACATAAAGCCAGACACTCTGAAGCTAATAGAAAAGAAACTGGGGAAGACCCTTGAGGACATCGGTACAGGGAGAAAGTTTCTGAACAGAACATCAATAGCGTATGCTCTAAGAGCAAGAATTGACAAATGGGACCTCATAAGGTTACAGAGTTTCTGTAAGGCAAAGGACACCATCAAGAGGACAGATTGACAACCAACAAATTGGGAAAAGATCTTCACCAATCCTACATCAGATAGAGGGCTAATATCCAATATATATAAAGAACTCAAGAAGTTAGACTCCAGAAAACCGAACAACCCTATTAAAAAATGGGGTACAGAGTTAAACAAAGAATTCTCACCTGAAGAACTTCGGATGGCAGAGAAGCATCTTTAAAAATGCTCAACTTCATTAGTCATTAGGGAAATGCAAATCAAAACAACCCTAAGATTTCATCTTACACCAGTCAGAATGGCTAAGATTAAAAATTCAGGAGACAGCAGGTGTTGGAGAGGGTGTGGAGAAAGAGGAACACTCCTCCACTGTTGGTGGGGTTGCAAATTGGTACAACCACTCTGGAAATCAGTCTGGCGGTTCCTCCGAAAACTGGGCACCTCACTTCCAGAAGATCCTGCTATACCACTCCTGGGCATATATCCAGAGGATTCCCCACCATGTAATAAGGATACATGCTCTACTATGTTCATAGCAGCCCTATTTATAATTGCCAGATGCTGGAAAGAACCCAGGTATCCCTCAACAGAAGAGTGGATGCAAAAAATGTGGTATATCTACACAATGGAGTACTATTCAGCCATTAGAAACAATGAATTCATGAAATTCTTAGGCAAATGGATGGAGCTAGAGAACATCATACTAAGTGAGGTAACCCAGACTCAAAAGGTGAATCATGGTATGCACTCACTAATAAGTGGTTATTAACCTAGAAAACTGGAATACCCAAAACATAATCCACACATCAAATGAGATACAAGAAGAAAGGAGGAGTGGCCCCTGGTTCTGGAAAGACTCAGTGAAACAGTATTCGGCAAAACCAGAACGGGGAAGTAGGAAGGGGTGGGTAGGAGGACAGGGGAAGAGAAGGGGGCTTACGGGACTTTCGGGGAGCGGGGGGGGGGGGGCTAGAAAAGGGGAAATCATTTGAAATGTAAATAAATTATATCAAATAAAAAAATAAATACAAATAAAACTCAAAGGAAAAGAAAAGAAAATTCATGACTGAATTGAAGTGTATTGAGTGTGCCATACTGATAGCTAAGCTACACTTTCAGAGCCGGGCCCTCCTTTTACATTAGGGTTAGAGGTGGTCATGCTTACATAATCCCAGTCCTCAGGAGATAGACATAGGAGACAGAGAGTTAGAGGCCAGCGGGAATATGAAAAGAGTTCCGGGCCTCTAACTGACACAGCAAGACCTGTCTCTGAAACAAAACACACCACCACTGTCCTGTGCAAAGTGAGTGGAAAACCATCTGGAGGTGTAAACTAAGCAACATAGTGTCCACTGCTTGTAAGGTCTTTCTAGGCTGAACAGAGCCCGAGCACGGATTCACTCTTTAAAAGAGTTCCTTTCCCTTATACTTGACATCAAAGCCCCTAATCTCCCTGAGCTATTGATCCCAGACACTGGAGAAATGGCCTAAAATATTCAAAATACATATAACTCCCAGTAGCTCCTAGGTTATTTCTACTTTTTTTAAAAAAAATCTTTATCAATCTGTTATCAGTAAAATGTATTTTAAAATAATACACCTTCCTATTGTCTTGGGTCAACCAGATGGCACAACTGCTTCAGACAGTAAGGGAGTTCTGGTTCCTTTGTTTATTTCTCAAATGCTTTGCACTGTCTGTGACACTTGTTCTCAAATGCTAAGACACCCTTCCGAACATGTTCAGAATGACTCCTTTAAACATCTTCTAGGACCCCCTATCAGGGCGCACACACTTGCTCTCTCTGAGGAATGTCTTCCTTGGGAACTCTTCTTCCTCTTTCTTTGCAGTCCCACCTGGTATTTAATCTGAAGCAGTCTTTTAAAGTCATGATAATTCAATATATATATTGTATTCGTAGCCTTTTATCCATCTCTACTTTGAAAAGTATCTTTTGTATCATTGTCTTCTTGCGTCTTAGGGATATAAAATTTGCCGAAGAATGGATTGCTCTTGTGGTTCAGATATAAAGTGGGGTCCCAAAGGCTAGAGCGTCGAAGCCTTGGTCTCCAGCCGGCCATGCTGCTTGAGAAGTAATTAGATCAGGAAGGTGTTAACTTCATCATAAAATTAAGCTGTGCATGAGTTCATGGCCGAATGGGCTGTTAAGAGGTAGGGATTAGTGGGAGGGAACTGGTCACTGGAGCATGCTTTTCCCCCAGCCCTTGTTTTGCAGTCTTGTTTCCTAGCAACCATGGGCTGACCCCTCTGAAACCGTGAGCCAAGAGAAAGTTCTGGTAGTGCTTGGCTCTTATACATTGTCATCCTGACAGAAATTGACTAGTGCAGCAACCTTACCCTGAGTCTGTATTTTGTATAGAGAAGAGAGCTTCACTATTGACCTGATCGCCATACAGAGTCCCCCCCATCTGACTTCCTTCCATCTGCCCACAGATCTGCCGACTTGAACGCCATTTATGTACCCAGCAATACCAAGGAAGCCTCTTTGCCAATCAGCCAAAGATGTTCATCGCACCAGCCAGCAGCCCTCCCAGAGCCAAGCTGTGTGAACTGGTACTCCTGTGTGGTGGCAAAGTCAGCCCAGCCCCTCAGCTGGCCAGCCTCATCATTGGGCCCTACAAGGGCAAGAAGGAAGCAAGGATCCAGTACCTGTCGGAGAAATGGGTCTTAGGTAGGAACCCAGATGGTGGAATACTAGCAGGACGGATGGGGGAGGGCCTGCTGATCACATGGTTATCAAGAGCTCAAGGAGAATACTGCCTTAGCGCCCTGGTAGTAAGGACAGGACTCAGGAGAGAGCTGGATGGTGCTGAGATTAACAGCTCGGCCCCGGGGGAATCTTCTCTAACAGCTGAAGAACAGTTCAGGAGGAGAGGAAATTGGAGCAGGCCTTACCTAACTCTTGGCCTGTGTAAGGTCAGAGCCACCTCAGCCTCAAGTTGCAAGCACAGGATGACCAGGGTACACTAGCTGGCTTGGATTCTGGAGGCACCTGTACCATGTGCTACCAGAGATTCCTGGGGAGGAAGAGATACTAAACTAGACACCTGGCCATAGGAAGCTATCCACGTGCATGATGATGATACCTGGGTTTCATTAGTTATTCTCCACTTGGAGGACTACAGAACTCTTGAGACGGGCTGTGTGTCCAGGAATCCGCATCTTCAGAGATGTGCTCCTCCTCCTCCTCCTCTTCTTCCTCCTCCGCCTCTCCTCCTTCCCCCCTCTTCTCCTCTCCTATCCTTCTGTTCCTTCCCTCCTTTTTTGGTGGGCTCAACACCCGTACAATGGACTCATCCCAGATAGGATGAACTCAGCTGCGAGGATAAAGTTTAAATCTTCATCCCTGAGATTTTTGTCAAATGTATTGGTTTGGTAGGATTAAGTCCTGCAGACCAAGCAGCTGAAATAGTCATTTTCTCACCATTATGGAATCTGGAAGGCCAAGGAAGGGCAAGGCAGAATCAGGCAGATCTGCTGTGGCTTCCCCCTGGTCTTGCAGGTGACATCCCTCCCTTTCTGTGTGGCTTCCTTTTCTGAGTCCACACCTTCTCCTTAAGTGAGGACTGGTTCAACCCCGCCTGGGTCCTGTCTCCAAATATATCCACATTCTAAGGTACTAAGTTGGACGTAGGAATTCTGGGAGGACTCAGCTCCACCTTAACAGCGGATTACCCCATTCCCATTCGCAGGTCCTCCCTGGGCCCTTCAGTGCCATCTCCCCTGTGTGCATGTCTCCTCCTCTCAGCCTTCCTCTCCCATTCTCTGTTGTGCTGAGATCCCCACTGTCTCCTCCCTCCTCCCCATGCTCCTCCTGCTCCCTCCCCCATGTGCTCCCCACCTACATCCCTCTTTAGTCTCTCTGCCTGTCCCAGTTTTCTCTTTCCTTTTCCTTCCCGTTCTCCCCTGAGGCTGAGGTCCTTGCTGGGCCCTTTAGAGCCGCACCCCCACCCACCCGCCCATCCTCCTGTGCAGCCATCCATCTCTCCTCCTCTTTCCCTCCCTCTCTCCCTCCAGCTTCCCCTTCCTCCTGGGTTTCTTATTCAGTCCCCCTTCCCTACCTCACCCTCATCTCTCAGTCCCGAAGTCCTGGCTTCGCTCATTCTCTTTTTGACATTCTCCTTGAATAGATAAATGGATAACCTTGTTTTCCAAAGTTATATTCACACAAAAACTCATACATTTTATGAGTATCTTCTAAGTGATTGATGATCATCCCTGTACATTTTCAATAAGGCAATCAAAAATATGTTTTACTCTCTGCTTCAGAGCAGTTTGTCTTTGCTTAGAAAGTATTTTTTAAAAAAAAATCTACCCTTTAGCTCCCGTCCCAAAGCCAAGCCGCTGTTTATTCTTCTGAATGCCAAGAATAGAACCTTCGGACATCCCATGTCCAAAGCTCTTGTTTGGTTTCTTGGAAAAGTGAATCAAATTGACGACTACTGCAGACCAGAACTGAGCTTTGAAAACACAGTCTGTGTAGGACTGGTATCAGCAGTCCAAAACAACACCTAATCGTTGCAGAGTTCGGGAATTGTGGCTGCTGGGGGTGGGGGCGGGGCAGGAGGGGCCAGCCTGAGCCTGCGCTCCTGCTGTTTCCAGGCTGGGTGGCTGAGAGCCTTCCTGTTGCCCCAGCGTCCTGTGCAGTCCCTGTCTCAGCCAGGCTGAGTTCTTCCGGTTGTTTTGTTGGTCGACTCCAGCTCCGGCTGGGATTTTAGGGGATGACTGCCTACCTGCTGCGGCTACCCAAGGTCCCCTGCAACATTCTCTGCATGCCAGCGCTGGCTCAGAGACCCCAGTTTGTGCTTCTTTCCTCTCCCTAATTGACGTCCGGTTGCTGACCTGTCATTGATTACACCAGATGCTGTGCCCTTGGCAGTATCCGGGCATTGTGTGCGCTCCAGGCCTGCCTGTGTAAGATGAGTCCCCATGGCTTCTGGGTACCCCCCAAACACACCAAGTCTTCCAGCCTGAGCCATGTATCTATCTTTCAAACACCAATTAACTCAGTTAATGCTCTTTCTTAATTGAATTATAACCCCGCCACTCCGCTGGCATGCGCAGAGCGGAGGTATTGCCTCCACACCTGACCATCAAGCATAGATGGGCAAGCACAGCACAGTTCTATGCTTGGTGTCCCATCTGCCCACTGCCACCCCCACCCCAGGCTCTGCACTGGCTTGATCTGTTCCTATTCGCCTTGTACACTGGCCAAAGGAGACCCAAGAACGTGTGACATGGTATGTGCTGTGGTTGGCCCTCCCAGGATTTCTGAGTGACAGCATTCCTGTGGGCATAAAACTGTCACCCAGGTGCCGTGACAAAGTGACTGTGTCTCCTTTGAACACTCTTATTCCCCAAACTTCTATTACTATAAACACTTCTCCAGAAAACATGTTCTTTTCAGGCTGGTGAATTAGGCCAAGTTATGGAATGCTTGCCGGCCTGTGCAGGATCCTAGGGTCGTGCTGCAGAGGGAAAGGAGGAGGGAGAAGAAGAGAACGGAAGGAAATACTGCATTCTCAAAACATACTGAGAGGGGCTGGCGATCTGGCTTCATGGTAGTGCACTCGCCTGAACATGTATGAAGAAACCCCAACCCCGTTCTAAAATAAATGAGTGAATTGAAAAAAAAGGGTAGGAAGAAATACTAAGATTAACAAAAATGTTTAAGGCATGGATTTGAGAGAATTATTTTGTGATAAGCTATGAAAGATAATATTCAGTATTTATTAATTAAATTTACTCTAACTGGAATAGGCAGTGTGAGTTTGGGCCTGGGGAGAGTCTTGAGAGCAGTTTGGATTAAGTATTTAGAAGTGTTCAAGTTTGCAAATTGACATCCAAAATGAAAACAGCAGGGCCGAGTGGTGCATTTGGTTGGTCCTTAGCTTTCTGTCTAGCCTCACAGCCAATGAAACTCATGGGAGGCTGCTGAGGAGCGCCTCAGAGAAACTGAATTTCTCGGAGCCTCCAATCTGGCATTGAGTTAGCACCACGCATCCTGCCTTCCCGGCCATTGTGTGTGGCTGACATGGGACATGAGCGGGAGCACAATGTCACCCTGTGGAGTTCAACTGAAGGCAGTTATTTAGTCCTTCCTTACTCACGGCACCACTTGGTGTGAGACGCCAACTGTACTGCCTTCCTTACAAGGAATCCTGTTCCCCATTCACTCCCCAGAGCCCGTTTTCCCTGAAACTGCACTGTCCCCAGGCCAGCACTCCCATGAATCATTCAAGCAGAAGGAGAAATGGGGATTTTTGAGCGAGAACACCCTTGTGGGCACTTGCATATACATAAAAATCAACAAGAAAACAAGCACCAAATTCCCGGTAGCAAGAACCAGGTCCTACCTGTCCTAATTTCAGTAATGTGGGCATTATTTCAGACTGTTTTCCAGACAGTCCTTGTGTTCTCCTCGTCACCCCCATGAAGTGTCACAAACCCAGTGGTTGCACGCAGGGTCTGAGGACCTTGCCTGGTCAGAATGGACAGGCGGAGCTGTCAAGCTGTGTGGCTCGGTACTGTGCTCATTCTGGGCCATGCTGCTTCCTCCCCTTGATATTATCAAATAATATGGGTTTGGCCTTTCTCATGAGATTAGTCCAGTCTCGGGCTCCCCTTAATTGTCTGGGCTACATTCAAGAGATAAGACCTACATTTATGCTATTGTGGGGAAAGCATTTATGCTATTGTGAGGAGATAGTGTAATAGTCTCCACACAGCTGCCAGAAAAAGAAAGTTTAGCCTTGACATGACTTCCACATAGCTTACAAAGAGCATTTTGCTTGACTGTTTGCCCATGTCAGAGCCTTCAGGACAGAGGGTCCCTGATAGCTTGGGGGCCTTCCCATGCTGGCTGAGCTAGTCATTGTATCTCCCACGGGGGCCAGCTATGTGCATTAACTGTGGCTTTCCCCGGAACAAAGGCAACTCCAGAGACTGGACCTTGGGGATTCATACTCATACGGACACATGAGGTTAGTCATGTCACCTTGTTCCGTATTTCCGTTGCTTAGCTAAGAACTAGTCAGCGAAGGCTGAGGGTGCAGAAGAAAACCCAAACAAGTGGGAGCCCGTCTGCCCCTTGGCTTAAGTTATACTTGCCAGGCCCAGCCGCGCACCAGTCACACTGAGGGAAAGGACCAAAATACATGTGATAGAAAACTGAGCAGTAGGATCTGTAATTCTAACATCTAAAGACCATGTATGCACCCACATATCCTTGATAGGATTCTGTAAATCAGCTGCTGATGATCGTTGATAGGATTCTGTAAGTCAGCTGCTGAGCGGTATTTAACTTTGGTTAGGAAAAGCTATGGAAAGAATGGGCTTGGGAAATGTCCGTAAGCTCTCCCAATAGTTCAGGTAATTATCCTTGAATTTTCCTGGCCAGGCAAGCTACCCTTGTTCAACTCAAGTAAGTTCTTCCAGCCTCCCTCAGCATAAAATGCCACCTCAGAATGCAGAAAGTCATCTGTGATTGCAGCTCAGGGCAGACACTATGTGAGCTCAACGGTGATTTATTGCTGTAAGAAGAAGTGCACGTGTTGGTTTGGGAAGCCACGACTGCCATTAGCATTTCTGTGCTTGGCATTTGTGATGTAATGGACAGCTCTATAAACCTTGCTGGTATGATTAGAAGTTCTGGAGCTGCCCCACTCCTCAGCAAGTTCCCCAGAGTGTAACAGCAGCCCCATGGCTCCCAGCATCTGAAAGGAAGTTAACAAACATAAAAGGAACTTCAAAGCAGACCTACCTCCTAATGGCTCGGTACTGATCACTTAGCCTGTCTGTGCTCACTGGCTTGGTTAATTGATGCTCTTGCTTATGGCTGGAAGGTTAACTTCGGAGAGCCTGAGGCTTTGGCTCCATTTCTGTTGCTGTTGCCTACTAAACATTAATGTTAAACTCCCTAGAACCCCAAGTGATGAAGGTTCAAGGTTTGTGGTAAAGCCTGCAGGGAACTGAGAAGGTGACTGTATTTGGAGATAAGACCTTGAAAGAGAGCAAAAGGTTAGGCACCCATAAAAGTAGGATGTTTAATCCAACTGGATGGCTTCTCTTCAAGAACAGGAAGCAGGTAGTGAAATTTTCTTTCAGATGAAACATTACAAACTGGTAGATTTCAAATTATGGCGTGCAGAGTCCAGGGTTCTGCAAACAGGACTTGCTGAGGTGCCCCACCCAGAGCAAAAGGCAGAAAGCCTCCCCTGGCTTCCAAGCAGAGAAAACTGGTTGGATGGAATTGGGCTGTTGTAATTTTCAGTTTTTTATTTTTTTGTTGTTGTTGTTGTGGTTGTTGTTGTGTCTGTCTTTTTTTTTAATTCGATATAATTTATTTACATTTCAAATGATTTCCCCTTTTCTAGCCCCCCCATTCCCTGAAAGTCCCGTAAGCCCCCTTCTCTTCCCCTGTCCTCCCTCCCACCCCTTCCCACTTCCCCGTTCTGG
Organism: Apodemus sylvaticus; assembly: GCF_947179515.1. NCBI lineage: Eukaryota > Metazoa > Chordata > Mammalia > Rodentia > Muridae > Apodemus > Apodemus sylvaticus. The sequence goes on from NC_067489.1 coordinate 14,489,829, forward strand.
TTTTGCCGAATACTGTTTCACTGAGTCTTTCCAGAACCAGGGGCCACTCCTCCTTTCTTCTTGTATCTCATTTGATGTGTGGATTATGTTTTGGGTATTCAAGTTTTCTAGGTTAATAACCACTTATTAGTGAGTGCATACCATGATTCACCTTTTGAGTCTGGGTTACCTCACTTAGTACGATGTTCTCTAGCTCCATCCATTTGCCTAAGAATTTCATGAATTCATTGTTTCTAATGGCTGAATAGTACTCCATTGTGTAGATATACCACATTTTTTGCATCCACTCTTCTGTTGAGGGATACCTGGGTTCTTTCCAGCATCTGGCAATTATAAATAGGGCTGCTATGAACATAGTAGAGCATGTATCCTTATTACATGGTGGGGAATCCTCTGGATATATGCCCAGGAGTGGTATAGCAGGATCTTCTGGAAGTGAGGTGCCCAGTTTTCGGAGGAACCGCCAGACTGATTTCCAGAGTGGTTGTACCAACTTGCAACCCCACCAGCAGTGGAGGAGTGTTCCTCTTTCTCCACATCCTCTCCAACACCTGCTGTCTCCTGAATTTTTAATCTTAGCCATTCTGACTGGTGTAAGATGAAATCTTAGGGTTGTTTTGATTTGCATTTCCCTAATGACTAATGAAGTTGAGCATTTTTTAAGATGCTTCTCTGCCATCCGAAGTTCTTCAGGTGAGAATTCTTTGTTTAACTCTGTACCCCGTTTTTAATAGGGTTGTTCGGTTTTCTGGAGTCTAACTTCTTGAGTTCTTTATATATATTGGATATTAGCCCTCTATCTGATGTAGGATTGGTGGAGATCTTTTCCCAATTTGTTGGTTGCCGATCTGTCCTCTTGATGGTGTCCTGTGCCTTACAGAAACTCTGTAACCTTATGAGGTCCCATTTGTCAATTCTTGCTCTTAGAGCATACGCTATTGGTGTTCTGTTCAGAAACTTTCTCCCTGTACCGATGTCCTCAAGGGTCTTCCCCAGTTTCTTTTCTATTAGCTTCAGAGTGTCTGGCTTTATGTGGAGGTCCTTGATCCATTTGGATTTGAGCTTAGTACAAGGAGACAAGGATGGATCAATTCCCATTCTTCTGCATGCTGACCTCCAGTTGAACCAGCACCATTTGTTGAAAAGGCTATCTTTTTTCCATTGGATGTTTTCAGCCTCTTTGTCGAGGATCAAGTGGCCATAGGTGTGTGGGTTCATTTCTGGATCTTCAATCCTGTTCCATTGATCCTCCTGCCTGTCATTGTACCAATACCATGCAGTTTTTAACACTATTGCTCTGTAGTATTGCTTGAGGTCAGGGATACTGATTCCCCCAGATTTTCTTTTGTTGCTGAGAATAGTTTTAGCTATCCTGGGTTTTTTGTTGTTCCAGATGAATTTGATAATTGCTCTTTCTAACTCTGTGAAGAATTGAGTTGGGATTTTGATGGGTATTGCATTGAATCTGTATAGTGCTTTAGGCAAAATGGCCATTTTAACTATATTGATTCTACCGATCCATGAGCATGGGAGGTTTTCCCATTTTTTGAGGTCTTCTTCCATTTCCTTCTTCAGAGTCTTGAAGTTCTTGTCATACAGATCTTTCACATGTTTGGTAAGAGTCACCCCAAGATACTTTATACTGTTTGTGGCTATTGTGAAGGGGGTCATTTCCCTAATTTCTTTCTCAGCCTGCTTATCCTTTGAGTATAGGAAGGCCACTGATTTGCTGGAGTAACCTGCCACTTTGCTGAAGTTGTTTATCAGCTGTAGGAGCTCTCTGGTGGAATTCTTTGGGTCACTTAGGTAGACGATCATGTCGTCTGCAAATAATGATAGTTTGACTTCTTCCTTTCCAATTTGTATCCCTTTGACCTCCTTATGTTGTCGAATTGCCCGAGCTAGTACCTCAAGTACAATATTGAAAAGATAAGGAGAAAGGGGGCAGCCTTGTCTGGTCCCTGATTTCAGTGGGATTGCTTCAAGTTTCTCTCCATTTAGTTTGATGCTGGCTACCGCTTTTACTATGTTTAGGTATGGGCCTTGAATTCCTGTTCTCTCCAAGACTTTAAGCATGAAGGGATGCTGAATTTTGTCAAATGCTTTTTCAGCATCCAATGAAATGACCATGTGGTTTTGTTCTTTGAGTTTGTTTATGTAGTGGATTGTATTGATGGATTTCCATATGTTGAACCAACCCTGCATTCCCGGGATAAAGCCTACTTGATCATGGTGGATGATCGTTTTGATGTGTTCTTGGATTCGGTTGGCAAGAATTTTATTGAGTATTTTTGCATCTATGTTCATAAGGGAAATTGGTCTGAAGTTCTCTTTCTTTGTTGGATCTTTTTGTGGCTTTGGTATCAGCGTAATTGTGGCTTCGTAGAAGGAATTGGGTAGTGTTCCTTCTGTTTCTATTTTGTGGAATAGTTTGAAGAGTATTGGTGTTAACTCTTCTTTGAAGGTCTGGTAGAATTCTGCACTGAAGCCATCTGGTCCTGTGCTTTTTTTGGTTGGAAGACTTTCTATGACTCCTTCTATTTCTTTAGGCATTATGGGACTGTTTAGATGGTCTAGTTGGTCCTGATTTAATTTTGGTATTTGGTATCTGTCAAGGAAATTGTCCATTTCCTCCAGATTCTCCAGTTGTGTTGAGTACAGGCTCTTGTAGTAGGATCTGATGATTTTTTGGATTTCCTCAGTTTCCGTTGTTATATCTCCCTTTTCATTTCTAAGTTTGTTAATTTGGATACTTTCTCTGTGCCCTTTGGTCAGTCTGGCTAAGGGTTTATCTATCTTGTTGATTTTCTCAAAGAACCAGCTCCTGGTTTTGTTGATTTTTTTGTATGGTTCTCTTTGTTTCTACTTGATTGATTTCGGCCCTGAGTTTGATGATTTCCTGCCTTCTACTCCTCCTGGGCGAAATAGCTTCTTTTTGTTCTAGGGCTTTCAGGTGTGTCATTAAGCTGGTAATGTATGCTCTCTCCATTTTCTTTTTGGAGGCACTCAGGGCTATGAGTTTTCCTCTTAGCACTGCTTTCATTGTGTCCCATAGATTTGGGTATGTTGTGTTTTCATTTTCATTATGTTCTAAAAAGTCTTTAATTTCTTTCTTTATTTCTTCCTTGACCAAGGTATCATTGAGTAGACTATTGTTCAGTTTCCACGTGTATGTGGGTTTTCTGTTGTTTCTGTTGCTATTGAAGATCACTTTTACTCCATAGTGATCAGATAGGAGGCATGGGATTAGTTCTATCTTCTTATATTTGTTGAGGTCTGTCTTGTGACCAATTATATGGTCGATTTTGGAGAAGGTACCATGAGGTGCTGAGAAAAAGGTATATTCTTTTGTTTTAGGATAGAATGTTCTATATATATCTGTTAAATCTAATTGGTCCAAAGCTTCAATTAGTTTCATTGTGTCCCTGTTTAGTTTCTGTTTTCCTGATCGGTCCATTGAGGAAAGTGCAGTGTTGAAGTCACCCACAATTATTGTGTTAGGTGCAATGTGTGCTTTTAGTTTTAATAAAGTTTCTTTTACGAAAGATGGTGCCCTTCCATTTGGGGCATAGATGTTCAGGATTGACAGTTCTTCTTTTTGTATTTTTCCTTTGACCAGCAAGAAGTGTCCCTCAGGGTCCCTTTTGATGACTTTGGGTTGAAAGTCAATTTTATCTGATATTAAAATGGCTACTCCAGCTTGTTTCCTGAGACCATTTGCTTGTAAAATTGTCTTCCAGCCTTTTACTCTAAGGTAGTGTTTGTCTTTGACCCTGAGGTGTGTTTCCTGTAAGCAGCAAAATGTAGGGTCCTGTTTACGTATCCAGTCAGTTAGTCTGTGTCTTTTTATTGGGGCATTAAGTCCATTGATGTTAAGAGATATTAAAGAATAGTGATTGTTACTTCCTATCATTTTTGACGTTATTTTTTAAATTTGAATGCTTATCTTTTGGGTTTGATGAAAGGTTACTATCTTGCTTTTTCCAGGGTGAAGTTTCCCTCCTTGCATTGGTGTTGTCCTCCTATTATCCTTTTTAGGGCCGGGTTTGTGGATAGATATTGGGTAAACTTTGTTTTGTCATGAAATATCTTAGTTTCTCCATCTATGGTGATTGAGAGTTTTGCTGGATATAGTAGTTTTGGTTGGCATTTGTGTTCTCTTAGAGTCTGCATGAGATCTGCCCAGGACCTTCTAGCCTTCATAGTCTCAGGTGAAAAGTCTGCTGTGATTCTGATAGGTCTTCCTTTATATGTTACTTGGCCTTTTTCTCTTACTGCCTTTAGTATTCTTTCTTTGTTTAGAACATTTGGTGTTTTGATTATTATGTGACGGGAAGTATTTCTGTTCTGGTCCAGTCTGTTTGGAGTTCTGTAGGCTTCTTGTATATTCATGGGCATCTCTCTCTTTAGGTTAGGGAAGTTTTCTTCCATAATTTTATTGAAGATATTTGCTGGCCCTTTAAGTTGTAAATCTTCACTCTCATCTATGCCTATAATCCTTGGGTTTGGTCTTCTCATTGTGTCCTGGATTTCCTGGATATTTTGGGTTACAAGCTTTTTGCATTTAGCATTTTCTTTAACTGTTGAGTCCATGGTTTCTATGGAATCTTCAGCATCTGAGATTCTTTCTTCTATCTCTTGTATTCTGTTGTTGATGTTTGCATCTCTGTCCCCCGATTTCTTCCCAAGGCTTTCTATCTCCAAAGTTGTCTCCCTTTGAGTTTTCTTAGTTGTTTCTACTTCTGATTTTAGATCCTGGATGGTTTTGCTTAGCTCCTTCACTTGCATGTTTGTGTTTTCCTGTAATTCTTTAAGAGATTTTTGTGTTTCCTTTTTTATGACCTCAGCCTGTTGACCAAAGTCCTCCTGTATTTCTTTAAGAGATTTTTGTGTTTCGTCTTTCATGACCTCAGCCTGTTGACCAAAGTTCTCCTGTATTTCTTTAAGTGTTTTTTGCATTTCCTCCTTGTTGGCTTTTGTATTCTCCTGGATTTCTTTCAATGATTTTTGTGTTTCCCTTGCAAGGGCTTCTAACTTTTGATCCATTTTCTCCTGAATTTCTTTAAGTATGTCCTTCATGTGTTCCTGTACCAGCATCATGACCAGTGATTTTAAATCCAAATCTTGTTTTACTGGTGTGATGGGGTATCCAGGACATGTTGGTAGCGGAGAATTGGGTTCAGATGTTGCCATATTGCCTTGATTTCTGTTAGTGACGTTCCTGCGTTTGCCTTTTGCCATCTAGTTCTCACTGGTGTTAGTTTGTCTTGTCAGTGCTGGACTCACCAGTGCAAGCTGCCCCTTCCCAGTTGGCCTCTGGTGCACAGCTTACCTCCTGCACTGCTTGTAGACAGGGTGCTGCTGCCCAGGCTGTTCAGATCCCAAAGCAGGCACCCGAAGGCTCCCGCTGGGGCCCGTTGGATTCACTGGAGCACACTGACTTCTCCCAGCTGGCCTCCCGGAAGCCCAGCTAGCCACTTGCAGGACTTGGAGATGTGGTGCTGCTGCCCAGGCTGATCTGGATCCGGAAGGGGAGGGAGTAGAGCTGAGGGCTGCCGCCTGAGGCCTTGCCCCAGATTGTGTCTGTGGAGCAGATGGAGCCCGTGTGCACCCCCAGGGAGTGCCGATGGTGTATGCTGCTGTGATCTCCCCTGTGTTCCGCTCACTCCGCTGGGTAGCCGATCCGCCAACCGGGCTGTTGCACACAAGGTTAGCCTGGCTGCCCAGTCCCTGAGTCCAGGCAAAAGCCTGGGAGGCCAAGGTCCGAGCAAAGTTCCCCTAGGGCTATGACTGTTAATTGGGTCTGCCAGGTGACTAGGATGGTGGGCGTGCGCGCCCGCGCTCCCTGAAAGCGCAGGGAGAGTCTGCTGTGCTAACAATCCCCTGGGCGGGTTGACTCACAGATGGCCCACCAAGCCGCCCAGTCCTTGGGGTCAGTCCTGTGCTTTTTGGGACCTAGACCCTCGCTTTGTTAGCCTCAGGCTATGCCTGTTACAGGTCTACCCGCCAGAGCTCTCTGTTGTCCTGCAGGCAAAATGGCGGCGGCAAAAAACCCCCTGGCTGGGTTGGCACCCCGATGGCCCCCCGACCAGCCCAGGGCCTGGGTGCAGGCCAACGCCCGTCGGGCTCAGACCACCGCGGTGTTGGCCTCGGCGCACACAGGCCTGGGCAAAAAACCCCCTGGCTGGGTTGGCACCCCGATGGCCCCCCGACCAGCCCAGGGCCTGGGTGCAGGCCAATGCCCGTCGGGCTCAGACCACCGCGGCATTGGCCTCGGATTATGTTTGTGTACCTCAGTCCGATCCGTGGAGTACGGAACCAAGATGGATGCACCTCTCCTGACTGGTGGGAGGCCGAGTTCTGAAGTGGCCTCCGTGCAGGAAAGGCGCAGCACAACTGCAGCTGCTTGCCGCCCGGCTGGTCAGCGAAGGTCAGTGGTCGTGGGCGCAGGGCCTAACTGGTCCCTGTTTCGCCCTGGCTCCACTGCTGATGGCCCTTCAGCTGGACCAGCTACTGTTCTCAGTCAGTTTTTTCTTAAACGACAGTGATTGAAGATGAGTGCCAGTAAGATAATCCTGAAGCACTAAAGGAGGAGAAAACGATAGTGCTGTCACCAGCTTCTCACAGTCCAAAACAGAGAACCCTACTGAAGTCTGGCCTTCTAAATAGTAAAAACTGCAGGCAGTATTGAGAAAGAGGGGCAAAGTGGTAGATGCACAGTAGTGCAGAGGGACCCAGAGTCGACTCCCCGCGATAGGGATGCAGAGTGTGGACATTTGAAAATCACGGCAGTGGGATGAGCAGTTTCAGGTGGTAACTTGAAAAGGAGATGCCAAAACTGCTCAGGTTACAGAAAGTGTGAACAAACTGAGCATCATAAATGTGGAAAGGAGCCAGGAGAGCGCCCCTCACCATCCACCCTCAGAGTCCTGGACCTGTACTCCAGGGGCCTGTCCATCACAGAAACTAAGAAAAACATATCTGACCCTTGTGGGAAATTTATCTGCACAGCCTTTAAAGGTTTGTGGCAACCAGCATATGCCCCCTCAAGAAAACTTGACCTCCGAACGGCAGGAAGCCTCGTCATGGGATAAAGGACCAGAACTCTTCCACCACCCAGGAGGAGGATTCTGCATGAAGGATCCTCACCACCATCTCAGGGACTGTGGAGGGTGGACAGAGAAAGGAGTGGGCACGCCATCCACTCTGAAGGGGGGCAGTGGAAGTGAAAGCAGGTGAATGAGAACCTGTCACAACAGACTTCTGTGAAGAATGCATAAAACTCCGTGACTCAAAGTAGTAAGAAACAGGACAACGAATATAAAAAGAAATTCCAGAAAACATGCAAATGTACAATCAGCCCTTCAACACTAACCACTGGGGAAGTGTGAATCAGAACCCTACGTTCCCCCCCCCCAACAAAAGTGTTAAGGAAAATGTGGACAATTAGAACCCTTGTATGCTGCTAAGGGAAATATAAGCATTGTAGCCACTAAGGGAAACACTGTCAAGTTACCAGCAGTGGGCATATTTACCCCATGCCTAATGTGAGTGCTGAGTTGAGTGAGGGCGTGTGTGTTTGTAACTACAGCAGCAGCATTCACAGAGGGAAAGGTGAGAGCAACCTGAGTATCAGTCAACAGATGACAGCAAAGCAAACACAGCACGTCCACACAGTGTGTCTCCTGCCAGCAAAAGGAGATCCTGGTACCCGCTCCACACGATGGAGACATCGTACCCAGTGCAGTGAGCCAAGCACGTGATGTCCCCAGGACACACACAGTTACAGAGACAGAATGTGTGACCAGGACCAGGGAGAGGTTCCTGCAGCAACTGCAGGGAGCACGAGAGTGGGAAGTCACTGTTTAGTGGATACAGAGCTTTGGTTTGGGATCCTGAGAAAGTTCTCAAAATTCCTAAATGCTGGTAGTTCCACAGTACTGTGAATGTATTTTTATTGAAATGTGCAGTCAAAATAGCTAAAATGATAAATTAATAGTTTGTATATCTTATAAAAATGGCATCTTCTCTATATAATTTTAGTACTAAGTTTTACCAAAAATAACAGATCATTGCAGAACTAAACAAAGAGGGGAGTTATACACCCCTCTTTGCAAGGCTTCTGATCTTAATCTAATCACTCATTTTGTCAACATGGATATTAAAATCTAAAATGAAAATTAGTAAGTAGCAGTTTGCTAAGAATGTGCATAACTAAGAACCAGGCTAAGAATCTGAGAACAGTGAGTGGCAGGATTGGTCCGACCTGTTAAAGCAGTAAAGCTTTTCCAGTAGTGTTAAAGACCATGAAAGATAATAGAGCATCCACCCATGGCAAACATGCCTGGAGAGCCAGGAACACCTTCTAGCCCGACCGTGTTAGGTGCTAAGAAGTAGATATGGTAAATTACTCAATAGCGAAAACTTCAGTGTAAGCTTCAAGTTGTGTACAAGCACAGCAACGCTACTGTCCTGTTCAGCAGTGTTCTAGAGCAGCCAGTCAAGGAAACAGAATGGGGGGCAGGGGATGCCTTAAGACTGAGAGAAACCATCCTTCCATGGTCTAATTGTCCATACAGACACATTCCGTGGGAACAGAAAGACTACCACAGCTAAGTCCGCTGAGTTGAACACCACAGAATGCACCATGGAGACTGACAGCAGAGCCCATGATTATAATAGAGAAAATAGGAGGCAGCACTGGAATGGCCTTGTGCTAAGCTACTTTATTCCCGTGTCCAGGATAGCCAAGAGTTCTGTGAATGACAGGCCAGGGCAGACTGTCATGCCCAGGGCTAACTTCTCAGTTGTACCCTCAGAGAGGTGTCAGGTTAAGGGTGACCCTGGGCAGTACCAGAGCGGAAAGGAATGTTAGAAGCTGCCTTAGACCAAGCTTTTTCTGCAAGAATGCTGGATTAGTTACCTGTCTCTGTGCTGAGGCAAAATATCATACATCAGCAGCTTAAGGAAGAGAGGAGGGAGGGAGAGAGGGAGGGAGGGAGGGACAGAGGGAGAGAGAGAGGGAGGGAGGGAGAGAGAGAGAGAGAGGGAGGGAACGAGGAAACAAGCAAGCAAGCGAGCGATATTCTGGCTCACAGTTTAGCGTGCAGCCTGTCGTGGCGGGAAGTTGCAGAGGCAGGAGCTCACATGTCATCCAGTCCACTTCATCCAGACAGCAGCGGAGGGATGTGGTCGGGTTCTCAGCTCACTTTCCCCGATCTGTTCAGTCCAGGCCTTGAACCCATGGAATGGTGCCTTCCTGCTTCAGCTAACCCACACTACAAACTTCCTCACACATACGAAAGGAGGAGGTCGCCTGTGTGGGTGTTAGGAAATGCAAGTAGGAAAGAGCTCTGTAGGGGGGAGAGGCTGCAATCCACAGGTTAAGTGATACTGGCCCCTGGGTTCTTGGCTGACCACCAAGGGAGTTAGGGATGCTAGGAGTTTAGGGTGGAGTCATGGCAGGGTCAGATTTTAACTGACAGTTCAGTAGCTCACACTGCTGGATGCAGGAAAAATGAATAGTGGTTACCCCCGGACTTGACTTCTGAGCATCCCAGACAACCATGAGTAGAGTTGTAACCAAGCAAGATGAGGGAGGAGGCACTGAAAGAGTCATGTTTGGCTCAGCCTTTAGAAGAGAAGCCTATAGGGTGGCCACAGACAGCAGGAGAGCCCTGCAAACATTACCCAGGGGGCAGTGCCGAGTCCATCACTGCTGCGTGCTTTGGGAGTGTGCTGACTAGCTTTTGTGTCATCTAAGGGGAGGAAACCCCGACTTACAAAATGCCTTCATAAGATGGGCAGTAGGCAAGCCTGTTGAGTGAGCATTTCCTCAGTGACTGATAGGGAAGAGCACAGGCCATTGTGGGCACTGCCAACCTGGGCTGGTGGTCCTGGCCACTAGGAGTTTGCAGGCTCAGCAAGCCATGAAAAGCAAACGGATAAGCAGCACCCCTCCATGGTTGCTTCGTCCTCTCCTGCTTCTAGGTTCCTGTCATGTCTGAATTCCTGCCCTGACTTCATTTGTTAACAACAGTGTGTGGAAGTGTAAGCCAAATAAACCCTTTCCTTCCCGTGGTGCTTTAGTCATGATGTCTCTTCACCCAAAGACAGAAGCATCCATAACCTGAGCCCATATTTTTGAGGGGTAAGGATCTTGCTGTAAATATCCCCCAGAGGCTGGGTGATGATACTCATTATTGGAGACGCCTAACTGTACGAGTCTGTGAACATGGCCGCTGAACTTTCTTCTGGGCTTTTTGATGAATAAAAAAAGGCGTAGTCTGCAGTGCTCTTAAGTTGGCCCAGTGTCATCTGCCACTAGCTACCAAGTTTTAGTTAAATATAGTGATTTGTCCTCTGTGCCATAAAACATTAATGTTGGCAGCTTGTTGGTCACATACACTAACCGTAAGACCACACAGAAGTGAGCTTAGAGAACTGTGGCTTGCCCTAGGTTCCTGCCAAGTCCTATTAAAGAACATGGAGGGCCGGGGGAGGGTGGGGCGTTAGAGTTTTTGTTTTTGATTTAAGAATGAAGGAACTAAGAAGGGTGGGAAAGAGACAGAGGGTGAGGGAAGGCTTTTGCCTCAATTTCAAGAACATCTCCTGCATCTCTCCTGCTTGAAATTCTTATCAGTGTAGTTGGAATCCTAGTGGTCAAGAGGAAGAAGCAGGAGGATCAGCAGCCTATGTGCGCCCTGGCTACCAGAAAGCCTCCCTCTCAAACATCTGAATAATAATAGTGTTAATAGTGGGAGATACCTTTTCTTACTGCCTGGGGCAGTGCGGTCTGCAGTTAACTCGCTGTGTGATGGCAGTACCACCTTTCACTCACTTCCTGCATAGGGGCTCATTTCCCCATTTCCCTGCAGTGTCGTCTTTGTTCTCTGCAAACCTCATGAGACCACAATGCTATAATTACAACAATTCAGTCATTTTTATCACCTGCTTCTCTTTTTTCAAATCTGTATTCCCCCCCCATAGTCACTATGTTAATTTTTTTAAACTTGGAATTTAAGGATTATATTGAACTATCAGATTAAGTAGAAAGAGGCTTTCTTTCAGTGTGTTGTTTTGTTTTGTTTTCTGACCCTATAAAATGATCCTGTGAGTGCAAAACTGGGGTCCAAAGAACTCTTAACAACCTGGGTGGAAATATGGCTGAATCACTTTATAGACCAGGTACAGAGAGGTACAGGTCATCTGTGCGTCAAAACCCAGGTGCAATTAAACAAAACATCAATATTGCACAGACAGTAGTTTTTACTTGGCAAAAGCTCATATAAGACAAAAGGCAGAAGACACAGCATCCTGCCGCATGCATTGCAGGGAAGGTACGAAACATGAGGTCTACTTCAAAGAGACAACTAAGTGGTGTACCCATACTGTGGGGTGTACACACATGTTCATTAGTGCATATATGTACACCAAATGCTAACTAGTATGTTCCCCTCTTCTGGTGTCCCCCAGGGAATCTCCAGCTCACACTCTTATACGGAAGCATTTCTGTATAGAAAGGCAACAGTTAAATTCTGGAACAACTCCTTAAGTCAAAACTAAGATGAGCTTTTCTCTATTTCTTCTGCTGTCCGTTTATTTTTTTATTTCGAGACTGAACCCGTCTTTCTCCCTTGTTCCACACAACCACCATAGCTGCCAATCTTCCAGCTGGCTTCACTCTTCAAAGCCTCCAGATAGTATTGTCTAACTAATTGTATAGTTGTCTAGTGGAAGATGGCCTGTAATCATAGCAATAAGCCTGTCTGCCAGTGAGTGCCCCTTTTGTATTTGCAGGAAGAAGACAGTTGTATCCAGTAAGCATCTGAGTATTGACAAATGATAGTGTATTAGTTACAATTTTTGATCCCGTGACAAAATTCCTGAGGAAAAATGTCACAAGAGGAAGGATATGTTGTGGCCCAATGCGTGGTTGGCTGGTCCTACTGTCTTGGGGCCAGGGACGGACAGAACCTCGTGATTGGGGTGTATACAGCAGAGCAAAGCAAGCTTATAGCAGCTGAGAAGCATAAGGAGAGAGGAGGAGGAGCCCGGGCAGGACCCAAGCCAAGGACCCACCTCAGCCCCCCTATCCTGCTAGGTTTTACCCCCTGAAGTTTCCAGCACTTCCCAAAGTAGCAGCACCAGCTGAGGACTGAGTTCTCAACACAAGTCTGAAGAACATTACACATCCCAGACACAGCAGAGGGATTGCGGTCAGCTGTAGCACACCGCACTGCCCAGCTGCCCAGCTCTCTCTGTGACCAGATACTTTCAAAAAGCAATGAAGTGTCAAACCGTTAGGACCCTAGTTCCCCAAGTCCAATCTCATTCACTGGGCCACAAACTGGATTTTAGGAACCGTGCCTAACTTTGTATTCAACATGGAATCCCTAACTGGGTAGGCAGCCTGGCATGACATCATAGTTAATGTCATAATTATAATCTGCCTTCTAACAGTGGATATTTGAAGTAGCTCACTAAGAATAGAGCTCAGGTATCTTTGATGACAGTTGTCCCTGCTCCATCCAACAGAATGTCTGTCCTGATAGGAATGCCTTCATTGTGATACAACATAGGACTGTTGAATGGATTAATCTGGGGCCAGTGTGACTGGTATTACTTTGTTTTCCTTTATTTCATTTTACTTTTAACATCAAGAGTACTATTAGGACAAGTGAGACTATGAAGAGCTTTGAAACATTTAAGATGTTTAAACTATCATTTTGTAAAGCTTAAAAGGAGGATCACAGTCAGGCAGTGTGGTGCACACCTTTAATCCCTGCACTTGGGAGGCAGAGGCAGGCGGATCTCTGAGTTCAAGGTCAATTTGGGTTCTAGGACAGTTAGGGCTGCACAGGCAGGGGAGGGTAGGGAGGGGATTTCCTGTGTTGCCACTAGCTATCTTAACTGTCAAGCTGTTTTTCCTTCTCTAGATTCCATCACCCAACACAAGGTCTGTGACTTTAACAACTACCAACTGACACAATGAGACTGAGACATCTATGGTTGCTGTCTTCAACACCCAAGAATAACAACTCTGGAGAGAAGGAACCAGCATAGACCTTAAGGCTTGATGTCACATCTTACTTTATATGCTGTGGTTTTTATCTTGGAGTGCGTGTGTTTGTGTGTGTATGTGTTGCTAGAGATGAAATCCAAGGCTTGCTAAGTAAGCTCTACTGTTGAACTACATGGCCAGCTTTTATCTTTAAAACTCTTTTTATGTAACTTATTCATGACTCATTGTATTTCAGAGAAGGCTTAGCCAACACCAGTTGGGTTCTTTATACAGTACTAGTAATGATCATGATGAAAAGGTCATAGATCCTTTGTCTTCAAGATACTTGTTCCCAATTATAGAATGGAAATTGATTTAAATTGCTTTAGTCCTAAACAATCAAACAGCTCCCTAAACTCTAAATGCTGAGATTTTTTATTAGAGCATTGTGTCTAGATAGGAAAGACGATCATGGATTATTAAGATTACATTTATGTCCCTAGAGAAGCTTCTCAGAACAATTTAGGAAGACAGGTATGAACATTTTGTATACTGACACTATCTGCCTTCTGAATGGCTACCATTCAGCCTCTCCTGACTGCCCTAAGGTTTCCTAAGGAAAGTCAGCTACTGGGGTAGAGTTCTGTCAAAGGTGTTCAGCCCATGGCCCATGTGTCAAACTTGTTCAACGGTGCCTATGAATTTAGCTGATATAAAATTAAAATTATATTTAAAAGTATTATGAGATTTGTGTGTGTATACATTTCCCCCAACCCCAGAGGGGTTGTAACTCAATTGCACAATTGAATTCTTCCGTGTGAAGTCTCTAGATGACCCCGTTGTATTATAATGTGAAAAGGCAGGACATGCCGTCACCAGGTTGGTCACTCTTTAGTTTGTTGACATGGGGTCTCTCAGACTGGCCTGGACCTTGCAGACCTCCTCCTGTTGGCATCCCCTGTGTTGGGCTGTAGTCGTGTGCCACCATGTGTCATACTGCTCCGTCACTTAGCAGACACTGAGTCCCAGTAAGCTTGAAGATTCTGCTCAGCTCACTGTAGTTTTCTGTGTTACGATTGGTTGCTCATGTCCGCTGCTATTTCCAACTCAGTAAGCCTCAACTCCACTTCCAAAACCTTGTCATTTCCGAGATAAGCAATTAAATCATACAGTATGTGACTTTGTGGCATTGGCCTTGTTCCCTGTTTAAGTAATGCTCTCTGATGATTCATTCATGTCTTGTGGGTCAGTACATAAGTCCTTTTTGTTGCCAAACAGTATTGTATGGTATGGATACTTCACAGTTTTGCTCACAAATCCATAGCTTGAAGCCAAAGTAATGGTGTTAGAAAGTGGAGTTTGGAAGAAATGATCAGCTCATGGAGCCCCGATAAATAGATCAGTGCCTTATGAAAGAAACTCGAGAAAGCTCTCGAATCACATGAAGACGCAGTAAGAAGATATCTCAGCAGCAGGAAGCGGACAGGCCTCCCTAGACACTGAATCTGCCAATGTTTTGATCTTGCGCTTCTAGGGCTCACCTCTGAGGACATTTCCCACGTGAAATGACTCTAGATCCCACTGTGACATCAACACCACCAGGCTGAGATCACAGAACATACTAGAGTATGTCAGTAGGACTGGATTTACTCAGTGTTTGGCGTTCCTGAGAGGAAACTGATTTACCTCCCCCTCCCTGCTTCCTAAAATAAAATGTGTAAAATAAGGGGATTGCCAACCATGCATCCTATTAGGTACAAAGATAGAAATATGAAACAGAAACTCAGGAGCTGGTTTATATTGACCAATTTGGAGACAAGAAATACTGGGGAGACAGTTGAGAGGACGGCACTGGCCAATGACACAGTGCTGCTGGGAAAACAGGGATTTAGTAGAATCTAGAAGACTGTAAATCAATGTTCCATTTACTTCCCATGGAAAATAATGATTTCATGTAGTCTCGAGACCTTCCTGCCCAATGTCAGCAGTAATACCAGCCATAGTGGTCTTTACCAGAGCCCCACCACACACAGACCAGACCAGGATACCCTCACCCCCACCCCACAAATGACTTGACCTAGATAACTTATGTACCATGAACATTGGAGTGTACCGGTTCTGCTGGTCATTGGGAAAGTTCCAGCACCCAGTCTGCATGAGAGAACACCCAGGTCATGAGAGAGACAAAGCATCGTCACGAGAAGCAAAGGAAGGTAAGGATGTTGACTGCAAAGAAGATGAGAGCCAAACCAAGACAGAAGGGAAATGTATAAATCCACAGTCGTGAAGTTTTACGGCTTGTGTCATTCTATAAGGTATTCCCATGCAGGCTAACAGCTTCAGGTCAGCATCCAACGAGAGCTGCTGTCCCCTCTTTCTTTGCCTGTGTATATCCATTAAGAGTTTGTTATTTTGTTGCACACAGCAAGTGGTGATTCCTTGCTTCCTTATGTGACCTCAGGCAGACCTGGCTGATTAAATCTGTGACCCACTGACCTCAGTCTCCAAATCTTTCAGTCGACTCCCACTCCCTGCAGCTCAGGGGTCCTGAAACCCCACCCCTCTAATATGTGGTTGACCTCTCTAGTGACCAGCCCCAACTAGAATCAGTCTAGGAGTCACCATGAGGAGGCCCTCCAGCATGCCTGTGGGGTACCTCAATTTCCTTCTTGGTTGATTTCCTCCACAGTGAATATATTAAACTTGTTGAATTGCCCATAACCTCTTTATACCATGATTTCTAATGGTAATGGTTGTATTGGATAGATTTACTTTTTTTCTTGATACGTTTTTGAGATTCTGGAACTGAAGTTACTTTCATGCATCAGAATAGATATAAAAGCCTAAAGATGAGCATCTCTTATCTCCTTGCCCATCATAAACCATAGCTCGATCATGCGAAGACAGCAATTTCCCCTATCTCAAAAAAAAAAAAAAAAAGAAAAAAGATAACAATTTCAAGTGACCCACCAACACAGACAAGTCTGGACGTGTGTACCTGTACACTGTTGATAAATTGGCACGTGTCTTGATTTGTGCATGTGGAAATCAAACTCCTGCACGCTACACAAGCACTCTAGCATTAAGCTACATCCCCAGCCTTTGACACGATGGCTTGAGAAAGCAATCTGTTGATCTCTGTGGAAACAAAGGTATTTATGTCCTGGATCCATGTGGTTTAATGTTAATAAAATCTGCGAAGGGTAGGAAAGTTGTATGTATCCAGTTATTGACTTACTTTCCTGTTACTGTGGTAAAATAACTCTTGACAATCAATTTTAGGGAACAAGAGTGTATAGTCCAGAATGGTGAGAAGTCAAGACAGCAGAGCCTGAAGCAGCTGGCTGGCCACGTCACCCCATGCATAATGAGGAGCAGGGAGTAGTGAGTGCCTACTGCTGCTTCCCCACGCATACAGTCCAGCCACAGTGGAGAGCATCTAATGACGATGACCCGCACAGGCACATCCCCCAATCCAGCTCCCAGGTGATCCCAGAGTCTGTCAAGTTGACACCACTCACCGTGCACCGAGGATGTTCGTTACAGCAACACTTACCGTGAAGCACTGAAACAAAATGGATGCCCAGCAAAAGGAAACAGTGTTTTTAATTATTAGAAATCAGTCTGGTGGAATGTCAAGTAGCACTTATAATTAGGAAAAACAGTACATTGAAAGAAATATTTACAATATGAATTAAAACTACAAAATTATATAATTCTACCAGAGTCCACCATGCCAGCCAAGTGTATATACACTGAACAGTGACATTCTAGGACGATAGCATGGAGAAATGATTTAAGTAAAACAAACCATGGTTGATTGTTATGGTTCTTGCTGATGCTACAATGTTTGTCCAGTAATACTTGTGGTGATTTCAAAATGCAAAATTCAGGCAACCTGCAGTTAAGACCAAAGCTCTCGGGCTCCAGGAAGGAGGAAAGAACTGAAAATAGATGTCAACAGAGCCAAGTCTCTTTTGGAGCCCTCGGGAGAAGCCATTAACCTGCATTTTTCCCTGCATGAGAGTCCCCCACCCCTGCCCCCGGCCTTTCTTCCACCTTAGTTATGTGAGGTAGTGTCTTCGCCTGTTCCCGCCACTCTCATTCTCTTTCCCAGTCCCCGTTACCTTCAACTGAGGCATGATTACATGGACAGCCCACATAACCCAGGATATTGCCTTTATTCCAAAGTCAGCTGAGTACCCCGCTTTCCCATCTAGCTCTGCAAAGCACATTGGGGGCGGGTCAGGACAGGGGTGTCTTGACAAGAGCCCGCTTCTGCCTCCTGCACTCACTACGCCTCATCTCCCCGCATGAAAACCAAAACCCCTCCAAAGAGCCATTTTCTGACACGTCATCCCTGTCCCTTCAACTGGTGAAATCACCATTGCCACCTGCCCTGATGTCTAAACAGCCTGGGGTATGAGGCTGGGAGACATACCCTTGTGGGAAAGGGAGCCAGGGCTCTGAGGGCTTATTATTCTGAGTTATCTCCACCCGAAACAACTCGTGAGTATTCCTAGCACAGATGAGAAAAATGTCTACTACACAGCCCTGAGTCCAGACAATGGAGACAGTAGATAATTTATTCAGTTATTATACGCTCACCAATCATTGGGTTTAATTAATATCAGGCTGCAACGTCTATCTTAAGAGTATATGCGGTTGCAGAGTGTTAAATTCCCTGCTCTCAATGTTGCCGCTTTCCCTAATTTAAAGCTGTGAAAGTTTTACGTGTGCCAAGAAGACAGTATCTAGTTGTCTCACTCTAATATTTGAACTGTTAACTGAAAGACAGTAATTAAAATTATTGACCTGAAACTAAACAAGAGCACACACATATTCCACAGGCTAAACTAATATTTTATTTGGTACAAGTTCCCAGCTCAAGCGTTCCTATTTTCCCAAAGCCTTAAGACCTTCCAGGGGCGAAGCTCCACCTAGAATTCGAAGATACTGGCAGCTGCTGCTTTATTAATCTGGTTTCAATTTTTTAAGTATTTGGATTCACGGCTTATCTATGGGAACAAATGATTGTTCTATCTTGAAGAGTCCAGAGGGAAGATTTACTGAGAAAGTTAACTTCATATCCCCTTCTGTAGGCCAGCCAGCGCAATCCCAGCCAAAGCTAAGGAGAGGACTGGCAGGGAGGAACTCCCTCGTGGGCTGGGCCAGCATCCACAGGGGAGAGGAGAGAGCTCTATCAGTCAGTGGACTGGGCCAGGAAGAGCTAAAGAAGAGGAGGCTGCCAGACCTCAGAGCTCAACACCAAGAGCAGCCTATCAGCTAGAGGGGGGCGCTCGGCCAGCAACGTGAAACCCAATCATTAAACTATTGGGAGCCAGTTAGTGGAGGAAAGAGGAGGACTGTCTGTCCTGAGTGTGAAGTTGTGGGTGGCAGGAGCAACGCAAGGGTTCTGACTCAGGAGACCACAAGCCTTGTTCCAAAAGCAGAACAAGGATGCTATGTGGGACAGGGCCAGTAGCACAGAAGGAGCTAGAAGGCCCAAGACAGATCTCCTTTCTCAGGGCGATGAAAAGCTGTCACCTTGGCTTGTGGCCAGAAACTCAGAAGGGACTGCACAGCAGCCTTCCACCATGATCAGATCTTACAGACAAACTTGAATATTTTAAATTATGTCATTTTTCATGAGAAAGGCCACCACAGCCCTAGTTAAAGGCTGCTTTAACTAACTGAGCCCAAATTAGACCTTAACTCTTAGCATTGTCATGCGCAGGTGTTCTCAACAGTGCCTTCTTACGAATATCTAAGGTTGGTTCACATCAAACAAATAAGAATATTTACTGAGCACTTATTCTGTATCAGCAGCAGGAGGACAACACTGCAGTCAGAGGGCTAATGATGGCCTCGAAGGGTGATGGCCTCGAAAGGGCTGGACACATCTGAGATGGCGTGTGGCATGTTGAGCCGAGACCAGCAGGAGGCACAAGCTAGTTCTATAGAGAAAGGGATGGGTTTAGAAAATGCTTCCAGTAGGGATGGGGACCTGCTTGGTTTTACAAGAAGCATAGGACTGCAGAGGGAGAAGCTGGGCCCTGGGAGTAGCTGAGAGAGACAGTGGGCTTTAGCATGGCCGGAGAGTCAAGGAGCCTATGGAGAGGGACCAGGAAGACACCAGATTCCCCTGGCAGAGTTCATAGAAGAGGGGAAAGGCTTGCTTTAGCTTGGCTGGTGTGTCACGGATGGAATGTGTGAAAATGAAGGAAGCTTTTAGAGCCTTATGGTCTACCACCAAGAGAGCCAGATGCTTCCAAAAGAAAAAAATCGCAAACGAATAAGCCAGGCATGGTGCCCCGCACCTGTAATCTCAATACCAGAGAGGCTGAAACAGAAGGGTTGACATCAGTTTGAGGTGAGCCTGGCATACATAGTGAGATACTGTCTCCAAAAGCCCAAATTAATTATTAGCAGAAAAGAACAAATCGCAAAGGTATTAGAGAAAGCAGTATCGCCTGAAGGTGGGAAGGGGAGATGGAGCATAGGAGTTCCTGGGGGAGGGGGGACAGTGCTAAAAACTATAACTCAAGAATATTTTATGAGCCAGGCAGTGGTAGTGCACGCCTTTAACCCCAACACTTGGGAGGCAGAGGCAGGCAGATTTCTGAGTTCACGGCTAGCCTGGTAGAGTAAGTTCCAGGACAGCCAGGGCTACACAGAGAATCCCTGTCTCGAAAATAATAATAATAATAATAATAATAATAATAATAATATTTTACTGAATTACAAAAGATTGGAGATGCTACATTTTAAAAATATGTCACATGCCTGGGAATATAAACTCAAAACAAATAGAGTCCTAAGATTTAAAAAGAAAAAGAAAAAAATATCCTTGGGCCATTGAGATAACTAGCTGTAGGGCACTGTCTGATTAAATAACAGTAGCCCTTTCCTGTCCTGTTGGTGAAGAGCCTGGATGTGTAAAACCCAGGTGTTGGTTTCACCTCTGTCCTAGGCTTGCTGATGCGGTCCTCTCCCTGTATGTGAAAGCCTGGTGTCAACAGTCATAATGGACTAGGATTCCTATGTCCCTAATCCCACCTTAAAGTCCCTGTTTCCAGAATCCATCAAGGTCAGTGTCTGGATTTGATTTAGATGTATAACATTATGAACGCATGCGTGTATATGGACAGTTAATAGACATTCATTATATAGTAAGAAGCATGTGGCATATAAGAACTAAAATGTTTTGTAATGATGCATAACGTAAGAAAGTGAAATAATGTTATTTAAGATCTTTCAAAGAACTCAAAACCTAAAATTTTATATTTAAAAGCTAATCTTTAAGCAAATAGGACATGGCAAACTCCTAACTGAATGCCAGGACACAGGACTGTTGTTGCCACGGGTCTCGGAGGAAGAGTCCAAACTGGAGGGAAGAGGAAGGAAGACTCAGGAATGTGCACAGCAATAAAACATCTTCAGAGTTCACAACAGTGGCAAAGCTGGTGTGATTGTCCTTAGCATCCCGCATTGTGGAATATGCACACACAGCAGTCAAGGAAATTCTCCGTTATCTCCTGTCTCTGAGAATTGGAATCTCAAGTGTGGGGGAAAGAGGTCCCAATATGATGAAGAAGACAAGTTTTATAAACTCTGATTTGAACCAAACTCATGACACATTTACAGCGTATGTATAAACTGTTCCACATATATATATATATATATAACAAGAAACACATGTAATTCCTAGCTTTGTCCACACACTGAATGTTCCTCAGTGCCCAAGTTGTAGTTCTAAAGCACTATTTCTAAATAAAACAAAAGCAAGACTTCTGTCTTTTTTTAAATTTTTTTTTAAATTGGATATTTTATTTATTTACATTTCAAATGTTAACCCCTTTCTGGGTTTGCCACCCTCCCAGAAACCCCCTATCCCATTCTCCTTCCCCCTGCTTCTATAAGGATGTTCCTCCACCCACCCCATTCCCACCTCCACTTGCTAAGAGTTAAGGTAAGTTTGGAACATGTCACAACAGACAGAAAGCCATCACAGACTGCTGGGTGATAGCTAAAAAGTTCACAGACCTGCTGAGAGGCTCCTTCCAGGTGAGGCGAAGCATCTTGTGCTTCATGATACTGTAATATTTTCCAGCTCCTTCAATAATGTTTCTTGGTAGTGCACCTGCCTAGCATTTGCAAGAACCAAGGTTCAGTCACCCACAGCGGGTGGGGGAGGCCCAGTACCAATGGCAGCCTAAATCCCAACAAAAGAAAAGAATCAGGCAGCATACCTCTAAGAGTCTTGACCAAGGTCTTGAATCTGAATAAGATCTCAGCACCGCTTTCCAGGAAACCCAGAGAAGCAGCAATGATCCTGAAGAATATTTAAAATATCACCCAAATAAGGACACATCTTCCTAGAATCGAGAAATGGCTACATTATGCCAAGCAAGATAGTAAAAAGTGAACTCACATATAGCTGTCTTTTAGTCATATTACATATCATCAAAGACAAAGTGAAAAAACACCAGAATTAGGCTGATGTATTCCTCTAATAACGTGAACAGAGAGAGAATGGATCCCTTCAATGTACTAGACAGTATATATTCATAGATCTGGAATTGTAAATCTAATGTTAGTCACTTCTAAACATGAGGTGAAAAAGACATTTTCAGATAAGTGAAAGATAACCATTAACTTTTTTCTTTGTGTATACATATATGCGTGCCCTTGCAGCCATATATGTGCATGCATCTATGAGCATGCACGTGTATACCCGTGCATATGGAAGCCAGGCATTGATCTTGGGTGTCTCCCTCGATTCCTCTCCGCCTTATTTTCTGAGACCTGAATGTGGAGCTCACCGATTAGCCAGTGTGACTGTCCTGCAAGCCCCTGGGGGATCCCCCTGTCTCCACATTGTCTGTTTTAAGACATCTCAGCACCATGTATAACTTCAGACTATGAAGTAGATGTTGAGATTATAAAAAGATAAAGGGGTATAAGAATATGTTCTATGGGGGTGTGGTGAGGTGTGGGGGAAAAGGGGTGCCTCAGGGAGCCCATGCCAAGGCAACCCTTCCCACTGAGGGACCAGCCACACGACTGTATGGTATATATAGTATATAGTGTATAGTACATAGTATATAGTTTATTCAGGGCATGGGGAGAGGGGTTAAGAGGATAGTAGAGGCAGAGAAAGGCAGAGAGAAGGAGAGAGTAAAGAAGCAGAGGCCGGCCATAACCACGTGGCAAGAGGGAAGAAGGAAAAGGGTGAGAGAAGATTCCAAGAGGGCAAGATAGAAGCTAACTGGAAACAGGAGTAAGAGGGGGGAGGGGCAAACAGCCCCTTTTACAGTGGGCCCAGGCCTACCTGACTGTTGCCAGGCAACTGTGCAGTAGAGTTCAGACAGAATGCTAACAGTAGATGTAAAGGAATATAAAGAAATAAGGCATATATCTTCAAACTTTATAAAGATAAATGAAGGATACACAAAAGCAGATCAACGAATATTCAATGTGGCCCTGAAGCAAGGAAAGACGTGAGATGCTGTGAGGTTTTCCCTGCGGGCACAGGATGATGTTGGACTGCAAGGAAGAGCACGTGGCTGGTGTTTTGATAGTCTCAGTTGGAGAAAAAAAAAAGATAATTCTTCCTACTGCAGCGCATGTGTGTGCGTGTTCCCTTCAGCCCTTTCTCTGCTCTAATTTTGGCAAACAACTTGTTTTTACCTCCTGGACAGTGAGCTTCACAAGAGGTTCCTATTTCTCTGGCTCCAGTGAACAGCCACAAGGCGTCCCCATGAATGTTGGAATCTTCTGGCGGGCTGGATGCTACAGTTGCTGACAGACCACCTCTAGACTCTCTGAGTAGAGCAATCTGGAAAAGAAAACAACAAACAAACCAACTCACATCTCGCTAGTTAAAAAAAATGCCATTGGTCCCCAAATTATAGTGTGCTATATGAGTTTAGGAGGCAGGCATTTGGAAGTCTACAAGAACCCTATCAGAACTGGTATTTGCTTTCTGAACTGAACTGACCGTTATATAACTTATTGTCTATAGTATAATTGAGATATAGTAAAGAATGCAGTAGATTATCCATGTTTTCAAACGTTTTCAGAGCAGACCTAGACCACAGGGTACTCAGCAATTCACCTAGACTTTAAATCCCTGAGACTTTGTCCCAAGCCAGCCCCTGGCCAAAGCAAGGGTATGAGACTGAGCAGCCCAGCTCCACAGGGTGGATACTGTGTGGAGGGGAGGAGGCCTCAAGGCCTCCCCCCCCCGCCCAGGAAGCATGCCTTAACTATGCAGCACTGCTGTAACCTGTAGAGGGTCCAGGAAAAGGAAGAGGCCAGGGAACAGGGTAGCTGGCTGGCTTGTAGGCCAGCCTGTCCTCAGGGCGATGAAGGAGCCCAGAGGGTCAGATGCTCATGTATTGGAAGAGGAGGACCCATGACCCATACAGGACAGCCCACTGGTGCTAGAGCCCTGAAGATTGTGAGGGACTGATATTTATTTCCACCTTCTCCACCACTCACCATCTACCCTGGGTTCAAATTTCCATGACAATATTCCATGTTTAGTTTAGTGCTCCCAATCTCAAGGCCGTTCCTATTTTCGATGGAGCTAGAGTGATATGGTTTGGGGAGCAGGAGGGAGGACTAAGAAATGGAATCAGCCATAGTGACTGTAGAGAGAAGAAAAACCCATAAGTAATGGATCTGGGGAAGAATCGGGCTCCCCAAAGAAAGAGGAAAGTGGTTCAGGATCTGGTGCCTGAGGTCAGTGAGTAGGATGTGGACGAGAAGGCTGTCTGCTAAGGAGGCACAGGCTTTGAGTTCAGGTCTTCTCCATGATATCCAGGAAGTTCTTGTAGCTTTGGGCATGCTAGATCTGAAGTGACATAGATTCCTGTTCTGCTCGCCTCCAAGGAGGTATACAGTAATCCTAAACATCTGAATTGTGCTGAGTCCCTAGCTCTAGGGCACTCCAGAACTGGGCTAGGGAGGTTAGTTACCAAAACAGCGTCCTCCAAAGAAGGTGCCAGCCAATGCCCTCCACAGAGGCAAAGAAGGGGATCTTTGGGGGCGGATGTTTGTAGCAGTGGGCCCAAGCATCTTGCACTGGGGTGTCCACTGTATATGGCAAATCAACCAGTCAAGATGGCATTGTGACCCCCAGGCTGTCTCAGCTCACCCAACTCCAGAGCTCTAGTCACTAGGGGTAGAGACGGGAAAGATGAGCCTGCTGCAGGAGTGGACTTGGGGGGGGGGGTAGCTGTACCACTGCTGCAGAGCTGCATTGAGAGCCAGTCGACAAGCGCTTTGGTCTGAACCCCTGGCCTCTTCTCTGTGTATTCATACAGTCCCAGCACGGTAAGCTATTCTCACCCAACTTGCTAATCTCTGTGGCGTCTAAGGCAGTGGTAAGTGACCGCACACCACCCCAGAGGTTGGCTTCTTTTTCAGTTTCAAGACATCAGTGGGTAAAAGAGAGTTGAGTGGAAGCATTTATGTCTCCCTGTAGCTTCATATTCATACCGTGCCCAAGCAGCAGCATCTGTCAGTGGCACGAGAGTGTTCTCTGTGGTTCTAAAAAGGAAACACAGAGATCCCGTGGCTTGGCTTTCACTGGTTTCAGTTATCCACCATCAGCCATGATCTAAAAATATTAGGGGAAATTTCTAGAAATAACAAGATTTAAATCCCATACCATTCTAAGCAGTATACAAAAATCTCCCATCATCCCACGCTGCCCCAACCAGGGCAAGAATTATGCTCTTGGACCAGCGTATCCTTGTTGTATACACCTCCTGCCTGTCAATCACCCAGTAGCTCTCAATTATGAGATCGACTCCTGTGATGTGATAGTGGTGTGTTTAAAGAACCCTTGTATGGTAACCTAATGATATATCATTTGCCTTGTGTAAATATTTCTCCATCTCACATCCTCATAAGAAGGAGGAATACAGTATATAAATACACTAATGGAGGAGCCAGTGATGCCTTGTGAAGGCGCTTACTGCCTAGCTTGCCCTCCTTTCCATTCCTGAGACCCACATGGTGAGAGGAGAGAACCAATTGCCCACAATTGTTCTCTGGAAGCTCGAGAGATGACTCAAAAGCATTTCCTATTCTTGTTGAGAACCCAGGTTTAGTTCCCAGCACCCACATGGCAGCTTACAACTATCTGTAAGTTCGGTTCCAGAGGATGTGACACCACCCTCTCTGGCTTCCATGGGTACCAAGGCATTCATTCACATGTCGCACTTAAATACAAGCAGTCAAAAGCTCATACACGTAAGATAAAAACAAGTACTTTTTTGATAAAATTGTTCTCTGACCTGTACACACACACACAGACACACATAAAGGTTTTCAAAATATATTTGAGATTATGTGACTTACAGCATTTTGTTATACTTATTCTAGTTTATCATTAATCTCTTCTGTGCCCAGTTTACAGATTAGATATTCTCGTGGATGTATGTGTATAGTTAAAGGCGGTGTGTGAAGGTTACAGACTGACTGTGGTATTGGTCATCCAGTGAGCTCTCAGTTCTGGAGATAGAGTACGAAGGGCATCAATGATGGGGAAAGCAGATTTCGGCTCACCCTTACTCACTCTTCGCCCCCCTTGGAAGAAAGGTAACATGTGGATCAGGAACATCCAGCTATCAGGGAGAGGATACGCCATTCCTTCCCTCCCACGCTAGGCCCCACACTAGCTTTGCTAACTTCAAAGAACCATCCAGGAAGAATGGCGAAGCCAGCTTTGTGTCTCAGGTACCATGCCCACTCTATGCAAGCCTCCTCTTCCCACTTCCCCTGCTGCAGCCCCACCACATTCTGCCTCAGGGCTCTTCCCTGTTTAGGCTGGCTGGGAGAGTACAGATCTGTTCGCAGGTCAGAGCTCCATTCCTTGGCCGTCTTCATTAATGTTCTGGGGCAATAGTTCACCTGAGGGCAGATGATCTTTTCAGATTATTACCACAGATGGAAGAATTTGGGGACTCCATAATGAGGGCATTCCCTGAACACCTCCTTGAGCCCATAGAGCTAGAGGTTTCGAACAAACACAGGTCTGCTATTTGGGTTGGTAACTCACCCAAAGATCATCCCCTTCTCAGAGATAGTGGGGAAATTCTGATTCATCTGAGTGATTCCAAAGTCCACGTTCTTCCTAGACATGCCTCCGAAAGGCTTTCCATAGACCAGTTCCCACCACTCCATAGTATCTGGCCTCCTGCCTCAATGCCACATCCTCAATGAAACCAATGTATAGACTGTGCTGCAGCCACCCACCCTTCCCCATCACCCTAGGGATATCTCTGTGACAGTACGCATGTGCAGGAGGGAACATGCCTTGGCACCAAAACTATACCCCTACAAATCCAAACTATTCCAGCCCCAAGCAGTCCCTGCATCTAGAATGCAATTTCCTTTTCAAAATACCTCCTGAAGTAACTTGCCAGCAGGCAACAATTAAACCTCAGTAACTAATAGAGACTTGGAGGGAGACAGGGAGCCAGGCAGACTCAGCCCAATTCAATACATTTACTTTCTACCATGTGATTCGGTCAAAATGAAATGCTAGCTTTGAGGTTGCATAGAATTAACAAGTAACAAATGCTTACTCTGCCTAACAAGATAAGCTGCCCCCTGGGGACAAACATAATAGATGAATTAAACACTATAGCTGCATACTTTAAATGAAATGGACAAAACTTTTTCCAAGCCATGAATAGAGGCAAATAAATGGTAATAGAGGGTAGACTTGGGAAACGTTAAAGTTGTGTCAAGGACTCCACGTCCCATCTAAATTGGATTGTGCTAATACAATCAGAGGTGCAGGAACAGAGAGGGGGGTGCGGTGGGGGAACTGTGCAGGCCCACAGTGGGAGCTCAGCCTGCAAGGAGCATGCCCCTGTGTTTATTACATTCCCACTTAATAAAGCTTCTGCTCAGTGACATGGCCAGAGACAGGACCAGCAGAGTTCTCAGAATTCCACGGTTAATGTGGTCAACCAGAAACACTTTAGTAAATACATTGTACCAAGAAGAGGATCCTCCTAGATTAACAGATGTCAGCTTCATCAGAATAGCTGGAACCCCGCTCTCATGAACCCCCCCCCCCAAGATTGGGCTTGTCAATTGTCTGAGAAAGGAGCAGGGAGGTTTTGGACCCTCATCTGAGATTCCCTTCTGCACTTCCCGGGCATTTGTGTGAAATTCTGCCCCAGTCACACATGGCTTCGTGCTCCCTGGGTGCTGGTGTGTACAGGCTGTAGAAGGGTAACTGAAGGAAGAAGTCCCTCTCTGCATCCCATGGCTCTCCATCATTATCTGCACTGGGGCTTCCTGGTAACATGGCTGCTTTGGGACCACCCACGATCCTGTAAGTAATCCCTCACTCACACTCTGTAAATAAGCCCAATACACTCTTTAGTCCCTCAAGTTGTACTCTAGGGGGAACAGCACTTTGGTGTTGTTTGTGCTCTACAAGAAGGGGGTAGACCTTTGTCTATCTCCACAGCGGATCTTCTCAGCTTCCTGCCCCTGCTGCCTGACTACCCTGCAATCATGAACATCTAATCTTCTGGAATCGTAAGCCAAAGTAAATTCCCCCTTAGGTTGTTTTGGTCTTGGTACTTTATCCCAGCACCGGTACATACAAGGGCCAATAGGACTGACTCACTGCCTAGCCTGGATTAGAGGGAAAACAGATGGAGAGAGGGATTGGCTTTATCTTCCTAAGTAGTAAGATGAGACAAGGAGGCTGGGGAGAAAGGTCATGGATTTAGCTAGACACAGTGATAATAATATAATAATATTATAATAGTGATAATAGTGACACTTAGAAGCGGAGGCAGGAGGATTATAAATTAAGAGAAAACCTGGGCTGCATGGAGAGTTAAGGACATACTGGTTTATACAGAGAGATTTTGTATTTAAAAAAAAAAAAAAAGGCAGCACATTTGCCAGTCCAGGTGTGTAACGTGCAGCAATCACAGCTAGCCATCTGGAAGTCAACGGCGACACCAGGATACCCACCCTGGGCCTGGGCACCTGGAAGTCCCCTCCTAGCTAGGTGACTGAGACTGTGAAGGTTGCTATTGACATAGGGTAACGCCACACTGACTGCGCCCAGGTGTACCAGAATGGGAAGCAGGTGGGAGTGGCCCTCCGGATGGTGGAGCGCCAGGATCTCTTCACCGTCAGCAAGCTGTGGTGCACGGTCCACGACAAGAGCGTGGTGAAGCCTGCCAGAAGACACTCAGCGGCCTGCAGCTGGCTCTCTACCTTAGTCACTGGACAACGGGCTTCAAGCCTGGGCCCGACTATTTCCCACTGGAGGCATCAGGAAACGTGATTCCTAGCGACCCAGATTTCGTGGACACTTAGACGGCTATGGAACAACTAGTGGATGAAGGTTTGGTAAAAAGCAATTGGTGTCTCCAACTTCAACCCTCTTCAGATTGAGAGGATCTTGAACAAACCTGCCTTAAAATGTAAGCCTGAGGTTAACTAGATCGAGCGCTACCCATACCTAACTCAGGAGAATCTGAATGAGTACTGCCACTGCAGAGGCACCATCGTAACTGAATACAGTCCCCTGGGTTCTCCTGACAGGCCCTGGGCCAAGCCTGAAGACCCGTCTCTCCTGGAGGATCCCAGGATCAAGGCGATTGCAGTCACGTACAGTAAAACTGCAGCCCAGGTGCTGATCCAGTTCTCCGGTTCAGAGGAACTTGGTAGTGACCCCCCAAGTCTGTGACACCAGCACACGATGCTGAGAACTTTGACTTTGAGCTGAGCAGCAAGGACATGACCACTCTACTCGGCTACAACAGGAACTGGAGGTGTGTGTCTTGATGAGCTATGTCAAACAGGAGGATGACCCCTTCCACTCAGAAGTCTGAAGCTTCAGCGGACGGATCCATGTTCCTCCCCAAGGATGTATACCTGTTCTGTCTGCCTTATCTGCCCTTGCAAGTGTCCTGAGTGCTGTGTCCCTCTGCCCTGGGTGACACCTTGCAAACCAGATGGTGAGAGTTTGTTAGTCTGACATAGAATCTGGAGGGCAGTACCAGGAGCTGAGGTGTTTCTTCCAGCCTTTCTTGGTCTTTCTTCTTACCCACCTGGAGGACTTTTAACACAAGTACCCTTTCCAACCAAAGAGAAGCAAGACTTAGAGCCCAAGTCCTGCCACTAACTCTTAAATGTGAGTGCTTAGAACCGTGATCCTTTGGGTCAGACTTCTCCTTGCCTCAAATAAAAACTGCCTCAAATAAAAAGAAAGAAAGAAAGAAAGAAAGAAAGAAAGAAAGAAAGAAAGAAAGAAAGAAAGAAAGAAAGAAAGAAAGAAAGAAAGAAAGAAAGGAAGGAAGGAAGGAAGGAAGGAAGGAAGGAAGGAAGGAAGGAAGGAAGGAAGAAAGGAAGGAAGGAAGGAAGAAAGGAAGAAACAAAGAAACAAAGAAAGAAAGCCTGAACAGGCCACATCTTTTCTTGCACACCTCTTGCATATGCCAGGCCTTGACTTTGCGCAGGAGCACTGGGAGGGAGGGAAAGGGAGAAAACCATGAGTTAGAATTTCCACTGGGTACATCTTCTGACCCTGCCAGAGTTCTAGTAAAGATCTTCAGGAGGAACGGGGCGGGATGTTGTGAAAGGGTATCTTCATGCCAGTCAAACCTTGTTGCAAAAGTGTGCAACTTTCAAGGAAACATGAGAAGCCAAGATCCACGTGCCCTGCTTAGAAGCCTGAAGGTATTACTGGGCTCTATCTGATAAAAGCCTCAGTTTCCCCAGGATCTCAAGGCACGCTGGGCTTCTATCTCAAGGTCATTCACCAGAACCCACAAGAGAGCTTTCCTTCCCGGCAACTGACTCCTTCCGCCACAGGCATGAGGACCCCTCACTAGATTCCTTAGCAGAGAACTTCATGTTTCTCTGAAGAAGATGCCATGGCGTTGTGACCTGAGCATCACAGACACTGGGATTCTACTGTTCTGCCTTTGTGTGCAGTCAATAGATAGTTCTTGTGGGCCTCCAAATACTCAGCTCTGTTCCAGCTCCTGCTGTGGAATGGAAACCAGCTCCTTCTGGCTTCCCGGAAACCACGTGGCTTCAACAAGACAAGGCAAGACTGCTGGGAACATACCAGGGTGGCCACAGGAAACAAGTGCTTTATAACGGAAGGGCAATGGCGTCAGAGGCGACATAAGACAGCATGTAACTGAGGTCACTAGGAGACAAACGGAGGACCGATGCTATTGGGGGTTTTCAGGAAGACAGTAAAGAAGCTATCCCAGCCTAAAAGGGTGTGAGGCTGACAGGTACAGGAGGAGGCTGACATGTTCTTATGTGACACCAACCCAGGCAGAAGAAAAGGGAGCTGTAGCTGAAAGATGTGTTTGCATGCTCAGGGTCTGACCTTACTGTCCAACCCATGCAGAAAGGAGCTGACTAGATTGTGAAAGGCCTACTTGATTGGCACAAGTAATAGTCATAAGTGGACACTTGTAAAATCCCAGCTGTTACCTGCAACGTGATGTCTGGCTGTGTCCTTGTGATATCTGGCTGTGTCCCCATGGCTGTACTCACCCATTCTTACTCATCTCAAGATTTTCTGTTCCGTCCACGTCCACATTGTTCTTGACGTTTGAGTTTTCCTTTGTTTAGAACGGCACTCATTCTTAGTATGCTAATATCTCAAGGAAACCTCTGATCCTGGCTGGCAAGACATCCCCCCACCTCATTTCAATACCGACCTTACACAGGAATGTCAAGTACTCTAGCAGTGACCTTTAACCTGGTCTCTGTGCCCCTAGCAGGGACATATTAAGAAACAAGCACACAAATTCCTCAGGTCCACTGGTTATAGCGTTTGTACAAACCCCATGCTCTGTGTTCAAGGCCTCAGCGGGGCATGCTGGTCTGGCCTGGGCAAGGCTGGAAACCTGTTGAGACCTCAGAAGAAGATGTAAAGGCTGTTCTGTTGTTTGAGAGGTTGGGAGAGAGAATTCTGTTGGTAAAATATTTGCCATCCAAGCGTGCAGAGCAGAGTCCCCATCTCCATAAAAAGTCAGGTACAGCAAATGTCTAAAAACCCAGAACAAGACAGGTGGAGACGAGCCACCCAGGCTAGCTGAGTCTGTGAGAGCAAGGCTCTATGAAACTCTGTTGCAAAGACAATATATGAAGCAATTGAAGAAGCACCCAACCTCAACCTGGCTTACACACCTTACACACATGTGCATACACAGGCACATGCCACATACATGCCACACATACACAATAACAGCACACACACATGCACACAGGTATATACCACACACACCCATTAACACACATATACACAACGCACAGAGCACACACACACACACACACACCACACACAGAGTAATGTTTGGAGTACTTTTTTCCCAGCCTTCCTTTTATCCAGATGATGGGCCAGTGTCAGAAGCTCACTGCTGGTATCTGGATCTCATAAGCCCGGTTCCATCCCCTCTTGTCGTTAGAAATCCCACATGCCACAGGCAGTCTCCCACTCAGAGGCAGCCTGCAAACTTAAGACATTCAAGTGGCAATTCCGTAACCAGAGAAAGTTGCTCTTTTAATAGAACAAACCTATGTTTTTCAGTTACAATGAATTTGTTGCCCCTTCCATAGTTGCTCCAGTGAGTCTCTGGTTATCACAGCCATGGAGAGACAGCTGATCAGTCTTCACTGTGGGGTAAAAGCAGCGGCATTTCAAGATTTCTGGTTTCACCCTTTTAACCCAAAGACTAACTATAAATAGACCCGAAGTCTGGGGTTTCCATGGCTGAGTGCTGCTATAAATAGCTTTAGACATTTTCCCACTTCATGCTTTCTAAAAGAACATTCTCTACTTCCCTTCTTGGATAACCTCTGGGAATAGAGCAAGACCACATTCAGAAGTTATTACGGGGGCTTGACAGAACGCCTAAGGAGCCCAACAGCAGCCGCTAGCGCCCCTCAGATAATAAAAACAAACCTAGGACTAAAAGGATTCCATAAGTGTGTGCAGTTAAACAGATACTCCATGTAAACATATTCTGAAAAAGACATTTTCAAAGTAAGCAAGCTGTTAATATGTTTGCCCATGTCCTCATGCCCCTGGGAATTGCCTTCTAAAACACAAAGTTAAGCCTAACTTATCACTCATCAGTTCTGAAGTGAAACAAATGTGCTCTTCTTTCCTTCTTTTGTTGGGCCACCGTGGGGGTGTGAAGAAATACATTACCTTCAGCTCCCTCACAACACCTCCTAGAAAATGAGGGGCTCACCCAGTTACCGGGAATTCAGAAGTCTGTCTTCTGCATTGAGAGTGTTCATGGCACCCTCCTGTAAGGACCTTGGGTAAGATCCTACCCTGACCTGCTCTCTGGTGGTGCTGACATGTCGAAACTGAAGCAGAACCCCACAGAAAGGCCTCAGAACATGTCCAATGCCTGCCTGCTAGCAACCTCTGCTGGTGGTGATTTTCAACAGAAAGGAAATGAACTAAGCAGAGAAAAGGAAGGGTGATACAGCCCCAAATCAGGTTCTGGGGTTGGCACATTTCGTTTAAAGGTGGGTAAAAGGAGAGCAGCAAAAGACACTCGAGATATTAGTGATTTCTAAAACAAGTATCTGAGCACTTTTAGGCTTATAGAAAATATTGAGCAAAATATTGAACAAAAATTGAAAAAAAATTGAACAAAAAAAAAAAAAAACAATGTCCCAGCACTATCCATTTCCTCTGTTTTTAATGTAGTAAGATTGTAGGGTGCATTGGTTACATATTAACATATTTTTAAATGTTAATTAAAATCTAGCCATAGTTTAAATTAAGGGTCACTGCTTGTGTTGGACACTCTACAGGTTTGGGCAAGTAGAAAATGACACAAGGCACATCATCAGTGTTTTATAAACTAATAATTTCTCTCTGCGCCAAACTTCCGACTCCCCACCTACTCATCTTCCTCTCCATTCATAAATGGTGGCCTCTGTGGTTCTTGTCTTTCCCAAGAAAATACCAGACTCTCCTCCACAAGGGCTATTTCAGAATATATTCCAATCAGCAACGAAGGAGTGTGTGTTTCTGTTGCTGCACAATAGCATCCCTTGCGTCAGTGTTCTGTTCTGGCTGTTCTTGCAGGTGTGCAGTGCATGCCGAGGCTGAGGGCTGCAGTGTTCTATGCTTGGCTGTTCTCATACATGTGCAGTGGATGCCATGTCTGGGGGCATCTGTGTGCTCTTCTCATAGGTGTGCAGTGGGTGCCATGGCCTGCATCTAATTTATAGTTCTTGGCATACCTCACAAAGTGCCTTCTGGACACTTAATCACCTTCTAGGGATTGGATAGCCTTTGTGCTTTTGTTTATAAACTTTTTCTTTTGAGGAAAAAGCTTCAGATCCTTCCTTTCTGATATTATGCAATTGGTTATTTTGACCTGGCTTTCTTCTCTCTCCCTTTTTCCCTTGCTTCTGTGGTTTCTTAGCAATGTTCAAGCTGTTAACCCCTGGTTGAGGTTAAATCACGTTTATGTTTTCCTGGGTTTGTTAAGTTCTGAGCATGACACTTCTCAAACAACATGTCTGTGCTCAGTTATCTCTCTATTTCTGTACTGATGTACAAGCAAGCCCTGCTGGTTTTGCCCCAAAGCCACTAAATTCCCTTTTTTTTTTCCTCTACACTTCAAAGTTGGATAAATTCTGTAGCCCTCTTCCTGGGGTCTCTCTGCCATTCCCACCTGCTACTGAGCCACCCTCTAAACTGTGCTTTCTCAGGTTATGCCTGTGC
The DNA here is from genome assembly GCF_947179515.1 of Apodemus sylvaticus. Taxonomy (NCBI): domain Eukaryota; kingdom Metazoa; phylum Chordata; class Mammalia; order Rodentia; family Muridae; genus Apodemus; species Apodemus sylvaticus. The sequence continues at coordinate 14,523,611 of NC_067489.1, forward strand.
CGTTCGGTCCTGGATATTGACCTTCCTCTTTTTCAGCTTTCTGTTCTTTGGTGAAGTGTATTTCCTAGGGCTGAGGGTGTGCGTAGCTCAGCGGTAGAGAAGCTGCCTGGCGTGTGTGATGCCCTGGGTTCACAAACCCAGTTTCATGGCCCAGTATCACAAAACAAAATGGCATGCAATCCCATCTTCACTTCAGATATGGTTATAGCAGATGCTTTAGACTCTTGGCTAATGTCAACATCTGAACCAGGTCATGGTTGGTATTGACGATCATCATTTTGTTTGTTTCATCAGGTAATTCTTCATTACAGCTTGGGAAAATTGAGCCGCACCTTATGAGACTATCGGTGCTATGACATAAAACTGGCTGTGGTTTGTTTCTCTGGACAGAGATTGTCACCTCTAGGGGCCGTCCATCAGTTTTCCAAATATTTTCTATTCTCCTCTGGGCCTATTCTGTGCTTTCAAACTCCAGATGACCTCCCTCTAGGGGATATAGAGGCACGACGAGAGGAAACTCTGGAATCTCCCACATTGCTGAGTCCCAAGACTCTTTATTCAAGGTCCTTTGGTCATAACAATAATTTTCCATTGGAGTTTTAGCTTTCTGTGTCCCTGCTGCAGTTTTATAGATCTGCTAGTTGGAGAGGTTAGGAGAGGAGAAAATAATAGAAGAAAATAATAGAAGGGAGAAAATGGAAGAGTCAGGGAGGAGAGGAAAGGAGATGAAAAGGAACCAGAATATGGAGAGAAGAGAGGGAGAGGAGACATCAGGGAAATGGAAGAGGAAAAGGCTGTGAGAGGGAAGAAGGGGGGTCGGGACGAAGGGGAAGGGGGCAGAAGCTGGACTTACTTCCGGTCTTCTGCTCACATCAAGCTTTGCTGGGCTCTCTAATGGGAAAGAGAAGCTCTGGCCAGAATGTGGACCTCGTGCCCTTTATGCTCACCATGTGGTTCTGTATCTCAATCTGCCATCGCAACCTTGCATAAAAGCACGTAAGAAAATGCAATCTGAGCTTGATAGCATTGCACCTGTAATCTCAGCCTTCAGGAGGCAAAAGGTGTCAAATTCAAGGCTGCCCTGATATATATATATATTATATATATATATAATTATACAGTACTACAGTATACTGTATAGACACACACATATTGTATATACACACATACATAAAACAAAATACTAATCGCAGGTTCTAGTCATTTTTTACAAAGGTGGTGGCTTCTATGGTGTGTGTCTGGTTTATGAGTATGAGAATGTAGGCAGAGGTGTCCCAAGTATGCATGTAGAGGTCAGAAGGCATTGTTTCAGGAGTCCGTCATGCTTCCCAGCTTGTGACAAGGCTGTCCCTCCTGTTCTTTTTTTTCTTTGATAATGTATTCTTGATTTCCCTATCCAGGATGCCCCTCCCCAAAGCCCTCTGCCCTCCCCTGTCCCCCAATCACCCCCTTCACGTTTCATCGCTCCTGTTCTTTCTCCTTCTTCCTCACTCACTCTAGGCTGGCTGGCCTGTAAGCCACTGGGCACTTCTCCTGCGGCTCCCTCCTGTCTCTTACTAGGAGTGCTAGGATCACAAATGAGAGCCACTGCACCAGCTTTTTGAGTGGATCCCAGGGACTGGCCTCAGCGCATCACGCCTGCTCAGCAAGAGCCTTCATTCCATAAGTCAGCACCTCAAGGCCTATTTTTGAATAATATTTTTAAAGATGTGTGCATTTTATGTGTATGTGTGGTTTTTTTCTGCATGTATATCTACACGTAAGAAGGCATTGGACTACAGTTGTGAGGTGCCAAGTGGGTGCTGGGAATTGAACTCAGGGCCTCTGGGAGAGTGGCCAGTGCTCTTAAGGAGGAGCCATCTCTCCAGCCCCGTTTTTGAAACTTTTATTCCTCTTCTCTGCCTGACTATCTCTTAAAGTCTTCCGTAGTGTCTGCTGAACTCTGCTACGTAATCACCGAGCCTGTTAAGTAGTAACGTGTTTGCTGAATGAAAAACAAGGATGAAGGCACTGGGTCTCTGAAGGTGAGGACCTTCTCTCTTCTCCACCGTAACCCTGGTGCTGTGTGTGCCCTGGTAACATATCAATCAGTCAATCAATCAATCAATCATCAATCAATGCTGGATTTCACTGGCAAAGGGAGAATGAACACCGAAGTGTGAAAGTGATTAAAAACCCGACTTTAACTCAACACATGCAGCGAGTCTGACGCAGACATCGGGAGAGTGGCGGGTCTTTTGCTGAAGGCTTGAGGTTGATAGCTAGAACCCGTGGGCACACTTAGGGTTTGAAAGATTTAAAAGAACGGGCGTTTTCCAGCTATGCTATTAACTAATAAATAAAGCTCATGTCAGAGCAGAAAAATCTGGAAAGAATATGCTGTTCAGGAGAGAGAGAGAGAAAGAGAGAAGAGAGAGAGAGAGAGAGAGAGAGAGAGAGAGAGAGAGAGAGAGAGAGAGAGAGAGAGAGAGAGAGAGAGAGAGAGAGAGAGAGAAACACAGACGGACAGAGAAAGAATGGATTATGGATTTGGCCCAGGTTTCAAGAGAACAAAAGTTCATTAGCTATGGGAACACAAAATCACTGTGTGTGGTGTGTCCGATAGCAGCTGAGGCCTCCTGTCTATGCCACACGGCAAAGGCTGGAGGTGATGGAATCTGACTTTGAGGGATCAGGCCTGCGCTGATGACGCCATTAAAAAGCACCCAGAAACAAAAAGTATCCCAGGCCAAGGCCAGAAACCCATCAGGGGCGCATGCGCAGGGGAACGGTCCCAGACACCTTCAGCTACAGGCCTCACTCTGCCGAGAGTCGGATTACCATGGGGTTCTCCCAAAGCAGCGATTCGATTCTGTCCCGGAAGCCACCACTCATGCACATGTCCCCAGTGGGTTTCCGTATAGAAAGGAAGAACAGAACGCAAACAGGTCTCTCTTCTCAAAACAATGTTAAGGAGCGGGAATCATTAGATTGCAGATCAGAGAAACAGTATTAGTCAAATTATCCCGAAGTTTCATAGTAATTTATGTCATTAACACTAAATTGACAACGCTGTCTAGAATGAAAAGTCATACTAAAAAATATCAAGGGTCCAGAGAGAAGCCTCAGGGTAGGTAAAGTGCTGGTGCTCAAGCCAGATAACCAGGCTCAATCCCCAGAACACACTTGAACCTCCACATGTGGCACACATCACACATACAATGATGACAGCCAAATAATAATACCAAGGGTATCCAAAGCTGCAGTAAACTGAAAATGGGGAAAAGACTTTATTACGGTTTTAAAAGTCTTGGGAAGAATTCATTTGGGGTGGTGTTTTGGTTTTTTTTGTTTTTGTTTTTTTGTTTTGTTTTTGTTTTGTTTTGTTTCGAGACAGGGTTTCTCTGTGTAGCCCTGGCTGTCCTGAAACTCACTCTGTAGAGCAGGCTGGCCTCAAACTCAGAGATCTGCCTGCTTCTGCCTTCCAAGTGCTGGGATTAAAGGCGTGCGCCACCACCGCCCAGCATGGGTGGTGTTTTTAGGACTGGGTGTTGGACCATTACTTGAAAATGCTGTGAGGCCTTCTGGGGGGACATGTGGCTTTGGCCTGCAGTATCAGCACAAGTTGGCACCGGCAAAGGATGCGGTGCCCTGTGGAAAGTGGGGAGCAGGTCAGGGGTTTACGATGGGATCCTAGTGAGATCGGCTTCATCAACTGTGGCTGGCAACGGCACGTGGGACCATGGACAGTTTTCTAAATCAGATAACTGAAAATTAACTTGAAAGCAAATGTGTGGCAAGCCCAGGACATCTTTCACAACCCCGGCTGTTTGCATCACACAGATTTCAGGGCAGGCTTCTTCCTGAACACACATGTATCTTCCTCACTCCACACGCTGGCCACACAAGGCAAGGAACACTGCTTGCAGCCTCTCAGCTCCGGCCTGTTACATGTGATGAGCTACACTGCCTTCTTTCACTGTGCATGTAAAATTTTCTGCCCTTGTAAACATACTGATTCAATTACAGAAAACAAAGGCTTTTAGTCTTTCCTACCATCACTCCTCAGCATGCATCAAATCCATCTTTGACAGGATTGTATTAGGACTTTCATTTGAAAAATTGCTGTTTGAATTGCTGACTTCAGTTTAATAAAACATTGTTAAATGAATTTTGGCCTGGGAGTAGGACAGAATTTATCAACACTTTCTGAAATGGCCCCCAACATATTTCTGCTACTTTGAAATACGTGTTTATGTGAAGTGGTGACTTCAGCACTGATTATAAAATCAAAATATGGATAAACTTGAGAAAACACTGAAGATCATGCTTTAATTTTGCAGTACCAAGTATTCAGCCAAGATTTAATTCTTTTTGTTAAAATAAACATGTTCCTTTACATCTTTAATCAACGACAAAATTAAACACATACTGAAGAACTGTGTTAAAAGGTATTGAGCTGGAGCCAGAGGCAGCAAGATAACACAGCAGGTTAAGAGAAAAAAGATGCCTGCCGCAGTGTCTGACAGCCCGAGTTTGAGCCCCAGGATCTACATGATGGACGAAGATAGCCAACGTCTGCAAGCTGTCCTATGACCTCCACGTGCATGCCAGGGCCTTTGTGTCTCCCACCACCACACACTTGGAAGCTTAATACAATCTGAAGAGTAACCAGAGAATCCAAAGAATTGCGCTGAAGTGAAATCCTTTATTACATAAGTCAGTAAAAAAAATTGATTTGTCAACCTGGTTTATATACTTATTCTATTGCTGGGACGAAACACCATAGCCAACTGTAGACTGGAGGAGAGTGTCTTTTGGACTTATACTTCCACATCACTGTTCATCATCAGCGGATGGAAACTCAAGCAGGGCAGGAACTGGGAGGCAGGAGCTGATGCAGAAGCCATGGAGGAGTTCTGCTTACTGGGTTTCTCCCAGTGGCCTCACTCACGATGGGATGGTCCCTCCTCATCAAACACTAATTAACAAATGCCCTGTGGGCTTGCCTACAGCCACATCCCCGCCCTCCGCCCCCCCACCCCCCCCCCCGTCTGTCTGTCTGTCTGTCTCTCTAATTCCCCCTCTCTCTCTAATTCCTGCTTTAAAAAATATTTTTATTGATTATTCAGGAATTTCACATCATGCACCTTGATCACACCAAACCCCTAGTCTTTCCAGGGCCATCTCCCACCTTTGTGACCCTACACACACACACACACACACACACACACACACACACACACAGAGAGGAGAGAGAGAGAGAGAGAGAGAGAGAGAGAGAGAGAGAGAGAGAGAGAAAGAAAAGGAAAAAATAGTCCCATTTGTATTCGCCATATATCCACTGAAGCCTAGTCAAACTCCAGCCCCTTAAAGAAAACAGAATCTTCCCCCTGCACGCACCTCACCAGAACCAGTCCAGTTACAGAGAGCTGTGATGACCCTCATCACAGTTTTTATGAGTTCTCTTTGATGGCTTTCTGTGCAGGCTGAGACTTTTGGGGGTGTGGGGTGGTGGTGGGAAAAAGGGTTGGTCACAGAAGCCCTCTCTGTCCTTCTTTCTCAACTGCATGTCTGCAGTCATTGACACCGCTGCAAACGTAGCTCCGTTGACCTTTGCAGTCAGTGGGGACATGAATCATGGGCTTCCCCATGGCTTCTGGTGACAGCATAGACTATGGACATCCACATAGTCTCCAGTGTCAGTGTGTGTCCTGGACTTCACTGTGGTCTCTGGTGGCAGTACAGACTGAGGACATCAACATGGCCCTCTGGTCCTGCACAGAGAACAGACACTACGGTAGCCCTTAGTGGAAGCACAGGTCAATGACATTAATGTGACAGGACCAGGGACCCCAACATGGCATCAGATGGCCACACAGGCCACTCACATCAATGTGGTTCCTGGGAGCAGGACAGACTATAGACATCCTCATGGTCTTCTGTGGTAGCGTGGACACCCACGCAGCCCCCGGCTCAGTATGACCAACCCAGACCTGGCCTTTCACGGTAGCATGAACGACAGGCATCACTGTGGCTTCAGGTGGAGGCGCAGGCCCCTCCCCTCTACATGTACAGCCCTGCCTTATTGAACTCTCATCAAGCTAACACAGAACTAGCCAGCACACCTGTGAAGATGGGCCGGGTACAACAGGAGAAAGCAATCCCAGCACTAGCAAGCCTGTCCCCATCGCTTTTCTGCTCTGTGGACATAATCTGACCAGCTGCTTCAAGCTCCTGCTGCCTTGAGTCCCCAACTGTCGTGGACTAGATCTTGCACTGTAAGCTAAGAAGAACCTCTTCTCCCCTAAGTTGCTTTTGGTAGGGAATTTTATTGCAACATTGTGTAAAAATTCCCTGAACAGGTATAAAGGGGTCATGAGTGAAAGGTTTAGTAAGTTCTGAGCCAGGCCACCCGTGTCTCAACCTAAGTGAAATGAAGTAGAAAGTCAGTCTCAGCTTGGTGCCACAGCTGTGGAAGATGGGCAAGATAAAGACGGCTCTGTGGAAAGGAGTTGGCAGCCCCTGGCAGCCACCTGATAGCACCCTAAGATAGGTGCTAATACGCAGGACAGAGAAGCTTTTCAACATTTTCATGTTTTTGTTTTTTTACAGACAGGTGCTTTGCCTGTGGGTATGTCTGTGTGCCACTTGTGTGCTCAGCGACCTCAGAGGCCAGAAGCTAGCCTGGAACTCAGTAACACACAGTTGTGAGCTGCCATGTGGGTGCTGGGAAGTGAACCTGGCTCCTCTGGAAGAACAGCCAGGGCTCTGTACCTCTGAGCCGGCTCTCCAGCTCCAGAGAAGTCACTTTTGGTTGCTGTTTGTTTGTTTAAAAAAAGCATCAAGCAAGAGATGGAGGAGAGGGAACATGGTAAAGGTACAGATAATAGTGTACATTCTGCTAAAAAACATTAACAATTCTCATAAAATTTCCAGGCTTAGATGTCCAGGAGGAAGATTTCTTTTCTTTTCTTTCTTTTTTTTCTTTTTTGGATTTGGTTTTTTCAAGACAGGGTTTCTCTGTATAGCCCTGGCTATCCTGGAGCTCACTCTGTAGACCAGTCTGGCCTTGAACTCAGAAATCCGCCTGCCTCTGCCTCTGCCTCCCTGGGATTACAGGCTTGTGCTAGCACTGCCCGGCTGGAAGATTTCTTTTAAACATGTTAGCAACTCAAGAAAACTAATTTGTATATCGGACAGTCAGCATCAGTTATCAGAGAAAGAAAAATCCATGACTAAAAATTAGACTCAGGCAACACCACCTAAGGAGCGGGTGTGGCTGAGAGCAGCCATGGCTGGAGGCTTCCTAGATGGCCACAGCCTCTCCCTGTCAGTTGCAGTGAAGTCTGAGCAGTGACGACACACCATAGCATGGCACGCCCTTGCAAGGAAGAAGAATCGTGTGAAGGCACCCTGCGCCGAGCTAGAAAGGAAGAGCCTGACAGTACCCACTGACGAACCAGCCAGCCTCCATCTTGGGCTTGAAAGCCATCTTATAGTGAAGACAAACTAGGTTCGTTCCTGTTAGTGATTAAATCCATTTCTTACGAATTAAGCTATGCTCCATTGGTAACCTTAACTACAAATGGTTCAGGACCTCCTGTTATAGATGGCAATCACACCGTTGCTTCAAAAGACTGCTATGACTGCCGCTATGACCGCCTTGCAACCATGCCTTTGTTTCAGAACGTTGTTATAACCATGGTAAGCTTATGCTCTGCTTATGTGACCCTTGCTTATTTGTCTGCTAAATCCCCCATTTGGGAACCTCTGTATTTTCTGTATTATGTTAGCTATGTATTGAAGCAGAAAGATCTTACAACCACTCTATTACACCAGGAAGAAGGTTGTGCCTTATGAAGAATCAGGAACTGTCTTGGAACATTGTTGCAGGCAATGAGCAAGACACCTCAGAGAAACTGGCCTTCTCCTTCCTTCCTGTCAGGTACACAAGCGGTATCTGTTTCTATCTCTCCAAACTCATGTGTTCTGGCCCTCTGCAGCATCTGTGGCCTGGGTTTGCATTTCACCATTTATGACTTGGAGTCTGTCACTACTGAGATCCAGAGCTTAGCTGTGTGTGGTCACCAGTGGTGCCTCAGCTGGCCCAGGACTTAATCACCTCAGATCCAGTTACCAGGGATGGACGGGAGCGATTCTCTACAGCAGGCTGGCTGTGGTGCTGCTTCCCTTGGCCATGCCTGTAGAAGGCCTTCCAGAGAAGGCCCAAGGACAGAGAAAACACTCCATAAATATCTGACAAGTGTGGTGGGGATTAGCATCTTAGGTGTGCAGCAACTGACCATCTCAGACTGAGTCAACTTCTGCCAGGAACTCCATTCCCAGAAGGTAAAGCTGTTTGCCAAGAAGCCTAAGGAATGAACTCCTGGGAAAGCACATCTTCCTAGAGTGCAGATTTCCTCTTCTGGTAAGTCAATGAGGTCTCTTAGGCTTCCTTGCTCTGCTTTGGGTTCCTCACTGTAGCTATCGTGTGACATGGAAATAATGTAGTAAGGCAGGGGCAGAAAACAGGCGTTTATAATGGTACTAGGTTTCACTGCAGCAAAGCAAAACTCAGGATATATTTAAACAAGTTAAAAAAATTTTAAGCTTCAAAAATCATAAAGGTATGAATATGGTACCCTGCTTCCCAAATTCTAGTTCTAGGCTAAAAGATGGCTCAGCAGATAGACATTCATGAAATCCATGTGAAGATGGCGGCAAACTGACTCCGTAAAGTTGTTCTCTGACCTACATACTCACCCATTGTGGTACCTGTACCCACATTATGAATGAGCTGCTAACACCTTGATCTTCCTGGAGAGCATACTCCTGGCACGAAAAACTAATATTTGGAGGGTGTCTCATTCTTGAATAGCTGGATGCTGTGCACCTGAGAGTCTGGAAGACACAAGCCTGTGCAGCTAGAGAGGTGATCCAGAACTCAGCATCACAGACTGGAGGCACAACTTTTGAGATTTTACTGAGGCAGGAGTATTTCCAACAGAGAAGTAACAAAGACCTCCATGCCCTTTATTTGTTGTCTTAAGTGTGAGTAATAAAGCACCACGTCCTGGGCTCCAACAACAGAGGTCTACTGTCTCCATCCTGGGAGAAGAGGATGATGGGAAGTGAGACTCAGGCAGGAGAACTCTGGGGACTGTCAGGGGAGGGCCGGTTCCTGTTTTCTCTCCTTGGCTCACACATGGCTTTGTTCTTGGTGTTTCTGCATGGCCTCTGGCTGTGAAGGTCTGTATCCCAATGTTTCTACAGCCAGTACCAAAGCGTAGCAAGTAAGCCTAAAAGTTAAGGTGACCAGTTCCTCCCCTGATCACTTCCTTTTTGCTTGTCTACCTTATGAAGATCTTCTGTATATTGGCGATTTTCAAGGTACAGAAGGGAGGATTTTGCATGAACTTGTGGGGTGCACAATTCAGCCCCCTGCCTGCTACTGTGTGTAACAGGAAATATGAGACTGGTTCGGAGGTAGTTGTAATTACACAGATAAGGACCAACTCCCAACTTGTTTCTGAGAAGTATGCTCACTGAGATAGGGATGGATGTAGGGTGTATGGTGACGACAAGAACAGGAGAGCTTGCTGTCAGGTTGGGGTGAAGAGCTGGGCATGCTGCTCTCTGAGGCCCTTCCCCACTCAGTACGTGCAGATTCCTCAGTTGAGAGTACAAGTCTCCCATCTTTGCACGACTACCATATCATTCCCAACTTCGGCGTCCTATCCTGAGTATCCTTTGGTACCGGTTTGGACACCCCTAACTCACTCTACTGTGCACACTATTGTCTTAAATCACTGGCTCTGACAAGTTTCAACTGTTTGCTTCTTACTATTGACATGTTCCACCAAGCAGACTTTATCCGCTTTGCTTCCTAGGGCTCTGTTACCAGACTAAGTCAGCATCAGGCAGGTAAGCACTCCGTCATTCTCTCTAGTGCCAGCTTGCCTTTCACCAGGTTAGGGATCATGGGAATACACAGCGTAACCTGGAGGCTTTAACTTGAAGGACAGGATGAGTGATAATACATAAGCCTGCCTCAGAGATTAGTAACTCTTATGGCCTAAGTCTGCATATCAGAACAGGGTCATGCTTGCAATGCCTGCCAGGTGGGGTTGCTATTCTTGGAGGCTCCTGAATCTTGGCAGAAGTCTCTATTAAATACGGACAGGTCAGCCAGGCGATGGTGGTGCACGCCTGTAATCCCAGCACTCTGGGAGGCAGAGGCAGGCGCATTTCTGAGTTCGAGGCCAGCCTGGTCTACAGAGTGAGTTCCAGGGCTCACAGTGACAGCCAGGGCTATACAGAGAAACCCTGTCTTGGAAAAAAAAATCCAAAAAAACAAAAACAAAAACAAATACGGACAGGTCTTTGAAGACTGTATAGCCTTGCCCCCATTTCTGACCTTGTTCTCTGCTTCCAGAAATGTGAATAGAGTTTGTCTTCCCTACCACCAAGAACTGAAATCCTTGGAAACCAGAAAACAAAATAAAACCTGACTCACTTCTTAAGGTCAGGTGTTTTGTCGGGTGTTGATACAAAGTTAACAAATACCATAGTAAACTTTGTTGTTGTTTTTGTTCCTATAGCTAGAGGGGTGGGTTCCACAGTTGACTTGATTTGGTAGCTTTGTTCCTTGTGGTGTTAGGGTCCTGCCAGGCATGTTACAGACTTGAGAACTGCAGCAAAGGTTTCTTGCTTCTCCCCTTTGTGTTGAGTTTTAGATGCCAACTTCATTAAAAAAAAAAAAAAAAAAAAAAAAAAAAAAGACTTTCTGATCCAGACACACTAGCACATGCCTGGGGGACTACCTGAGCTCAGGAGTGTGTCAGTGTGGTCCCCATGCCTGGGGACCACAGTGACAGTCCCTTATAAGAAGAGAACCTCCAAAATGGCTTCCGTTGTATCTTTTTTGGGGGGTGGTGGTTTTTTGTATTAGGTTTTTTCGAGACAGGGTTTCTCTGTGTAGCCCTGGCTGTCCTGGAACTCACTCTGTAGACCAGGCTGGCCTCGAACTCAGAAATCTGCCTGCCTCTGCCTCCCAGAGTGCTGGGATTACAGGCGTGTGCCACTACCGCCCGGCCTGTTGTATCATTTATTAATTCCTTTAGAAATACTAATAAATCATTTAAATTTAAAATGGCTTTTATATATTAAAAAACTATTTTTAAAACAATAAAAATTATTAGGAAGGATGGTACTGTTTGTCTGTATCTGCCAGTCTCCAGATTGCCAGGTTGGTAGAAGACACTGGATGTCCATATCTATCCTTGGAGTTAGCCCCTAGCCAGAGCTGTTCTTTGGTTTGTGAACTGAGACTGGGAGGGGAACAGACTTATGTTAAACATTCTACTAGGCTGATAGACTGATTAGAACTTATCTGAACTGTGAAGAACTGGAATGTTGCAGGCCGAGAGCCCAATTATCTTGAGCTATCCTTAGCTCTCTAAATAGCCTTTTGTTGCCCACCTCTGTGAGTGACTTAACATCCTCATGATTATTAGGTCAATGCTTTTGTAATGTGCAAACATGTCCTGTAGCTTCCATACACAAAGGTTAAGAATGTCATCAGATGAGCTCTGAAGCCTACAGCAGAGACTCACCTATCTTGCAGTAGCCTGACTACTTGACGTATCAACCAAAGCATCTGAAAAAGCAACTTGACTGACCATTTTTTTTTTTGAGTTACTGTCAAAACATGAAACTGTCACCATGTTGGTATTTGGTGGTAACCCAAATCTGCGTTCCCTGCCATGGCCACTTTGATTTGATACCAGAAAAAATAATCTTTGAAGAGAGGGTTGTGTAGTTTTCATCAGCTGGTTGAAGTCAACGAAGAAAATCTGGCCTCGGGCTGGAGAGATGGCTCAGCGGTTAAGAGCACTGACTGCTCTTTTGAAGGTCCTGAGTTCAAATCACAGCAACCACATGGTGGCTCATAACCACCTGTAATGATATCTGACGCCCTCTTCTGGTATGTCTGAAGACAGCTACAGTGTACTTAGATATAACAAGAAATAAATCATTTAGGTAGGAGCGAATGTGGCATCAGTACAGATACAATGTACTCATATACATAAAATAAATAAATGAATCTTAAAAAAAAAGAAAATCTGGCCTCATTCAGATGTGTTCTTTGAATAAAGAAGAGCAGTTCAGTAGCCTTTTCAAATAATGCTATCTGTATTACACCAAAGAGTCAGGAACTCATCATAGCTTCTTCAGGATGAGGTGCTTTGCATATTGTTACACTGACAAATATAAGCTAGACGTCCAGGAAGAACCATGTACCCTGTATGCATGGGATATTTAAGAAATTATTCATGGAGTTAGGCAGTTGAATGTTGAAACATTTCATCATACAAAATCGCAAAGGTTGCTATGACAAGTTGGTGATAGATGATGCTAAGTAGTGAGAAGGGGGATCAAAAAGGCCATTGGCAATAGTCCCCTACGCCCCACTGGGGACATAGTGCATAAAGCTGCGTGAGCTTCCTCTAGTCAATGTGGCATGCTCTATATCCTGACACTGACAGCAGGAGCCTTCCAGGTCTGGAGACCCATTTGGGACATAGAAGTATCGGTGTGGTAATGACACAATAGCATGGTTGGTGGTCACTAAACCCCTTCACAAAGGGTCAGTGGTTGATGTGTTTGACAGACAGCAGGAGCTCCCCTTGGCCAGGAAAAAGCCAAAGACCTCCTGTTACAAGTAGACAGTTCTGTTTTACTGTCTTGGGAAGATGGCTTGAAGACGGATGGATCATGATGCACCTCACGTCTTGACATGCACTTGAGCCTCACAAGCGCTTCCCTCAGCCTGCCACTTGAAACTGTGACATTTTCAATTCCTTTGTATTTCCTTTGCTAAAAGCCTGCCTGTTTTCTTCACCTCTAATCCAGAGGCTAGGTTTGCCTACATTTTTTTTTTTTTAAATCTCTGACTCTTAATTGTTCTTAAGTTTCCTTCCTTGGGTACATTTTGAAATACTGCTCCTCAGAGATAACAGAGAAGGTGTCAGGCTCACACTAACAAATAGAGAGTTCCTCTGTTAGTCTGTTAGTAATGAGGAAACAGACACAGCTCCTCACTGGAGAAACTATGAGGTAGATAAACTCCCTGGTAGGTGGATAGGGAAAGGGGGGAAGACTAGGTATTAAAGGTGGAGAATATCAAAGATGGCTGGTTTCTTCCTGGCCCTCCTAACTTGAGACAAAAGCTTGGCAGATTAAAACAAAGACCTAGTTGGCTTTTGTCTTCCAGCTGCAGGCCCTCAGCTGATGGACTGGTTCATTAAGTTCAAGGCTTGAACTGATAAGGACTGATAAGGCTTGATAAGGACTTTGATAAACACCACAGTTCTGGGCCAAACTGCTGTCCTACATTTCAAGTGGTCCAGCCCTAAATTAGGGGAGCAAGACTCTTCCCAGGCTTGGACAACCCAGCCCTTGAGTCTCGTTCCAATTTTAGTATATGTGCTGCCGAAGTGAGCATGCCCTGGAGTCTCTGCTATGCACTGTCTTTCTTTCCTTCCTTCTCTCCTTCTTCCCTTTCTTTTTCTTTCCTTTCTTTTTTCCTGTATGTCTGCAGTCTCCATGTGTTTCCTCACCCCCCAAAAGACACCTTTCTTCAAATGCTAATTCTGTCTGTGACGTGTTTTGAGATTTCTCTGCTGCCATAAACACAAACCAGATCAAGATCTCTAGACTGTATCATCTTTGAGCCTCACCTTGGGTTTTCTGAAGGCTATCACACCGTCATGTTTGGCAGCCAGAGGAGTTCCCGTGTATTTTAGGGACTTCAGCTCGAGCTAAACCTGGATTAGTGGATTTGATGTTGAAAAGAATTTATAGTGAAGCATAGCTGGGAATTTTATTACAGATATTTTAATGTAAGCTCAAGCATGAGGGTTTTTTGTTGTTGTTTTAAAGTAGGAAAACACACATAGGCACACATTGTTAGTATTATCCATATAAGCTCTTAGTGGTTCTCTGTGCATCTAAGAGAGCCCCCAGAACACCTTCTTATTTGTCTAGTTTTACAGCTATCTGTGTATATGGGTGCATGCCATGAACAGCTGTAGAGGCCATGGGACAATCTTCAATTCATTTTCTCCTTCCACCACATGGGTTCTGTGGATCACTATGGTTTGTCAATCCTGACAGCAAATGCTCAGAGCCATCTTACTGTCTCCTCTCTTCTGATAAAGCAACGTGAGGTGGTTCCAGAGACACTTTAGGCAGGATTATAATCTAATAAGGGAAAAGCCAGTGTTTACACAAAGGGCTTAATACATGTCCTTTCCTTATGAATGAAATTTCTACGGACATTCCTAGAAAATGGAATCTTTCTGGTTGGGAAAGGAGAGCAGGCCTCCGGCACTTAGGTGAGCTGGAAATCTCATTTTTCAACGAAAGTTGACTCCTAACATTGTCAAGTAAATGCTCCCACACATGGATCATCTAACCATCTGCAGAATGTCACACAGGCTAACAGAGAGAGAACCCCTGAATTTCCACAGACCTTCAAGTTGGCTCAGTCCCTGCTTTTTGATGTGTACTTCAATTCCTGTCTTCCTGAACTCTTGTTTGCCAATCTGGATCTGCAGTCCATCTGCCTAACAATTCCTCTGTCTGGACTCAGTTCTTTGGGACTGACAGCGAACTGTCTTAACAGGTCCTTTGCCTGCCCTTTCACCTTTGCATCTGCATTAGACTGGACAGTTGGTCATATCTGTGACCCGCAGAGACCCAAGAACAGCAGCTTCTTCCCTAAAGCTGGGTGTTATCCAGACAGACACTCTACAGCCCTGCCAATTCTCCAGCTCTGGATTCCCAAGGCTTTGAAAACTCCTTTCCTTTTTTTAACTCTTTGTAGTCACTGTAACCTAGATATACATAATGTAAACACATAGAGAGATATACTTATATATACTTACTGAGTGATATATGTGTGATCTGAGAGTTAATATTAATAATTAAGACTGCAATAAAAGAACATGTGTTTCCCTTAGCAAGGGCTACAGGGCTACAAAGTAAAGCGGGCCTCTTTGGTGCCACCAAAGCCACTGTACTTTGTGAAATTTATTGTAATTCAGTAACATTCCGACATAGTGAAAACACGTAAACATGTCCATCTGACACAGTGTGCTAATGACAGAAGTCATCTGTATGCCTTGAGAAGTGCATCTCAGCGGTGATGGGAAAGAAATGAAGGGAAATCCACGGCAAGGAAGCAGAGACACATTGAGTCAGTGGTCTGGAAAGGGAGAAACAAAGGGGCAGAGTAAGTGACCTCAGGGTCACTTATAGAAACAGACATAAACACACACACACACACACACACACACACACATTTAAAATGGACTTTATACAGATCTGAGCATGCACACTGACCTGTTTCCTTCTATACCTGCTAGTATAGGTTTACCTAATCTGCACTAGTTGGGGCAGTAGAAGGACCTTGGCCTCTGGATAAGTTTTTGCTGCTACTTAACGTTTAGGAAAATACTTTCCTACACATTACAAAAAAAAAAAAAAAAAAAGAGGAAGAAATGTAGGATATTAGGAAAAAGCACAGCAGAAACAAGTTAAAGGGAAAGAGGTTATTAAAGGGCAAAAGTTAAAGCTTTGAAGGATTTAATAAAAGGAGGTGACAGTCCTGTGAAAGCTGAACCAAGGTTATAGGAGACGGACCCAGCCTCATTCTGCACCAGCCAGGAGGGAAGGAGTGCTTCCTATGCACGTGGGGACACGGGTGGCCCTCCGGTGCGCAAAGACGCTGCAGTTGTCCATAACCTGCGGCATCGAACTCCCCCTGCACCCCACGACGACCAAGTCGCCTCGCGCTTGTCTTGCAGGGAGCATCCTTGTGTCCCCCACGCTGCTCTCTTGAACGCCAGCACAGGCCAAAATCCCACCAGCTCACATCTTCCCAAGTTCATCCACAACCAGCATCCCCAGTCGAGCATGCGTCGTGACGCAGCAGGGGACCAGACCAATCAAAGTACGTTTTACGCCCATACGTCGGCCAATCAGAAGGCACCTTATTACCTGGGAGTCCCGCCTCATCCCGCCTCCCTGCTGACAGGCGCGGGTCGCGCGGAGCAAAGCGAGCAGCCGGAGGCGAGCGCGCCCGGCAAGCCCAGGCGTGCCCTTTCCAAGGCAGCGGGCAGAGGCCGTGTCTGTCCCCGCCGGGTCCCGGGCCCCGCGGCCCATGCTGGGGGCGGAGCCAGGGCGGAGGGCGGCGGCGCGGCCGGCCCCGCGCGGTGATTGGCGGGCGGCCGGCGGTGGCTGAGGTCTTGGCGGCCGCGCGGGCAACGCAGGCGGAGTCGCGGCTGGCGAACCGAGAGGATGCTGCTGTCCCTGGTGCTCCACACGTACTCTATGCGCTACCTGCTCCCCGGCGTCCTTCTGCTGGGCTCGGCGCCCACCTACGTGCTGGCCTGGACGCTGTGGCGGGTGCTGTCCGCGCTGCTGCCCACCCGCCTGTACCAGCGCGTGGACGACCGGCTTTACTGCGTCTACCAGAACATGGTGCTCTTCTTCTTCGAGAACTACACCGGGGTCCAGGTGAGGCGCGGCCGCGCGCAGCGCGCGAACCCCGCGGCCGGGGCGGCGCTCGCTGCCGGGCGAGCACGTGCCGCAGCGCACGGCCTCCCCCCGCGGGGGGAAGTTTCTGGTTCTCACTTCGGGGGGGTTCCTTCTGGAACTCAGCTGGGGCTGAGTGTGATCCCGGGTCCGCCCCACCCCCCAGCCCCGGCCGGCTGTTACTGCCCGTCTCGGAGCCTGCCAAAGTAGGGCACTGAGTCCGAGGTGGTGATGCTGGGGCTGGCTTCATTTGCACTTCCGAGGTCTTTCAGATTAGCCAGAGCTAGGCGCTGACCGAAGTGACAGCTGTGAAGGACGACTCCTGCCTGGGGTTCCTCCCGGGTGAAAGCGAGAGCCTAGCAAGGAAATGAATACATTGGTTACAATGGGAGCCTCACTGTGGCTACAGTTCTCTTTAGCTTCGCTGGGCATCAGTGTGGGCTGATCTCTTCTTGTCAGATTGCTTTCTTCCTGCTACTGTTTCTTTCCTTCTCCGCCACCTCCCTTCTCCCCCCCTCCCCAAACGTGGAGATTGAACTCTGGAAACAATAAAGACTAGAAAGCTCTCCTAATGTGAATTAGTTATATGACATCTCATAAAAACTTATGGAAAGGAAGTTGTACTTCCTTTTTGATTTTTAGTTTCAGTGAAGAGCTCTGTTTGGGTTCTCCCTGATATATCTATGACTTTCCCCTTATTTCTCGGATTTTTTCATTCTGTGTTGGGGAACGCTTTGGGGTCTGGATCCCTTACTGAGTTTTACTCCAGTTGGAGATTATGTCTGAGGACCTCACTGGATTACTATCTTTTAAGTATTTTTCCTAGGAACAGAAAAACCACTGTTACACTTCAAGGTTTCTGAATAATTGACTTTTAGAATAGGATTTCATTCAGAATTTTCAGGAACTCCACACTGATGGTTTCCTCCCTCCATCTTACTTTACTAAGTTTGTCAAGTGCATGTATGGTTTAATCGTAGGTAAGTATTTAATTTTGCTAGCAGAAGGGACAAGATATCTGGGAGTGCAGCTTAAAGTTGCTGACCTTGCACATGACAAGTGCCCCTTCAGATCCTCAGGGACCTCTACCCAAGTGCTGCCCATGTTCTTGCTGCAGAGAAATTCAGGATGAGTCAGAGTGAAGCAAAGTTAGTGAGTTTATTGATTGGGAGAGAGGCCATGCACTTGAGGGGAGTCAAGTGCAAACCTTTTTTTTTTCCCGGTTTTTCGAGACAGGGTTTCTCTGTATAGCCCTGGCTGACCTGGAACTCACTCTGTAGACCAGTCTGGCCTCGAACTCAGAAATACACCTGCCTCTGCCTCCCAAGTGCTGGGACTAATGGCATGCACCACCACTGCCCGAAGTGCAAACCTTATGGAAGGATCATAGCCCCCCAGGCTACAGCAGCTGCTTTAGAAGTGATTTTAGGGCTAATGAAGTTAACACCTTAAAACTAAGATTAAGAGAAAGAGAAGAAAATGAGTTCTTCTATTCTTTCCCATATCGAGCTCTAAAAAAACAAAGAAACAAACTAGGATCTCACCCTGTAGTCTTCGTGGGCTGGAACTCTTTATGTAGACCTCACAGGCCTCAAGTTCACAGAGATCTGCCTGCCTCTGTCTCCTGAGTGTTAGGACTAAAGGTATGTACCACCGTGTCTGGATTAAACTCTTTTAGTTATATGAAATTTAAAAGGGATTCTTGATGGTACTGGGCAATTTGCATATAAGGAAGAAATGTGGTTAGATAATAATTTGGATCAAAATAAAATCAAAGTAATTAGCTGTGCGTTGGTCACAAGAGTTTAAGACATAAGCTTGTCTTCTACCCTGGTTCACTAGCCGTATGGATAATCTTACGTATAATGGTTTTAGAAAATGTGTACAGTGGAGAACAGTCTTCAGGCTGCTGTATCAAACCAATTCCACTTAAAGAGGAAGAGGGCAAGGATGAGGGCCTCTTTTGCTATTCAAAAGCAGATTGTGTGGACATGCATTGGATTCTATGCAAATGTAGGTTCTTCCCTGTTTTCATTTTTGCTAAACTTCTTAGTCATTCATGAATCCTTTCAAGTTTAAAAGGAAAATCTTTGTGTGTGTCTGTGTGAATGTACGGCATGCACATACATATTCATATTCATGAATGTGGGGCAGATGCGCCTTGATGCGTGCATAGAGGTCACAGGAAAACTTTGGGTGTTGATATTTACCTTCTCCTTTGAGTCAGGTCTCTTACTTACCACTGTGTGTGCCAGCTTAGCTAGCTTTTACATTTCCAGATTCTCTCCTGTATCTGCTTCCCATCTCACAGTAAGAACACTCAGTCACAGAGAGATGGATGTCTGGCCTTATATCGGTTCTGAGACTCTGAATTTGGGTCCCCAGACTTGTGTGACAAGTGTTTTACCTACATCTGCCATCAGCCCACACCAACATTAGTCTCATACTAGTACTGAAAGTGAGCAGCGTGTCCTCCAATCTTTAGGGGGGAAGTAATGGCATCATTGTAAATTTTGCTCATTTCACTAACTTTATTAAAAAGTTCCTTTATTAAAAAGGAACTAGAGAGACTAGGGACTGAAGAGATGTCAGTAGTTAAGAGGACAGTCTGCTCTTGCAGTGGACCTGGATTTGGTTCCCAAAACTCACAATGGCTGTTTCTTAACTACCTGTAAGTCTGGCTCTAGGGTAGAGGTCTGACACCTCTGACCTACATAGATACCAGCCCTCACGTGCTTATATGCCCTACCTCTCAGTATATATACTTCAAATCTATTTTTAATCTTTAAAAAAAAAAGGAAAAGGAAAGTCTCTTTAACGCAATGAAAAGCCCATTTCTTAAGGTTAACACAACATATCATTTCAGGCTTAGTGGCTTAAACAGATCAGTTTATTCTCACAACCTGGGAGGCCAGAAGTCAGAAATCAAGATTTAGGCTGGCTAGCGTTCCCTCCTGGATTTGGTCTTCTCTGGATGCTGGCCACTTTCTCTGGCTAGAAGCGTATCTGCCTCATAGTCAGTGACGTTTCCCCTTTTCTGTCTCAAGCCACCATCCATCGCCCTTTGTGTTGTGGGAATGTCTGCCATTGGTTGTAACCTGGAGACCCACCTGGATAATCTAGGATGATTGCCATCTCAAGTCCTTCAGTGCATTCTCAAGACCAGTTCGAAACAAAACAAAACAGAACATTTATTTTCCCGTGTGGCGCCCGTGTTCCATGGTGTGTGTTTGGGTGTGGAGGCCAGAGGACAGCATTCTGGAGTCACTTCTTGCCTTCCATTATGTTAGTCCTAGGGATTGAATCTAGGTTGTCAGGCTTGGCAGCAAGTACCTTTACCTGCTGAGCAATCTTGCCAGCCCAGGAGACTGTGAAATTGAGAGTGAGCTGGGTTTCATTACTGGATGTTTTCAAAATAAGGGAACATGCACAGCTTTGAAGGCTTAGGATGTAGATATAGAGTTTTGGAAGCGCCATTGTCTTCTAAAATGAGTTAGTTCTAAGTACTCAATATGTTGTTGTTACATCTTAGTTATTTACATACTGAGTATAAGTAAATACTAAGACATTTTTGTTTTTGGTTTGATACATAAATAAGAGGAGGCTGCCATCCTTTGGTCTGGTTACCTTAAATACTCTCCTATAATACTTTCATTTTTTTATTTATGAATTTGTAAATGTAGCTCATGCATTCCTTAGGCAGACATATGATTAAGCTGTCTGATTTTTCCCTTAAGCTGCATTCTGAGTAACAACTGGCTTCTTGCTCATGTTTGGGTACTCTCTTAATATTTTAAACATTTATTTATTTTATCATTTTTATATGTGCATGCGTGTTTTGAAGGTATGTATCTTTGTATGTGTACCATGTGCCTGCCTCCAGAGGCCAGGAGAGGGCATTGGATCCCCTGGGACTAGAATTACAGATGGTTGTGAGCCACTGTGTAAGTGTTGGGTCCTCTGAAAGTGCTCTTAACTGCTGAGCCAACTCTTTTGCCCTCTTTTGATTCTTAATTGATTCTGAAATGACTGTTTCCTGATAGCTGGTAGTATTCCAAAACCCAACAAAATGGATAGATCCTTCAAACAAGACCTCATACCTTAGATGCAACATAACTGTTGTTTTTTTTTAAAACTTATTTATTTTTTGGTTTTTTGAGACAGGGTTTCTCGGTGTAGCCCTGGCTGTCCTGAAACTCACTCTGTAGACCAGGCTGGTCTCGAACTCAGAAATCCATCTGCCTCTGCCTCCCAGAGTGCTGGGATTACAGGCGTGTGCCACCACTGCCCTTATTCATACTTTTATATGGTCAGATCACAACTTAAAGATTATTTCTAGACAGGTTCTTTATAAAGACTGAATAATTTTGAGCCTTATAAATGAAAAATATGTTTAAAATATGACAGATATAAAATCCTTGGAAATAAAATTGTACTAATCCTTCTTGGTATCAGTTGACTAGCTTAGGCTGACGGCCTCAGTTGCCCCTGCATCATAGGTGTGAGGAAGAGTAAGGTATCTTTTAAGTTGAAAGTTTATACATGTGATACCCCCCCCCCCAAATGACAGCAACCGTGTTGCTACCATCTTTAGTTGAGATAAAGTGAATTTATCACATCTTTAATTAAAGATTCTAGATAAATATTCACATAGACTATAGTAGTCATGATAAAGAATGAGTATCTTTTTCTTTTCTTATTTGTTTATATATTTTTCTAGACAGGGTCTCATTCAGTAGCTCAGATTGTCTTAAATTCACTTGAAATCACAGGCATGTGCAGACATGCTCAAAATTTCTTAGATGTGGGCACTAGTGGTTCAAAATCAGGTCCTGATGCTTTGCAGAGCAAGTTCTTTTACTTATTGAATCATCACCACAGCCCTTTTAGCATTTTTTTTTTTAAGTTGTTAAAAGCTAATGTGAATGGGCCGGTCTGTTGGCTCAGTGGTCAAGGACACCCCCATCACCAAGTCTGATGACCTGAGTTTGATCCATATGTATGTATGTAGGTGGGTAGGTGGGTGGGTAGATGGATGGATAGATGGATGAATGGATGGGTGGTTGGATGATACGTTGATATGGGGTTAGAGAGATAGCTTGGTGGGTAAGAGTGTTTATTACTAAGCATGAAGACATGAGTACGAATCCTTAGCAACCACATTAAAAGCCAAGCGTGTTTTTTATAAGCGTGTTTGTAGCCCCACCACTGTGGTGGGTGGAGGTAAGGAGGATCACTGTAGCCTGCTTGCTGCCATCCTAGCTTCAATTTTAGTAGAGACCCTTCGTTAGGGGAGAAGCGCAGAGAACGATAGAGCAGGACGGGAGAGGCCTTCTAGCTGCCAGGGAGTGTGCATGGGCACACACACGGTGCATACACCACTCTCACCCACTCCCCAAAATTAATTCATGTTTTCAAGTATTAGAGTATCTCTCTTCTCATTGCAGTGAAATCCAATAAAAACTGGTTATTGGTATTTGCAGACCAGCCATCTAGTGATATAATGTGTGTCTCCTCAGTGCCTGGTGAATGCTTTTGCCTCCGTCGTACTGCTTAAATTTGTTATTAACAATTAGAATTTACTTTAAAATATATTTCCCATTAATGGTTTTGATTGCTAATCTCCCCTGGCCCACATCCTAGTATTGATAAGATTTGAGAATCTTGTGTTATTTTTTGATCACAAATTAATTTTGGGACCCTGCCTGGGTCTCCAGAGTAGCTAGGATTATAGAAATCTGTGCCACCACTCCTTGGCTGAGATCTTTTATGTAAAATAAGTTTAAAAGTCTCATTGTACCTGCTTACATAATAGAGTAGTTGGAAAGTATGGGAATAAGGTAGTGTTTAGGTCTGAGGTGTGGCTGTTGATGCACAGTGCACAGACGCTTAGCTTCTAGGGCTTCTACAGAAGCACAGAAGCTCCTTTTAGACTCTCAGAACAAAGACTTTCTACCTGGTGGCCAAATAAACTGGTTTGTTCTTTCTTTGGCACGGTCTTATCCAATATCCAAAACCCTTCCCTAGTCAAGTTTGCATCTGAACGTTGCTGAAGGCAGCTAAACTCCTGGGATGAAATATGTTTACTTAGAGGGGACTCACAGGTTATCCAGTCTGACCCTTGTATCAAGTCTGAATTCTTTCCGCATTCTGCCCAGATATTCATTGGAATCCATATTGTTGATCTTTTAAAAACATGTTAATTGTTTATGTGCTCAGTTCTGTTCCTTTTTGCTTGTTTATCATCCTTGTGATTCTTTCAAATCCCCAGTTACTTGCTTTGTTTAGCAGGGAGCCATAGAGCTGGGTGGATTGGGTGTGCCTTTGCTTAAGCAGAGTAAGCAAAGCCTTTGATTCAGGAAACTGTTTCTCAGGTGTAGTTCTAGTCTAACATAACTTAAATCTGGCTAGGAAACTGGCTAACTTGAGAGGTTTATGAGACAGTTTTCGGAAAAATATGATTAAGATTTCGTTTCAGCTGGGCGGTGGTGGTGCACGCCTGTAATCCCAGCACTCTGGGAGGCAGAGGCAGGCGGATTTCTGAGTTTGAGGCCAGCCTGGTCTACAGAGTGAGTGAGCTTCAGGACAGCCAGGGCTACACAGAGAAACCCTGTCTTGAAAAAACAAAATCCAAAAAGCCCCCCCCCCCAAAGATTTTGTTTCTATGTCTTGTGTAAACATAAATAAACTTGGTATTTAATGTCTCACTTTTGAAGTCTTTTATAAGACAACATTGTGGTTCCCTGTTTGAGAATAGTCTGTATTCTTTTTTCTCCCAGATCTTCTGCCTGTGTAGTTTTGTTGTTGCTGTTGCTGTTGTTGTTTTACTTTTTATTGATTCTTTGTGAGTTTCACATGCTGCGCTCCAGTCCCACTCCTCTTCCTGTTCTTCTGTATCCACCCTCTGCCAATGAGAACAAAAAATAATAATTAAAAGAAGAGAACAAACAACAACCTAAACCAGCTGTCTGTGGAAGCCATGGTCTGTCATGGTGTGTCCCACAGTACACACTTTCGCTCAGACAGCGTTACTTGCAAATGCTCATTGCAATGAGTCATTGATTTGGTTTAAGACCTGTGGCTTCTGCTACACTGTTGTTAATAATACTGGGTTCTCAGTGGGATTCTTCTCCAGTATTCTGTGGTTGCCCGGTGCCACAGAGATCATGTAGCTTAGGATCTGCTGGACAGGCCCCTTCAGCACTCCAGCAGTTCATAGATAAGGTGAGGTAGATGTTGGTGTGCGCCAACTCTGAGCCCTGGATCTAGGCCAGAGTGGTAGCTGAGCTGGTCAGCCTGCCAGTTCTCTTGCATCCATATCACCAGGGCCAGCTCCACTATGCTGCCCAGGCGAGAGGCGAGGTGAAGTGCCGTAGTCAACAAGAGGCAATGCCAGCTCTCCTGCTCTCAGCTTCCTCAGGGCCAGCTTTCCCACACTGCCATGCTCTTCTGAGTGCCACAGCCGGTGAGGGGTCTGGCCAGCTGTCCTCGGACATAACATGACTCGAGGCAGCAGCCTAGACAAGGGATATCTGAACGGCCTTTGGTGATAACATGGATCATAGACAGTGACACAGGAAACACTCCTCCCTGCCCCCATGCTGCAGAGTCATATGGGCCAGGACCTCCCCATGGCCTCAAGTGACTGTGCAGGCGACTCAGTCAGGCTGTTCCTCAGCTCCCTAGCATCTCTGATCCCACCTCTCTTCCATGTGCACACACCATTCCACTTCTCTTTCCCATCTCTCTAACACTTGTTCATCTTGGTGGGGGTCCTCCACTCTACCCACGCAGGCAGGGTTTCTCTGGCTGTCCTCTGCCCAACCTGTGCTGTGTGATATTGGGTGGGGCTTGTGTAGTCTTTTAACACCTTATTTTTCTATTTTAAATAACAGATGCAATCAAACACTGAGACACTGGAGTCATTTCCTTACTGCTTCCCCTACACATACATTCCTTAGGTCTAGAAGTAGTCTACTGTGAAACTTTAGATTTCTTCAGAGAACTTTTGTAAATAGATCTAATTTTGAGGGTCTGAGGGAACTTGGGAATTGATACTTAATGGAATTACAAGTTAAGTCTTTCTGAATTTTCATGTTACTGTTTCTTAGACAGTGGCTGATAGTAATGGCTAGAGAATGTAATACTTTCCCAAAAGGGTTCTGCGAACTTGGGTCTTCATCTGTGTGCCCATAGACCAGCATTCACGTGTGCACTGTTTCCAGTGCTGTGCTGGTGTCTAGTGGGTGGAGAACTGTGGAGCTACCTTACTTATGAGTAGGGGGACACGCAGTCACAAGACCATTTACATTGACTGTGCTGTGTGGTCTCGCTTAGCCTATTGGGTGGAGGGTAGACGGTTAGAAAAGTTTCTCTGAACAAGTGCTCTGAAAAAGGACCTGTGTGGAGGACATTAGGACAATCCAGGTAGAGATGCTGGTCGGTGTAGTGAAAGAGTACATGTGGCGAGAATAAAAAGAATCCTTCCAGGTCTATTTTAAAAACAACCAATATGGGGGCTGAGGAGGTGGCTCAGAGCATGAGAGCAGGTACTGTGCTTCCCGATGACCTGCACTGCTTCCATGTCAGGCAGCTCACAACAGCCTGTGCCTCCAGTTCCAGAGGGATCCAGTGTCTCTGGCCTTCTCAAGCACTCATCTGCACATGGCGATGCCCCTGTACACACGCCAGGTGCAGTTCAGACATGTGCTGGTCCTTGTCTGCCATCACCATTCCCTTTTTTTACATCAGTAACCTCATTTTGGCATGAAATTACTATGTCATAAAGTGTATATTGTCTCCTCTCCATGATTGTAGTCAGTAAAAGGAGAATGACCTTCCTGTTGAACAAAAAGGCCGATACCTCACAGGGAATCCTGTTCTAGAGGTTCTGTGACCCTGTGTTAAATTTCACTTTTAAGGAATGGGGGCTTTTAAATGGTTTGTTAAGATGGTTGTGTTTATCTAACGAGGTTCACATTTACCGAGACTATTGAACCCCTAGGACTATGATAAAATGGGTAAAATAAGAGAGTGTAAAAGAATTCTAGGACTGCCAAGAAACAGAGAAACCTTTGTTTGAGGGTTTGAAAGCCTGTGGTTTTTGGAAGTTTTAAAACTGGAGCACACCAAGGTTTACTTTGTTTCTCCTGTGGCATTAAAGGCAAGTACAGATAGAAGTGTTAGGAAGGTATTTGAGTGTCGCTGTGTGCGTGTGAGAGGTAGTTCACAGGCCATGTCTATGGGAATTCAGGGATCGGAAATAAATGAGTTCACATCTAGAAGAGTCATATTAAGTTCCAGGCTAGGGACCAGTGATGTACATTGATAAAATGGCTGTCATTTAGGATAGAAAGAAGTTGGTTTATAACAAGACACAGTAACTGTAATGAGTTAAAGACCAAAATAAATACATAAACAAATAACTTTGGAAAGAAAAAATAATGTTGCAGAATCCCAGAATTTTGCTTTTGTTGTTTTTAAGTGAGGTTGGAGCTGTTCTTTGTATTAGTAGATGACTCTGTGACTTGTATGGATCGTGGTGAATGTCACTGCTCTGAGCACCTATAGAATGTTTTGTTTCCTTCCTGAGACATTGTTTATGTTAGCTTTTTTATTCTTAAGGATTTCTTGCATATTATTATTCTTACAGTTATTATTCAGAGTGAAAAAAGTTTCTTTAAAACGAAACATTTTATTTATTTAATTTAATCTGTTTCCCATCTGGGGCCATAGTGTGGCCCACTACTTCACACTTTTGCTGCCATGCCTTTCTACATTGAAAGACTGTATCCTTTCTTAAACTGTGAGGCAAAATAAATCCCCACCCTCAGGATTTATCTCTGTAGCCCTGGCTGTCTTGGAATTCAGAGGTCCATCTACATCTGCCTCCTGAGTGCTGGGTCTGAAGGAATAAGTACCAGGCTTGGCTAAAATAAATCTGTCTTAAAATTGCTCCTGTCAGGCACTGTGACACAGGAATAAGACAAATAATTAATACAAAGACCAAATGAGATAGTATGTTATATTTTTTAGTTCAGAGAGTAGTAGGTAATAGATGGTGAGAAAAAAAAAATGAGCCCTTTTGAAGTAAGGAAAATATTGAGAGAGACCTGCATGCTGATAGCGTGAGTTTTATGATATGTAAGTTTCTATTCAGTTCACATGGTAATTGTGCATTCTCATCATTAATCAAATAATTGTGTTTACTAATTTAACCTTGTTACAAAGTATAATTTTACTAATTAGTATTTTAGTAAATTTATTGTTTATTTAATGAAACATTTCAAATTGGACTCAGAAAAAGACCACAGGTTTTGTACATATTATAGTAGAAATCCCTTAGTAGGTGGAAATCCTGTGTTTCTTTACAAGGACACGTCTAGAACACGTCCTTGGGTGATTTTATTAAACAAACAGGAGGAGGTGTGGTTATACCAGTTAGCATAACCAGTCAACATGGCCTTTTAAAGCCATACATGCAGTGTGTGAGCATATTTTTTAAATATGTAGGAATTCCCCAAAATAGCTAGTATAGTAAGTACACAAGCTAGAAAGTCTCTTATTACTTAAAATGTTGTACAATAGTATATGCAATTCTTTTATGTGATTGGCACTGGAGTAGGTTTGTTTACATCATCATTTACCCATTCAAGCTGGCTACCATACAGGCCTTGGAAAGTTTTCAGCTTCTTTGAAACTTGTGGGGTTACTTCTCCAGTTGTATGTGCTATCCATGGTTGGCTAGACAAGGCACATGACTGTCTCATGGACCTATAAACAAAGAATTCACTTCAAATGATTTCAAGCACAGAGTTTAAATTGTACACACAGGCTGGGCGGTGGTGGCGCATGCCTGTAATCCCAGCACTCTGGGAAGCAGAGGCAGGCGGATTTCTGAGTTCGAGGCCAGCCTGGTCTACAGAGTGAGTTCTAGGACAGTCAGGACTGCACAGAGAAACCTTGTCTTGAAAAAAATAAATTATGCACACAGTCAATGTCCTTGTAGCTGCATTTGGGTGTAATTGGAGGGATATGGACTAGTTGGGTATTTCTTTTCCTTGATGGCAGTTTTGGATGAAAAGTGTGTTAGATACAAAAATAATTTAACTATTGAACACACACACACACACACACACACACTCCTGTATGCCATCACTCCTGGCATTGATTTTTATCAGATAGCTGTTTCAGGTGTACCATGTGTATATGAAGTAACTTATGTAGTCTCATTTATGCCACTGCAATCCTGTGAGTAGCACTTAGTATATTATACTTTACCGTTAGTGAGATAGGTGTAGAGAAAGCAGACATATCACATCCATTTCTTGTGTAAGATGGAGGGCTAGGGTCTAAATGTAAATCTTACTCTGTGTCTTAGATTTTGCAGCCTGTGGTCTTAGTGATGATCATACAACCTTGTGTTCAGCTTGTGTTTGCAAGGCCTGGGAATTAAATGACCAAAGGCATATTGACTGTAGAGAAATTTTCTGTTTTATTGATGCTAATGTTTTCACATGGTAGGAGGGAAGTTGGAAGAAATGAGAAGCCTTAGGATTAAACAGTAACTAGTGTAAAGGTAAAGGAAGCAACTACATGGGCTAGTAAGTGTGGGGAAATAGCTGCTACACACCTCAGGGTGCTTACACAGACTCACACTGGCCGCTCAGGTTTGCCTGCTGAAGAAGGGAACTGCTTTAAAAATGGGAAGTTCGTGTCCTCTTTCATAGGAAGTTATACTCCAGCTCTAGGCCGAAGACCGGGGCGGGACAGAGAACTTTTCTTGTGCCTGCTATTTTCTGTTTTTATTCAAAATTATTGCTGTTTTTATTCAAAATCATTCTTATGCAAAAAGAGCATATTTTGGGTTGAGTTACTCTTTCAACAACATTGTTTATATTTGAGAACAATGAGATGTTTTTCCTCACTATGTATTACATTTCAACTTTTTCCTGCTAAACATGGTGGACTTTACTGGGATAAATGAAGAGCATACCTTTAAACTTTGTAGTTCTTCTGTGTCACTGTGACCAAAACAGTGATCAAGACAGGGAGAAATGGTTTATTTTGCCTCCCAGTCTTGGTGATTTAGTCCCTCACAGAGAGAAGGCTGGCAGAGCAGTTCAGGGGTGGCAACAGTAGTGTGCTCACATGATAATGAGCAGGAAGTGTAGAACAAAGCCAGAACCAGGGCCCTAATAACCTACTTCTGCCAGCTAGCGCCTCCCCCCACTTCCTGAAGGTTCCACCTGCCCCCCCACCCCCCAAATAAAAACAGTGCTACCAGCTGGACGGCAAACACCCCAAATATGAGCCAGTGAGGAGGGAAGGGGGGCGGGGAGGGGGAGAGACACCATCTCTCAAGTAGTTTACATGCCCGCGGAACAAATTAAAAACTATGTAACCAGAAAATTATTTTAAGAGTATTTGCTTTGTCTGCATCTAATTAATTTACTTGGAAAAAAAAAGGAAAATAGTTCCTTTCTCTAAAGACTTTAAATAGACCATTTTAAATTGTGTGTGTGTGTGAGGTACAGTGGTATAGCACGTGCTGTAGTGACCCTGACTTTATGTTCCCGCTCACAGGGAACCTTCGAGCCTCTCCGTTGGAGTCCCCTAGCTAATTAGCCTGAGTTTTGTTCCATACACAAGTGGACTGACACGAGACTCCAGCACACAGCTTTCATTGGGTCTTATGCTCAGAAACCCTTTCATCTCACTTACTAAAATATACCCAAAGGATACAGCAGCTCTCCATTTTACAAATCTTTAAAATATAGAGTATGTTTATAATATTTGTGTTATGCCCCATTAACGTTACTATGTATATGTCTGTCCCTTCCACTGGACTGTAGAGCTTTATATATATTAGCGATCAATAACTTCTTATGGATTGTTCTTACGGGGCTATCAGTCATTCTGCCTTACTTTATGGTCACTGTCCTCCATTTAAGAACTTTATAAGCAGGAGCTATTCATGGTGTGTGTGTGGGGGGTTCCCAGGAGAACCCCAGTGTTTGTTAGTCTGTTTGTTAGTCATGAATGGAGGTAGTTACATTGTGTGATTGTCAGTTGTCTTTCACATTCTTTTTTTTTTAATTGTCAAAGTAACGATTCTTTTTGTCTTCTCTTTTAGATATTGCTATATGGAGATTTGCCAAAACATAAAGAAAATGTAATATATTTAGCAAATCATCAAAGCGCAGGTTTGTATTTCATTTGCATGAAATTTGGGTTTTTCTAGAAACGGTAAATGAGCATTAATATGTACACACACACACATGTTTTAAAGACAGGATCTCATGTGACCCAGAATGGCCTCATACTCTCTCTAAGTAGCTGAGAATGATTTTAAGCTTGTGACACACCTGCCTTCATCTCCAAGGTGCAGGAGTTACAGGTGCTTTGTATGCCTGGCTTATGTGGTGCTGGGTATTAAATCCAAGACTTCATACAAGCTAGATAAGCACTGTCCCATCAGACCTACATCCCCAGCCCATCAAAATAATGTTTTAAGGTCATTTATTTAATTAGTTTTGTTAATGTGTCTATGTATCTGTCTGTGGGTTTGAGCTTGTGAGTACACTTGCCTATGGAGGCCAGAAGAAGAACATCGGATTTCCCATGGAGCTTGAGTTACAGGGAGCGTTAGCTGCCTTCTGTGAGTTTAGGGAACTAAACTGGGGTGCTCTAAAAGAGAAATGTGCACTCTTAATTGCTGAGCTTTGTCTCCAGCCTTTAAAATAGTAATCTTATATATTTAAGCAAAGTGAGGTGGCTTTTTGTTTTTGTTTTTGTTTTTAACATGAATTTGCTGTGGATTTTGAATCTGGCTTACAATTTTATTTTACTTTTTTGGGGGGGAGAGTAAGGTTAGAATGTGAAAGGTATGTTTTGTTTTGTTTCAAGGCTTTTCTTTTTCCCTATTTTCCAGAATAACTCTTTAGTTTAGTTTTCTGTCTGTAAGTTATATTTCTAGAAGTGGGATTGGTGGACCCAAGTGTATACATTTTAGTTCTTAGTTCTTGCCTAGCCTTTTATTTACTCTGAAACATATTCTTTCTATGTTGCCCAGGCTGGCCTCACACTCACAATTCTCCTGCCTCCATCTCTGCAGTCATAGATCACAGTTGTACGCTGCCACCATTTCCACTCTATATGTTTGGTTATTAAGCTGCTTATTGGTGTGCTGGTGTCTGACTGCTTATTTCCTGGACACAGTGTTGTTATCATTAGCTGTAGCTCCTGTTGCCTCTTTAATCCTGGTGGTTTAGTTCTATCTTGCTATTTTTTTCCATCAGAGAAGGCACAAGACTAGTTTCTAGTATGGAACTGTATTTACTTTCAATTGGATCAAATATTTAAAACTACCTCTTTTTGAATGATTATCAATGAGTTGTGAAAATTAGGCCTCTAGTCCTGCAGTGCCTTCATGAAGGTCCTCCCCATGAGGTGCCTCACAGGTGCAGGGCCCCAGCCGAGAGGCCAAATGATTGCCTAAAGTGTGCTTTAATTCTCCAAATAGTTCACCTCTTCCAAAATCCCACTTCATGTATTTTCTAAACCACAGCTACTTTGAGTGCAAACTTTCTATGGTTCATTTGTATTGCTTTGAAAAGTTCAGTACCTAGCATTCCAAAGCTAAAAGAACCCGACTGTGAAGATGTTCTGAATGGAAAGTCACTGGTGCTGATGGCTTTCATTTTCCTCCCATCCTTGTAGGGATTGTAGCTCTTGTACCACTTGTACCATAGCTAATGCAGAGGTAAAGGAGTTGAAACAAGTTTTCTTTGTTAGGCACACTGGTGAATTGAGTCAGATTGATGGAGCAGGGGCCAAAGCTTTATAGGGATTTTGATATCAGATGCATTATCCTGGGTCCTGTTTGTGAGGCTGGCTCAGACTCTGCATTTGACTTTCAGAACCACAAAATGGCCCAGAATGACTGTCTGCTTCTAGCCAGCTTGACCAGACACACTGGCCGACCTTTCTCACCACAGTTTGACTCCTGCTGGTGAGGGGGGTTTTTGCCTGGCTCAAGTATCTAGATGGCCCCAGGACAGGGCATGGGCTGTGTGGCAGTTCTGTTGATCAGAGTGGATCCCATTGCAAGAAACTAGAGTTTCCCATCAGCATCTTGCTTCTGAGTTTTATGGAAATACCCTTTCCTTAATGGAACTGCAGTCCTACAAGGATATGTGGCACCATGTACTCTAGCACTCCTGGAGGCCATGCAGTAACAGCGATGCTGAAGGCGCAGCTGTGGTTATCATTTTACTGTCTTCAGAGCTGGCTTTGCATTCCTTAAGAGCAGGCCTAGGGGAACACACTGTGAGTGAGCAGCAGTAAGAGTTCCTACTTGGTGTTTGAGATTTGAAGGTAACATGGCAAGCAAGAGATTCAAGCCAAGCCACACTGACTAAGCCAGTTCCTTTCTTAGTTTAGAGGGTCATTCCCTGACCCTGCCTCCAAGTGACCTGCTAGGTCTGATAACAGCCAGCCTTTGGGATTTAAGAACACTCTTTTTTATATTTTGACAACTTGAAGAAAGCACCCAGAGCCCCTTGCATGTTAAACAAGAACTCTTCTGCTGAGGCACACATATGTGCAACACCCCCACCTCCACCCCCAAACAAGTAACACAACCTAAGAACGCTGCATTTTTGAATGCCTTTAAGAAACCCACAACTTGGGAACATACCAGACTGAACTGTATCAGAATTGCATGTTACTCTATGCGATGGAAGAAAGTATGGAGTCTTCTCTGATAAAACTGCTCATGGAAGAATTTGCATGAATTCTAGGCTTCCAGAGGCTTCAAGCCAGCAACCCAGGGTGGCTTTGGTTCCTGGGACTGACATATTTAGGTAAAAAGAGTGTAAGAATCACAGTCTCTGAAAACGTAGCTCACAGAAAGTGTTGGGGACAGCTGTTGGTTCAGCCCGCTCACCCTCACCTAGTACTTGTTGGCCTGATCCTCAAGTAGAGTTGATGTTTATGTTAGAGTTGACATGTCTCAGTT
This sequence comes from Apodemus sylvaticus, assembly GCF_947179515.1. NCBI lineage: Eukaryota > Metazoa > Chordata > Mammalia > Rodentia > Muridae > Apodemus > Apodemus sylvaticus. Next base: position 14,556,216 of record NC_067489.1, read on the forward strand.
GCTGCTTTTACTTGGTGTCCTGCTGTCTCTATATCTATATCTATATTTATACTTATATAAACTTCGAACTCCAGAATTGGGATTCCTCCCCTCCTTCTTGCTTGTCTGTTTTTGACACTGTTTGCCTTTAAAATTCATTCCTGTTCATTTGGTTTAGATGACAGTTTCCTTTCTAATAGAATATACGGTTGAGTAGATGGTCATAAAGCTGAGGACTCTGCATTCTGGGAACCCCTGCTCATGTGTGCTTCTCTGTATGTTCTATGCCAGCAGGCAGAGCATCCAGGCTCTCTGAGCCTGTTGGTTGGGTCTGAATAATATCTATTGATAGAAGCTTTAAGGCAGTGTACACATAGTTCCAGTCATAAACCCAGTACAGTGCCTGGCATATGGGTGGCGTTAGCAGTACTGTGAGTGATGGTGGCTATAACCCAGTGCTGGATTCATGGGTATAAACCCTTATGTGTCATACCATAACACTACTAATTATAAACTAGCAAGACACAACTATACAGACAAGGAAAATGAGGCTTATCTGCCTCTTATTCTCTCTTCAAGTTAGTGCAAACATGGCATGATGGCTAGCCAGATGGCTAGATTACTGCTAAAGAGTCTGACTTAACCAAATTAAATTATTCTTGCCAGAACACAGAATACAGATATTTATGTGAATGTAATACATCTCCTTCTATGTTTTAATCCAGTGTTGTGTCTGAAGCAGTGTGTTTGAGTAGAATACAGTATTGAATCTACATTGTGTTCTTTGACTGTACTTTTTTTATTTGGGACATGGTCCTACAATATAACCCCAGCAGACCTTGAACTTACCATCTAGACAGGCTGGCCTTGAACTCACAGAGATTCACCTGCCTTAGCCTCCCCAACTCTGAGATTAAAGGCCAAGCCTGTCACCATGCCTGACTTGTAAGTTACTTCTTAAGTGTTTTTACTAAAATTTTCAAATTTAAGGTCATGGTTCAGGGCAGTTTATCTTGTATGCATAACATATTTTAAAATATTTATGTATTAATAGTTTTAAAAAGTATACCAGAGTCCAAAATATAACTGCTTATTTAAATATAAAAACAGATTTATTGTTCCCTAAGCTTGAAAAAATAAAAGTCTTGGGAAAGGACACCAAATTTGGTTGTTTACTTATTTATCTCATTTACACTGGCCAGGATATTCATTGGCCAGTGAACTCTACAGAGCAGTGGCTCTCAACCTGTGGGTCACAACCCCTTTAGGGAATTACATGTCAGACATCCTACATCTCAGATATTTACATTATAAATCATAACGGTAGCAAAATTACAGTTATGAAGTAGCAACAAAATAATTTCATAGTTGAGGATCAGCACAATAAGAGGAACTACATTAAAGGGGCACAGAGTTAGGAAGGTTGAGAACTGTTACCATAGAGCCTTCACAGAGTAAATTCTCATTGTTTCTATAGACACCTTTTATATTATTCTTCTCACCGAGTTGGTTATATTTCTAAGATATAGCTAGAAATAACTGTTTTGTAATCCCTAATACAAAATAAGATTTTTCTAGAAAGTTGATTATTTACACTTAAGGCATAAAATTCTAGGATACTTCATTTGTATATGCATTTTGAAAGAATTGTAAATGGTCAAGAACTATACTATAGCTGTGAGAAAGTGCCCCAATTTGGTAAACTTTAAACTCCAGGCTTTATAATATTTACTACAGTTTGTTTATTGTCCCCACCCGACCCCATCCCCAACTCTCCCTCATGCTAGGATAGAACCAGGGCCATGCACATGACTGGGGTGGCCTCCACCACTGAGCTACCCCACCTCCCGTTCTGTTATTTTTTCATTTTGAGGCATTGTCTCACTAAGTTACCTCAGTGGGGCTTGGACTCATACTCTTGCTTCAGTCTCCCAAATAGCTGGGATTACAGGCCTGAACTGTCAGCCTGGCTGTAATAGTTTGTGGTTGTTTTAAATTAGATATTATCTCCTCTAGTTATCTCCATTTGTCATTTTCGTGGCCCGGAATACACTTGAGCAGCATCCCTGTTCATACCCTTGAATTCTTCTCCAAATCCTAGCAGACTTTTCCTGACTTCTCATTTTACATTCACATGGAAGGAAGGCACCTGCAGCCGTTTGTTCTCAGGTCTTCAAGTTTTCTGCTTCTCAGGACACTTCTGCATTTCTCTTTATTTTTCTCACCATAAAAGTTTTACATGACCCAGGGTATGTAAGGACAATATAATCAAACACTGACTGATAATAAATGGTGGAGAGATTTATTTTTAAATACTTAGAATTTTAGCATTTGTTAAAGATGAAAGGCATTCTGCATACTATGAGGTGGATGAATTTGTACAGAGGGACTTGACTTTGGCTGAATATTTGATACTATAGGATGTAGAGCATTTCACTGTTTTTCAGAATTCACCAGGATTTTGATTTTGTAGATGTCAGTGCTAAGAATGTTGTTCCATAAACACATAGTACACCATGGCAGAATTGTGTTTAGTGTCATTTCGGAAATTGTCGGAAATTTCAGTCTAATTCTAGGTAAAATTTCACTTAATGGAACTCAAGTCAACAATTAAATAGCAGTTTTTTTAAAAATCAAACATTCTAATGTAATACAATCAAAAGTACACCAGTTTCGTACTTACATGCAGTGATGAAATATTAGCTGTTTTCTGTAATTAAACTATTATATTTCTGTAACAGCAGAAAGCTCTATATATATACTAAATGGACTGCACTTAATGACACTCTAGTGGCCTTGAATCTGAGTCGCATTTCTGGTACTGTTGCTTGGCATTACATATGTGACAGCATGCACAGTGAGAAGCACATGTGTTGCATGTTTGAAACAGGCTGCAGTGGCAACTGCACACGGCAGCAATGAGGAGAGATGCTTAGACATTCATGTGGATGTGATTTTGAATTAAATTTTGCTCATTGCTTATTTAAAAACTTTTATTCACATTTTTATTTTTGACTACTGAAATCAGTTATGTGACCCCTTACGGGTTTGCAACCCACAGTTCCAAAAGCTGCAAAGTAAGAACTACATATATACCAGGCACGATTGTAAGTGACACGAGACCCTTGTTTGGTTATTGTAAGAGTTCAACACTGTATCCAGGAAGTCATTAGTAAAAATGTAATGTGATACCTTTCTTTTTAAAGATTTATTTATTTACTTATTTAATATATATGCCCTGTCACATATATGCCTACGTGCTAGAAGAGATAGTTGTGAGCCACCATGTGGTTGCTAGGAATTGAACTCAGGACCTCTGGAAGAGCAGACAGTGCTTCTAACCACTGAACCATCTCTCCAGCTCCTGACGTAGTACCTTTTGCCAGATATTGTGTATATGGAATATTTAGCTACACTTGTTTCATTTGCTATTTTTTCTTTATAATTTTTCATCCTTCATTTTAAAAAATTTCTATTTTTTAGCCTCAATTACACGCTAATCAATGGTTACTTAGCATTTTTAGCCTTAATTACATGTTGATCATGGTTACTTAGTATTTGGGTTGTTGGGTTACTTAGTAGTTTGTAACTTTTTTTGTTTTTCTTGTGTATGTTTGAGTTCCTGCGCATCAAGCGCGCGCGCGCGCGCGCGCGCGCGTGTGCGCGCGTGTGTGTGTGTGTGTGTGTGTGTGTGTGTGTGTGTGTGTGTATGCCTGTACACTGTACATATGCCTGGCACACTTGGAGCTCAGGGAAGGCCTCATATCCATTGGAAGTGGAGTTAGAGGCAGAGCTGGCTTGTGGATACCAGACCTGTGCCCTCTGCAAGAGCAGCAAGTGTCCTTAGCCACTGAACAAAATCTCTCCAGCGCCATGTATTTCGTAACTTTGTTTTATCTTTGAAATAAACTGACCTTTTAAGAAGTGAGAAAAGCCTTTAATCCCAGCATTTAGGAGTCAGAGGTAAGTAGATTACTAAATTCAAGGCCAGCCTGTCCTCAGAGTGAGTTCCAGGAGAGCCAGGAAAAACATACACAGAAAAAAAAAACAAAACAAAAAAACAAATGGAAAAAGACATGCCTCCTTAATTTAAGGGTTTTTTGTTTGTTGGTCATTTTTTTTTTTTTTGGTATTTTTTTTATGTGTCTGAAGTTGGCTTTGTTTTAAGCATTTTAATCATACTTTCCTTTTAAAAAACTAAAAAGCTTTTTTTAAGACCAGGTCTTGTTATGTAGCCCTAGTGGGCCTGGGACCTGCTCTGTACACCAGGTTGGCTCTGAGCCTGTGTGCCTTCTGCCTGCATAACCATATTCCCAGGACATAGTAGGAAGACAGTGCTGTGAAGAAGGTTGTGTTCCTGCAAGGGGAAGGCTGGAACTGACTGACTAGTGTGGTACTGACCTGGTTCTGCCTTGCAGTTGACTGGATTGTGGCAGACATGCTGGCGGCCCGACAGGACGCCCTTGGACATGTGCGCTACGTGCTGAAAGACAACTTAAAATGGCTTCCATTGTATGGGTTCTACTTTGCTCAGGTAACCTGTTTTTGATCTTTTATTTCAAATTTAACACCATTTAATGAAAAAAAAGATTTTTTTGTTTGTTTGTTTTATGGTACCAATGATTGAACATGGGGCCATATGTATGCTACTGAGTGACAGACATCCTTAGACCAGACATTTTAAGTGTTTAGAATTCTATATGTGTGCACATGAATATGTGGTCGTGTGTGCACATATGGATGCATAGGAGGTCAAAGGACAATTTTCAGTCCAACTGTGGGTGTCGCTTTTCAGACACCTCCCACTTTTACTTTGAGATGATCTCCTAGACCTTTGCTGAGTTGGCCGGGCTAGCCACCCAATGAGCTCCAGCCATCTAGGTGTCTCTGCCTCCTGCCTTTACCTAGGTTACAAGTGTGTGCTGCTGTGCCCAGCTATTTGCATGGATTCTAGGGATCCACACTTGGGTCCTCGTACTTACTTGTGAGATAAGAGCCTTCCCGACTAAGCCACCCCCTACCCCCGCTCTTACTTGTGGTTCTTGATGTGGTTCTAGATGTCTAGATTGTCCATATAGTTAGGTGCAGTAGCAGAAATACACCTAGGGGTTCAATAGAAAGCCACAAGCGCAGAACTGACAATCAGTTATGTTTGGAAATTGATCCAGAAGTCGTTAGTGAGTGACAGATAGGTAAAACCAGACTCTGCGCTCAGAACTTGAAGTGTTCAGTGTGGAGAAATGTATTTCCTCACAGTTCTGAAGGCTGAGAGGCTCCCCAAGATCGAGATGTAGGTGGTGCTGCTTTCTCCCACCACCCACTCTCTTGGCTTATACACTGCAGCCTTCTCCCTGCTTTTTGGGCTGGCCTTCCCTACAGTGGACATCCTTGGTGTGTGTTCCGCTATCAGGGCCTCTGCTAGTACTCTTATTTCACCTAACTGCAGTGATTTTCTTAATGACCCTGTCTCCCTACACTGTCACTGTGAAAGCTGACATTTGGGGGAAATTTAGTTCATAGTGATGTCACACCAATCTCTATAGCTGAGTCCATAACTTAATTCTTTAAAGGTTGTGAGTGTAGACACTATTTTATTATTTTTGTATGTTTTTCCTTCCTGACCAATGGCCTGTTTATTTATTATTTTTTAATTTTATGTAACTGAATGCCTTATGTATATGGTGCTTAGTCCATATTTTAATTCCTTAAAGGTTAGAGGTTTAGACTTTTTTTTTTTTAAATTTTCTATCTTTCCCTCCTGACCTCCTGTGGCCTCTTTTATTTATTTATTATTTTTAATTATTTTATGTGCTTGAGTTTTTGTATCTGTGTATTCCTGGGGCCCATGGAGGTCAGAAGAAAACTGTGAGTCACCTACAACTGAATTATGGAGGATTGTGACCATGTAGGTACTGGGAACTGAACTCCAGTCTCTGAAAATGCTCTGCCGAGCCATCTCTCTAGTCCTGGGAGTGCAGATATTTTAAGGATACTTTTAACTGACTCTATATAATGATAATGATATATATAATGATAGTGGAAAATCAATGAGTTAAAGTCCATCAGAAAAAGCTTTTGAACTAAATCTTTTAAAGAAAAAAATATTGTAACTGCTAACAATTTAATGTTTGCGTATTTTCCATCATGGAGTTTTACTTGGGTTCTATAGAAATAGAATTTTCAGTTTCATATAATATATATATATATATATATATATATATATATATATATATATATATATATATATATATATATAGTTGGCAGTATTTAAATATTAACTGTAGCTTGAGTTCTGAAATGTAGTTTTATTTTTTTACTCATTGGGAGTACAGTAGCCTTAATGGCTATGGTGATGAGTTATTTAAAGAATAATTGCTCTTTTTTCTTTTTTCTTTTCTGTGTACCAGCATGGAGGGATTTATGTAAAACGAAGTGCCAAATTTAATGATAAAGAAATGAGAAGCAAGCTTCAGAGCTATGTGAACGCAGGAACACCAGTAAGTGCGCCTGTTTTTATTCCTCAACACAGTTTATGGTTTAAGAAATTCATTATTTCTTAAGTCATTTTGAAAATGACTTATTACCCCACATGGAATGATGATACTGGTTCAGGGTTTTGTTGAGATAAACTGTTCTCGTGGCTGTGAGCTAAGCTTGCTGCAGACGATTGTAAGGTTTCTCCCTAGGAATTGTCAATATTGACTCAGGAGGAGCAAGGGTGGGTGTCTTAGTGTGTAGAGAATGGAGCTCACTGGGCCTTACACCGAAGCCCCAAAGAGTTAGTCTTCACAAGAGAGTTAGTCCTAGAAGAAGTAATTGCTTTCCATGTAAATTTGGATTTTTATTGTAGAAATTAAAATTTAAAAACAAAAAAACCCAGCTGGACAGTGGTGGTTCATGCCTTTAATCCCAGCACGTGGGAGGCAGAGGCAGGTAGCCGCCTGCAGCTACCTGCGAACAGCTTGGGTTCCCTGGAAGAAGAGATGGGGTAGAAAACAGGGGGGCAAGGGAAACACATGGAGTCAAGGCATGATTTCTTGCTCAAGGCTCAGACTTTAATGAATCTCTCCAAATAATATATAGGCAGGGCCAGACCCTCCCCCAAAGGCTGGAAACTGGTTCTGCTTGTTCTGCAGGAGGCTGGCTTCAGGTGGCTGGGCTGCTATTCTTTGAGAACAATGGGTCAGATCCTCAAGGGCTGGGGGAGGTCACAGAGGCAGGCAGATTTCTGAGTGTAGACAGCCTGGTCTACAGAGTGAGTTCCAGGACAACCGGGGCTACACAGAGAGACCCTGTCTCTAAAAAAAAAAAAAAACAACAACAATTTTTTTGATCATTAGATCAAAAAATATTTAGATTAAATATCTAAGATACAGAACATAATACCACATGAATTATTAATCATTAAAGTGAGTAATCAACCTTATAAATGACTGACTCTAAAATTCATAGACATTAATAATTGCTTTCATGGCTTAGATATAAACTTTATTGATTAAAAGTACATTCTTGGGCTGGAGAGATGGCTCAGCGGTTAAGAGCACTGACTGCTCTTCTGAAGGTCCTGAGTTCAAATCCAACAACCACATGGTGGCTCACAACCATCTTTAATGAGATCTGATGCCCTCTTCTGGTATGTCTGGAGACAGCTACAGTATACTCACATATAAATAAATAAGTCTTTAAAAAATATACATTCTCATGGAAGTGATTTTTGGTAGTTGTGGAAGCTAAAATATTTTTCTTACTGCTTTTTCTTTTAGTAACTGATAATGAATTTTAATTTTACAAATTTTTCTGCAGTTCCGTAAAGCATCTGGTCAATCGTTATTGCCCAATATGAGGTTATACAACATAGTGTATTGGTTTTTAAATTTGGTGGTGATAAGGCAAGACTGAGTGTGAAAATGAGAGGGTCTCTGATTCTTGTCTCTTCTCTTGGGTTCTTTTTGTTGGTTTGCCTTATCCAACTTCAGTGTGATGGGTTTTGTTTATCTTATTATATTTTAGTTTGTTATATTTCATTGTTATTTCTTAGAAGCCTGTTATTTCGCCTCTACTTCCACTGTTAGGTATCTCACAGAAACCTCAAACTGAACAACCACAGCATGTCACTTATGCATACTGCCATAAGGTACGAAGTCCCAGCTTGTGTTGTTAACCTTACTCTTGTGAGCAGACTCAGTTGACCTTATCCCTAGCTGGGTGACCTGGGTTCTTCCCCTACATCATTCTGTCCCTCAAAACTGTGTCCTTTTCTAAACACACACCAGATACTGCTCATCTGAGGACTCTTCCCATCCACTAAAGGACTGACTGCTCCTCAGCAGAAAGGGCCACTAGTCCCATACCTACATCTTCTTACACCTTCACCAATGCCTTAGGAACATGTGCTCACGTGCCTCTGTGGGTCCTTTCTCCCTTACAGTAGGGAGTTTTACCCTGATAACTCATAGCACACCTATAAAGAGCCCTTGCTTGCTCTCATTTAGGAAGTGTGACCTTGCTGGAAAGACTATATAACTGGGGAAGGGCTTTGAGATTTAAAGGCCCCACACAATTCCTTGTTCAAACTCTACTGTCTGCTCAAAATTTGAGGTATGAGCTCTCATTCTTCCTGATGCCATGTCTCCTGTCTGCTTCCACAATTTCCTGTCGTGATGGACTCCTTTTCCTCCTGGGATTCTAGGTGTAAATAAACACTTCTTTCTAAAACAGCAACAAATCTGACAGTGATAATGGATTCTAAGGAATCTTCTCTAGATGAGAAAAGAAATATATTTGCATGGGTGCTGTATTTTCTCATTTTCCCAAATACCTGACAGGAAGCAATTTAAAGGAAGAAGCATTTATCCTAATTTGTGATTTGAGGGTACCATGACTAAGAAGGCATAGCAGCGCAGCTGTGGCAGCAAGAACATAGGCTGCTAGCTCAGGTCTCTGTGGATCTGAGAACCGGGCAGGAAGCTGGGATCATTTATAAACTTCAGGACCCATCCCACGGAGTTCCTTGTCTTCCAGTGACGTCCCATGTCTTAAAGGTTTCACAGTTCTCAAACTAGCACCTGCCATCTGGGAACCAAATGTTCAAACTCCTGTGCCTGTGGTGGATATTTTACAACCTAACAGACATAATTTATCTCTAGTCCTGTATGTTCATAGCCATCTTATAATGCAGTGCATCTAGTCCAACTTCAGTCTGATGGTCTTATAGTTCCAACACTTCAAAACTTAAAAGTCTGCTGAGACTCAAGGCCGATTCCTATTTGTAATTCCCTATAAAATAAAATAAAATAAAATAAAATAAAATAAAATAAAATAAAATAAAATAAAATAAAAAAAATAACCAAAACACATGCTTCAGTATACAATAGCACAGAATACACATTGTCATTCCAACGAAGGAAATGGGAACACAAGGAAGGAGCTGATCAAAGCAAGACTGAAACCCAGCAGTGTTAGCACCCAACCCTAGAATTCCGTGTCTGCCATCGTGGGCTCGCTCTGCTGGGCATGGTTAGACCCACTGAGCCTCTCCAGCTGTGTTAGCTGCAATGCACATTCAGTGTCTCTTCTTACTCTGGCTCGATTGAGTGCCTGCAGCTCTTCTTTGTCAATATCCCATATTTTCGGAGTTTCCATTACAACTTTGTGCTTCTCCTTCATAGTTTCACATACAGCCCACTCAGAAGCTCTATGCAGAGAATCAAGCCCTGTTACATATTGGTCTCATTGGCTTCCTGGAGTCTTGATAAAAGCCCGTTTATCCCCGTCTTGATTACTTTGTTATTTTACTCTTAATGTCTGGCATACCTCCACACCAGTACCAACCTGATGGTGCTGCTGAACGATGTCTGAGGCTATATCAAGAAACAGCCTGGACCCCTTGCACTATACTGGTCATGGCTTCTGAACCCCTTTTTGAAATTTACCTTCAAAAAATACTTTTCTAGGTGATTGCTTTTGAGGAGCTAATCCATGCTAAGGCTTTCTCAGTTCAAGCGCTCTCTTCTCAAATAAATTTGTTTGTTTTTTTTTTATACACTGGATTCTTTCATGGATTTGGGGGGGTGGTGTCTTTTGTCTCAATACAGAGTATGAGGAGGCTTTTCTGTACCAGCATTGAGCTCTTCTACAGTGCCTGCTTTCTTCACGCCTCCCTTTTCTACAACTTTAAACCTGCTCATATTCCCTTCATTCCCAAACCACACATTTCCCCCATGATTCTGTTCTTTCTCATCATAAATCTGACCAAAAGCGGTGAGCAATATTCATGCCAGGATCTACGTACTATTCTGTCCTGAGATTTCCTTCACAAAACATGTTAATCCATAGCTTTTAAATTCAGCCTAACTCATATTTTCAAGAAATGGGCCAGGCATTGGTGGCTCATGCCTTTAATCCCAGTACTCAGGAGGAAGACACAGATGGAACTCTTTGAGTTCAAAGCCAGCCTGGTCTACAAGGTGAGTTCCAGTACAACCAGGGTTACACAAAGAAACCCTATCTCAATTAAAAAAGGGGGGAGGAAGAAACAATAATAATAATAATAATAATAATGTAAAGTGCAGCCAGATTCTTTCTAGAATGTAATACAACCACTGCTGCATGGTCTCGTAGTGCAGCTCCCAGCTGAAACATCATGAACCTGGCCCTACTGTTTGCATGCCTCTCATCCTGATTTTCTAAGCTCCTACTGGAGTGGCCAGCCAAGCAAGCACTGACTGCAGTGTTATTAGGGGTTTCTGCATAATAGCTCCAGAGTCTTCCATATCCATCCAGAAGCATCTTTGAAGGAGGCCTAAGGCCAAATGTCTTAAGGGCCATGGGACCAGGTTTATCAGAGCAGTAACAGCACTGCTAACTTTTTGTGTTACCCACTTCTCTGAAGCTCTGGTTGAGTTCTTAATAAGAAGCAACTTGAGAGAAGGATTTATTCTCACCCATGCCTTGTTGCTACATTCCCTCATGTAAGGGTGGCATTCTGATACAGCCAAGGCCACCAGAGGATGATACTGTTTGCTTTCATCTGAGTGGGACAGGAAATGGTAATTCTCAAGGGCCTCCCCCTCAATGACTCAGAGAATCCCCATACTCTAAATACTCTGCAAGCTCCCACATAATGCCACCAGCTGGGGATCAGCTGTTGGCAATACTGGCCCAGGGGAGCAGTTTAAGTCCAGACCAGAGGAGCTGAAAACAGAGAACTGCAGGGGTGCTCTTGGGCTTTATACCAGCTCTGCAGATGAATCATGGCATTTGTGAGCTTGGTTCATAAATAAATACATATTCTCCTATAGGTTCCTTTAGTGGGAGTTTCATACCACAAATTTGTTCATAAAAGCATTGCATTTTATACTAGCTATGTAGGAATAATACTACTGGGACTCACTTGAGCATGGGTAAATGGATAGTTCTTTCTCATGAATCCCTATCCTGTTTTCTATATTCTGTTTACTCGATGAGTTTATTTTGTCGGTTGGCCACCAGTTAAAAAGTATCTTTTTTTTTTTTTTTTTACAACACTCAGATTTCAAGTTTTGTTGTTACTTGGCCTTAATATTCACATTTTAACCTTTCCAGGAAATTAAGTATAAAAACTTATATCTATTGTTGACTTAGTAAATATCTCGGTACTTCATTTTGTTTACAGATGCTATATTCTTAGTTTACATCATGAATATGGGGTTGCTTAAAGTAAATGATGTAAAATAGAGTAAGGGAACTTTATAAAATGGAATAATGTAAGCTTTTTGAAATACAAGTACTAAATTTGTAACCAGTTTTTAAAATAGATGGACTTTTAACTTCAGTACTGCTAGATACTATAATGGTTGAAGACTGGAACTTGGCTATTAATAGTGTACTCTGTGTTCGTGCAGACATATAGCAGATTCCACAAGTGTATGTGCTTACTATGTGCGAATAAAATTTTAATGCTTAAATGAGTATACATTTTCTCACCATAGGAAATGCTTCCTCAAAAACAGAGTTCGGAATTGCTAATGTATGGTAACAACAATGGACTCACACAAACTAAAGTTTCTTTATACCCACAGATGTATCTTGTGATTTTCCCAGAAGGAACAAGGTATACAGCAACACACACAAAACTCCTTTCAGCCAGTCAGGCATTTGCTGCTCAGCGGGGTAAGTAAAGATTTGACTGTATTCAGAAAAATACTTTTAAAAAATTTATTTATTTTATATATATGAGTACATTGTCACTGTCTTGAGACCTACCAGAAGAGGGCATCAGATCCCATTACAGATGGTTGTGAGCCACTATGTGCTTGCTGAGAATTGAACTCAGGACCTGTGGAAGAGCAGTCTTTGCTCTTAACCGCTGAGCCATCTCTCCAGCCCCCTAGAAAAATACTTTTTAAGAAGAGTGATCTTTTGTTTCTTTTAGAGTCTTCCCAGTGAATATGTGTTTCTTGTAAGAACTAAATGAAAGAATGTCTGATCTTCTACAGAGTTAGGTATGTTCTTATTAGGCTATGTCCGAGAGGTTAGATTCATGGGCTTGCTTCGGCACATATCCCATGCTGTGAATTGAGTTAAAATGTAAGTAAATGATAGTTCCAAGAGAGCACACTCTTGTAGTCACTCAGTATAAAGCTTGTGGTATAACATAAATACACATATGTGGATGTATATGTAGCACATATATAAATGCAGGCAAGTCTTTTAGTGATGCTGGGCTAATGCTGAGAGGTAGACCAAGAAGATTGGATTTGCTCATTCTGCAAAGGTCAGAACTCACTGTGCAGCTTGTGTGTCTTGTCTCCCTTTTGATACTGTTTTCTTGTTTTTAAAATTATCTCATAAAATATAGGCTCATTGTGGCCATCATTTTCATACAAGTCCTTCAAGTATACACCCAGGAAGTATATAAATACACTAGGAAGAATCTGTCAGCTATTGTTTTCAAGTTTCAGCATAGTTAATGCCACATCATACTTCAGAACTGACAAGTACTTGGTCAGGGTCATGTTCACTGCATGTGAAGATTAGAGGCGGTCATGCCATCTGACTGAGGATGGAAATTCCTTCTGAGCAATCACCAACGCGCTAGGTCTTAGTTAAAGGCATAGTGTCTGTGGTTATAGTAAGCAGGCATTAGTGGACTAGGTGTGAATAGGTACATACAGTCCTCATATGTTGACACATATCTAACCTGCTTTTTGAGCTTCTAGTCCTAATAATCTCATAAAAATACTGGTTGAGCAAGAAATGGTGATGCAAAGCTATGATCCCAGCTCCTGGGATCTAAGGTGGGAGGATCATAAATTTGAGGTCAGTTTGGGTCTGTCCTAGAGGAAAAAAGAAAAAAAAATCTGTTTAAGGTAACATGGAAGCTTCACAGGGTGATTCTGTAAAGGCCCTGAGATGACATGGCCTCTAGTGGCGAATGACTTAGCTGACAAGAAAACTTTCTCAGCTCGGTTGACTTTTCAGACTTCATACAAGTTTGTGAATAAATTACACTTCTTCTGCCCTGGGGACTGAACTCAGATATGTGGTTGTGGGAATCGTTTTCTTTCCCACACCACCCTGCATTTTAAAAATTCCTCTGTAGACAGTCCCACCATCCTGTAGCTGTTCTTCCTTATGTAGCTACTTTCCCTGGAGAGAGGCAGTACAGCCTTCAAACCCAGTTCTCCCCAGTCACTGTTCACAGCACATCTCAGGACCTAGTGCTTCCTGTGAGATTGTAAGTACATGCTGGAGTCTATGAGATGAAGAAGCCAAGAGAATGGAGGAGAATTCTGTCCTAAGAAAGACTGCATGCTTAGCGGATTGCTGCTGCTTTTCTGTAGTATCTTTCCTGCCAGAGCTTACCAAAGAGAAGGCTCCCAGTGGGTCATAAGCCTCCTGAAGACCCGCTCCCAGCTTCTGCAGGATGTCTCATTCATGTTGCTGTTTATGGATATATGTTCAGTGGGGTTGACCTAAGTAGAGATGGGAATGTACGAGAGCATTCTAGGAGGTTATGACACTCAACTTTCACTCCTTTCTTTTTGTGGTAGTTGATAAATAATTTAGATGTTGGATTTAATGTATTCCTGATTATGACCACACTGAATCTACCTGCTTCCTAGGCCTTGCAGTATTAAAACACGTGCTGACACCAAGAATAAAGGCCACTCATGTTGCTTTTGATTCTATGAAGAATTATTTAGATGCAATTTATGATGTCACAGTGGTTTACGAAGGAAATGAGAGAGGGTCAGGAAAATACTCAAACCCACCGTCCATGACTGGTAAGTCCATATTTCCATGTATTAGAAGCTAAATAGTACATGGTACAGGTGAGACATAAACTCTGTTTGTTTTGCTTTGTTTGGCTCCACTGTGAAGCTGTGTAGACTCAGCTGGCCTCGAGCTCCACTAGACATAGCACCAATCATCTACCCCCTCTTCTATGTTTTTTGTTTTTGCCGTGAGCCTTTTTTAGAGCATGTTTGGGAAGGAAATTGTCATTATTTACAAGAAGAAATGTTGCCTTTTTCCAACATGATAGATTTTAAGGACTCAGATCTCTTGCCTTTGTCGTGTAACCAGAGGGTTTTGAGTGGGAATAGCTCAGGTAGCCGTAGCCACAGACTCAACTTTTGACCATGGGGACAGGTGAAAAAGGAGGACTGGAGGGTCCTGGCCCTGGAAAGGATTCACTTTAGAGAGAGGAGTGTGGCAGAGGAGAGAGAGATGTGTTTTGCCAGACAGAAAAGAGGTTTCTTATTATCCCAGTCCTAAGGAGGAAGAGGCAGCAGATCCTGAGTACAAGGCCAGGCTGAGCAGCCTGGTAAGATTCTGTATCAGGAGCTGGGGTGAAGCTCAGTGAGAGTTCTTGGTTGCCGTGCACCAGGCCCTGAATTTAACACCAGCAGCAACAAAGCAGGGACAGAGCGGCCAAGTCGAACACTTACTCTTGGAGACTCCCAGTATGTTACCACACTCAAGGTTCTTGGAGAGTAAGTAAATACTCTCCAGAGATTTCAGGTGAGTCTCTGCTCCCCAGGGGGGCCAAGAATATTGTCACGCTGAAAAACGTGATAGAAGACATGTTCTAAGGAATGTTTGCACTCCATTGTGATGAAGGCTTAAAGTTTAAAAGACATTTTCACTCCCTGACCCCACACATTCCTTCTGTCATGAGTATTTCTCTAGTGCTCATCTTTATTTGCATGTTAACCTTCAGGAACATGAAGTAGTATATGTAAGTACACTGTAGCTGTCTTCAGACGCCAGAAGAGGGAGTCAGATCTCTTTAGGGATGGTTATAAACCACCATGTGGATGCTGGGATTTGAGCTCATGACCTTTGGAAGGGCAGTCAGTGCTCCTACCCGCTGAGCCATCTCTCCAGCCCCCTTTTAAATACTTTTAAAATGAAGTTTCATGTTAGTACACAGCGTGAGAGGTTTCATATTGATGTTTGCATACCTAGAGGAAATATGGCTGCTTCTCCATGGTCAGCTGTTAGGAGTCAATGATGGCTAACATGGGGTTAACCAGGCATGTGTGCTAATGAGTGCTTAGTTTCAGCTTAATACTGCAAATCTTAAGTTCATAGCTTTTA
This sequence comes from Apodemus sylvaticus, assembly GCF_947179515.1. Classification (NCBI taxonomy): domain Eukaryota; kingdom Metazoa; phylum Chordata; class Mammalia; order Rodentia; family Muridae; genus Apodemus; species Apodemus sylvaticus. The sequence continues at coordinate 14,571,780 of NC_067489.1, forward strand.
TTGTTTTCAATTTGTTTGGTCTTAATGTTTCATTTTTATTGTAAGTTACTTTATATAATCATGAATTCTAAAGTAGTAAGACATGAACTTTTCTTCTCCTTTGTTAGAGTTTCTCTGCAAGCAGTGCCCAAAGCTTCATATTCACTTTGATCGTATAGACAGGAAGGAAGTCCCAGGGGAACCGGAACACATGAAACAGTGGCTTCACAAGCGCTTTGAGATAAAAGACAAGTAAGTGGCAACTGCTCCAGCTGTTAGAAACTAAATTTAATAATTTAATAATTCCGTAATTTAATTCAACTAAATTTGACCATCGTAACCAGTGTGAAAGAGGTGTTTTTATCTTCATTATTTAGGAGATACTAATCAAATTTGCATTGACAAGACCGTACATACTTAATCTGTAACATGTTTAATGGTGCATTACCCTTGTTGTACAGTGACAACTCTAACACATTAAGCAGGGTTGCTTTATTCTAAAGTTGGCGGCACAGCTAACGTGAAGCTGAAGTCTGTATTGTTTTAAGAATGCTCTGTATGAACCAGGTTGAATCTTACTCCATCATTGTATGCTCACATTGTAAATTTTCATGAGTCACTGTAAAAATCATGTCATGGTGGCCTACCTGCAGTGTTTTCTGCACAGTAGGCTGCTGTGTGGTAAGATTTAAAAGAGCCTTTCCTCTGCAGCGACACAGGGAACACAAGGCTGTGGGCTTAGAGACTGTGCTTGTGGGACGGAAGGGAGTTGCTGTTTTCATGATGAAATTGTGTCATTCCTTGAGTTAGTAGAAATTATTACAAGTACAGTGGGTTGAAAATGAAGCTTCAATTAGATTTATGCCTTGTGTTGTCACATGTTTGTGCTTGACACAACTTTTCAACTCAGCAGCTCAGGATTACACTGATGATGGGAACAATGTAAGAAGACCTGTGTATCTTAATAGGAAATGTTTTCAGAAAAGGAGCAGTGTTTAATGCCCACCCGTTTCATTGCAGCCAGTTAACATACACTGTTGTTACCTCTATGGAAGTGGCTCACAAGGAAGTAGAAACACTTCTGTGATTTTGTGCCCGGTCCTGCTACCATAATCTTGCATGTTTAAATCAGAGGGAGGATGAATGAACTACCCTTTTTATTTCTTGTCTGCTTTTATAATTTCATGGGAATAAGAACTTCTGGTGGGTGTCTTTGTCACTGGTTCGTTGCTGTGAAGAGACACCGTGACCAAAGCAACTCTTCTAAGAGGAAGCATTTATTTGGTTACTTCCCTACAGCTTCAGAGGTTTAGTCCATTATCATCATGGTGAGGAGATGGGGGCACTCAGGCAGACATGATGTTGGAGAAGTAGTTGAGAGATACATTCTGATCCACAGGCAGAGAGAGACAGACTGAACCTGTCATGGGATTTTGAAATCTCAAAGCCTCTCATCCATGCCCCATATCCCTACCCCTATAACAGGTATCCTCCAAACAAGGCCACACCTTCTCATCCTCCTCAAATAGTCACCACGCCCAAGTGACTAAGCATTCAAATGTGTGAGCCAATGGGGGGGCCTTTCTAATTCATGTCACCTCTGGAGAAAAACTCCTATGCTGTAAACAGAATTTCTCTTCTTTCACTTATTTGAGAGCTTATTTTTGTGCAATTGGATCCATGGTAGGCAGGCATTCTACCATTGAGCTGCAACCTCAGTCCTTTTCTTTGACTTGTGGGGTGAGAACTATGGGAGGAAGGAGAGAAGCCGGAAGGCCACTCATCATGAGTGGGGTTGGTATACTTACTGACGGAAGGAAAGGTTACAAACATGAAGCTGGGGCCGTCATGACTCAGCACTCGCTGCTCTTCCAGAGGGCTCAGGTTCATTTCCCAGTACCCACACGGTGGCTCTGTAAATGCAACTTCATATTCAGTGACTCTGACACCCTCTTCTGGCCTCTACAATCACGGTAGACAGACATACACACTAGCAAAACACCCATATACATAAAAGTACATAAACGTATCTTAAAGTCTCCAGCGTCTTCATCAAATGTCTCAAACCCCGCCGTGTTTTGCTTTTCATTTCCCATGTGGTAAGGGGTATCATACCATATCCATGCTGTAAGGAGTGAGTGCCCTGCAGTGCCGCCTGCCACCTCTGCACTCATCCAGGCTTTCTGAGGAGCTGTACTTGATCAGCAAGTACTCAATACCTAGTAGATGGTTTTTGTTTTGTTGTTGTTGTTTCAACACCAAAATGTACAAAACTGAAAGTATCAATTCTGTTGTTTTTTATTCTGGCCATAGGATGCTCATAGAGTTCTACGATTCACCAGATCCGGAAAGAAGAAACAAGTTTCCCGGGAAAAGTGTTCATTCCAGACTAAGTGTCAAGAAAACTTTGCCGTCAGTGTTGATCTTGGGGAGTTTGACTGCTGTCATGCTCTTGACAGAGTCTGGAAGGAAACTGTATATAGGCACCTGGTTGTATGGGACCATCCTTGGCTGCCTGTGGTTTGTCATTAAAGCATAAGCAAGTAGCAGGCCGCAGTCACGGGCTCTTAGTGATGGCTTCACATTATATCCCATTGTTTCCTGAATTAAATACTTTTTTTTTTAAAGCCTTGATGATTGAATACTGGATAAAGTAGAGTTTGTGACCATAGCCAACAGCCAACATGCATTTGATTTGGGACAAACACACGTGGCTTTTCAGGTGCTGGGGTTGCTGGAGACATGGAAGCTAAGTGCAGTTCATGCTGGTTTTTGTTTTTGTTTTTGTTTTGTTTTGTTTTTTTATGTTTTCATGAATTAATGTCCACTTGTAAAGATTATCAGATGCTGTCTGTAATTCAGAAGGTGGTATTTTAACATTAGTTTGCAGTGTGTTTTGCTCTTTTGGTTATCTTCCATTGGACTACTTGGCAGCTCAGACTCTTAATACTAAAGTATTTTATATTTTGAAGCTATGTGATCCTGGGTTGTTTTGTTGATTTCTGAAAGTCAATGAAAGACATGGTAATGATGCTTTTTTTTTTATGTTCCAAGAAAAAGGTGAGAAGTACTCATGGCAAAAAAGATCTGTCTAGTGTATATTTTTATTATATTGCTCTATTTAGCTAATTTTCTTTATATTTGCAAAATAATGAATGTTTCTAATATTTATTAAAATGATTAATTTGCATACCCCCTATTCTACAGAGAATAATGTGTAAATTGTCAGAACAGACTTGAAGCTCTGATATGACTCTGTCTCCTTTGGCAGAGCTCTTAGTAGCCCAGCTTCTGAGCTACCTGTTCGTACCTCCCAGCACCGGTGCCGTTAAGAACTCATAAATGTAAGGGTCCCCATTATTTTCATATCAGAATGGACATCCACAGAGCTCTAAGGTCATGGAAGTTGGCCAGCATCTTATCTGTCCGAGCACGTGCCTTCTGCCTGGCCCTGTCTGCTTTGGCACTGCGTCTGATCTGGAGTGTAGGTGCTCACGGTCGCTCGCTGTTTGTCTCAGCCCTGGCTCTCTGGCTTTGTGTCCTCCAGTGGTGCTGTTCATTGCTGGGGTGCAGGTAGTGCTGCCCTGACCCGGAGGGGTATCTCCCTAGCTCCTGAGGGTGAGTCTCTTGGCTACATGGCAGTATTGTGCATTTGTTTATGGCAAGAACCATCAGGATTGGATAAGTTTGTTATTTCTCTTTAGTTTCCATGGAGCCACACAGTTGTTACATGGCCCATGTGAGCAGAGCTACCTTCCAGGAGCAGATCACACTGTTGTGAGTCGTGGGACAGTGTGTCCTGTGGGAGGAGGCTTTCTAAAGTGTGATTTGCCATATTTCTATGTTGTGATTTAAGTGTGATTGCCTACTAGTCATTCAAGGAAACATTTCGGCAAACTTCATACGGATTTTTGTCACAAATGATTTTGTCACAAATACCAATGATCTAGTTGAACTAGACCAATTGAATCACAATAAATACATTTTTTTAAATTGGGGGAAAATTTGCTTCTTGTTTTTTCAAAACCAGAAAATGACCCATTTCAGACATCTTTGAAGTCATGTGCTGCCACTTGTTTTCTGTGTGTTAGTATGTATATTCATGTATGGATATATGTATTCACATATGGATGTGTATATATATTCATACACACATAAACAGAATATAGCGGCCTAAACACAGGATTGTGTATCATGGTACTGGGCTGAATTGTAATGGTTTTTATTTACAGAGTGAGGTTGAGACCCATTTCATGTCTTTGTTAAATACATTTTTTTTCCAGCAGTCCTATTAAAGATTATTTTGACCAGATCAAAATAAGTACAAGTTCTGAGACTTTAAATATGGCTGAGGTCTAGAGGGACAACTCAGCAGTTAGGAACATACATGCAAGGGCTTCAGTTCCCAGCACCCGCATGGAAGCTCACAGAAGGCTGGCATCCCAGCTGCATGGAATTGGACCCATCCTCCTCCCCTCCCCACACACATACACACTCACACTCTCTCTCTTTCTCTCTCTCTCTCTCTTTCTCTCTCTCTCTCTCTCTCTCTCTCTCTCTCTCTCTTTCACACACACACACACACACACACACCTTTAAATATCATGGGTGTGCTGTGCATTTACATTTTAAGAGATAGAACTACACGGATTATAGCTGATTCTTTTTGAACAGGGCATAGAGGTCTCTTGAACATTAATTAGCACTGTGCCTACTCTCCACAAGTAGCCTATCATATGTGGTAATTTTCAGAAACACGTTGTATCAAAATCTTTGAAAAATTAGAAGTGTCTACTCAACATGTTTATTTTGACTTGACATCACTATTTTCTGAAAATTAACTGTCCATGATTCCTTTCACACCGTTTAAGATTTTATTTGTATTACTGTTGAATTGCAGCTCAGGGGCTGCAATTGTTTTCCTAAGACTGCCATCAGTGTGTATGCTTTTATGTTTTTTAGAAAGGGCGTTGGGATGAAAGTAAGAAAACAAATAAAATCTCTCCTTGTCTCTCATGTCTGTGCTCTCTAACATTTCACAACTCAGGGAGTCACCTGTTTTCCAGTAAATAAAAGGGTTAGTGATGAGCCCTGCAGTTTGTGTTTAAAAAGCTACAATATTTTTTAAATATTGAGCAAAGTTTTAAAAAAATACATTGGAATACCCCAGATTGTGAAGCAGTGCAGTAGTTGGACTATGTAGGCTGATTTGCCTACTTTAAAGGATGTGACCGCTGCCCAAGAGACGTGGGTCACCTAACACACTGTACGTGAAAGTGCCAGCCTGGCCAGTTCTTAGAAGTTGGTAGCTTCTTCCATATTTCATTTCTATGTGGGTTTTTTTTTTCCGCTTGGATTAGTGTCAGTTTTTCTTTATAACTTATATATACATTTTTCCCCTTTGTCACATTACATGCTTTGTCAGTCAAATGACCTAACTAGGTTAGCTGTTAAGAAAAAAACTACATATTGTGATCTGCCAAAATGTAGGCGTAAACAAACTGGCTCCTAATTGTGTACTAGATCCACATTTGAAAGAACAGATTGTGTCACAAGATAGTAAGGTGAGATGTAAAACACTAGATAAACGTTAACCTCACCAGTTGCTCTTGAAGTGTTGAGATTGAAGACTGCGTGTTTATGGAATGCTGACATATCCATGGGCAGGCTAGTTTTTCCTTTTCTTTTTGTCTTAAGACTAAAGATTGACTGACTTAAAATATTATCAGTTCTATATAGTTTGCATTATATACCGAATACGTAACATTTAAGCACTAGTATGAAAATCAGTACTTTGATGAAACTAATAATTGGAATATCCAGATGACTTGATATTATGTAGGTAAAGTATTCATGTGATTGAATTTACAATCCTTTATTCATATATCATGGGTAACAGCTGGGAGTCATGACTCACAGCTGCAATCCAGGCACTCAGAAAACCCAGGCAGGAAGACAACTACACATTACAAAGTCAGCCTGGTCTGTATAGTTTCAGACCAGCCAGGACTGTACCAAGATCTTCACACCACTCACACAAATAAAAGTTATATAGAGAATCACTTGGAATTTGGTTGAAACATTTTTTTTATGATTTCATTTAATAGGCTGGAGAGATGTGTCAGCAGTTAGCATCAGAGTTTGCTCTTTCAGAGGATGGGATCTGTTCCCAGCACCCACCCGGCAGTAACTGAAGTAACAGTTCCAGGGTATCCAAGACCTTCATACAGACACACATGCAGGCAGAAAAGCGTCATGCATAAAATTAAAATAAGTTATTATAAATGTTTTAAAAGGTTTCATTTGATATATTCTGTATGCTGAGGTAGATTTGCTGCTTTTGGAAAACTGAGTCATATGTTTTATAAGAGGCCAGAGATCTCACTTTCATATAATGTACCTTGGATAATACCTGGTATTCCCCAAGCAGAAAAGTTCCTTGGAAGAGCTACATCAAATAGAAAACTGATATCAGAGCAGATACTCAATACATGCTTATGTGATGAGACAGGCCAGGGCTTTACCCAGAATAGTGTTTTATCATATTTGAATAAATAAATAACAGAGACAGTTTTATAAATCCTCACATGGAAAATAAAATGGGGATGCTATTGACACAATCTGTTGCCTGAAGTGATCAAGAAATTAACTTCCAAAGTAATCAAGAAGTACTTGGACACTGCATTTTTTAAAATATATATATATTTTATATATATATGTAGCTTCAGAATAAGTTCTGAAAGTGTTACGGGGATCACTGGTGCCTTATAATCCAGTACAAAGAGAAAATAAGAACCTCATTTTTTTTTTTATTAAAACTTGGTGACAAAAAAGTTACATTCTTTTATAAAGTGTTTATGTTTTATGTGCATACATGTGTTTTATTGCCAGATAATAGCTATAAAGCTACATTATTTCAAATGTGTATTTTGTTTGAGATTTGCTGAGTGTTCACTATACGCGTACTGCTTCTGATCCTCTTGTAGGCACCAGCCTGTCTGCTGGCAGACCACCCACACTTGTTGGGTCCTTCTACCTCGGGTTAGCCATCCAACCTTGGGCAACTTTAAATAAAGTGTGCCCCAGTGTCTGTAGAACACTAATTGCTATGATGTTAGCCACGAAGGATTGTTGAGACCATGTGAACCAATACAGGTACAGCAGCAGAAGCAGAGCGTGGACAGAATGTAGCCAGAGCTGACTTGGGTCACTTCCTCTGTCTTCAAAGATGACGTTCAGCTCAGACGGGTTTGGATAAAGTCTAGTGATGGATGCCATCTAGTTCTTTCCTGTTTCACAAGGAGACAGTGGGGTGTGGTGTCCCGACCCGCAGGACAGTCAACAGGGTCCCGGAGCTACCTAGAAGAAAGGCGATGGGGCGACAAGACAAAAAAGGGACAGACAGCAAGTCTAATCCTGATCAAATTTACCCCTCCCAAAAACAAGGTTTGGGAGGGGTAAAGGGGGAAACAATCTCAAAGGGTTGGCATCATTTCTAAGAAACAGTTTCTCATAATTTCTGGTAAAGCTAGTTATTGCTGCTGGAATTCTGGCATGAGAAAGGGGGGTCATGAGGAGGTGAAGTGGAAAGGGGTTGCTATAGTAACCTATCTACAGATGAACTTCAAAAGGAGGGGGTTTTGAGATTTACGTAGGAATAGTTCCTGGCATGGAGATCTAAGTGAGAATGACTCCTGGTATCAAGGTCTCCTGGCATTGAGAGCCAGGTGGGGATGGCTCCTGGTATGGAGAGTTTTTGGCATTGAGTTCTAAGTGAGAGGATGGCTCCTGGCAGTGTGGGAGTGGATGGTCCTAGTTATGGTTCCAGATGGTAGGTTTTGCTCAAGATTCAGATCAAGTGGTACAGAGATACGACAAGAGAAAGAGAATCTCTTTTATAAGTCTCATGGCCTCTCAACTACTGCTGGATAGAGGCTGAATCTTCAGGGCTGGGGGTGGAGTCTGAGTACTCATGCTGATGGCACAGATGGAGTGGGGTGGTGTGGCAGCTGTGGGAATGTCTGAGGGGGCCTCCCTAGCATTCCACACTATGGTCAATGTTAGACTAAGTACTCCGTGCTGATGTAACCTTCGGGACGATGCCTGTCAGATTCCCTTTATCTGTGCTTTATAATCCAGTATAAAGAATTAAACTGGGGAGTGTGGAAGTCTGTGTGGAGGTCAGTGTGGCGACTCCATGGAGTGTGGGCTCCTGCATGTAAAGTTGTACTCAGTTCTGCTCTACTTGTCAAAAGTGTGATGGCACACTTGTTCATTATTTTCTGATATATATTAGAGCTCAGAATTGTCAGAAATGTTCATTACTCCTTGTCCTTTGAAACCATGCCTATATTGGCTTCTGTTCTATGCCTTCGTCAGTTAACTTTCTGTCTGGGCCAGGAGTCGCTTTGATTTTTAGAGGCATCTAACATTTTTCTGTTTGGCTGAGACCCCCTTCTGTTTTCTCATCTGCACTGTCTCTTCAGTCTGTTGCAGAAAGAGCAGAGAAAGTCCTTCTGCTCCCAGACCTCCCATGGTCTTTGTGCTCTTGCTGATATAGAAAACAACCAACTGGTGTGACAACCATCTTTTCTCTGTATAATAGAAATGAGATCATCCAAGTTGCATTGAAGAACTGGGGTGTCTGTCTGTGACTATATCTCCCCACTACTCCTTTCTCCTAGAGAAATTCACTGTAGTTTGGTTGGTTAGAAGTCCTGATAAGGAGGTAGTTCCCATGGTATAGTGAAGGCCTTATTGCTCGGCTGTGGGAGTCCAAAGAGCAGGAGGGACCAAGCTGTCTCAAGTTCCTGAGGGCTCCATGTAGTGCCCAATCCTTTCAACAGCCCTTCTTTCCAACCCTATGACATTAAGTTTTCAATGCTTGAATTTTGGAGAGACATTTAGACCACGGCAATCCCACATGAGCACTGAGTTGGGAGTCTTAGGGGAGTTCTGAAGGAACTGCTTCTAAAAGCAGACAACTTTCCTGATGAAGTTGGATTGGAACCAGCTGTTTAGAACTGAATGCCCCTCCATGAATGGCTTGAACAGGTGATTTATTTTCCAGAAGCAACATAGAGCTGGATTAATTTGTTATAAGGGACCTAAATTCTCTGTTGACTGTACTGCTAACCTCACGCTCAAAATGTAGGACATAGTCCATAGGGCTACCAGACTGACCACCCCTGCACCTGTCTGATTAAAGTCATCATAGTCCATAGGGCTACCAGACTGACCACCCCTGCACCTCTCTGATTAAAGTCATCAAGAGGACAGTAAAGAACTGAAGGATGCCTGTTTCCCTGCAAGGCATTTCCAGAGAGTCCCTAAAGTTTCTATTAACTGTGACTGACTGAAACCTAGTGCAAGGCTTCATTTAGCTGCAAGGGAAGCTGACAGATGAAATCTTCAGCCTTGCCATCCTGAAAAAAATTGAAGGTCTGAGGGATGGAAATGTTCTGTGAACGCCTTTAAACAAAAAACAAAGTCAAAAACCCGTGAGTGCTGGCATCCACACTCATGTTCTCACCATTGTGACAAGCACTTTACTGACTGAGCTTCCAAGCCTACCATGCCAAAGTTCACTGTAACTATCTAAAATTACTCTTCAACATCTATTTGGATTCTGTGTTTGCTTTTGAGACAAGGTCTCTCTGTATCCATGGCTGTGCTAGAACTCACTGTGGAGACCAGGCAGTCCTTGAACTCATAGAGGTCTGCCTCGTGAGTGCTGGGATTAAAGGTGTGTGCCCCCACACCCAAGCCTATTGGGTTCTTAAAGAGCACTTTCCAAAACCAATGAAGGAGAGCTATAATGAGAATTTTTGTAAAACTAATATCTAATGTAAACTATGAATGTATGCCCCAAAGTCCTGAAACACATCTACAAAATACAGGAATAAAATTCGTTATTTTAGTCACCATCTCTGATTGGGTTGGGTTGGTTTTGCTCTGAGTAATTTTTACTAGCAACTTTCAGGACAGAATTAATAGTCCTTGAAGTTTAATCTTAGTAGAAAAACAGGCAAGAGTGGGAGAACTGTGTCACATTGTTGTTCTGCAACCACTCCAGAACTGTTTCCCTCCCAATGTCTGTGGAGTGCCTGGTCTGCTTAGGTGCTGAATAATGACATGCCAACATTTTTTACCGACTGTAAAGCAAGATTGGTGAGCATTCACTAGTGTGAAAGAAAGCCACCTCTACTGACCCATGAACAGACCACTGAGTATGCAGACACCCAACTTTATCTACCATGCACCTGGTTCAGATTTCAGCAGGTGCATTGAGCATGGTGCTTCAGAAGACTGAAGGAAGCTTTGGGGGATGGTGGCACATTAAGGTCACATCTTTTTTTAATTAGGTGATTTAAATGAGTACCGACACATGAGTGCGGTACCCATACGGCCAGAAGAGGACATCAGATCCTCCAACTCTAGAGTGTCAGGCTGTTGTGAGCTGCCTGGAATGGATGTTGGGAACTGATCTTGGGGCCCCTGGAAGAGCATTGAGTGTGTGTAATCACTGTCTCTCCAGCCTCACACTCAATTTCTCAGTATGTCTCATTTGTGAGGGCAATTTGGAGAGGCTCAACTATGAATCAGGTACTGTGAAATAGGTTCTGGAGTTGGCGGGGCTGGATCCCCGTCTTGCCACCAGCCAGCCAAACAAAGCTGTCAGATGTCTTCCTGTGTCTGTCTCAGTTTCCTAGAAACTAGATAGGAGAAACTGATGGTATCACTAAGTTCAGGCTTCCTGTAAGGGTCCATTGAAGTAGTCTGTGTGATGTACTTCGTAGCTGCCCCTCCCCTTCTGAGCTGCATCACCTGTTGGATCCAGCAGTTCTGTGCTCTAACAAGAAGTCCAGTGAGAAATTGGGCTGCAAGATGATCACAGTCCCAGGATTTGCTGCAACCCCCTTTGCTCACATATATTTCCACATTTTATTTCATCCTCGAGCACATAATCTTTTTGTTTTGATGCCTACTCTTCTTTACAAAGCCTAGGCCAGCCTTGAACTCATGCTCCTCCTGCATGCACAGTCAGGTCCCACTGCTCCTGATACTTTTGTTATGGGCCTTCTGTGCTGGTCTAATGTGGCACATGACACCGCACACCAGGCATTGTGGGATGAAGTAAAACGTGTGCATGCACACAAAGATCAATCCCAAACAGCATTTGCCCTCCCCTTGTGTATGTTAGCATTCTCCTGTGTGGTGCTGAGTCATCCCCTTCTCTGTTTCTAAACATTGAAACAAGGGGAATGGGACCATAGATCCAACACAGATCTGGTCCACGTCTGGATGTAGAACCCTTGGCTCTTTTCTGTTCTCTTGCAAGAGCCAGTCCTAGTGTCCTCCTTTCTGATTGGCTGGCGCTCATCTAACTTGCTGTATATGTTTCTTTCTTGGTCTATTTTATGGCTGGCCTGCTCCAGTCACTAGTACATCTGGAGTTAGAAGCTAAGCTGAACTTGGCCTCACAGTCACGACGGTCAGGATACCTGGGGTTATGGCTGGATCCTATATATCAAGCATATCACTGCTTTCTAAACCTACACATTTTAAGACACGGGGTTTGTCACATGGCTGATGACAGCTCATTCTTGTATGTAGTTTTCTCTCAAGTGTTTTGATTACATGGCCCTAAAGCCTAGGACTGTCTTCAGTCATGTCTGCCACCTGCTACCCAGCAAGCCCGAGTTGTGGTTCTTCCTGTCTAATCTGCCTCTTCTGTCTTTAGCCTCCCTCCGTAAGCCTCTTCACTGAGCTCTGGGGTAATTCAGGTTACAGGTCAGCTGCTTTCCAGAGACCCTAAGCCACTCCAGGAAACACCAGCACTTTCCAGCAGTCCTCTGGAGATACAGTGTCAAGATGATGTGAACTGTGCTGTATGTGTAAAACGCATGGTAGAATTTAAAAATCAAGCACAAAAAAATGAAAAACCATTCATTAATATTTACAGCAATTGTGTAATGTTTTGAAAAATACGTGCCTAATAAAATTATTTTCACCTTTCTAAAAATGTGTCATTAATTGTCAGCCATTTTCTTTGTCTAGGAAGTCTTCCTTTCTACAAGCTCCTGCACCATAAAGGCTGTCCTTATTGACAGACATGTCATTGGGACTGATATGGGCGTAACCGAGCAGATCCCCAGTTACTCATCTGTGTTCACAGAATAAAAAGGAGTTGAAGGAGGGGAGATCTTCATCATTGGGTGTTCCCTTCTGTGGAGCATAGGACAGGCATGGTGCCCAGACCCTTGTAGAGTCCACTGGAAGCTTCTGAAGACTTCTGGCATAGTATTCAGAATCTGCCCAACTTCTAGCCCAGGCTACCCCTCTAAGCTTAATCCTCACGCTTTCCTATCTCAAAAAAACAAAACAAAACAAAAAAAGTTAGCCCTCTTCCATATTCCCTGAAGTCATCCAATAAAGGGGGAAAGACCTTTTGGTGTAGGGAATGAATGTACCAGACAGCACCCCACAGACCAGGAGATGAGGCTTGTCTTGTCATAGTGAGATTGCTAAGTATAACTAGACCCCACCCCCATATGTCAAAGCTCCAATACCCCAATCCTTCAACACACACTGCATCTCAAGGCAGTTATTCCATAGGTTAAATGAGGTCATGGGGTGGCCCAGTCAGACTGGTCAGAGGGAAGCCCAAATGAAGACTTGGGAGAAGGTGGCAGTTATGCCTAAGCTGAGGAGAGAGGAGAGGGCTCAGGAGAAACCAGCCTTGCTGATGCCTTGGGCTCAGACTCCCAACTCCTAAAATGACTGTTTGAGTGGCCCAGTCTTTGGGACTTTCTTGAGGCAACTGGCCCAAGCCTGTTCAGAGATCAAAAGGAAATCAAGCTATGCTCAGAGAACGTTCAGCCGCCAGGGATGCCCACTTGGGAGAAGGAAGCCATCTATAAAATGCATGGCATCTCTACACATGCTTCACGCCCACTGCCTCTGAAGGCTCTGAGGGGAGCCAGTGGGACTGGTGAGGCCCCTCTGTTTACTGTCCACCAGGCTCTGTGTGTGATTTGTTTTAGCTTCTGCTCCAGAATCATCACAGCTGGGCCGAGTCCACGAGGAGCCCCGTGCCAGTCAGACGCGGATGGAGACAGCTTAGAGGCCTTCAGACCTCTGAAGATTGCTGAGGTCTCTGTGTGCCGCTTGCCACTGACATTCTAAAAGCATCTAGGTATCCATCTATCTGTCTAGACATCTGAAACCTATTATAGGAGAAGCATAGCTGTTCTTGGAGCAATGTGGGAGCAAGAGCCAAGTTAAGTTCTTTTTCAATTATTAATTCATTAGATACACCGTTACTGTTTTACTCTGAATAATTAAGAAAGATTGATGCTACCTAAACTCTGGCACAGTTGCTTCTTCTCATGCACATCCCTTTGGCTTACCCTATCTATCTCTCAAAATCCATCTCAAGGGTCATTCCATAAAGGCTCCCAAGCTAAGTGGAGTTCTTCTTTCTTCCTCCTCCTTCCTCCTTCCTTCTCTTCCCTCCTCCTTCCTCCTTCTTCCTCCTTCTTCTTCTTCGATTTATTTATTATTGTATGTAAGTACACTGTCGCTGTCTTTAGACATACCAGAAGAGGGCTTCAGATCTCATTATGGATGGTTGTGAGCCACCATGTGGTTGCTGGGGTTTGAACTCAGGACCTTCAGAAGAACAGTCAGTGAGTGCTCTTAAACACTGAGCCATCTCTCCAGTCCAGGGCTCCCTTTCTTTATCTGTGCTTCTTAGGCTAATGATAGAGTCTCACAGATCGAACTCTTGTATCCACACTAGAATTTCCATATTGACGTTCTAGCTCCTGGTCCAGTGATATTTGAAGGTGTATTTGGGAACTAAATAGGGTGGGTGGATCTAGGAGCCAGAGGCTCTCAACCTTCCTAATGGCTGCAACAGCCCTTTAAGATGGTTCCTCAAGTTGTGGTGACCTTCAGCCATAGAACTATTTCACTGCTACTTCATAACTGTAATTTTGCTGCTGGTGTGAGTCGTAGGGTAAGTATCCGATATGCGGCCTCCAAAGGTGTTGCTCAAAAGTTGAGATCCACTGGTCTAGGACTGTGCTGGCTAATTTTACACCAACCTGACACAAACTATAGTTATCAGATGGAAGGGAGCCTTCACTGAGGAAACATCTCCAACACAAGCTTATAGGATATTTTCTTAACTAGCGATTGATTCAGAAGGGTCCAGCCTATTGTGGGTGAGGCCACCCCTGGTCCTGGTTGCTATAATAAAAGAGGCTGAACAAGCCAGGAAGAAGAGCAAGGCAATTAGGAAGCCCTCCTCCATGGCTTCTGCATCAGCTTTTGCCTCCAGGTTCCTGCCCCGTGTGAGTTCCTCCTGTTCTGCCGCCCTCGATGATGAACTGTGATGTGGAAGTGTAAGGTGAATAAACCCTTTTCCATCCTCAATTTGCTTGTGTTCATGGTATTTTATCCTAGTAAGAGTAACCCTAATGAAGACAGACATTGGTGCCAGGCTAGTTGGGTATTGCTGTGAGAGACTTGACCATGTCTAGGGGAGGGGCGTGAAAGGACTTTGGAACTTAGAAAAGTCATTGAGTGTTGAGAGCTCGGCGAGCCATTCTGTGGGAGCTTGGAAGATGAGGCTGGCTTGTGAAGGCAGCGTGGACCATGGAGGCCTGGCTTATGAAGTTTCAGAGGGAAGCAGACTCTACTGGGCAATTTGTGTAAAGAAACTGTGGTTCTGGTCAGCTGGAGCTGAGGAATCAGCTGTGATTCACAAGAGACTAGAGTCACTGAAGTGAAGCCTTTGCTTGTCTGGAGCAATGGGTGCTCGTCAGCTGGAGCTGAGGAATTAGCAGGGACTAAGAAGAGACCGGAATCACAGAGGCAAAATCTTCTGGGGAGTGTTTCCTGAGAGTCAATACACTGAAGCTCTGTTCCAGGGGCAGCCAGAGCTGTACCTCATGCCAATAGCCGAATCTGGTCATGTAAGAGTTACCCAGGTGGCAGTAGTTTTGAAATCATGAAGTCATAGGGAACAGCTGGGGCATGGCATTGTGAGAGACCAGGAAAGGTCATTGGTGAGAGTGCAGCCCAGTTTCAGCAGAAGACCCTAGCATTTTGAAGATGACAGTCCCACAGGACGACCACCAAGAACAGTAGCTGCGGTGGAATGGGGCCGGAGAAACCTAGAAGACAGGCTGTGTGTGCTGCAGAGGGCAGAGCTGGAGAAGGGACGCAAGCCCTTCAAGGGGGCCCAGAATATCGTGAGTGAATCCCAGACATTAGACATCGAGTTACTTATACAGTTGGAGAGTGACATGCTTGGATCTGATTGGGAGTATACTCTGGTTCTTCTCAAAGAAAGAAAGTGTTTCTCTTTGATTTTTCCAGGTGCCCACAGTTGAGAGACTAAATTTTAAAAGAGATTTTATGTTTTAAAAGGGACTTTCAAACAGAGTGAATTTTAAAGTTTTTGTATTTATAAAGACTGAGACTTTTTAAGTTTATGAATGTTTAATATTGTGATATCTGTTTTTATTTTTGTTTGTTTGTTTGGTTTGGTTTTTCTGAGACAGGGTTTCTCTATACAGCTCTGGCTGTCCTGGAACTCACTCTGTAAACCAGGCTGGCCTTGAACTCAGAAATCCGCCTGCCTCTGCCTCCGCCTCCCGAGTGCTGGGATTAAAGGCGTGTGCACCACGGCCTGGCTCAGGTTTGTTTGCTTCATTTTTTTATTGTGATATTTACATTGATGTGATGTGTAGTCTTTTGTGAACAAGAAAGGAAAAGTTGTGACTTAACAGTGATGTTTGTATCAACTTGTCAAGGGATCAGTTGTGCTGGCTTATTTAATATCAACTTGACCCAGGCTGTGGTTATCACTTAACTAAGACATGAAGTAAGGGTCTACAGAGCTGTGTGTGTCCTGCAGGCTGTCATCCATAGACTTACTTGGCCTTGTTTATTGGTCCCAGCCTCCAGAGCTGTAAGGCGGCAGAGCTGTCTCTAGCAGAATTGCCCATTTGGTACTTTGTGACCACAGCTGAGCTGACCAGAAGGCAGGTGATATCCCTCCCCTTACAAAAGAGGTTCCTGCAGGGAGGGGCTCTCAGCCCTGCACTCAGCACCTGCTGAGACTGGTTTGTGGTGGAATTTCCCTGGGCATTTAACAGGGCAGCCAGGGTGACCCAGGAAATATTCCCAAAACAATGGGGTCCGGTCTTTCTGTCTCCTGTCACCTGACCTGCCCTTCCCCTCAAAAGTCCTAGAGGCTAGTTCTCCTTTCCCCAAGGGAGCCTAGAACCCGGAAGTGTCCTGCCTGTCAGGTGGATGGGAAGGTAGAGATGCTGTAGGTTTTGAAGATTCCCTCTATCTGCCACGTTAGCTCAGACCTCAACTCAGTCAAATCCCAGTGTGGCTGTCCATCCCTCATCCGAAGACAGAAACCTAAAAGATCCACCCACCACCCCCACCCCACCCCCGCAGTCTTTGGGGATTCATTCTCTAAGGCTCTGGCATCCATAAATCTGTCATTAAGTAAATTTATTATGCTTTTATCTCGCCAATCTATAATCTGTCCCTTGTGGTAGGAATGTAAGTCAGGCCCTTTGTCCTGGGTGAGGAGAAGCCTCCCACCTGCCTGTCTTTTGTTATTTACACTTGGGTTGGTGAGGTCTTTCTCCTCAGAGGGAGGGAGGGAAGGAGGGAAAATTGCAGGTAAGACCTCTCAGTCCTGTGCTATCAGGCAGATGGGCAGAACTTGTTTTCTATCTCACAAACAGACCATAATAGCTCCCTGGGAAATAGGCTGCGCTGTTTCTTTTCCCTCATGCCCAGGCTCACTGTGTGTCCTGGGACAGCAGCAGCCTGACGATGCCAGTTAGAAGCCTGTTCTGTGACACATCCCTGGGGGGAGGGGGGCGCTAGGTCCACCCTGCAGCCCAAATCATTGACCCCAGTCAGAATTCACGATAACGTGCCCAGAACTTCAGTTTCCCCAAGGCAGTTAATGAAGCCACCTCCCCAAGCGCCAGGGCCACCCTGGGGCTGCCACCAGAGGACAGCTGGTATTGAAGGATTTACAGCCAGCCTGGTAAACACGGTGAGTGAGCCACCTTTGGCTATCTCTGGGGAAAGGCCCCTTTGTGGACGTAGAAGCTGTAAACAGCTCTGACTTCCTGTGTGGGAGAACAGCCAATCACACAGAAAGAGAAATCGGAAAGACAGGGCAGAGAGGTGGGCTGCACTAGGAGCTCTTGTGGAACGCGCACCCATGGACAAGGGGCTGCCCTTCTGCAAGGGCTTCCACTGCGGGTTCCTTTTGGGACTACTTCAAGACTGACTTTCGGGTTCAGGACATTTTTCTCCCGCATCCCGTTCATTTTGTAGTTCTATTCTACATGGGGGCTTTGCTTCTAGTTTCCCAGTTGAAGTGGGACACCGACCGGGGATTTGGCACCACCTAGTGGCCAGGGAAAAAAGCTGCCAGTTAAGTTTTTGAAGTCTGGATCCAAGTCCCAAGGCTTAAACACAAAGCTGAAACTAAGACACAGGAAGAGAAGAGCAGACCCTGTGACCGCGTCACCATGTCCAATGAGCCCTCCCTTCTGGCGGGCACGTCTGTGGAGGGCGCTGCTGCGCCTATCTAGCCATTCTTCCTTCTCTAGGCTCTTTTAGGTTTTTTATTTGGTTACTTTGGGTTTTCTGAGTCAGGGTTTTGTTATGTAGCCCAGGTTCACCTTGACCTTTTAAATTCTCTTTTCTGTGCTTCATAAGTGCTGAGATTGAAGGCATACACCACTACGACCAAATTTGGCCCATTTTTCTAAAAAAGAAGCTAGGGGTAGTATTTGTTCCCTCAGGGTAGTTTAGGCCATTGAGCATGTGTGCATGGGTATATGCCCGCCACACACACACACACACACACACACACACACACACAATCTTAACTTTTCACCAGCTCTGCTTCTGATGGTAGAAACTCCTCAGGTTAGTGCACGCATCCCTGGTAGCCTGTCTGCTTGCCCCACCTGATCTGAGTCTCCCAGCTCCACCTGCTAAGACTGAGGCAATGTCTGAGGACCATAACCTTGCTTTCTGTTACTTATTAGGGTGTTTCTGGCTGTGGGAATGAGGTCCACCGAGGAGGAGAAGGTCCTACAACCAGAATCATCTGCATCCACAAATCTCCCCCTCCCCACCCACACACCAGAATCTTAGAGTAGCTCTTCTAATTCAGATGCAAAGGCTGCCTTTTGGAGAACCCAAGATTACACTTCTCCTACGGACATGCGGTACAGGGATTAAGCGATTATTTTGTGGGGGAAAATGCCTATATGATCCGTGTGGGTACAAGACCAAAGAGAGTCACAAGAGACACAGCTGGGGGGCAGTTTCTAAGAACTGAAGGAAAAGGGTAATCTCAGAGTCCAGCATTTGAGTCCGGCCACATGGGGGTGGGTGGTGGGTACAGGAGCCACAAACATGCAAGATTCGCCTCACAGAAATCCAGGCGCCTGCTGTGAATCCTTTCAGCTCCTTAGAATGAGAAACACCGCATGCAGCAAGGTTTTAAGGAGGCCCGGAGACGAAGCCCGTTATGGCGTGTTGCAGAAGGCGATGACAGTCTCCTGCAAACAGGAAGTCCATGTGTCATGTCCAGGAAGCCGAGTGTGAGTCTCGGGGCTTCTGTGCAAATCTGTTCTCTCTCCATCTTCCTATCTGAAGACAACGTAAGCCACTCAAAAAAGTTCAAGGAACTAAATGCAAGTCTTAATCAGGTGTGTTTCCCTGCATAGGATAGGGTCATCTTTAGGTGCAGTTCAGGACCTCTTTCCCTGGGCATCTCCTCCTTAGGGGTTGTCCATGACAAACCAAAGCGCTGTTCCAACTTGGGGAACCCATGTTTATTGGGCTTACTTACAGAGATCAATGAGGGGTTATTGGGAGGAGCGCTACACCACAGGAAAGACTTGCCCCAACATGCATAGTAACTCCCATAGTTGAATGGTTCAAGCTTCCAGTAAACTTCCACATGTGATAAACACGAATGCCCTCTGAGATGGAAAGGCTATAGACAATTAGGATAGAACTGCACATGACAGCCTGGAGAGCGGGAAGAAGGGGGTGATCCCTCCCCAACCCTTTCTTCTATGATACATAGAATGCCACGGGTCTACAAGCCCCATCTTGGTGTGTGGGGGGGGGTCTCCCAGCCAGCGTCATATCAGCTCTGATGAGGACGATGGCTGTCGCGCTCTACAAGACAAAAAGCATGAACGTTTCTTTTTCTTTCCATTAAAAAACCCTCTTGAAATGTAATGAGAAAAGGAGTGAAAGGGAAGTTTACAATTCGGGGGAGTAAAGCGAGAGCTCTCCTGGGACGGGGTGGATGCACGGACTCTGTGACTGTGTGCAGAACCGTTAGAGAATGCCCTTCCCGGGACTGAATGGGATGGCTGAGGCACATTTTCCATCTGTGATGTCTACGACGCTGTGAGAACAGTTCCCACTGGCCTCTGACCAGCCCAAAGCCCATGTTTCTGTGACAGTTTTCTTCCAAATGGAAAAACCCCAGCAAGTGGAGGAATCCCCACCAGGGGACCCTCGGCACCTCATGACTGTCAGATGCTGTTTCCTAGTCTGTGTCCCTGAGGAGTTTATCCTCATGAAAATATGAGAATCAATATCCTACAACTAGAATTTTCCACAGCCATGGCAGTGTGCGTTGGAATCCTTGTCCGTGTGGTTCCTACCCGCTGATGTTATCTGTCCTGTTGTTTAGAGAAGAACAGAAATTTGCCATTGTACAAGCAGCATGATAAAGTTTTAAGAACCTGGTTCTACATATTGTATACAAACTGTGATCTTAAGCCAGGCATTGTGCATATCCGTAACAGTAATTGTGGAATCCAAAGCCAGACTGAGCAACAAAGTCTTTAAAAAGTTGTGGAGGCCCGGGGAGACAGCTTAGCACACAAGTAGAATTCAGACACCCGCCCCCCCCCCCAACCCCCAGAATTCACAAGAAAGCTGTGTGGGTGTGGCAGCTCACCTGTAATACCAGTATCTGGGAAGCAGAGACAGGGAATTCCCACCACAGTAAGTATTGGAAATGGCGAGTTCTGTATTCAGTGGAAGATTGAATCTCTGTATACTAGTCATTGAAGAAACCAGCTCTAAAACATCACGTTTACCATCTTGCCTGGGAAGGAAAGAGAGGTTTGAAAATAAGAGAGCTAGGTTTCAGGGAGGTCAGAGCCATGCCTTGGAGGCTTAGCTGTCTTTGATGTCTCTCTAGCTGGCATTCCTCTGGCCTCTGCTTTCCAGACATCTGCAGACATGGGAAGCTGCCCATGGAGCTGGGTCTCTGAGAGCTGTGACTGCAGCTGGTGATCTGGGGTCACAGGAGACTTTGAGGGGCTCTTGGTCACTTTGCTAGTGTCTGGGATGCAGTGTTTAGCAAAAGCTACTGGCCCAGCTTTACTATGTTGCTGTGATAAACACCCTGATGAACGCAGTTTAGGGGGAGGAAACAGTTTAATCTCACAGGTCACAGCCCATTACTGAGAGCAGTCAGCGTAGGTACTCAAGCAGGAACAGGAAGCAGAAACCATGGCAGAACTGCTTGGCGCCTGGGTCAAGCTCACCTTTTCACAACTCAGGATTACCTTCCTAGGAGGTGACACTGCTCTAAGCCTGCTGGGCCCTCCTTGATCAATGAACAAAATGACTGCCCCCTCCTAAGACATGTTCAAACCCCCGTCTGATAGGAGCAGTCCCTCAGATGAGAGTCTTTTCTCTATATTGTTCAAGGTGACAGTTCACCTAGGAGATCAGCCTAAAGGGAGGTTTTGTTGGGGCTCACGGTTTGAGCAGCAGTCAATCATGTCAGGGAATGCAGAGCATCGGGATCGGGATGCAGCTGGTCCCTTGGTATCTGCAGTCGGGGAGCACTGAGGAACAATTCAGGTACTCTTCTTTCTTCCCATTGCATTCTTTCTATGCAACCCTGGATCTAGCTCATGGAAGAGGGCCACCCTGTTGAGGAGCAATCCCCATTGCACCGAGGGTTTTATACTTAAATAAAAAAATCTAATCCCCTTTAGCAAGATAAAGAACTCAAGGGCATGTCGTTCCTGCAGAGGACCCAGGTTCAATTCCCAGCAGCCACATGGCAGCCCACAACTCTGACTCGACTTTCAGCAGTGTAACTACATACACACAGGCACCACACACACATAAAATAAAGTTAAATTTACCTCCCAGTTGCAGTTTATCCACATGGCAAACACGGTACAGGGACAAGGATCAGAAAAAGGCACAAGGCGGATGCCATGTGAGGACTGTGCCCGGGAGCCCAGCATCCACAAGCCAAGTTTGTAGGCAGTGTCTAGAAGGTAACAGGGACCAAGAAGAGATTCTTAATTAGTTTCCCCAGGGGAGTGTGGCCCCAACAACACTTTGACTTGGGACTTGAACTATCTAGAACTGTGAGACACTAAACACATTGTCTGATATGGTGTTTAGGCAGCCCTAGGGAGTGAACACAGATTTTTGGAAAGAAGGCTTACTTTAGAAAAGTGTTTAAAAACTCTTTCAAGAACAAAATTAAGTAAAGCGAAGGTCCTCTTTGGTCTAATGAACTGTTGCTTGTAGCAAATTTGTTGGACCGTAGTGAAACCTACTGCCTGCCAAAAGCCATTAATTGGATTTACAGGAAAGCTGCTCTTGCAGACCCAAATTTTTAAAGTAGTAGTGTTTATACACACAGTTTTGTGGATAGACTGGGAAAGTACCATTTCCTTTCTGAATAGGAGCCTTCACTTTTAAAATACCCAGGATGTCTTCAAGCAGTAAGTACAGTGATGTTTTAAGGTTATGATAGTGGACTGTTTACTTCATTTCAAGAAGAAAAGAAGGGGGAGTTTGATCAACATTTGAATTCTAATGTCTTTTTATGTCCATCGATTAAGTACATGAGATGAAGTGCTAATCTCAGGAGAAAATGTTAGTTGTCAAGAATAAATACCAAAGCAATCAGCTGCTGGTGGTACACGTTTTTAATCCCAGCACTTGGGAGGCAGAGGTAGGAATATCTCTATGAGCTTGAGGCCAGCCTTGTCTATAGAGTGAATAGCAGGACAGCTAGGAGTACACAGAGAATCCCTGTCTCCTGAAAACCAAAAAGATAGAGATAGATAGATAGATAGATAGATAGATAGATAGATAGATAGATAGGGCGCCAAAGGCTGGCAATGATGAAGCCAGACTTTAATGCCTTCCTTCTTAGAACTGGGGAGACAGAGGCAAGTGGATCTGTACGTTTAGATTTGTTTTTAAATTTATTTTTAATAAGGGTTTTAAAATCTTTTAACCTCCTTTTTTAGTCTACCATCTATTAGAGGTAGTGGGAAAAGAAAGGTTATTAGGATATGGGGGAAGTGGACCTGTTTAGAAATAGGTTTTTTTGGGGGTGGGGCACAAATCTAATCTGTGTTGTCCGGATATTAGCATTTTAGTTTACATGAAATAGTATTGGCAGCTTGATCTAGAAGAAGTTGCAAGGCTTAGTTGTATGTTGTTTAGAAGGAGTTTTTGGGAGGCAATTTTTTTTTTTTTTTTGAGACAGGGGTTCTCTGTATAGCCCTGGCTGTCCTGGAACTCACTCTGTAGACCAGGCTGGCCTCGAACTCAGAAATCCGCCTTCCTCTGCCTCCCAGAGTGCTGGGATTACAGGTGTGCACCACCACTGCCCGGCAATTGGGAGGCAATTTTAATCTCTAATTGTCTGGGTATCAGTAGTCTAGTTTAGTGGTTTCAGGACAGTAAAAATGAATCAACAGAGGTGGCATGACCCTGCAGAAACAGCTCAACATCTGCCGAATTGGCATGAGTCAGCAGGAGTTATCAGGACCAGCAGGGATGCTGGAGAAGCACTCTGCCATGTCTCTCTCAACTAGGTGAAGATCAGTGAAGACAAGAGACCAACACTGTAAATCTAGTTATGTAAGTCAGCCGTCTCTATTTAGTCCTGTTCTCCCTCCAAACATCATGTATTCTCCCACGGGTCTTGCCTCAGTAAAACACCACATGAGTCTGTCTTAGCTAAACTTTATGTAAGTCTGCCTTAGTAAAACTCTGCTTGAATCTGTATTAGCTGACATATCTAGAAACTTCTATTTTATTCTGTCAATTGCCTTGAGTCCAAAGAAATGGCAGAAAGCCATCAGAACATGACCAAACGTTGTTGTTGTTGTTGTGTTTCTCTCTATGGAGTTGAGACAAACAATGACCAATAAACAATGGTAAGGCGTATCAATACCATCCAGCATTGTTCACTATCCATTGGGTTATATTTACATTTCTTTTAAATATCACGCATCCTCTCACATGTCTACATTAGCAAAGCATCTTTTCACTTGTGTCTGCTTCAACAAAACTTTTTTTTATGTGACTGCTTTAGTAAAACATTCCTTCACCTATATCTGCTTCAGCAAACTTTTTTTCACATGTGTACCCTAGCAAAACATTTTTTCACCTGGATACCTTAACAAAACATCATTTGACATAACTGACTTTCTAAAGAAACCAAGTTTCCACTTCAGGATTTCTTGAGTTCTAGGGTAACCTGGTCTATGTGGTGCTACCAGCTTTCTTCCCTTCTGGTTTGATTATCTGGACTCCCAGCCTACAGAGATGGCACCACCCATATTCAAGGTGGGGTTTCTCTTCTTGACACACCCAAAGCTGTGCTTTCTTAGTCTTTCATGAATGAATCTTTCATCAAGACAACCAAGGGGACAGTCAGGACTGGCCATCATAAATATACACTTTGCCTACATACTATGGCAGAGAAAAAAACAAAACACTTCATGTTCACTTATGGACTTTCCTGTGGAAGAGCTTTTGCCCCTATATGACCAGCATAATCTCACTAGGGCACACATGTTCTAGCATTCCCCTCCCTCTTTAGACTCCTCTTGCCTCAGCCTTCTCAGTGCTATGGGTGTTAGGATAGCTGGTCTGTACCCTCCCTGTTCTTGTTAAGGTCAGTGATATTCCATTTGTAGACAGATCCTTATAGTTTAAGCCATCCCTCCCTATTGAACCTCCATTTGCACACACAGTACCTGTTGACTGTTGCTTGTTTTGAAGGTCTGATCTTTTATTTTTTACTCTTAAAGCCTTATTTTGACCTGACTCAGGCATGAAGTAGAGGCTCCCAGCAAGGACAACCTATGTCTCTTGGTGATCTGTTCCTGGCATTTTCCTTTGGCATCCTTCATTCTTTTGACCAAAGGTTTAGCATACTGCAGCCTCCTCTTCATTTTTCTTAGTACATTCCTTCCTCAGAGCAATCGCTCAGCCTTCGTGTTGCAGGACATCGTGTAGCAAGATGCTCAATCTTGGGAGATTCAGCCTTGAGGGTCCTGCCCTCTTTGTCTGGGGACTTTCTGATATCATATTAGAGAGCTTGAAAAACCTTCAGATGCTGCTAGCCCTTTTGGGCCCCTAACCAATGAGGCATGGCTGTATTTGTCAGTCTAGGAATATCCTCTTCTTCTCCATTCTATTTATTCTATCTGTCTTAGTTAGGGTTTTACTGCTGTGAGAAGACACCATGACCAAGGCAACTCTTTTAAGGGCAACATTTAATTGAGGCTGGCTTACAGTTCAGAGGGTCAGTCTATTATCATCAAGGTAGGAGCATGGCACTGTCCTGGAGTTGAGAGTTCTACGTCTTCTTCTGAAGGCTGCTAGGAGAAGACTGGCTTCCAGGCAGCTAGGATGAGTGTCTTAAAGCCCACACCCACAGTGACACACCTACTCCAACAAGGCCACAAATAGTGCCACTCCCTGGGCTGAGCATATATAAACCATCCTGCTATCCTATTCTGTTCCTTCTTTTTCCTTCCTTCCTTCCTTCCTTCCTTCCTTCCTTCCTTCCTTCCTTCCTTCCTTCCTTCCTTCCTTCCTTCCTTCCTTCATTTCTCTTCTTCCTTTCTGCAATAATCAAGTTGAGAACTCTCAGACTGATACCCACAATGCATCTTTGAACAGACCTGTGCTTCCTCTCTCTAGTCCTCCTTGGTCTATACATAATGACTCTTACTCACCAACAGCAGGTCATTCTGCCAGGGTCTAGCCACCTTGCTTAATGGGAAAACCTTGTCATTCTCACCACTGGTTGAACCACACCACCCTCCCACCCACACCTCACCCAGAGCCCCAGCAGCTACTTCTGTGGCCCCTCACTTCTCATGAAGAGTGATGAAGCTTATGGCCGTCTTCTCCTTTGATGAGTTTCTAACGGCTGGTGGCTGGGAGGGAGGTATAGAGCATCATCAGGACAATGGCCTGGGGAGTGCCATGAAAAAGCTGTGGTGTGTTTCTGAAGCTCTGGCTAACTGAAGTCAGAGCTACATGATAAGACCCTGGCTTGAAAACTCAGTAAATAAATGTATAGATGCAATGCCTTCATCCCTAAAAATTATTTTATCTTATGCAACTAAAAAGAGACTTATCAAGGGAATGTTAAACACTTCTAAAGCCTGACCTCTCTTGCACGGTGTGTCAAGGGTAGAGGCAGGGAGGCCTAACCATTCACTGCACTTTATCATTGCCCTTTATCTAGCAGGATGGATTCAGCGTTGTACTTTAAGACCACTGTAGATGGAGGTACAGATGTTCAGACATGAGCCACTAGATTCCTGGGGCGAGCAGGGCAGCATCTCAGGATCTGGTCCAATTTTTTTCCCTTCAAAGTAAAGAACTAGCTGGCCAGTGGCAGGATGGTGGTATCTTGGCTCCATTTGCCTCTTCTGGAAGTCATTTGCTTCTCCAGACCAGCCAGCAGAGCCTCAGCACAGCACAGAGCAGTACTTCTCAGTCAGGTCCAGGGATGAGGTTGGGCTGGGAGTGGCCTCTAGGTCCTCCATCCCTCTTTCTCCATCCCTTTGGCCTGGGATGAGGGTGTGGCAGACGCCCACCATGGGCCGAGGCGCTCAGGAAGCTTCCTGGACAATGCAACTTGCACTTCCCTTTCCTTAATTGCCCCATTACTTCTGCATGATACTCCTGTGCCAGGCGCAACTGCCCTTCCTGCTGTTTATGCCTTTCCCATGTTTGTGCTCTAAGTGCCCCTCCCGGATGTTGCGTGGGAGGTGTAGAATTCCATGAGGTACGCTCCTACCTCTCGATACCCAGACCCTCTACTCCACTAACCCTGAATATCCTCTGCACCAGCTCTGACAGTTACACATGCACAAACAGACCTGTTCATATACTCGGACACATAAGCACACAGTCACATTCAAACATACACACAGACATAAATCTACACATTCAAGCATATACTCAGAAACACACACGTAGACACACACACACACACAAATGCAGTCAATACTGTCAGAACACACCCAAATATTCAGACTCATAGATATATCCCTGCATAAGCATACATTCACATGATATCCCTGCATAAGCATACGTTCACATGTTCACGTAACCCTAAACCCTCTCACTCAAACATAGATACAAATAACCAGTCACACCCTCAAATACACCTATATCAACACACTGCACACATTCCCAGCCCTACCCACATTCACACACACTAGCTCATAAGCATTCTTAAACATCCTCCTTGACATATACAGAACACAAACACTTGTACACACACTCAGATACGGAGCACAGAAATAACGCATGTGTCACCAGACATGGGGGTATCGCTAGCCAGGTCAAGTATCAGGAAAACTGACCTCCTCCTGGAAAGGAACGTTTGCATGTCCACCACCTGCCCTCCCCTCTGTGCCTGCATCCCAGTCTCTGCTCCTGTGGAGCAGCCGCCCAGGCTCCTTGCTTAGCCCTTCCCCACATCACTTGAGTGCCCCCACCTTTCAACTGCCAGGCTCTCCTCTGCATTCCTGAGGAGTTCCCATCTCTTTGGGCTCCATCCTACCCAGATGTTAAAAAACACCCACTGGGAGTAAGTGGCTCACGTCTACAATCCTGTCACTTCAAAGGCTGAGTCCGGAGGACTCTTGTGATTTCAAGGTCAGCCTTGGCTACAGAGACATACCCTGGAAAAAAAA
Source organism: Apodemus sylvaticus (assembly GCF_947179515.1). Taxonomy (NCBI): domain Eukaryota; kingdom Metazoa; phylum Chordata; class Mammalia; order Rodentia; family Muridae; genus Apodemus; species Apodemus sylvaticus. The sequence goes on from NC_067489.1 coordinate 14,598,857, forward strand.
TTCCAGCAATAAACTAGCCTACCTCCTATTCACCACCAGCACAGGGTCAAACCTAGAACAAAGTCCGTAGACCAAGCTTTTTTTTTTTTTTACTTCATGTTGCTATGGGTCTGCTTCTGCTTTACCCAGAATTCCTCTGAGGGAGCTCCCTGTCTGCAGTGCCACCACCCTCCTCCCATTCACAAGGGTGCTCAGAGTTGATCATCTCCAGACATTTCCACCAAACAATCTTGCAAAGGTCACCAGGGACATGGTGTGGTTAGACTGGATAACTTCCCCAGTCCACAGAGGATTTGGCTCACCTGCCACAGCTGGTACAGTTGCTCCCTGGTACTTCATGGTCTTGGTACACATGCCCCGGTACACACTCAGGTCTGTGTCCTAACACCTAGCCATCCCTCTGTTTCATGTGTGACTTTCCCTCTTATTCCCAAACTCAACAGGGACTTGGCCCATTCCTTGCTCCTCAGAGACCTCGGGCGCTGTGAGCTCCAGCTTTGACTCTCCAGCCAGATTTTCCCTCCTGTGTTCTCAGTGGTCCAGTCTGATGTCATGTTTTCATCCCACTCTGGAAGGCATCATACAAAGAATGCAATTGTTACATGAGAGGTGGTGTTGGTAATTCTTAGGAATCTGCCTCTCTATGGATGAAATAATGTGTGTACACACATGGGCTACCTTGTCTATTGATCTCTTAATCCCAGGTCATATGCTGTCTGTACAAAGACTAGTGCATGGAAGCACTTATTTATCTGTTATCTATTTATCTTGGAGGTCACACTGGGGAAAACACTGTCTTGGCCATCTTTGTGTCTCCATGCCTTAACCAAGAACCTGAGATACAGCAAGCTTGGGATGTCTGCTGAGTGAGTGTCTCTGTGTAGAGTGAGTGGCTGCAGCTGGTCTGATTCCCAGCACCCCAGTTCTCTGTCTCCTGGGAGACAATAGCAGTAGCTGTGCCTTAAGGGTACAAACCAGAGAGACAAAGTAGCTGCAGCCCCTGGCTAAAGCTTAGAGCTTCCTGTGTATTCTTTGTCAACCATGGGGTCTGGTAGTGAGTCGTACTTCCCTGCCATATTTGTGGTGACAGCTAAGTTGTATGTGGGGCCACCAGGTGTTTCAGCTTGGGTAGGTAGATTTCCACATGAGTTTCAAGGGACTGGTGAAACATGATGGGTACCAGCAAGAGAAGGTCTGGATACCAACATAGAGGATCGTAGCTGTGGGAACTGAAGGGGAGACAAACATCTGGAGGAGTGAGTCTCCAAACCTTGGTGGTAGGCATGGAGACAGTGCTTGATTTCCAGGGGGAAATAGCCTGAGGTGGTGGTGGTGGTGGGGTATATTTGCATGCCTGACCATAGCAACATTCAGCTTAGGATGGTAGATGAGTGCCAAACGAATCTAAAGAAAAGTGTGTGGTGTGTAAACTGAAGATAGTAAGACCAGTTGTGGATTCCCTCCAGACAACACTTTGGCTTTTGATTGGGGTTATTTTAGTTTCATTATATAGTCCAAGATGACCTCAAATACATGATCTTCCTGGCTTAACCTACTAATAGTTGGAACAACAGGAGGTGTATCATCATCATGTCCAGTGAGAAAAGTGTCTAGGAGAACAAGCTTGTAACTGAGCTATCTTCTCAATGAGTGGCTTGATCAACAACAACGAGGGTGGTTATGCCATTGACGGCCATGATTTGAGTCTAAGGCACTTACATCTAGTAATGTAATCTTTCCCCCAAACCCATGACTACTGAAGCTTTAATTGTTCCTATCTCCTCTTTCCTTCCCCCATGGGGTCTGATGAACCCTCCACTTGGCTGGAGCCCACAGCCACCCACATCTTGACCCTGTAACGTTTTTCCTTGTATACCATTCCAGGCACGAAACTGGACCACGTGGTGTGTTTTTGCAGCTCCAATTTTCCATTTTCCAGGCCAAGATGAACTAATAGACCTTCCAAGACACTTTGCAGAGGCAGCAGCCTCACAATGCTGCACCTACAGTCTTCTCAGGGGGTGGGGGACAGGATGCATATTGAGGTGCTGTTAAGGAGGGGGCTGGAAACCTGAATGTCTGCAGGAGCATTAACACCTCCTCGAGCTGCCTCCCCTGCGGAATCGGCTCTGAGAGATTGCTTCCTCTCCCCTCCTGGCACAGCGCAGGGCTCCAGCACAGCGACACCTCCTCTCAAAGTTTTTCCAGTTGATGTCACATTTCCTGAGATCTGCCATCATCTCCCCACTGAACAGTCCTCCAGTAGTTCTCAAGCTCTGTTGGGAAGACCTTTTATTTGACTTTGTAAGAAAAATTAAAGGCCTAGGTATATGTGGCTAGCAAAGCTTCCAAGGCCAGAGGTCATTGGAGGATTGGAGGATTCATTTTTAAAATGAAGATGCATTGGAAACTTAAGCCCTGTAGGTAGCTACTCAGCAACAGAGAGTATAAGCAACTCACTAGAGAACTGAATGTTCAGATCCTTAGAAGGGATTGAGGTCATTCGCATCTACTCTTCTTGTGCGCATGTGCAAATGCGCTCATATGTGTGTGTACGGGTGTCTAGGTATGTGTCTACTTGTTTTGTTTTTTTTAAAGATTTTATTTATTTAATTTTAATTTTATGTGCATTGATGTTTCGCTTGCATGTCTGTCTGTGTGGTGGTGCCACATCCCTTGGATCTGGAGCTACAGACAGCTGTGAGCTGCTGTGTGGTTGTGGAGAGTTGACCTTGGGTCCTCTGGAAGAGCAGCCAGTGTTTTTAACCACTGAGCCATCCCTCCAGCCCCAGCATGTGCATACTGTGCATATGGAAACCAGGGAATACCATCAGCTGTCATTCCTTGCATACCATCATTTTTTTTTTTTTGAGATAATCTCATTAGCTTGGAACTGTCTAAGCTGGCTAAGTGCTGGCCAGAGAGCACAAAGGCTCTATGCTTGCTTCTCAGTGCCAGGGGTATTAGCAGACGATGGTATTTTCCACTACAGAAATTAGTTCTGTAGATGGAACTCAGAAGTCTTCAGCTCAAGGCAAGCACTTTGATAACAGTTCTCTCCCCAGTCACAGGCCGGAGCCTCACTAGCTAGGAGCAGTTATAAAGGCCAGAGAGATACCACGCACAGATGTGTGAATTCTGCCTTTCATGATGCATCCGACCCATGATAAAGCACAGATGAAGATGAATTTCACTCAGACAGGGAAACCTTTTTTGTGTGTATGATCTGCACACAGAGGTCTAGGAGCCTAGCAATGGCTGGATCCTGAGTGGTAGCCATGCACTGAGTACTTGGGACACAGGAACCAGTAAAATATAAGTCCTGCTGTGTAGGACTCAGCTGCCTAAAGGGGAAGAAAAAGTAACAGACAGGGGGCTCTCTGTGGTAGTGTTTCCACCAATTCATTCCTGCTTGATTCTTGAAACCAAAAATTCACTGAGGGTGATTCACATAGTGAACACTGTATTAGGTGTTTACATAATCTCAAAACTACTCCCCTGCGTTGGCATCAGGCCTATCATGGGGAGCCAGAGCCAGAGGAACCTCACCAGAGGTGGAGGAACTAACGGGGGCGTGTTTTGACTCCACTCTATTCTTCTTGGAGCCATGCTCAGTGATGTTTTTATTTTCCATACTGCTTTCCTAAGTATTATGGGGTTTCATTTTCTTCCCCTGCCAAGTGAGAACGTCATCTTTTGTGAAAGGGCAAAATAGAGATGACAAGATACCTTGAACATTAAGAAGAATAGAAAAGATGGCGTCTGTGATGGTTCCGTCACTCCGCATCTCTTTATGTGATTGCACCTGTCATTTGGATGCAGACGTGTCCTGGAATTGCTTTTCTGGTTCGTTCTAGGACAGACATGGTGATTGACAAGGAAGAAAAGGATTTATTTGGTGAGGCCCCAAGCAAAGGAGACCCAAGTGTTCTTGGCGAGCATGCGTGCCTTGGGCAGGTTTTCTTATTAAAAGGTGCTATTTGTCTGTGGATGGACATCTAAACTGACTCCAACTCCTTACTGTTGTGGACAGAACACTTATTAGTAAAGTGCTAAACATGTATGCACATGGATCTCTCCAGTAGGTTGTAGCACTCTTTAGGTCAATGCCCAGGAGTACTGCAGTAGGGTCATATGGTAGCTTCTTGAGAAGCCTCCACACTCATTTCCATAGTGGCTGCACCAGCTTAGAGTGTCTGGGGGATCCCTCTTTCCTACACCCTGGGCAGCATCTGTTGTCATTGCCTTTCTTGGTGGTAGGCATCTGGCTGTGGCAGTACACATACACCACAGAATTTTACTCGGCTGTAAAACGAAACATTGGAATGTGCAAGAAAACGCACAGAACCGAGGAACGTGACATTACGTGTGGTGGTGCCCAGACTGAGAAAGACACATTGCGTGTGTGCTCTTAGACAAGAGTCCCAGTCCGTTAACTGTGTGTGGGAGGAAATATGGTTAAAGACCTGGAAACTGGAAGGAGGCCAATGAGATTAGAAAAAAAAAGAGGCTTTAAGGGAGGGGTAGGGAAGAAAGAACAGCATGCAACTGGGGAGACTGGGGGGAAAGAGTGTAGCAGGGAATGGGTGAGAGGTGAGGGCGGGGAAGAATCAACCGAGATACATAGACATAAGAATTCCACGTGGAAGTCTGTTAACCTTTTAATTTTTTAATCAAATGATCGTCAAATGGAAAACAAGACCAAGACATGCCACCGACCAGTGGCTCAAGAGTTTTGCTCTTTATTGTCAAGTAGACTCAGCTGCATCTGTGTCTCCTACAGGACAGAATCTCCAGAGATTGGGGATGGCCTTGGACTTAGTATTGCAGGAAGAGTGATTCTGATGTGGAGGGCTGACTTCTGCTCTCTGGAGAGGGATCTAGGTCCAATTTACAGGAATCTATAAAAATCGTCACCTGTAATAAACTAATAATGGATGCTAACACATTTTAAAATGTCTCTTGCTTGGTCTTTCCTCTCGCTTGGTTGGGAAGCAATGAGTCTTTCTCTGCATCCTGCTTTCGTAATTGCCACAGAGAGGAAGCACCAGAGGAGACTCACCTCTTAATGTGTCTCGGAATACTCAGAGCACACCGTCAGCATGAACAGCTGAGGTCCCATGCCTTGGGTTCTAGGAGGTCAAAGGCTGATTAATGGCTGCCAGAGGTTGGGAGAAGTGAGGAGCTAGTGGACAAAGGCGGCTTCTTGGGTGATGTCATACATAGGAGAACCATGACAGATGTGGGTGAAGAAGCTGTTCATGCTAAAGTGTGCAGTCAGGCTGGGGTGCTGCCAGGCTGGCACTGGGAAAGGACTTCCCTCTTTCATTGGTTCCGGAAGCGAGAAGTTGTATAGGGGAAGAGAGCATTGTGAATGGGAAGGAAGAGACCAGGATTTTGACCCCAAATCCATCATCATTGGCAGGTGTGTCACCTTGGTTGCTTTCAGCTTCTCTCGCCTTCAAGGGAGGGGGTAAATGGGGTGACGTCTGAGAATTCTACCTCGTGAGATAGGATTCTGTAAGAGAAGGACGAAGAGAAACTTGAATAATTCTACAGACAAAACACCAAGGGGTTCTTATTTAGGCGAGCCTCATCCTTCCTGTAAAGCAGAGAATTCAGTTACAATGTCACTGTCCGGACCTAAGGAGACAACTGGTGGGCATCTCCCTAAAAGCACACAAAGCCCACTTGGAATAGAGTGTGAGTTTATCATGAAATTTGTTTTCTATTTACCTGATTTCTCCTTATTTGTGTGAAATGGTTATTTTGCTCAGGTCCGAGGTTAATGTTGCCATCATAGGTCACATTTGTGGGTCAGGTCTGGGTGCTGCTGCCAATGGATAGTGCTCTGACTTCATCACGATGAGTCTTGGTTTTTCTATTGTGAGGCGTGCCGCTCTAGCTACAGCATTTAGCCTGGTGTATCCATCTTGAGGAACTTCACATACCTTCACCTTCCTGGGCTAGATTCTCAGGTTCTGGGAATGTCCCCTCATTTGGATTCAGCGTTATTAAAAACCTACAGCTGAGGTCAGGTGACTATAGAAGTAGAGGATAGTTATGGTGTGAAATTCTTTGGCTTGAATAATGTGTGAAAGCTACACTGGTTTTTCACTCCTGGTTTAGTACTCAGCAAGTTATACTAGGTTCCCAGGGCTTTATTATATAATAGGTTAGTGTTACAGGACTTGGCCCAACTACAGGCTGATGTATGTTGAATATGTGCTTCCCCTAAAGCAGGCTGGCTTTAGCTGTGATGGTTAGCAGGTTAGGCACAGTAAAAACATTTCAACTTGCAATGTCTTCAGCTTATGGTGGGCTTATAGGACTTGTAACCCAACCACACATGGAGAAGCCCTGGTGTTCCACTGCTGAGACATGAAGGTATTACTTATGGTATCACAAGCACATGTGAATGTGTCTTCTCCACATTGTGTCAGAAGGTGGCCGCAGTGAGAAGTGAGCCTTTGAAGAGCTGATTAGGCCAGGATGGAATCCCCCAGTCAGCTCTTATTAAGACCTTTCCATCAGGAGAAAGAGATACATTACCATGGAGGACATGGGAAGCCTAGAGCAGGAAGAGTAAATGGGGAGGGTGTTGCCCGATGTAAGGGAGGGAATATGGGGAGGGACAACGAACCCTAAGGGCCCTTTGAGGGTCCATACGGAAACCTGCCACTGAAGATGGTTTTAAAATACATATGTGAAAGGAATCTAAATCAAACAGCAAAGTAATGGGGAGACAGTGGCCCAGCTAGATATCTTATGCCACCAAGTGAAATGTCTAGTCTAAGGAATAGGTTGGGTCTTGTCAAGTTGTTGGCCAAAGGGGTTTCACGGAAACACCCACATATCTCAGGCTATTTCCAAAGCTACTGGTTTCTCTCCACAATTCTGAAGACAATACATATCTCTCTGAACACAGAAAAGTTGAGTTGACGGCTATCTAGAGTCTTCACCCCTACTATCTAGTGTTCATGGTACTGGGCGATACTCTTCACACTGTCAGGGGAAAAATGTAATCACCATCTTTACTTCAAAACATGGGACCTGCAACAGCGACCTGATTGAGAGAGAAGTTGTTTACATTAGTGACACAGATGTCATAGGAATAGCCTACCACTCAATGATTGGCTTTAATATCCACTTCCCAAGATAAATCCCAAGCCTGATGGCCAAGAACTGCTCTTATGGCTAAGAACTTGAGACTGGATAGACCATAGGCCTAGAGGGAAACCCAAATATTGTTCTAAAGCAGTGCTTCTCAACCTGTGGGTCACCATCCCTTTGGGGGGGGTCACATATCAGATAACCTACACAGCAGATATTTCCATTATGATTCATAACCATAGCAAAACTACAGTTCTAAATAGCAGCAAAATAATTTTATGGTTGGGGGGGGGTCACCGCAACCTGAGGACCAGTATTAAAGGGTCACAGCATTAGGAAGGTTGAGAGCCACTTCTCTAAAGGAGCTTAACAACAAAATGGCTATCACTGATATTCTGCCATATATCTACAGATCAGTGCCTCACTTAGCCATCATCAGACTAAGAAATAGACACGAGCAACATAGAGCCCTGCATCCGTTCCGTGTGTAGAGTGAGGGACTTTGGAGCGCCCAATCCTAAACCAGGTGTCTTCAGCAACTCCCTCCCATCAGGAAGGAGGAAAGGAGGCAGAAAGACTGTAAGAGCCAGAGGTGGCGAGTAACGCCACGGAAACCATGTTTTCCAAACAGAGAAAAAACGATGCATACATGAACTCATACAGACCGTGACAGCATGCGCACGGGCTACACAAGTTCAAGCCAGATGGGGCCCCAAAGCTGAGACTGGAGAAGTTGGTGAGGGCTCTCTCATCTCTAACCAAGAAGCTGTTCCAAGATAATTCCTGTCCATTCACACTGAGGCGGTGAGGGAGGCCAGTAATTGGAGGAGAGAGAGGAGGAGGAGCTAAGAGAGGTGAGGGGCAGAGAGAGAGGCTTGGTGGGTGGACGGTAGACAAGTGGAGTGCTGAGATGCAGATATCCAGATGGCTTCAGATGTATTTCTGGTGTTTGGGAGAGGTTAGAAATATTGGGATAATACTTTATCATTGTAAATTGGCTTTATGTAATTGGGAGTTTTATATACATAAATTTATTTGATTAACTCTTCAAGTTTAAGAGTCATGCTTTACCGGATACTTGGAAGGAGTGGTACAGAGGCCTGGCGGGGTGGTACTCTTTTAATTACTACCCACCACAGAAGCTATCTGCAATTGATAACTGCTGGTAAAGGAAAAATTAGTTTTCTCCAATGGCATCTCACTGAATATATATGCCCCATGCCCAGGAATAGTTGGACAACACAAAACAATCTCAATGGTATTGTTGTAGACTTTTTTTTTTTTTGTCTCATCTTACTTTGGACATCTTTTTTTCTTAGTCTTTTACTTATATATTTTGATTTTCATGTTTTGTGTTTTTGTCTGCATTGGAGGGGTTGTATGTGATTATTGTTTTCTAATTAGTTTGTCTTATTTTTTGCTTATTTTCTAAAGAAAAAGTGAGAGGAAGGGTGAGGAATTGGGTGGGTGGGAACTTGGGAAGGGTCTGGGAAGAGTTGGGCAAAAGCATGATCAGAACATATTGATAAAAAACAATTGTTTCAATTAAAGATGTTGCTATAAAAAAAGGGGGAGCCTGGGCTGGAGAGATGGGTTCAGAGGATAAAAGCACTGACTGCTTTTCCAGAGGTTCTGAGTTCAATTCCCAGCAGAATTATGGTGGCTCATAACCATCTATAGTGAGATCTGCTGCCCCCTTCTGGCCTGAAGGCATACATGCAGGCAGAATGTAGTACACATAATAAATCCTTAAAAAAATAATAATGAAGACCACCTCAGGCCACCTCTGCGTGGTGAAGACAGCACCAAACCCACCCAGAGTGTAACTGTCCTGGCAGGAATAGGGACATTCTAAACAGAGACTTGGGTCTTTTCAATGCTCACACTATTAAAGCAATAGACCCAAGGAATAGTTTTCTTCCCAGGACTCTCATGCTGGGAGAAGAAACGTGTGGGGCCCTGGTGCCAGCCAGCTAGTCTCCCAGAGAGAGAACTCATTTGGTTTTGGACCACTTTGCAGGAGAGCCAGGAGCCAAGACAACCACATGTTAAAGGTAGGAAGGACCACACTTTTACTTAGGGATGCTTCTAGTCTTCTATTTAAGCCTGGGCTTAAATTTATCCTGGGTTTAAATATCCAAAGATCCCCCAAGATGGCCCGGGGGCACTGTGTCCTCAGAGTTCTTTGTCTTCTCCCCTGTGGCCACACTGAATAAATCTCCTTTCTCCCCTCTTCATTTGTTTGTTTCCTTAATTGGCCTATTCAGGATGGATAGCTGAGCCCAGGGTCCAGGCTCTGACCCTAACAACTTCAGTACCAAGATGACCCAGTCCTCATCAGACACTGTATCTCCTGGCATCTTGACCTTGACCTTTCCGGCTTCCAGAACTCTGTGAGAGGAAACACTCCGCTCTTTGTCAGTCTCCCAGTTTGTGGCTGTCTCTGACAGCAGCCCAAAGGCCCTGGGAGGGCATGAGGACAGGGGCATGATTCCTGGTTCCCAAGAGCTCACATTTCAGTGATCCGTTATCCCCCTGCCATAAGTGGTCAAACAGCAGACGGTTTGGAGCAGGAACATCTTTAAAAAACGATAGGTTCTCTTTCAGCATGGAGAGCCCCACCAGCCAGCTGGCCTCCGGCCTCCTCTCTGCTCTAACTCAAAGGCGAAGCTGGTTTCTATTTTGATCGTGCTCAGAGATTCCAGGCACGTTGACTCTGACCTGTGCCTCCCACATTCTGGGCAATGTTCTCAAGTGAAGTCCTGGCAGAGACTGGAGAGGCTCACAGAGGTCTGGAATATCCGGGTCATCTTAGGACAAAGATGCCTGGTTCTGCTTGCCTGACTCATCAATTTTTTCATTTTTTTTTTCTTTTTGAAGAAAGTTGATAATGGCTCATCCCTTGTCTCTAGCTCTGCAGAGTCTATCTATACGGTTCAGAGTTCTTTGCCTAGAAAACAAAGCCATGTACTCTTTGGGCAGCATTCAGCAAGCAAAGTCCCAGTAAAGGCAGGAGAAGAGAGTGTCTTGGTCCATTCAGATGCTGTGCCAGAGGACAGTAGCTGGTAAACTAAAAAGACCAAGGTCAAGGTCATTCAGATCTAGTGGTAGTCTGATGAAGACCTGTACGGTGGGGAATATTTTCATGAGATGGAAGAGGCAAGGTAGCTCTCCATGCCTTTTATAAGGACAGTAAGAAAGACTGTTCACAAGAGCCCCACTCTTATGATGCAGTTACCTCTCAAGGCCCTGCTACCGAAGGACAGCATACCTGGAGTAAGAGTTTCAATAAAAGGATTTGGAGAGCTTCATAAAATTCAGTCTCTTATATGGGGCAATGCATCAGGTTCCTTGAAGTATTTGTGACCTGGCTATGAGGGCTGGTAGGCTCTGAGTGGTGCCCAGTGGGTGCCCGTTTGGAAGCTCCCATGTGATGGGTAAATTTCGTTCTTTCCCTCAGGACTGGCATAATCCACCCAATGGGGCGTTATGATGCCGGGAGGGTTATGCGCTAAACCCGAGTCCCCGGACTATGTTTATTCTAGGGCATCTTTACTCCGGGGCTGCCCACGACTTCCTGCCTAAAATGGGGAGGGTATTGCCCTCTGAGGCTTGTCCCAGGGGACAAACCTTTTTTTCCCAGGCCTGTGTGTGTGGTAGCTGGAAATGTTCCAGCATTGGAGGAGACCCTGCCAGACCTGCCTATTGTTTCCAGAAGCCCCGCAGAGGCTGAACTAATTGGCCCCGTGGAATGCTGAAATCCACCACTCGGGTTCTTGCCCACCGCGAGGAAGGCATTGGGGGGCAGGAGGGCGGGTTGCTTGAGTAGGTGCTTGCTGGGGACGTGGGTTTGTTGTGTTCTCAGTTGGGCTGGTTTTCATTCAACGCACGCTTTCCTTGGCCTGCCATCAAAACACAGAGGTAGGAGAAAAGTTTTGTTAACTTCTCAGGAATAGGAGGCTAGCTGTGGGAAGACTCCAGAGGCAAAATCCCAGGCTGAAAGCCCCAAATTGACACCTCTGCTATGTCCTCATTATCCTACCAGGGGCCAAACACCCGCATTGCACTCCTTCAGGCCTGGCTAAGCCGCCTCCTCCAGGAAACCCTCCTTAAGGTCCTCAATCTTATTAGCAACACAGTTTCTCCTGTGGGGTGGAGTGTGTGCTCAGCACCCTTGAAAGGCTGTGATTGATCTGCCTTCATGCTTGTTACAGTGATTCACCCTGTGGCAGAGTTCTCTAATCCAGAAGATCTGGGCCTCATGTTTCCTAAGTGCAGGTTGTCTCTTGTGGTTATTGTTTTGATTTTTTATTCTTTCAAGGGCTATAAACAATCATGTTAGACTCACAGCATATCTGAGCAGAAACCACACGTTTTCCAGATACTCCACCCCGTCCCCTCCTCACCAGCAAGCCTTTCCACTCTCAGCATCCCACCACACCAGAAGGGTGTGTTTGTCACAGTCCTTGAGCTGCATTGACACCACTGTGATCCAGAACCCAGAGCTTACCCTAGCTCATTCGTAGTGTTGCATGTTTTCTCTACCTTTAGACAAGTGTGCGATCCTACCCATCAGAGTGCTGGAGACAGGAGCTTCTGCTCCCAAACAATCTGTGATCTGCCTGCTCATGCCTCTGCCCCAAACATTTGGCATCCACTGGCTTTCCACTGTGTCCATAGTTCTGCACTTTCAATGTTAGGTCCTTGAAATCATAATGGCTAGACATACTTCCTTTTAAGATCCCTCTTTCATCCAGCAATCTACTTTAGATTCTTTCCCTTTACCTCCTTCACCTCTATGTATATGATATAGTTGTATATGATGTATTTGTATATGATGTATATGTATAAGCATATAATGTATGTGTATATGATGTATATGATGTCTGTACATGATGTCTATGTATATGATGTATTTGTATATGATGTATATATATAAGCATATAATGTATGTGTATATGATGTATATGATGTCTGTACATGATGTCTATGTATATGATGTATTTGTATATGATGTATATGTATAGGCATATGCATATGATGTATATGTATAGGCATATGATGTATTTGTATATGATGTATATGTATGTGATATAAATGTATATGATGTATATGTATAGGCATATGCATATAATGTATATGTATAGGCACATATATAGTATAGGGATATGATGTATTTGTATATGATATATTTGTATATGATGTATATGTATAGGCATATGCATATGATGTATATGTACAGGCATATATATAGTATAGGAATGTGATATATTTGTATATGATATATTTGTATATGATGTATATGATGTCTGTACATGATGTCTATGTATATGATGTATTTGTATATGATGTATATGTATAGGCATATGCATATGATGTATATGTATAGGCATATGATGTATTTGTATATGATGTATATGTATGTGATATAAATGTATATGATGTATATGTATAGGCATATGCATATGCATATAATGTATATGTATAGGCACATATATAGTATAGGGATATGATGTATTTGTATATGATATATTTGTATATGATGTATATGTATAGGCATATGCATATGATGTATATGTACAGGCATATATATAGTATAGGAATGTGATATATTTGTATATGATATATTTGTATATGATGTATATGTATGTGTATATGTATATGGTATAATTGTATATGGTGTATATGTATATGATGTATATGTTTTTGTACATGTATATGTGTGGGGTACAAGGAATTGCAGCCCAGGGCCTTGCACATGTTAGAAAAACACTTTTCTGCTGAGTCATATCTCCATCCCTGTGTGTAGGTTTTTGTATAGACAGAAGTTCTCAATTCTTTTGGGTAAACATCCAGAAACACTAGTGTAGGTCCTGAAGGTGACATGTTCTTGGTTGTGCATGAAATTGCCAACCCGTTTCCTAAAGTGTCTACTTTGTTTTACTTTCCTACCTTCAATGTGTGAGTGTCCGTGTAAGCACTATCCTGCCCTCTCAGTGTTCTGGGTTTGCCCGTTCTAAAAGATGGGTTGAGGGATACCCCAGTCACATTTTCCTGTTGTCCGGTGGTGAGGACTGTCCTCAGAGGTTTAGTTGTCACCCAAAGCATCTCTCCAATATAATGGTGCTCTCCAGGCAGGCTCTGAAGCTCAGCACTGCGAGTGACTTCTTGCAAACTTCTCTTAAGAAGATGGCATTAGATCCTTTTCTTGTTGCTGAGACAAGATACCCAGCGAGAAGATGTAGGCGTGGAGGGACTTGTTTTGACTGGTGGAGGTGGTACAGCCCGTCATGGTGGGGGAGCAAAGCAACAGGATCGTGAGGTGGCTGGTCACATGGCATCTGCCCTCAAGAAGCAGAGTCGAAGGACGACTGATTCTCCTTCATCCAGTCAGGGACCTCTGCCCATGGGATGGTGGCACTGCACTTAATAGAAACTCTCAAACACTTGCCCAGAGGTTTGTCTCCTAGGCAATTCTAGCTCATACCACACTGACAATATTAACCATATGATATGTGCATGCATGCATGCATACATACATACATACATACATACATACATACATACATATATAATTTCTTTTCTAAAGCCTATGCCAGCATTGGAGTACTGGCTAGAAGACATTAAAATAATCCAGTCAAGTCATTGTAGCAACTTGTTGAACTTAAAGATCTGGTTGGAGAACCATCACCACAGCCAAAGAACAAATGCAGGAACTGGGGGATTGCCACCGTTGGTAGGCATGCTACCCAGAACTTAGGTGTAAACAATGACCAGGGGTCAGCTAGTTAATAGAGAGCTGGTTCTTGTGTAAATCACTCACACTTCAAGACTTCAGCCAAGGCCAAGCCGGCCTGGCGTTGTACCTCATACCGTTCACAGGGAGGTCTCTGAAACACTGGAACGGGCCCAGAGCAGAAACGTGTTGGGACACTTCCTCTACACTTCAGCAGGACAAACATCTATTCTGGGTTTGGTCTGTTTCCAAGTTGGGTTAGAAGATGATAAACAATGGGGATTTTAGAGGGGAGGGGGTGGGATTTTTTTAACTGGGTACTTTTGCAAAAACACAATTAACACAGTAATTGAAGAACCGATCAAGTAGAATAGCTAGAGATGTGCAGGATTGTCCGAGGTTGTAAAAACGTTTCCCACCACGGTTCTTGGTTATCCCCCGGATGTTTGAGAAGACCTGCCGAGGCCGTATTTTTGTCTAGTCATCTGTGTTTCCCATAGACTCCGAGGACTTTCTTTTATAGACTTATCAATAATTATCCATCTGACTCTGAGGGTAAAAAAAAAAAATGGAAAGTAGAAAGTTCAAGAAATCAATTAGTTGGCTTAAATTTGCTGAGAAATCCGGGACAGCGTTCAGGACTGAAACTTACAAAGAAAATCAGCATCAGACGGTGAAGTAAATTAACCAGGATGACAAAATGAAAGAAAGAGCTCCCATGCAGCCTCATAAATTTCCTGCTCGATGCATTTTGAGTCTCCAGTTTCTAATAAAATTCTCATGAGAACAGAGTACTGCCTCATAAAAGGCCCTGAACTCGCCCCATGAGAACCGGCTGGTCTATAAGGCCACAGGGGTTCAAGGCTGTGGTTTATTTATTAAAAATTTCTCAGTAAATATATCATAGTTGACTGGTGTCTGCCCTGAGATCACGGGGAGGCCATGTTTCATTCTTCCTGCCCCGAACCAGGAAAGAAAACAAGAAAAAGCACGTCAGGAACTCTCTGAAGAAACCATCGCTTTTTCGATTTTTTTTTTCTGAAGAAAATTCTAGGTTTTTTTCTTTTACCTTCAGTCCATAGACCTCAAAACTTCACGTGGGAAATGTTTGGGTGTTCCAGCTACAGTAAGGGGCAAGGTGGTTTCCCTGAGACTGAGGGAGGCTTGGCTTGTCCTTGTCCTAGTAAGGGGCACAGGATGCTCTGTGGATACTGAGTGTGTGTGTGTGTGTGTGTGTGTGTGTGTGTGTTTTATCTCTCCTCCACACCCCTCCCCTCTCCCTCCTCCTCCCCATCTCCCTTCTCCTTCCCTTCCCCGACTGATAGGGTCTCATTCAGCCCAAGCTAAGGATGACTTGATATCCTGATCCCCTTGTCTCCACCTAAATTCTAGAATTATGCAGTCCCGCTGATCAAACCTACTTCGTGCATGTTAGGCAAGGAGTCAACCGACTGAGCCGCATCTCCAGTCCTGGATATGTGTCACATTTAAAGGTCATGGTGAAGCTGATGAGCTCATAGCTCACACAGTTCTCTCAGGGGGTTGGGGGTGGGGGCTTCCTACTGCCTGGGAAGAACAGTGGTCATTCACAATGTATTTTCAATCTGGGCCAAATAAATACTTCACTAAAAAGATGAATTGGATCTTGGCTGGTCTGTTATGATCACCCAAGCTTAGAGGAAGGGATGTTTCACACAGAAAGGTTAGCCCTTGCTGAAGTTACAGACCTTGTCAGAGTCAGGGCAGGGTGGTGAGCCCAGGCCAGCAAGCCTCGCTGTGATGTGTGGGACCACAGGACCAGATGTAGGGAGATGTCCTGTGTGGTGACTCAGGAGTTTTTATCATTTTGACCCACTTACCTTGACTTCTTTTCAAATGAACCCATGTTTGGAGTGTCCTGACTGAGCCCAAGGGGGCAGAGATGTAGGGAGGGGCCTTTTGTTCCTTCTCGTGTGTGTCATTGCTGAGGACAACGGGGTGCACACATGTATACACATAACACAGCGTGGTCTCCAGCTTGTCTCAGGAGGATGGCTCATGTTGGCTCTAAACACGTGGGCTTGTCTGGAGCCAAGCCTGAATGAATGGGTTCTGCATGTAGGTATCTCCTGAAGTCTGTCCTTGTGGTTCCAGGCATTACCCTGGAGTTCACTGACCTGGGTTCCACGGCTTGTTCTGTCTCCAATATGTGAATCAACTTTTCTGTGGGAATCTCCCCCTCTCTAACCAAAAGTAGTAAGAATGGCCCATGTCATGCCTAGTGCTCCCACACAAATGCACCCACTCACATGCTTAGTGGCCGGGGCAGGTTGTGTGTGACGGCTGAGAAAGCTTCATTATGAAGTTTCTTAAAAATTATATTTTGTTATTCATAGTAATTTTAGATTCCAGGAAAAATTGGACCAAAGATGCAAAGGGCGGCCTGAAACTACAGACTGGCCTACGTGCTTGTCTTGGAGTTCTGGGGTTAAAGGGAGGTGCTATGCATCCTGACTTTTTTTTTTTTTTTCTAAGACAGGGTTCCTCTGTGTAGCCCTGGCTGTCCTGGATCTCACACTGTAGACCAAGCTGGCCTCAAACTCAGAAATCCACCTGCCTCTTCTCTCCAAGGGCTGGGATTAAAGGCATGTGCCACCACCGCCCAGCTCCTGTCTGTTTTTCTTATTGAACACAGCAATAGGAGTCGTGTGCATTGGTAAACCTGGCTCTGGTAAAATCCCGGCCTTTGGACTCAGCTGTACATAGTAAGGAGTCTATCTCATGAACATTAAGTTTAGTTTGTTGTTAAAGTAACTGGATGATTGTCTCATCGCTGACTTTGACTGTCAGGTAGATTGCTATTGGAAGTAGAAATCCCTCACATTCATTTTATGGAAAATGAATTAAAATTAAAATTTGAGCATCTATTTTCATGGGCCTTTAGAGCCAGATCTCAACAAGAGAGGGCCGGCAACTTGCTGGAAAAATGCAAATTGTCCTGCAAGCGCTTAGATTTTAGCAATACTTTTGTGTCATCCACGCGGGCATTTCTTAGCATTTCAAGTTTACACTTCAGAGGCACTGGGTCTCCTCATTGAGTTAAAAGGGGAAGTACGAGGGGAGGTGCGCGAGCGCCACCTAGTGGCCCATGGCACCAGGTCCGATGTTCAGAATCTCCACTGAGTATCAGCGCTACCAGCCACCTAGTGTTAGAAGGGTGTGAGAAGCCTTTGCTTCTAAAGCAAAAGCAGGGGACTGAAACACACCCCAAACCCTCTTCAGCTGCTCACCGCAGAACGTCTTTATTAGGGCTCTCAACGAGACCTTGGCTCCGGGTGAGCTGACGCGTCAGCTAATTCCCTCTCTGTACGGAATGGTTTATATGTAGCCTAGAATCAGGGCTCAGTGTTACCACGAGTCACACAAGAGGAGGAAGCAGGTCGGCTGCTTATTTCAAACCCGAGTCAAGCTAAGCCAGTGAACGCTTTCAGCTACGTTTTTGGAAATGTATTACTGTCCTCGTGAGTGCACAGCATTCAGCTGCGCTCACGTACTTCCTCACACAGACCAGTCAGCTATTTCTGCTACTGCACAGTGTCCTCCAACCACCAGAGAACCAAACAAATGTGTTTAAAACCTCCAACGTTTTGCAACCGAGAGTGGTAGTTTGCCCCTAAATAGCGGAGTGAGAGGCTGCCATCCACTTTGCAGAGGCTGTGACGGAAACCAGACAAACTACGGGCAAATCCCCTCTCCTTTAGTGCCCAGGCCTCAGGCTCGGGCGGGCCCTCCCACCCTGTTGCAGAGTTCGGTTACTTGCTTTATGGAGGCTTTTTATTGGTCTCCCTGAGAACTTGCATGTTCTGAGAAGGAACTGTGCCTTCGTTTCCCAGGACTGTGGACAAAGCTCCCATTTTTGTGCCTTTCCCGGGCCATCAAGGATGGTGAGGTGTCTGTTCCCGGGCCATCAGGATGGTGAGGTGTCTGTTCGTGCTCCCGCAGCACCGGAGTGAGGGCTGTTAAAGACTGTTGGGGAAACTCAGGGGACGTTCTAGCCTTGGGGACTGTAGCAGTGACTCAGGCTGCTTTACTGTGTTGCTTTTTATAATGCCGAGTAGCAGAGAGCCCTGAGCTCATTTCTTCACTATTTGGCCAACTTCAGGCGTAAGGGGAAAAAAAGGAGTCTCTTTAATTTATTTGATGTCACCGATTAAAAAAAAGTCAATTAAAAAGCTTGAATTTGTGGGCTGATGACACTGGTGTCACATAGCTTTCCCTATTTCCGGTTGAAGGGGCTTGTGGGAGCAGATCCTGCTGTTGATCCTCCCTCCTCCCCATCCCTTCCGTCCCTCCTCCCCACCCCTTCCGTCCCTCCACCCCAGCCTTGCCAATGTATAAACAACCCCCCCCCCCCCCAAAAAAAAAACTGTCTCTTACGGCAGCTGGAAAGAATTGAGCTCCACCAAGACCCGACCCCACGCACCCTGGAAACCCTGACAGGGATGCTGTAATGAACCTGATTCCTTGTGGACTTTTCCACGGAAGCTTTCCGCAGGGAATTTCCTCCTCCACGCTGTTAATTTAAAATTCAGATTAGGGCTATTGCTTTCAGAGCCGCCACACTGTAGCATCATCAGTGATATCCGTGACTTTAGTCATCATGGATGGGGTGGAGAACAGGGGCTGGCCCGGAGAACTTGTCTACTGCTTTAAAAAAAAATTATTGGGTTTGCTACTTCAAATTTATGTGTATGATGCTGGGGCAGTGATGGAGTAGGCTGGGGATGAAACTCAGTTGGTACCAAGGTTGCCTAGAACAGAGGGGCCCTAGGTTGCTCTCCAGAAGTATAGAAACCGGAAATGAAACACACTTATAATCCCAGCACTGAGAAGCTGGACCCAGGAGGGTCAGAAGTTCAAGGCCATCCTCAGTTCTATAGTGACTATGAACTCAGCCGGGACTACATGAGACCCTGTCTAAAAACAACAACATACAAACAACGACAAAGCAATCGGGCTGAGTTTAAAGTCTGGACCGGCAGCATGGTTAAGAGCACTGGCTGCTCTTCCCGAGGACTGGGATATATTCCCAGCATCCACACGACAACTTACTTCAGTTCCAGGAGGTTTGACTCCTTCTTCTGGCATACAGACATTCATGTTGGCAACACACCCACATGCACAAAATAAGAAAGAATAGAAAATGTTAGAATAAAATCATTCTGGGATGCTTAACTAGCCCCATTCTGGTCAGCAGATGAGCTTTTAACTTGAAACCATCTCAGGAAAGATCTCAGAAGGAGCCTTACAGTCCTACGCTCGATAGAGCGCATCAGGTCACAGAGAGCTGTGTCCTGCTTGGCGGAGAGGGAAGGGGGTGGGGGAGGGGAAGGGGGAGGGGAGGCAATCTTGTGTGCTTGGCGTTCCTGGGCTGCTGTACAAGGCGCGGCTTTACGGTGCCCTTCCTAGCTGCAGTTATTTTCACTATAATGAAAGAAACAAAGAAGAAAAAGAATGCAGGGGTCAGTCTGAGGAGTTGATGCGTCCTGCCTAGGGTGGACACGACTCAAGCTCATCCGTCTGCCTTTCTAAGCGCCGCGGACAGCCCTGACACTCGGCAGTTGGCAGGCAGAACTCAGGTTAAAAGAAGCAGCATATCGAACCAGTGAAGGTTAAAATCTCACAGCGTAAAAACCACAAGTATTGGTTCGCGGCTCGTCGGCCGACTCCATAGCAGTGATAGTAAATGGGTATTGAACCTTTTAAAAAGAATTTATAAGAAGAGGTCCATTGAGGGCACGGAAAGCCTATTTCTGGATTTCTATATTGTGAGCCTTTGGTGACTAAGCAGTAACTCTTCCCTCTCACAGACATTTTATCGTGGTGACTGCAGGGTCCTAGGCTGGGGGATGACAGGGGGCTGCAGTGCAGCCGTGGACCTGCTCTGGTAACATGGGTCCGTCTGTACCTCCACCGAGGAAGCGTGGCTTCCTCCCCGTGGAAGCTGGGCCTGGTAAAGACCAGAATCCTTTACGTCCAGTCTCTCTAGCACATGCCACGGACATACAGGCTGCAGAAGAGCTCAGAGGGCTGGAGAGAGGGCTCAGCGGTTAAAGGCACTGACTGCTCTTCCGAAGGTCCTGAGTTCAAATCGCAGCAACCACATGGTGATTCACAACCATCGGTAAAGAGGTCTGATGCCCTCTTCTGGTGTGTCTGAAGACAGCTACAGTGTACTTTAGATACAATAATAAATAAATCTTCTTTCGGTCGGAGCGAGCAGAGGTCCTGAATTCAAAATTCCCAGCATGATGGCTCACAACCATCAGTACAGCTACAGTGTACTCATATACATAAAATTAATTAATTAATCAATCTAAGAAAAAGGAAGAGCATAGCCCTCAGTAATATAATATGTCATGCTGGCTGAGGCTACTGAGAGCCTGTGTTGCCATCAGCGCTGATGTGCCCATTGTAAAGGATCAGTCAGTTAGTGCCAGGCCAAATCTTCAGGTCGGCCTTCCGTGTGTGCTAAAGAGGCTTTCCAAAAGTACCTTCCTGCTGAGCATTCTTCTCTCTGCAGAAGATATAAAATTCCATCCTCCCTGTGCCTGTGACCTCAACTCCTTGGGAGGCCTCAGCAGGAAGATGGCAGATGTAGGGCCAGCGGGAGCAGCTTACTGAGCATCTGCCTCAAAACAGGAAGCACAAAGAGGGCAGGGGTACAGCTCGGTGGTGGGGGGCTTGTCAACCCAGGGCAGGGCCCAAGGTTCCATCCCCAGAATCTCACCCACACGGAAAAGCTGCAAACAAAACTCCATTCTGATTTCCCTGTATCCTAACGGAGGCGCCTACAGTGAGTTGCACTGGCGTGCCTACAGGGCCACAGAAAGGCAGTAGCCAGCATTTTATCGTGTGATGGGGGCACAGAAGCCGGCTTTTATTTGTAGGTGTGCTAGGAGTGAGGACAGTCCTGAGAAGCGGAAACACACAGCACAGGGCTCATTTGGTTCAAAGGCTGAGGCTCAGTGTGATGGAGACCTAAGAGAACTCCTATCACCACCATTTGGCCATTTTCAGTTTTCCTCTGTACCAGGTGGTGGGAACAGGTCTGTGGGAGCTTGGTGGCCTCCAACTTTTGGGTAGGTGTGGCTATGTGACCCTTTCATGAGAGGGAGCAAGGCTTCTTTCTGTCATGTCCCTTGCATATTGGCTACTGTCTTCATTGACAACACAACATATTGAAGGCCAACTCTTGAGACTCACAGCTGCTGCCCTGTCCCTCATTCTTCACGTTGCAAAAAAACTACCCCTGTTCCTATCCCTCCTTGGTTTTAGAAATTCTGTTGGCCCAACAGAAGCTTCTTACAAAAGTCCTGGAGGAGGGGTAACCGTCTGGACCAAAACCTAGAAGTTTTGCTCCTGGAGTTGTGCAGGGAACTTCCAAGTTAAATTCCACATAGGAAGTGGCTGCTGAGTGCCAGCCGTAGCCATTCATCAGCCCAGGGGTCAGAAGGGGCAGACAGCAGAGCAAAATAGCCTTCCGCGGGAGCTAGTTATAGCAACATTTACAGAAAACAACTCTAATTTCCTGTAGGTCTGAGAGCTCTAGGTTCTCCTGCCTTCTGATAGGCAGGACAGGGAAAATGTTTGTTCAGTACAGTTTGTGGTCTTCAGACGCATGAGGTATCCCTTTCTTGGAGAAGCTGAGGTAGACACGAAAACCTAGACAACCAGGCAGCGGCAATAGCAGATGTAGATTCCCTGTGGACTAGTTTGGACTTCTGGGTAATGGCTGCTTCTGCTGAAGTCTGGGTGGAATGGAGTGAGGCAGACACAGCTCCCTCTCTTCATGACGCCAATCTAAGAGGTGCAGAGACAGCTCAAAGAAGCAGCAGGGAACTGTGGAGGAGACGAAATGTCTGAGTGTGGATAACTGTAAGACAAGATAAGTGATGGGGTGGATGAGGAGGAGGGAGAGTCTAGGAGAGGGACCAGTTCCAGGCTTGGCTGGCCCTCCCTGCCAGCAGCTCTTATGTAGAAGGAAGAGAAGGCCATAGTGGGGCTTCTCATCACCAGGAGGAAGGATGCTTGTGGGAACAGTGATGGACCCTCTTCTTCCTCCAAGCCTGAGGGGCTCAGGCAAGATGGTGCAGGCTTGATTCTGTTCTTCCTATCTGGGTCGCAGTCATATGACATTGGGCTTCTAAGAGATTCCTTGATCAGCCAGCTCTATGTCTCTTCCTGGGGATGTGGGAAGCCTGTCTATCTCAGATCCACTCTAGCCTAGGGAAGACAGAGTAAAGCCCACCTTGTGGTGTGGACATGGGAAGAGTGATCACTTCTTTTCTCGGTAAGGGCTACTATTTGGATTGTGATCCAGGAAGCAGTAGGTGTTCAGCCATTTAGTCACCACGAATGTTCTGAGGGAGGAGTGTAGTTTGGGTCTCTAGGAGCTGGTCTGAAGCTCGTAGGCATTTTCTAGTTGGGCAATTCCATTGTATAGAGCATGAGGCAAGGCCACTTGGAGACCTTGCTAAGCATGGCAGAAGTAAGATCATGTGATTCTTCAGACACCAAGTGCACAGTGGCATTTGTTTCTTTGCCATGGCTTTTGCTCCTTGAGCTGCCTTCCCACAGACGAGACTCGCAGTGTCTAACTGCGGAACAGTGTTTCCCAGGTCAGACCCAAGAGTCGCCCACCCTATTGCCTGCTCACTCATCAAAGCCAACCACTCAAAAAGCCATGGAGCTGAGTTTTCTAACCCTTGTTGTTGCTTCTGTACCTTTCTGCCTAAGGGCTTCTTTTTGCATCAACTAGTTTTACTCAGAGACAACCTTGCCGACCATGGGGTAATTCTCCTAAAGGTCCTAAATTCACCACTGGAGTGTTTCTTGTTGGTTTACACTAGCCTGAGGAGGGAAATAAAGTCTGTCCTTTCTAGAGCAACCTTTGAGTCCTGTAAGATGGCAGCCAGTCTCAGAGGAAAATGGGGGAAAGTGTCATTTGCTTTCCCTGAGTACCACGGCCACACACTGCGTTTCTTCCTTGTGTAGGTCTAGGATGCAGTTGGCCGGTATTCAGTGGGCAGCACAAAACAGGCCTGGAGTGACCAGGAGTGGTCTTACTTAGTGTCCCTTACACTAAGGGTATCAGGATTAATCATGGAAGACAATAGTTACTATACTGGCTAGTTTCATGTGTCAACTTGACACAGGCTGGAGTTATCACAGAGAAAGGAGTTTCAGTTGGGGAAGTGCCTCCATGAGATCCAGCTGTGGGGCATTTTCTCAATTAGTGATCAAGTGGTGAGGGCCCCTTGTGGGTGGTTCCACCTTTGGGCTGGTGCTCTTGGGTTCTATAAGAGAGCAGGCTAAGCAAGCCAGGGGAAGCAAGCCAGTAAGCAGCATCCCTCCATGGCCTCTGCATCAGCTCCTGCTTCTTGACCTGCTTGAGTTCCAGTCTTGACTTCCTTTAGTGATGAACTGCAACATGGAAGTGTAAGCTCAATAAACCCTTTCCTCCCCAACTTGCTTCTTGGTTATGATGTTTGTGCAGGAATAGAAACCCTGACTAAGACAAATTGGTACCAGTGTAGTGGGGTATTCCTGTGATAACCTGACCACGTTTGGGGGAGTATTGTGGAAGGACTTTGGAACTTTGAGCTAGAAAAGCTGTGGAAAGTTCTGTAGGAGCTTGGAAGACAATGTTACGAACAGTGCAGAAGATGGAGGCCTGGCTTGTGAAATTTCAGAGGGAAGAGTATAAGACTCTTACAGTGGCCATGTTTTGATTGTGAAGATTCTGTGGTTTTGGTTAGCTGAGGCTGAAGAATCAGCTGTGAGTAACAAGATACCAGAACCACTAAAGCAAACCTTTGTGTTATTGGGACTATTGATGCTGGTTAGCTGGAGCTAAGAAATTAGCGGTGATTAAGAAGAGACCAGCATCACTGAGATGAAATCTTCTTGGAAGTGTTTTCTGAGAGCACAGAGAGTGTTCCAGAGATAGCCACAGTTGTATTTTGTGCTGTGGCTGGACTTGGTACTGTGTAAGAGTCACCCAGATGGTACTGGTTTTGAAGGCATGAAGGGGTCATGAAGAGCAGCTGAAGCTCTTGGCACAGTGAGAGGCCACGGAAGGCCATTGGTGAAGGTGCAGCCTCAGTTGCAATTGATGGTCTAGGACTTGAGGAGGTCATGTATAGGAGCAGAGGCTTGTCACCATGAAGAGAGCCTATGAGAGGCTATTGGTGAAGCCTAATTACAGTGGAAGATAGCAGCGTTTTGGAGATGCCAGTACCATGCGATGACCACCAAGAACAGCAGCAGCAGTGGAGTACAGGCAGCTGGAGCCTAGAAGACAAGCTGTGTGCTACAAAGGGCAGAGCTGAAGAAGTGACCCAAGCCCTTGGAGGAGCCCAGAAGATCGTGAGTTGGATCCCAGACATTGAACTATTGGAGTTTGAGTTTTGCTTTTGGTTGTGACTGTGCCCTGATATATTTCCCTCTTGAAGGAAGAAAGTATTTTAGTGGAGCCCAGTTGAGAGACTTTGAATTTTTAAAAGACTTTGAATTTTAAAGATATTGGATATTTTAAGGTGATGGAACTTTTAATATGTAAAGACTGTGGGACTTTTAAAGTAATTTAGATCTTGGGGATGAATAAGAAAGTAAGGGTTGAGGCTTAATAATGTGTTTGTGTGTCAAGTTGACAAGGGGTCAATTGTACTGGCTGGTTTTGTGTGTCAACTTGACACAGGTTGGAGTTATCACAGAGAAAGGAGTTTCAGTTGGGGAAGTGCCTCCATGAGATCCAGCTGTGGGGCACTTTCTCAATTAGTGATCAAGTGGTGAGGGCCCCTTGTGGGTGGTTCCACCTTTGGGCTGGTGCTCTTGGGTTCTATAAGAGAGCAGGCTGAGCAAGCCAGGGAAAGCAAGCCAGTAAGAAACATCCCTCCATGGCCTCTGCATCAGCTCCTGCTTCTTGACCTGCTTGAGTTCCAGTCCTGACTTCCTTTAGTGATGAACTGCAACGTGGAAGTGTAAGCTCAATAAACCCTTTCCTCCCCAACTTGCTTCTTGGTCATGATGTTTGTGTAGGAATAGAAACCCTGACTAAGACGAGAAGTTCGCAAAGAAAAGAACAAATTCTCTTTTCCTCCATTTCTTGTCTCCTCTCTCTGCCCCCCCCCTACTTTCCTGGTAACACGGGGTTCCTGTTCACTAGGGTACGAACAGAAGCTGCATTCTGTAATGGCATTTACGAGGAGTGGTTAGTTCATCCTTCTGTATTGTCCTCCTGTGCTGGACCTTGGAGTTAGCACTTAAAGGCAAGACGGCACCTTAATGAGCTTTAGCGCGCGCGCGCGCGCGCGCGCGCGTGTGTGTGTGTGTGTGTGTGTGAGAGAGAGAGAGAGAGAGAGAGAGAGAGAGAGAGAGAGAGAGAGAGAGAGAGAGAGAATGAATATGCATGTAAATGTGTGTCTGCGTCAGTGGGAGCCTAGAGTGTAGGTAAAGCAGCGTGAAGTACAGCCCAGGTCAGGCTTGGGAAAACAAGGTAGTGCTGCAGGAAAGATGTGAAGTAGGTAGGGTCTGTTAGCAGCAGAAAGATGCCCACACTGATCCTCTCCGACTAGAGGTGGCAAGCCCAGGTAGAGCAGTAGCTGGCCCTATGGAGCCACAGTGATTATAATGTGCTGATTCCACACACAGCTGTAGCAAACTCCTTACTTCCTGTCTTGATTATGCATGTGCCATAGCACCCTCCTGCCATCTCTGATTGGCTCGTGTGCTTGCATCAAGGATGCTGATGGCCCAGAAGCACAAAGTTGCAGACACTGTATGCCTCCCTCGCTACCTAAGGCTGATCCACACTGATTCAGGCCCGCTGGCTGCCTCTGAACCTAGAGGTGTCCGGAGAGGGCAAACCACTCACTCTACCACATGCTTCCCAGTGGTTTGTGATTAGACTTCCTTAACTAGTCGGGAAGGAAAACTCCGGGGAAATGATGGCGATAACCTACCAACAAAGGATGCCTTCAGGGGAAGAGCATCTGAGAAAGTGACATTGTTGATGGTTTTGTCACACATGGAACGGAAGTAAAAAGCGAAGCGTGGAAATGAAGTTAATTGGTTATAAAGCTGACAAGGAGCCACGGGCTGGTTTGCAGGAAGGATATCTAGATGGCAGAGATCAAGATTCCATCTTAAAACAACCAAACTGAACCAACCAACCAACCTCTGACCCTAGATGTTGCTTAGGTTCTGCCAAAGGGATCTGAACTCAAAATGTCGCCCACATTTTCAGTTAGGGTTTTGATGAACATATAGCTTCGATATACATTCAGAAAGAGTTTGTGTTCTCTGATAATAAGATACTAACACTCATGTATCTGGGAAACATGTTTTTATTTTAAAAAATATTAGGTGTAGAGGCATTTTGCCTGCATATATGACTATGAATCACACGTGTGCAGTGTTCACAGAGGCCAGAAGAGACTGTCATCTCCCAGGACTTCAGTTACAGGTGGTCATGAGTTGCCAAATACGTAGTGGGAATTAATTGAACCTGGGTCCTCTGGAAGAGTAGGCAATTCCCTTAACTGCTGGGCCACCTCTTCAGTTCCAAAAGCATTTTAAAAAAGTGATTAATAACCATCCAATGCGAGGAACGGTTAATTATAAAGGACTGAGGATGCAATTGGACTCTGGAGTTTTACTTTTGTATTATGTTTTAGAAGCAGAGAAGGGAGCACTAGGGTTCAGGCAGCTCCGAAAGGTCCCTGGAAGCCCCTTTGCCTCTCCCCATTGCCCATGAGTTTTGCCGCGCATCAGTGCCACGTGTGATGCGTAGGTGGGGTGGGGTTAGACATTATCCAATCCTGTCCCTTCATTCCAATCATGGATGGGATTTCTCTTCCCATGATGCTGAGCGGCCAGTCTGATGTGTTGACCACCATGGCTAGGGTCAGATGAAAAAAGTCATCTCCTGCATCACCCTGTCCCTGCAGCTTTGGTCCCTTCGGATAGCCTCCGACTTCGGGGTAGATGTGAAGCAGGGCCCTTCAGCGCCTTTCAGCCTCACGGTTGGCAATGCGCTCTGCATACTCAGGCCCTTTGCAGCGTCCTTCGAGTCCTCACAGTCTGACCTATCCGGGGCTCTTCCAGGGAGCCCCGCACTGGGGCAGGCATTTCTGGCTGGAATGGGACTAATGTCGGCTATGGTAACAGGAAAGGGCTTAGTGACTGGCTGAGGTAAAGCGGGCGGCACAGGCCTGCTCTCTCCCAAAGTCCCCTCCTGGGATGTCCGCAGAGCTACTGGGCTGCCTTTTTGGTGGCATGTAGTCCTGTCCATGGTGGCACTGAAATACAGTGTCGTGCTCTCCTGTCCTTCCTTCCCCTGCAGGGGTCCATCTGTCTCCTTCCCCTGGGCTGCAACGTCAGCCTTGGTCCCAGCCTTCTTCGGGCTGTCCTCCTGTGGGCTGTCCTCCTGTGTAGCTGGTGGCCTCTGGGTTGCTGCATTGTCTCCAAGCTCACTGGCGAAGGAGATATAGCTTGAAGTTTCCAGTGATTCCATCTCTGCTTTTGGAGCCTCCTGGTACTCAGACCCTTTCTCCAAGGTCAAAGGGTCAGAAGGAGAGGATGGGAGGTCTTGCTGGGAAAACAGGGGTTTCCTCTGCAGATCACAGTGTTGACTCGACCTCGACACAGGGGCACAGGAGCAGCCAGCGCTGCCACCTCCTAGGGCTGCGTTGATCTTAGATACACTTCCTGTCTTGAGAGCAAGTTTCAGCAACAGCCAGTGGTGGTGGCTGAAGACAGAGTACTCCCCAGATCTGTGCTCCGCCTGTCCCACCTCCGCAGATCTCTGCTCTGGGCTGGGGGCCTTATCTAGACTTGTTAGCTCATAGCTTTCCTCTTGGCACCAGCTCGAGCTGTCTGGCCTCTCCCCTGTGGGAACCATGGCCTCGGGAGGAGGCGCTGATTCTGCTTTGTTATCCTCGGTGGGGCCACAGCATTTCCTCATGAACCTCTGCTGGATGTCTGAGGATTTAGGGTGCAGTAGGCTGTAATAAATAACCAGCGATGCACACCCTGAAACAGAAAACAACAAAAATAACGAAAGGGCTAGCTTGAGGTTATGTTCTGGGACACCCAACATCCCGCTGCGAGGGATAGGCTCCGCGGCTCCTTTGTATGAAACAATATAACGATGACCCACAATAAGATTCTGAGACTTCAGAACTGACACTGTTAAGGGGTAAGGGGTAAGGATTTTAATGAGGGCCCAGAATCTACCAGCTATGAATGTTTTGAAACTGTACACTATGGCTTCACTCCTCTTGATTCTCAGCCTTCTTCCTGGAGGGCATCTTCCATTGACCGCTGGGCACCCCGGGCAGATTTGCGCATGCACGTGAGCACCAGCGGCTTGGTAGAGATCTCCCAGAATCCCACCACCCGCACGGTGTGGAAGGATGCCAAAGCCGGGGGAGGCAGGAGGTAAGAAAGCGGCCTCAAAAACAAGAGCCCAAGGCAGAGGTCAGTCGTGCTCCTCAGAAGCCGTGTCAGGGCATTTCCACGAACAACAACAACACTTCCTCTGTGCACAAACAGCTTAATCACATTGTCGTCAGTTTCGTTTATGTCGATCAGAAGTGTTGACTGCTGCAATAATCTCTTTACCAGAGCATTCCAGTAAGCCACCCACGTTGTTTCCAGTTTCCTGTCGCACTGGAGAAAGTGCCTGTGTTAAGGGTGCTCATTATGCGCGGAGAAGATCTGAACTAAGTGTGAGGAGGGGGACTGAAGGCGCCAGGAGATGGCACCATGACAGACCCTAGGAAGAGCCCCAAAGACAGCGCCCCCAGGCCTTCAGTGTCTCTGGGGACAAGAGAAGGCCCAGCGCAGGGCACTGGTTTGTGGTAAAATCGGAAGTGGGAACAAGGTCCCGCAGTCCTCTCCGTGCTGCACACAGCTCACATACTAGCTTATGCCTTGGATTCTCACGGAGCCCAAGCAATATGCAGTCACTCATCTTTGGCCAACAAATCCCACCAAGGCCAGGAAAGACCAGCAAGCCAGCTAATGCTACCCTACACTACGCGATGCATCCAGGGCGCCCGTTAGGCAGCAGGATCTGCCTGGCCAGAGGCTCTGGCTGTGCTGATTTTCTGTAGGACCCTGCCACCTGCTGGATTCTTGGCTGTAGCTCCTGGCTGGGGTGGAGCAGGCTCTCAGTACACGTTTGTCCAATGAAAGAAGGAAACAGGGAGCCAGGATTTGGGCAGGAACTGTCTCAAGTCTGTGTTCTTGAAACTACAATTCTTTTAAAAAAATACTACTTTATGTGTGTGTGTGTGTGTGTGTGTGTGTGTTTTGCCTGCATGTCTATCGGTGTACCACAGGTCTGCCTGGTGCTCTGAAGAGGCCATCAATTTCCCTGGAGCAAGAATTGCAGGCCCATGTAAGCCACCACCGGAAGACCCAGGAAGACTCCTCTGGAAGAGTAGTCAGTATTCTTCACCACTGACACATCTCTCCAGCCTCTATTATTTTTCTTTTAAAAATTACTTGTTTTCTTGAGACAAAGCCTTGATGCATAGCCCAGGCTGGCCTCAAACTTGTGTCCATCCTCCTGTCTCAGCTAAGTGTTAGGATTGCATGCATGAACCCTCATATTCGGCTTATACGGTTCATTTATAGTAGTGTTGGGCATGGAACCCAGGGCTTCTTGAGTGCTAAGCAAGCACTCTACCTGTGAGCTGTTTCTCCGGTGTGTGTATATATATATGTAAATTTTATTTTTATATATATATATAAATTTTTTATATATATAAATAAAATATATACATTATATACATTATATATAGTAATAGGGTTTTTCTTCTTAGCCTTATATCTTCTTATATATTATATCTTCTTATATATTGTACATGTATATATATGTTTTACACACACACATACACATATATATGTCACACACACACACATATATATATATATTAATAGGGTTTTTCTTCTTAGCCCAGGCCTGCCACAAACTCACTATGTAGGCCATGATGGCTTGGAACTCACAGCAATGCTCTTGCCTCAGGCTCCGAAGCACTGGCATTATTGAAACGAGCCACCATGTCTGGCCATAACGTACTATGCTGTGATTTTAAACATGCATTAAATATAATTTTCTATAATGCCCGGTTTTAAGGACTGATTCACAGTTTGGTTGCTTCTGTTCTGTCGTTTAACATACTCTCCCTTTCCTACTGGGGATTCCCAGGGGGCCCAAAGGCGAGCCAGAGATGTGTCTAGCGCCACCTGCTGTTGGGCAGTGGAGCATCATGGCACCGCCCAGCCCCTTCAGAGATGACAGGGAAATTTTACTTATTCTTCCCATGTTTACTGGACTGGGTCACACCTCCGGTGAACGAAGTGGTTAGGTTTCTGAGCTGTGAAGACTATCACGTCATATCCCAAGGAATCCCCTGTCCACAGGAAGATCATAGGACATAGGTTACTTAGTAGGAGACAGAGTAGTTCTCGCCTGGACACCTCGCCATTCACTTGCAAGCATGCTGCTTCGAACTAGGCGTCTTGCTCTTGCCTTCCTGCCCCTGCTCTGTCCTCTCACCCCTTCCCCCCCTCTCTCCACGTGCTCATGGGCGCCCTCCTCTCCTCTCCTCTCCTCTCCTCTCCTCTCCCCTCCCCTTCCCTCCTCTCCCCTCCCCTCTCTTCCCCTTCCTTTCTCCCTCCCTCCCTTTCTCTTTCTGCCTTTCTCTGCCTCTACCACCCTCTTAACTCTTTTCCCCATGCCCTGAATAAACCTTATTCTATACAAAAGAGAGAGAGAGAGAGAGAGAAATAATTGGCCTCTTATTACTCAGTTTATGGTACAGACGTGGCTGTTTCCACCTTCCTTTGAGGCCACCATCAGGTAGACAAAGCTAAGCTCAGAGTCTCAGGTCACTTACTCACAGCATGGGTCCCATCCCCTGCCCACTGCCCCTAAGCTGTTCCCTGTTCTTCCTATTAGCATTTCCTCTAGGCTCCGCCCCAATGGTTACCTAGCAACAGCCCATATGAGGCTCCCATATAAGAAAAACCACTTGTTCTTCTTATATGCTAGATTATCAGGGATGAGTGAGCCGTGGACTCAGTGAAAAACCCTGACTCAGTAAGTGGGAAGTGGTTGAGGAAGTCATCTGACATCAGCTACCGGCCTCCGCATGCAAGGGCATCTACATACACATCACACATGAGCATTCCTACGCATACCAATATACACACATCCATGCATATATACCTTACATGCACACACATGAAAATAAAAAATAAAATACAAGTTGGAGAGCGGTGTGGCTAAGAAGGCTCAGTAGGTCTTACCAATCAGAAATCCAGACAAGACCACCACCACAGTCCACAGGCTGGTCCTTGGTGTTCCCTGCAGAAAGTCAGTGGCCAGTAGTAAGAGTATGGCGTTCTCTAGCAGCATGACCTACGGGGTCAAGAGAGAGTCACTGTACCTAGGGGCATACAGGTCGTTGTCCTGCTACCTGCGCCTCTTCCCTCCTGTCCCTGGTACCTGCTGGGGTTCACAAACCAAGGAGCTTCCTCCAAGCAGGAGCGAGGCCCCATGGGAAATGTTTCTACCCAGGGAGGTTTGCTGGTGTCGTTCATGGAACCATCCAGAGTCACAGACACAGAGGAATACAGAGAGAATGACTGCTTTGGCACAAGTGTGTCTATGCAGTCCACGCGAAGACGGCTGACAGATGCTGGCACACGTCTAACAACGCAAGGCTACATCCCCACGGTGAGACCACAGCCCCTTGAACTTCCTGCCTGAGGAACAGCTGCCAGGAGGGGGCGCTGCTCATTCTAGGTGGAAACTGGATGAGAGATCTCTGGGGCCCTCACCCGCTCTGACAGCGGGCACACCAGAAAGTTTGCAGGGCTGAATCCATCTCCCACCCCCACCCTCACAACTCTCCCACCTCAAGGGCTGGAGAACATCTCTGAAATACGAACATTCAAGGAGGCCACTGTCCCAGCCTGTCAGCACCTTGTTCTGTAACTCAAGTGACCCGTCTCCTGCCATTCACAGAGATGTCAACACACCAGATGGGACAGTCGCTAACTACCCTCCCTCGATTTCTTACACATTTCCATTTCTAAGACCCAACCCCCATCCTCCCCTCCCTCCCCTCTGCTCTCTCCTCTCTCTTCTAAACTTTCCCACCACCTCGGTATAAAACAGAGTTCAGTTGTATCGCTACAGAGCAGATGTTACCTTTCCTTTCACTAGTCTCTGCCTCTGTCTCCCTGGCAACACCGCATGGACCGCCTAGTGCTCTGTGGTCCCTATGCTTCCGCTGTAGCTTTGCCGGAGATCCCTCCAAGCCTCCTGAGGCAGCCTTTTGTCCTCAGAGGCTCTCTGTTTCTCCAGGACCCTATAGCTACGAAGAGCTGCAACACGAGCCTTGAGTTCGTTTCTAACATACTTTTTTAGGCTGTGTGAATTCATGCTGAGATGAATCAACCCTTTGGGAAAAAAAAAGGCGAGGTCATGTGCAGTTGTTAAAGGTGGGCTGGCAATGCTGCCTGAAGCTATCTCAGGGGAAGGGCCTGGGAACTTCCACTTTGGAAAAGTCCCCAAGTGCATCTGCCAGTGAAGTCTGTGGAGTTGGCTGCACCTGAAGTTCCTGATGACTGTCAGGCGATTTTTCAAAGTGTGCAATCACTGTTTATAACTTCTCTTTACTTTAGGCTCTGTGTGTGTGTGTGTGTGTGTGTGTGTGTGTGTGTTGCATGCACCGCATGTGTGTGCGGGCATGTAGAAGATTTCTGATATTGCTTTCTGATATTGCTCTCCCTTATTGCCTGAGACGGGGTGTCTCACACGACTGGAAGCTTGAGTGTTTTGGCAAGGCTTGCTAGTAAGGTCTTGGGATCTGCCTGCGTCTGCCCCAGTGCTGAGGTCAAAAGCATTTGGTTGCTGGGGATTTGAACTCAGATCTTCATGCATGGGAAAGTACTACTTACCCACTGAGCTGATTCCCCTCTTTAAATAGATGTACACCCATATGTGCCCCTCCCACCAAACATGCGACAGGCACTGTAAGAGTCAAGCTTAAAGAAATCCACCATCGATCGCTACTTGCCAAGTAGAAGCTGGCCATCCTGCTTCTGGAAGGGCTGTCCCAGAAATTGATGTAGCAGAGGATGAATACGGCCCCCACCAGCAGATTGAACAGCCTCCAATGGCAGGTGCTCTCGACGATGTCGCTCTGCTGGGCTACGAGCCAGAAGGTCATCACTAGCCAGTGAGCACCTGGAGGGAGTAAGGGGTAGAATTCAGTGTTCAGTGAGGAGATGGGAAGGGGGGGTGAGATTGAAATTGAACATCCCAGAGGAGACCCCCAAATCCAGAAGACAACAGAGGGACACAGACAAGCCGCTGGTTCCATCTTTGCAAGCCTCATCTCTCTGAGCCTCACAGGAGGCTTTTAACCTAGTTTGGAGCTGAGAAAACAGACGGGCTTCTGTGTCACCCATAAGACCTTACATACAGATGGATACTCTTCTGCTTCCAGAAAGCACTTAAGGAAGCAGTTATAAAACTCTCTACTCTTTCTACACTGTTGCTCTACAAGCTCCAACCCTCCAGACCCAAAAAGAACTCCGCGTGGACCAGTTACAAGTTTTAGTCTTATGTTTTAAGATGAATAGCCTCATTCTGGATCACAAGCTGAATTTTAAAATGACTAATAAAATGTAGTTAATTTCTCCGTAAAAACACAGCTTCCCCCCACCCCAAATAATGTTCTTTTCTGCCAATAACTGTATTAAATGTTTGCTCTTGGTACATGGGCCAGCTATTTCTCAATGTTCTTGGTTCTTTTAAAACAAGAGTACACTGTTCCTTCTTGCAGAGTGTATTCACTGATGACCAGAGGACACTGCTGTCCTTGGCAAGGACACACAGGCCCCATTCAGGAGTCTGAAGGGCCAGACAGACTCTCGGTCATCACATTCATATCTGTGCTGCTGGCTCTGAGAAAGCTGGGGTTCGGTAGAGCCTTCCTGTGTGAAACAAAGACAGGGTTCAAGAACCAAAGTAAATGGGCGCTTATGGAGGTTCTGAACAGGATCATATATACTTCACAGCTTTGCCCAGGATCAGCTGGAACCTGGACCTCTCTCTTGTGCAGTCAGGGCAGTGAGATCCACACCCTCACGTCTATGAGCATCGACTTTCTACGGGAAAGGTTTGTGATCTACAACAGTCTTCTGAGGACTGTGGTTCCAGATGTAGCTGGCATTTCCGTGGTGGCGGTATATTCAATTACGACCCCTTGCGTTGGATGCACACTCGTGGGAGCTAGGCTTTGGGCCTCTATGTTCATGAGTCAGGCCTGCCAAGAACTTAGACTGACAGAGCATAGCAGAAGCCATGCTGCCGCTGTTCTAGGTTTAGGAGGATCGGGCATTTCTCCTTTCTCTTTCTTGAATCTGTCATTACAACGGTGAGTCCAGGTTACTGTGCTGAAGGGAGTGGCCACATCTGTGCACCCCACCTGCTGAGCTCCCCTGGGAACACAGAGACCTGCTCTTCTACCGTTTTTATAAGACTCAGCCAGCCACAGATCTGGGGCCAAGAATCATGTATTGTTACTGTTAAGACTTTATGAACAGACCGGAAGTCCCACTTACCTCCGACCACCAAAACCCAGACACGGTAAACTCTGCAGAACAGAACCAGGCTTAGCACACGAGCACCCAGCATGCCCATCCTCCAGAGCTGCTGACACAAGAGAGCAGCCCATAGCATGGTACGGTGACCAGACTTCATGATGCCCAGGAAACGGTTGTATGACACAAGAGCCCAGGATAGTGAAGACCAGGAGACTAGGGCGCTGATTCCTGGGGGGATTGAACAGACAGAGCTCCCTTACAGGCTCTGAAGCACACACACACACAGATGCCCCCTCGCCCCCAATTCCTTTCTGAGAGCATCCAACTTCTTATCAAAAACTAGCCCAATGGCGATATACTATGGACCAATTCCCTTGGTGGTGGGTAACTTAACATCTGTGTAGGAACATGTTTCCATAGAAACGAGGGAGGCTAGAAATGTCTGCCTAGTGCCCTAGATGCTCTCTCTCTGGATACCCTTTAAAAATGTCCCAGCCCCTGAGTTTCTAAGGCCTTGGTCTAAATACAATGAAATGGATATGTGTCCTGCAGGACCCTAGACACAGTTTATTATAAGTGTGTATTCCCCACATGCAGGCGATTGATGAAGGAATGGTGGAGTATGCAACCACAGCTAAACTTAGATCTTCTGGTGTAAGTTTGAATAATCAGAGGGGAGAGGAACTGGGCATGGCAGCACACACCTTTAATTCCAGCACTTAGGAGGCAGAGGCAGGTGGATCTCTTTAAGTTCAAGGCCAGCCTGGTCTACAAAATGCATTTCAAGACAGCCAGGCCTGTTACACAGTGAGACCCTGTCTCAAAAACCAAACCAAATCAACGAAACAATAAAACAAAGGAAAGGGGAAGAGGAGAGGAAGAGAGAAAAAGAAGAGGAGGGCTGGGCGGTGGTGCTGCACGCCTTTAGTCCCAGTACTTGGGAGGCAGAGGCAGGCGGATTTCTGAGTTTGAGGCCAGCCTGGTCTACACAGTAAGTTCCAGGACAGCCAAAGCTATACAGAGAAACCCTGTCTCAAATAAAATAAAATAAAATAAAATAAAATAAAATAAAATAAAATAAAATAAAATAAAATAAAATAAAAAAGGAAGAGGAGGAGGGAGGATGGAGGATGGAGGATGGAGGAGGGAGGAAGAGGAGTGGGACGAAGCAATGAGAAGTCCTGGCTGGGAACTGCAGGAGCCTGAGCTATGCTTTCTGTGGGGCTTCCAGAAGTCAGGTCTGCTGCAGCAGGAGTAGACCCCGGAGCTGGACTTGTGGTCTTCCGCCCCAGGTGGTTTTCAGGGTTATCTGCACTCTGCCCGATTTTTGGCTTATGGGTTGGCTTTAGATACTTTACTCCCAAGAACCAGCTCCCTCTGAACTCATGATCCCGGCAAAACCCAGCCATAGCAATCATTTGGGTCAGAGAGAATTGGGGTTTCCCTAAGCCTCCCAAATAGGAGACATCTTGAGAGGTCACCAGGTTCTACAAGGTCGGCCACATGTCCCTGTCATTGGAAGCAGATGGCATGAGACCATGCTGAAAGGCACCCACCTGGCACAACGTCTGTGAAGTCAGAGGCTAGGAACACATACACCTGAAGCAGCAGGTAGGGCCCTGTCTGCAGCAGAGCCTCCAGGAGCCGCAGGGCTGACAGGTCAGCCTCCTGTAGGGGCAGCTGTTCCCAGCAGGGAGTCTCTTTTTCCTTCCACAGAGCCGTTGCCACAGAGTCCCAGTGCCTACAGAGAGCAAAGGCACAATGACACAGTAGCAGTGAAGCTGACTACTCTGGCTGCCACACCGATCTTTTACGTGGAGATATGAGGCGTTCTCAGGCAGGCCTCTCTGTACCTACTGTGTCCTCTGGGGCCACCGGATAGGCTGTTGCTAAGCTCGGAGTCCAAGCTGCCTATTTCAGTTCAAATTTTAAGTGTGCAGCAGGCTGTCACTGTAGTTGATTTTTCCCAAGGTCGGAAGGGCCAGGGGTGGAGAGGCTGAAGTTATTGCAGAGCTAAGGCTGGGCCTGATGAAGCTTGTAGGAAATCTTGACCAGTGTCCTCACCCCAGATCTTTGTGGAAGGGAAATGAACTCCTTCCACAGAGATGTGCTGCAAGGCACTGTGGGTAATCATCTCTTCAGAGCACAGAGATGAGGGAGCCTTCTCCTTCCTCCTTGGAGATTAGAACTCCCAGTACCCTGAGCCTGAACCCTCTAGGAACAGCTGGGGAGAATGGGTCTAGGATCCTCACCGGAGGCTGGCAAGACACCCAGATGGGTGGCACAAGATGGGGGAAGCTACGGGCTGATATGATCCTACTGAAGCTCACCAGAGTTCTGTTTCAGCCCATGAGTTGGTTTTTTTCTCTGGAAAACTGAAATTGGATGTTGTGTTTGAGATAGGAAATGTGTATATACATTTATGTTGTGTCTTAGTGAATGCATGTGGAATGCATGTATAAATGTATATACATGTGTATATTAAGTGTGCAAACATATACGCCTTTGTATAGTATATGCAAACACAGTGCATATGCACACATAGGCATATATGTGTAGGTTTACACAGGTCCATGTGCACATGCAGTGTATGTTACATGTACATATGCCCACACATGTATCATATATATACATGATATATATATATATACACACACACATATATATGTATATGTGTGCACAGCAGACATGAAAATCTGAAAGAAAGCTATACTTTCTTACTATACTATACTATACTATACTATACTATACTATACTATAGTGTACTATGCTATACTTTAGCAGTAACTACTGAGGTGTTGGGTATAGGAAGGAAGGAGTGAATGCTGGTAATGCTGGCGCATGCAGAGCATGGTGGAGAGGGGCTTATAGGTGCTCTGACACATGGAGCTTATGCTCCTGGAAGTGGCGAAGCTAACACGTAACAGAAAGACACCCGCCAGCAGCTGCTTGATTGACGGGGAAGAATACAAATTTTTTTTCTTCCTAAATGAGGAACGTGAGGAGCTG
This sequence comes from Apodemus sylvaticus, assembly GCF_947179515.1. NCBI lineage: Eukaryota > Metazoa > Chordata > Mammalia > Rodentia > Muridae > Apodemus > Apodemus sylvaticus. The sequence goes on from NC_067489.1 coordinate 14,636,391, forward strand.
TGGAGCCTTCCCTCACACCTTGGAATGATCTGGGGCTTTTGATTATAAATTAGGATTCACGGACAGAAGCAAATAGTTATAAATTAGGAATAAGTGATTCTTCTGTTAATGTTTTTAACATTACCGTCAGACATTTTAACATTAACATTAATGCGAGGTTAGAGTTGAGATGGTCAGCAGTGCAAGGGTTTAGTACAGCTGTACTTCATTGTATGTGTGTGTGTACGTACACTCGTGTGTGGGTATGGTGTAATGGCAGTCAGAGGACAGCTTTTGGGAGTTGACTTTCTCCCTCTACCCACCAGGCAAAGTGCTTTTTACCTGCATCAAAACACTGAACCTGCACCTATGTGTCAAGCTGGTCTTACACGTCTGTAAAGTTCGTTCTCAACTCCCCTCCTCTCAGGATGAATGTCTAACAGATGTGCTGGCTTTTTAAAAAGAAAATGGCATGGCCATGTGGATAGGAAGTGGCTAGAGGAGGTGGCGTATAGATACTGCCCCCCCTCCCCTCCGCCCCAGGCAGAACTTTCACAACTAGTCACCCCGAGGAAAACAAAGTCACCAACAAGTGGTTGGCGGTTAGGGCAGTAAGACTGAAAAAGCACAGGGTGTTCTCAAAGGCAAGTGTAGACACAAGGCAGAGGCACGCAGGGAGCCAGAGGCTGCTGGACTGTGCGAGGGGCAGCGAAAAGCAGGAGCCTGTAGGTCTGGGCTGGGCGCGGAGGGTCACAGGGTCACATCAGCTTAGGCATGATTAGGTACCGTCTCAGTGTGCAACAAGAATCAAAACTTAAAGAAGCCAGAACACGCTCTTGTCTGAGTTTCCACAAGTTTTATCTTGTGAAAGTCGCCTAGGAGACTCTTCACAGGAGCCCAAATAACCACACCAGCTGCTCATGGGGTCTCTGCGGGCTTTGGGGGCCCACAGGGGTAAGGTTTGATCTTCACCTCCCAGCATCCTCCCGTGGGGAGGGGGCTGTGCTCTACAGCAAGGAGGCAGAGTGGTTCCATGTGGGAATCAGATGAGTCCTTCCATGTGTATGGAGCAGATTCCTCCTTGGAGAGGCCAAGGTGACCAGTGAGTGCGTCCTGGAGAGAACTGGAAAGCTGTGGGTGTGAACTGAGGTGGGAGTGGGGATATGAGAGATTAGCGGGATAGGACTGAAGAGCTGGGATGGGGCCCATGGCTGGGGTTGAGACATTGGAGTGGCATTGCAATGCTGTGGTCAGGCAGGGAGATGGAGGGACTCAGGCTGGGACTAGCAGGCAGCTGTGGGGGCGGGGAGGGGGTAAGTGTGTGGGGGGGTAGGTTTCCTGGGGATTTGGAATGACATGGGGGCTGTAGGGACTTGTTTATGGGTCCTGAAAGGCACCCACCTTTTTCTTCTGGATGCTGTGCCTCAGGCCCCCATCCCTTTCCACCGCCCTGGGTTTCTGACTGCTTGTGTCAACTGTTCCTGGTACCATCTTTATAAGGCCCAATACGCTCCTTCGCTCCACGCCCATCCGACAACACTGCTGCTTTCAGCTGTCCCCAGGTTAGTCTCAGACACTGAATTAGGTGTGTCTGCAGCGACTCATGGCATACACAAGATACTCCATGCGAGCCACGTCGCCCACGGCCAAGAATCCGAGATGCCATAAAGCCAACGCGGAAACCTGGAAGTGCAGCCACCACACCTGGCAGGCCTTTGGGGTTAAGTTTCTCAGCTCTTAGCAGGCTAAGAAAAAAAGTCACCCACGTCCACCACAACCAGAATGGTCTATCCTGGGCTCACAGCTTAGGGAATAAGTGATTCTTCTGTTAATGTTTTTAACATTACCGTCAGACATTTTAACATTAACATTAATGCGAGGTTAGAGTTGAGATGGTCAGCAGTGCAAGGGTTTAGTACAGCTGTACTTCATTGTATGTATGTGTGTGTGTGTGTGTACGTACACTCGTGTGTGGGTATGGTGTAATGGCAGTCAGAGGACAGCTTTTGGGAGTTGACTTTCTCCCTCTACCCACCAGGCAAAGTGCTTTTTACCTGTATTTAAACACTGAACCTGCACCTATGTGTCAAGCTGGTCTTACACGTCTGTAAAGTTCGTTCTCAACTCCCCTCCTCTCAGGACGAATGTCTAACAGATGTGCAGGCTTTTTAAAAAGAAAGAGGTGCGAGCACATGCAGCATTAGGGTGGAGACGAAGTGCTCAGATGAAAAAAAATATAACAGCCACTGTGTAGAATGAGTTGTAAGTACCACCAGGTTCTCTTGAACAGTAGACTCAACGGTATAGTTTGTGTTGTTTGGAATTAAAACCAGAATCCATTTTTGTCTTCGGCTCTTGCATTTTTTATAAGCGGTTTCACCTCAAGGGGTTTGCGTTTTATTGATTTTTCTGTCGCTGGTTCATCCGTCTGCGTTTCGTTATGGAGTCAGTTAATGGGTTTCATTTTTATAAAGTTCGAGGTTGTACAAACGCAGCTGTTCTGGCTCCCCCTTCAGGCGCTTTTGGAAACTGCAGTGAAACCAAACCAAACCAAAGCGAAGGTGACCTGCAGAGATGGCTTGTCTCCAGGTTTTGTTTGTGAGAGACACTTGCAGAGCGAGAAAGGGATTCACCACTTTCCACTTTCCGTGCTTTCTGTTGAGGAGGTAGACTGTAGTTGGGCTCATTAGCAATCTCCGCAACACTGTGTGTGTGTGTGTGTGTGTGTGTGTGGTGCCCGATGTGCTTCTTCTGGCTGCCAGGAATCTGAGAGCTAACACGCTGGTCTAGTCTTAACACCTGCGCAATCTGGCTTTTTCTTTGGAAGTGTAACTTTATCTCTTCCCGGAAATCTACACTTATGTTCCCTCAATTCTCTCTTTTAAAAATTATGCAATGATTTAAAAGTGCAGATTTATTTTTATTTATGTGTGTGCTTGAGTGTGTGTGTGTGCGTATGTGTGTGCACGTGTGCGCACGTGTGCGCACGTGTGCGTGCATGTGTGAGCCTTTGAAGGCCAACAGAGGGCATCAGATCACCTGGAACTGGAGTTAGAGGCCATCTTATGGGAGCTTAACAGTAGTTTGTGCTCTTTATCCCTGAGCCATTGATCAAGCTACCATATTATTATTATTGTTGTTGTTGTTGTTATCATCATCAATTATATAATAAATTAATATATTTATCACATTGTCTTATATTATTATATAATAAAGAAATATAAAAATAAAATGTTATTAGAAAATAAATAAATATATACATTATATTATAATAGATTGATAAATATATATATTAGTAATAATAATAATTTTGAGACATGTATGTCTCATTATGGATTCCTGAGTGGCTTGAGCTAACTGTGTAGCACAGGCTGGCCTCTACCTCACAGAGATCTGCCTGGCTTTTTATCTTAAAGGCTGGGATTAAAGGCTGTGTGACCACACCAGGCAGTATATATTAGTTTTTAATCACCTGAATGTTTTTTCTAAATTAGCTATACATGGCTTTTTGCTTCTCCCAAGTTTTGATTTGCCCTTATCTTTTCATTTATCCATATTTAATTTTTAAATATGTACCAGAAACCGTGCTGCCACTTAGTGGTGCTATTGAGAGCCCCAGGGGCTCACTGTCAAATACCACAATCTGAATCAGCTTCTGACATCACTTCCCTGAAGGCTTATAAGGTCCCCAGTGTCTCTACAGAGAGAGCCCCAAGAGGCAGACTTACCTGTGAATAGTTAAGGATGCTTCTTTCTAAAGGCTATTTTGATTTCTGCTTTTGAGCTATCAAATGCTTGTTTATGTTGAAACTATTTTACTAGTTGGATATGCCATCGTCTTTGCGGTCTCACCACATACAGCTAACTACCTATCAGTGAGCCCTCGGTCCTAATACAAGGCCAGGTGAAGCAGGGAGCAGAGTAGGCCCTGCTCCAAGAAGGTTGCGGTCCCAAATTCTATGAGACAACTTCTCCCCCCGCCAGTGCCAGCCCTGTTGTTTCGGGGGAGCACAGAGCTGACAGGAAGGGTCAGTGTGGGATAAACTGCTACAACACACATGTTTTTGATGCCTCTGCTGGAGGAGACCATGAAGAAGAGGCAGCCACTTGATGTCCCCCTAGAAGCACTTTCTACTCTGACCCGAGCACCCAGGACAGACAGCAGCACTCGGCGACCGCTCCTTGGATGCCCTTCGAACCTTGACTCTCTGTGACTTAGCAAGCACTGGAGTCGCAGGCTTCCCCTGTCTGACTCCTTATTTCTTTCCCCTTTATAAAAGTCCTCTCAGCTCTCCAGGGTTACGGGGCAGCTGGATGTGGAAATGTGCTGTGTCTATTAAAGGGCAGCCTCCTATCTCCAGGTAGCAATAACCCTTTACTTCTGGGGCCACCCGTGGGCACAGAGAAGCCACCTACACCAGGTCCATACCTGACAACCTTTTATACAAACAAAAGAAAAACAACCACAAAACCACTGGCCCTGGCTCCCACTTCTTCCTGCCACAGACGCACAGAGCAAATGCCGTCACGTGGGCGTTACTGTCTAATTAAGTCTCTGCCACCTTCCTGGACTAAGGACTGAGGTAGTGGGTGTCGGATGAAGCACTTTAAGCTGATTTATGTGGATCCAGAGGTTGATGAAAGGGAGGAAGCAACAGTGATATAGAATCTGGCTAAAGACAAGCAAAAACATTTAAAAGTCACTGGTGCAGAGAGGAGGAGCCCCTGACCTTAGAGTTGCATCAGAATGCCAACGCCAGACAGGGCTGTAGACCTGAGCTTCCATGGCTTTAAGGTCGGAGTGTGTGTGGATAGGGGAATTCTCCCACTGCCTGAGATGGAAGGGAGGTGGGCGCTCTTACCGCTTCCAGACGCCAAGCTGCAGAAGATGCAGTACTGCCAGCCACCAGTGACCCTGATGCCCATCCGCTTGGAACCACAGAAAGCTCAGGGCCTGGACCAAGAAGCCGGGCAGGAGGACAGAAAGGGCCAGCCACCCCCAGAGGAGACGGCCTGTGGCAAAGTAGTAAACTATGGAGCAGAGACCTGGGGTAAGAGACAAGATGAGGGGTGTTGAAATGACAGAGTTACGCAACTGCTTTATATACACCCACCGTCTTCTGTATGTTACAGTGCTCTGATACCCTGAAAACCTTTCTGCCACAGACAGCATGGTGTCCTTCCAAGAATGTGCCAGGGATATGCCCTCTAACCAACTCAGAACTTCTCTCTTAGACCCCATGTACCTTTGGAAATGGTACTTCTCTGCCTTAGCCTGTCCAGGGTCAGGGGCCAAGGGACTAGGGACCTGTCTCTAGCCCAAAGCTCACAGAAAAGTATCCACGGAAAACAAGTCCTCCGAATCCGTTTCACCATGGTCAGCCTGTCTTGTCTGATGAAGCTCCAACAGAGGTTCTGGCTCCTGATGAACTGAGTCTTTCCAGAAGGCCCCACACAGTATCTCCTGCCTCTTAGTCCCGAGAACTGTGATCTACCCTAAGTCTGTTCTGTCCAACACATCATTTAACTAAACAAAACCAAACCCCAAATGAACCCAGGTCCCAAACCAACATAACCAGCACAGCATCCTTACCATTAGCAAGGAGCCAAAAGGGCCTGCTAGCAATAAGATAGGCACAATGGTGTGTGTGTTGTTTGTTGGGTTACACCAGACAAGTGCTAAGTACCTGGGGGGAAACCCAGTGATGGAGGATCCAACAACACAGAGTGACCTCATCTTCACAACACTGTTACAGCCAAACTGGGCTGCGTGTGCTGGAATTTTAGTCATAGCCGGTTCTCTGTGAGACTGGCTTTGAATTTTCTTTTGTGTTTCTAGGAATTGAACTCAGGGCTGTTCCTATGCTAGGCAAGGCCTCTACTATCCCAGAGTCTGCTTTCTTTTTTATTTCGAGACAATGTTCTGCTAAGTTGCTCAGGCCAGCTTTCAACTCATTTTGCAGCCTCGGTGGGTCTAGACCTCACTACATTCAACCTCTTCATTGGCTTGGACTAGACGTTTATGCCGGCAGGCCAGGCCCCAGCTATCTAAGCCCGGATGTCAGCAAGAAGCTGTGTGGGCATTACTGATTTCTGAGGGGGGCAGTGGAGGGTACTCAGGGACGCTTTTACACCACTGTTGCCCCGAGTTTTCTAGTAAGACCAAGGATCGTGGATCAGTGGACCCTTTCACACTACTATTGCCCTGAGTTTTCTAGTATGAGCAAGGAACGTGGATCAGCAGGTGCAAACCCCATTGCTCCGAGGTTCAGCTCGGAACCGAGCAGCAATGGGAAGAGAACGGCCACTATTCCTTTCTCAATCCCAGGTTCTGTTCAGTGCACTAACAAGCTTCCTGCTAAACCTTCATTCCTTTTCTGTTAGAAAGCTAGGGGCTCTATAGGCATCAAGTGTACATGCTAGCCTGGGATTCTGAGTGGGCGTTGGGGACGGGAATCTGCAGGGATTATTCTGTCAATTAGAGGTTATTTCAGAGATACCATGTCCAAGAAGGGACGCGGAACCTTAGTGGATCAGGATGGTGGAGTTTCCCCAGGGACAGGGCCTTGCAGGAGAGTGGCGGAAGTGGGCGGAGGCACTCTACGCCAGCACTGAAAGGGTTACAAGTTCAAACCAGAAAGGCGCGAAAAGCATAGCCATCTTGCTTCTCCTCCGCTACCCGCGGGACCCAGGTCTCCAGCAAACCAGCATTCTGCTGTGTCACAACCCCGAAAGGGGAACCAGTGCCCTTTGGGATCCCACCCCTCCACCTCTCCCAGCTCTCGGATCGCATACCACCCCAGCCCGGAGCCCGGGTGTCCAGGGAGCCAGGGCGCCTCACCAAGTGCTGGCGCTGCAAAGTAGTCTCCTCACGCAGCTCTTTGCAGAGCAGCAGCGGGAGGAGCGGGAAGGCATTCAGGACTCCGGGTTTGGTGTATGGGGAGGATCCATGCATGGAGGGATGTCTACCTGGGTGGAGGAATTCATGCATGGTGAGGGGGTCACACAGGGAGTGCTCTGCAGGCTAGGAGTGGGGAGCTACACTGCGTGCACCGGCGCAGTGTTTGCTGCCTGCCTGCCTGCCTGCCAGCCAGAGGAGGGGGTGCAGCGGCGGCAGACGTGCCCCGCACGCTGGGTTGGAGTAGGGTATTGAAGGGGTGAGCACTCGCGGGCTGCGCCGCACTCACGCGCGCTTTGCTCGGCCGCCTGCAGCAGGGCAGAGAACCCCAGGAGCCCCGCGTGCATCTTCAGAGCTGCTGCTGCCTGTGTCCCGCCCCTTCCCCTGCCCGGGACCGGGTTGGGGAGGCTTCCGGCCTGGAGCCCCAAGACAAGAGGCTTTTCCTCCCAGCCAGTCACCAAGTCGCTAGTAGGGCGGGGACAGGGCGTAGGGGAACTGACAGGTTCTTAGGGGGCAGCCTTGCGGTCTATGCCAGATTTGCATGCTGCCCCAGCCTCCTAACGGCTGTAAGACACAACGGGTTTGTTCTGGGGCCAAATGGGCTAGTCACTGGGTACTAGTCAGAGTGGTGTGTGTGTGTGTGTGTGTGTGTGTGTGTGTGTGTGTGAGAGAGAGAGAGAGAGAGAGAGAGAGAGAGAGAGAGAGATGGGAGGAGGAATTTGAATAGCTGATTGGGACTTTTGGAATATTTCAACTCTGAGTCTAGAAAGGGGAAAGGAAAAGCACCTAAGGCATCTCCACCTTTAACAGCCGCTTTGCTTTCAGACCTTTCTCCTAGGTATCCATGAGGGTTAATTCAGATTCCCCAAAGCCACAAGAAAACCTGCCCACAGGACGTCTTTCTGGGGGACAGGGAAAGCATTACCCTGACATGTGTTACGAGGCAGAGGTTATGTAGGATTGTGGCCGTGGATGTGGAGACAAAGATTGTTCTGAATTCTCGGTGCCCAGCGGAAAAAATGTTTTATAACCGTTGAGCAGGCGTGGCAGGACATTGCTAGGTAGAGATCAGGCCTACAGCGATTCTGCCCAATAGAATTCTTGTGAAGGAATAAGAATACTTAAATTAGGACTGGAAATAAACGCTGTTCATGATTAGTGACGGGTGGGGAACATCTCAATACATTTCTCAACATTAGTAGCCTTAAAACATCCCACCACCCTCCCCACCCTGATTCCTAGGTGTGTGGTTGAGACAAAAACATATTCCATATTTCATATGTCAAAGTCCAAGGCAGGTAAGGTGGAGGTCCAGGACGTGGGCTGCCTCTCTGGTCTGTCTCGTGTGCTGTGTCCAGGGTGGAGGGGCGTGTCCCCAGGTTCAGCATTCTATAAATGGAGATCACAGAAGGGTCAGCTGAGAGACACAGTTAGGGATTCCAGCTGGGATATTCTACCTGATTCTATTCTATTTGATGGGCTGTGTGGCAAAGGGGTTTGGCTCATGGCCACACCTCCTGTGCCCACCAGCCTCCCTTCTCTCTGCCTTCATTTTCTTCATGTCTTGTATCCAGTTACTTTTCCTCCTTGGCTAATTTGTTACCTTTCACCAGTACACTATAGTAGGAGGGGAGGGGCCTTCATTAGACTATTGACACTTTGTCTCTAAACCTGACTTAGGGGAGACTGTTGTGAGACAGACTTTTCCTGGGAGACAAAACATGACAGACAGAAACGAGCAATGGCTGCACCACGTCCAGCTTGGTGACCCAATGAGTATTTACTGCGGTCACTAACAGGAGCATGGGGGCAGGGCACATTACTTACAAGGAGCAGGGATATCTCAAAAGCAGCTGCAACATCAGAAAGATCACCCTGACGTGGGTTTAGATTTCCCCTGCAGGGTCCACATGGCATTAGCAGAGAAATGCCAGTATTCTCTATCCTTCAAGATGACTGGAGAAATCTCTCAAGGATAAGGCAGATGGGTTGAGAGATCCCTTATAATCTCAAGATTTTCCATACTCTTGATAAATCCCAGGCCCTGGCTGATATGGCCTGGTGGCCTCTCTGTAGAATAGTCTGGTTTTCCAGTGTGAGAAGCTTTCGTCAGGGCTGGTAGAACTCCCTCCACATAGGATGTGTCTATGCTCAGGACTAAAATGGGTCCCAGAAGGTACTAGGAACTGCTTGTAATTAGCCACCCATCTCCTGGTTTCCCAGAGGGCTGCTTGTAAGACTGAAGGTTGCTGATTCAGGCCTCCCAAGCAGGGTGTGTCCTCATGCTGACCCCTCAGGCACTGGATCCGCTCATCTCTGTTCCCTTTAAATCCCGCATCTCCACCTCTCCTGTGCATTCAGTTGGTGCCGAGGCTTAACTGTCATTGTAAGGGGCAGGGGAAGAAAGTGTCGGCAAGGGAAGGTAGAAGAAGAACAATCCTTATTGTTCCCACAGGGCCTAGAGCAGAAAGGAGAAGAGACTTCCGCGATGCTCATGTGATTGTCATAACTCAAGGCCCGAGTATAGCCTTATTTTAATGGGACAGGATTTTCCTATGCTCATGGCTACCCTTAAGGGAGGACCTGCCGCACAGAGTAAAGCCTTGGCACGCAAACCTCCTGCTATTTGTCCAGAGGCTTATGCAATTCCGTGAGGATGTATTTCTGGGTGTGATTTATCCCCCATCTTCAGAACCCCGATTTATATCTCATCTGTGAGGCAGCCCCGAGCAGGACTCAGAGAGTTACTGAGCGGAAGCCCAGCATCCCAAGCACTGGCTGATGATGCCAGTGGAGATCTTAACCAACAAATAAGGGCGGATATTCTAGGGATGTGAAAGGTTCCTTGGGTCCTATATGTCTAATGTGGGCATTAAGTATCTGGTCGTAACTCACTTGGTTTGGTGAAAGGGCAGTGGCAACTTGCTTGTTGTCATCTATCCAGAGAGCACCAGTTAGTAACGTGTGTGTGTGTGTGTGTGTGTGTGTGTGTGTGTGTGAGAGAGAGAGAGAGAGAGAGAGATCACTTGGTATGATATGAACATGGCCTTTCTGTGAGAAGACTGTCCTGTAAGCTAGGAACACCTTAGGCATGAGTGTGTTCTTTATGTGCTGGTAAAACTTGGGAAGCGGGAGAAGGCAGAATCTGCCCGTGAATCAGCCACATGTATGACAGGTTCTTACCCTTGTGTTTCAGGGCCAGCTCGCAGACTCGGAGGGTTGACACTTAAGCTGGGCATTCCCGGTGTTCCTTTATATCTAGCACTGTTAGTCATTTTCCTAGAACTGTCAGTCATCCTCCTGGGCCCCTGCATCCATGGCTTTGACAGATGCCTCAGCATTTGGGATCTGGGAGAAAAGTAGCTGAACAGCAGAATCAGATAGTAGCGGGTCTTTACCATTTCCACCGTGTCTAGAATGCAGATCTTGAGATGATCATTGGACAGCAGTGTCCCAAAGCCCAGCTGTGGCTTTATTTATATGGATCAGGAATGCACAGCTCTATAGATGTGCATGATATTGCAATCCAGAGTGACGTTCTCAGAAGCAACCCTCTGCCCCCTGATGAGTCTCCAATCCTGTGGGCAACATGTCTTCACGGTTAGATTTTTCCTTTATCCTGGATACTCCAAGGCAGTGTCTCCTTCAAGACCTGTTATGTCTCCAAGTCTGGGGTATTTGCATAATTCTGGCAAGGATCCCCACATTAGAGCCCCTCCTGCTCCAAGGGAAAGTCTGAGGAGGCTCAGTACTCAGTTTCTTTGCCTGTTCAGACTGGTGCTGCACGGTGCTGTATAACTTTCTTCCAGTAGGGGTCGCAGCAGCATCGTTTTTGCAAACAGACTTGTAATGGTTTCAGCTCAGAACGCAAACACCCAGCACGGCCAGCAGAGGGCAGCTGTGCATTCCACTCAGAACTGTTAACTGTAGTTTGTCATTCCGATAGTCACCAAAGGTTCCTTTTTTTTTTTTTTAAATATATTTCCTTTTTTAAAAATATTTTTATTTTCTATATTCTTTGTTTACATTCCAAATGATTTCCCCTTTCCCGGATCCCCCTCCCCATATGTTCCATAAACCTTCTTCTCTCCATCCATTCTCCAATCACCTCCCTCCTTTTTCTCTGTCCTTATATTCCCCTCCAATGCTAGATCAATCCTTTGCAGGATCAGGACCCTCTCCATACTTCTTCATGGGAGTCATTTGTTATGCGATTTGTGCCTTGGGTATTCAGGACTTCTGGGCTAATTAATAACCACTTATCAGAGATTGCATTCCATGTGTATTCTTTTGTGATTGGGTTACTTCACTTAGGATGATATTTTCCAGATCAAACCATTTGCCTAAAAATTTTGTGAATTCATTGTTTCTAATTGCTGAGTAGTTCCATTGTGTAAATATACCACATTTTCTCTATCCATTCCTCTTTGAGGGCCCTTTTTTTTTTTTAAAGTTGTTTATAGAGATTCACCTTTATTTGTCACCAAAGGTTCTTGACGATTTGATTCATCCTCCCTACTTGAAAATAATATTTCATATATATCGTTTGAGAAGTTCATCGTGTACGTGGTGTATTTTCATCTATCCATTCCTAGTTAACTTCTCTCGGATGCTCTTTCCCATGTTCACCCCGAATTCGTGAATTTAAAACATTTAAAAAATAACCCACCGAGAGCAGTCTGAACACGGGTGTTGGGTTAGCTCTAGGGATAAGGACAAACTACCAGTGGCATATCCCCCAGAGAAAAACAGTTCCTATCTTAGCAGCCATCAACTGCCCACAGCTCCTCGGAGAGGACTTGGTCCCTAGGGCCTTTCCTTCCAAGCTCAAGTTTTTACTGGGATGATCTTGTTCAGGCCGTGTGCAGGAAACAGAAGGTGCTGTGAGCTCACGGGTGCCACGCCCCTGCCAGGTCTAGAGTGCGGCATTCTTTAGCACCTTGCCCATTCTTTGGCCTCTATGGTCTTTCTGATCCCTCTTCCACAACAGCCCTCGAGCTTTCTTTCTTTCCTTCCTTCCTTCCTTCCTTCCTTCCTTCCTTCCTTCCTTCCTTCCTTCCTCCGTCCGTCCCTTCCTCCGTCCGTCCCTTCCTCCGTCCATCTCTCCCTCCCTCCTTTCCTTCCTTTTCTGTGTAAAAGCTTTTTCCTTTGATATAAACTCACAGTTGCCTATTTTTGATTTTGTTTTGTGCTTTGTGTTTTTGGGTTTAAGACAATGGGCTTGTTTTCTTTCTTTTTTTTTTTTTTTACAATGTACTTATTTTCTTTTTTTTTTTTATTCGATATAATTTATTTACATTTCAAATGATTTCCCCTTTTCTAGCCCCCCCCCCACTCCCCGAAAGTCCCGTAAGCCCCCTTCTCTTCCCCTGTCCTCCCTCCCACCCCTTCCCAGTTCCCCGTTCTGGTTTTGCCAAATACTGTTTCACTGAGTCTTTCCAGAACCAGGGACCACTCCTGCTTTCTTCTTGTATCTCATTTGATGTGTGGATTATGTTTTGGGTATTCCAGTTTTCTAGGTTAATAACCACTTATTAGTGAGTGCATACCATGATTCACCTTTTGAGTCTGGGTTACCTCACTTAGTATGATGTTCTCTAGCTCCATCCATTTGCCTAAGAATTTCATGAATTCATTGTTTCTAATGGCTGAATAGTACTCCATTGTGTAGATATACCACATTTTTTGTATCCACTCTTCTGTTGAGGGATACCTGGGTTCTTTCCAGCATCTGGCAATTATAAATAGGGCTGCTATGAACATAGTAGAGCATGTATCCTTATTACATGGTGGGGAATCCTCTGGGTATATGCCCAGGAGTGGTATAGCAGGATCTTCTGGAAGTGAGGTGCCCAGTTTTCGGAGGAACCGCCAGACTGCTTTCCAGAGTGGTTGTACCAATTTGCAACCCCACCAGCAGTGGAGGAGTGTTCCTTTTTCTCCGCACCCTCTCCAACACCTGCTGTCTCCTGAATTTTTAATCTTAGCCATTCTGACTGGTGTAAGATGAAATCTTAGGGTTGTTTTGATTTGCATTTCCCTAATGACTAATGAAGTTGAGCATTTTTTAAGATGCTTCTCCGCCATCCGAAGTTCTTCAGGTGAGAATTCTTTGTTTAACTCTGTACCCCATTTTTTAATAGGGTTGTTCGGTTTTCTGGAGTCTAACTTCTTGAGTTCTTTATATATATTGGATATTAGCCCTCTATCTGATGTAGGATTGGTGAAGATCTTTTCCCAATTTGTTGGTTGTCGATCTGTCCTCTTGATGGTGTCCTTTGCCTTACAGAAACTCTGTAACCTTATGAGGTCAATGGGCTTGTTTTCTATAAGCAGAAACACATTTTCCTGTTTGCCTCTAGTCTGATGTGTTGAGGTTTATAATCAAGTATCTAACCCACCTTGACTTTGTGTCAACATATGGCTTCAGATGAAGGGCATAGGGTCTGAAACCCAGTCTCTGGAACTCATCCTGCGATTGGCTGAATTACAGTGTAATGTTTTGACTCTAGTAACACGAGGGTACTAACTGGGAATCAGTGGGGTTCTCATGTGTGTGCCTGATAGGCAGGGGAAATGCAGGCCCTTTATAAAGCTCCCAGTGAAGTTTGCTTACAAACAACACACTGGCTACTCCTCAGGTCATAGGCCTCTAGTGGGACCCTGTGCTCCCCCTAAAAACGGAAAGGCTGTAGGAGAAGAAATTTGTCCTCAGCCAGAAAGGCTCTTTGGATTCCTGGAGTTTACAATCTATGGGCAAAGTATGAGAAATAAAATGAGGACCCTAGGAAGCCTGACTCCCAGATGAAGACTGATGGTTTGAAGAAGAATGGCCCCTACAGACTCATATTTTTGAATTCTTAGTCACCAGGAAGTGGATTATAAGCATTAGCAGGTGTGGTCTTATTGAGGGAGTGTGTCACTGTGTGTGGTGGTTTGAATATGCTTGGCCCAGGAAGTGGCACTATTAGGAGGTGTGGCCCTGTTGGAGTGGGTGTGGCCTTGCTGGAGGAAGTGCCTCACTATGGGGCTGGGTAATGAGACCCTCTTCCTAACCACTTGAGAGCCAGTCTTCTCCTAATGGTCTTCAGATGAAGATGTAGAACTCTCAGCTCCTCCTGCACCATGCCTTCCTGGATGCTGCCATGTTCCCACATTGATGATAATGGACTGAACCTCTGAACCCGTAAGCCAGCCCCAATTAAATGTTGTCCTTGTAAGAGTTGCCATGGTCATGGAGTCTCTTCATGGAAATTCAAACCCTAACTAGACACTAGGTGGGTAGACTTTAAGGTTTCAAATGCCCACACTAGGCCTAGTCTCTCTCTGCTTACAGGTCATCCATTGTTCCAGCACATGCGCCACCATAATAATGATAATGGGCTAAATCTCTAAACTGTAACCCAGCCCCCAATTAAATGCTTTCTTTTGTAAGAGATGCTTGGTCATAGTGTCTCTTCACAGCGATAACAGAGTGACTGAGACAAATCTCTAATCAGTGACTGAAAAGATCTAATACCTAAGGTGAGAGACTTAACCTGCAATAGCACAAGCCTGAGGTGTTCGTGCCCCAACACCCCCTAATTATTCCTTTCCCCTTTAAATGTTAACTTAGACTTTTGATTGGCAGGATGCAGAGTGGTATTACTAAATCAGGCTTTTCAGTTATGATAGCTTGTGGGGATGTTTGAGCTTCCGTCTTTTTGGCTTCTTTAAGATTTATTTTATGTATGGGTGTGTGTGTGTGTGTGTGTGTACATGTGAGTGTGGATGCCTATGGAGGCCAGAGGCATTGAGATAGATCCCCTAGGTCTGGAGTTACAGATAGTTGTGAGCTGACATATGGGTGCTGGGAACTGAACCCCAGTCCTCTTAGTCTCTTGAGGCATCTCTCCAGCCCCAGTTTAAGATTTTTAAAAATATACACCATGACTCAATTTTGTCACCCTGCTGGGATCAGAACTTGAACATTTCCTTGTGCCCAACTGAATGCACACACCTCCGAACCAGCAGCTTCAGTTCCCCTCCTCCTCCTGAGGCTACCAACCACCTTTTTTCGTTTTTTTTTTGAAAAAATTCATACATGTATAATTCTTTCTTGAACATATCCACCCTTACTCCTTCCCTCTAACTCCTCCTCAAACCTCCAAACACATCTCTTTCTCCTTTCCATGTCCTTATCTTTTTTCTATTATTATATAATAATGCATCCATTGGGCAGCGTGCAATCTATCAGTGGCCACTTCCAAAGGAAAGAGCTCCTTCCCAGCAGCCACCTGCCCGGGCTCCTCAGCTTGGTCTGGGGTCTTGAAGCCTCTGCCTCCCAACTTCTGGGATTAAAGGCATGCACCACCACTGTCCAGCCTTTTGCATTACTTCTTGATCAATAATTGATGTGTGAAGGTCCAGCTCACTGTGGGCAGTGCCGCCTCTGGGCTGGTGGTCCTGGCTGCTCTAAGAAAGTAGGCCGAGCAAGTGATGAGGAAAGAGACAGTACGCAACAACCCACCATGGCCTCTGCTTCCGTGACTGCCTCTACATTCCTGCCCAGCTTTGGTATCCGCCCTTAGTAGATGCACTGATTGGGAGAAATGGACTTTCTCTAATTAACAAGATTTTAGTGTTCTGGCAAGCTGCTTTATGACCCGTAACATCTCTAGTTCATGCCCATGAATATAAGGTCTGTGAATATATACTAAAGGTTCTATAAGGTTTGTTAACATTGTTGGGAGTATCCGGGCTGTGTTCCAGACATCTGGATTTCTCCTCCATGGCCAACCAGTACAGGGAGGGGACTGGGACACATGGAGGAGACACGGCTTTGTTCATGGAAGGAGGTCTGTTGACCACTGTGACCACACACTTGGTCGCTTTCCAATGAGTTTTGAACTAACCCTTATGCAAACTAATGAGTCTCTAGACAAGGCCTTCTTTTTGAAAGGCCACTTCCTCCTCTTTTTTTTTTTTTTAAATCAGCTTGGATCTTTGCGTGGGTCCTGCAGCTTCAAAGGTACATCCTGCTTCACTTGGTTTAGCCCCAGGCTTTCACTATTCAAATTCTATCGCAGACTTTCTCCTTTCCATACCCCACCATAGCTTGGACTTTAAGCATCTCTGTTGGTTCCATGGGAATCCAAGGCCAAGACCCACCCTTGGAGCTGCTTGCCAATCACCAGCCCTGTGACTTGGGGCTTGCTATTTATCTTTACGGTTTCTCCTGGGAACATCATAGGGAGTAATAGAATGTCCTGTTGTTTTCATTCTTTTACCCATTCCTACATGTCAGAGGTTTACTTAGTGAGGGCAGGGTGGTATGTGATGGTTAGTTTCAAATAGCACTTTGCCACAACCTAGAACCACTGGAGGGGAGAGTCTTAATTGAGTAATTGTGTATATCAGATTGGCCCACGGGGCATGTCTTTCCAGGATTTTCTTTATTATTCATTAGTGTAGACAGCTCACTGTGGGTGGTACCATTCCCACAGTGAGGGCCTTGAACTATGTAAAAAAGGTATGCCATCAACAAAGCACAAAGATTCCTACTATACTTCTTTTTGCTATGAAGTGTGTTCTTTGGTTGGAGGTAACACTGAATAGAATAACAACAAGACATGCCAGTCTTCAAGTTCCTGCCTTGAACTCATGTCTTGAGTTCTCTCAGTGATGGACTGTGACCTGAAATTATACTTTGACTAAACCCTCCCTTGCCCTGTATTGCTTTTATCCAGTCAGAGTATTTTATCGCAGCAACAAAAATAAAATATGAATCTAGGACACATCAATATCCTAGAATCAGTGACTCAAGTGTAAGCTATACATCCACTGGGCTGACAAAGACATGGGTATGATGCCTTGGGGTAAGGGTCTCTGGGTGGAGAAGCAGACCCTGGCCAGCTTCAACTCACTGTGGCCAGGTAAGAATGTTGCCACAGCTTCTGTGTTTTCAAGAAAAGGAAAGACTTTTAAATGATACACCTGGTGATTTGAATAGGAGTGGCCCCTATATACTCATGGGCTTCAATCCTTGGTCCACAGGGGATGCCTATATTAGAAGGTGTGGTCTGGTTGGAGGACGTGCATTACTAGGAGCTGGACTTTGATGTCTTACAAGCTTAAGCCAGTTCTCTGCCTGCTCTCTGTGGCAGGTGTAGAACTCTCACCTCTTCCTCTAGTACTATGTCTGCCTGTATGTTGCCATGTTTCTTGCTGTGACAATAATGGACTAAACCCGTGAACCTGTAAGCCAGTCCCAATTAGATGTTAGATGGCTCAGCAGTTAAGAGCACTGATTGCTCTTCCAGAGGTCCTGAGTTCAATTCCCAGCAACCACATGGTGGTTCACCGCCATCTGTAATGGGATCTGATGCCCTCTTCTGGTGTGTCTGAAGACAGCTATAGTGTACTCATATAAATAAAATAAATCTTTAAAAATAAAAGAGTTGTTATGGTTATGGTGTCTCTTCACAGCAATAAAACTCTAAGATAAGATGTATCAATGATTGGTGTAGAGAAAGAATTGACATATTTAAGCACTATTTTTATCAAGCAAATTCCATTTCCCTTTGCACATTAGCATTTCTGGCTGTAGCAAGATTATCAGTGAGTATGGTTTTTTATTTTTATTTTTTAATGTGCTTCTAGGAGGAGAAGTCCTAATCTTGAGGGTAGGGTCTCTGCTTTCTTGGCTTCTTTTCCATCCAAAGACAATGCTGGACCATGGTTGTTGCTACTTTAGTGGTTTTTCAGTCAGCTCATCCGCAGCCTCTTGCCCTCTCAATTTGTAAATTATCAGTTGAGTGGCTTTGTCACGTGGACTTCATAGAAGGTCTTCTCTCTTCATAGAAGACAATTAGCATGGCTATCTCAGTACCTGACCCTATGAGGAGAGGGAGTGGGGGGATAGGGAAGGAGGGGGAGGGGGAAAGGAGGGAGGAGGAGAGAATGCAGGCCTACAAGAAGTAAAGATTGAGCATTGAGAACAACAGTAAGTATACAAGCTGTCAGACTTGTCTGGATTTTCAACCACACCAGAAATTTTCAATATACACCAAAACTCATGTTGTATATACCTCATGTATATTTTTATCTATCATCTATACTTTATCTTATGTATATTTATTTTATGTTTTATTTTATTTATTTTATATTTTTATGTATATTTTTATGTATCATCTATACTTTAGTAGAAAATAAAACTCAACAAGTGTTGGGAAATTAAAATTGATTGCATGGCTACATAGTGGTCCTTGAGACTCAGTAGAAATCTTTGTTTAGTTCAGAACACAATGAGCATTCTCATTCCTACAGTAAGGTTCTGACCAGCACGTGAGTCCCAGTGGACAACACTTTTTCTTCTCAGTGCCCTTCCTTGAGGTCAACTTGGAACATTTCAGACATCAGTAGCCCATGAGCCTTTGCAGCCTTCAGAGCCTCTCTACTTCTCCCTGGAGATGAGCTATGTCTTTCAATTTGCTGTTTCTAGAAGGTGGTATACAGTATACAGTATATGAAGTATACAGTAGTGACAGGTGATTCACATGTAATGCTATTTCCTAGGTTACGGGTGAATTGACTTGGTGATTAGGACTAGTGGCACCTTGCCTGTAGCAGGCTGCCTTCTGGGCTATCCCTAACCTGTAACTCTCAAGTCACTGTGGGTAGTTTGCCTTGGTTAGAAAACTGGCTTTTTTAGTGTGAGGATCCTCTCTGTAGGCTGAAGAGAATCTTTTCCACATCAAAAATGTCTTTCATGTTCAGAACATAGATAAGGGGCTAAAAGATGCAAAGAACCGTCTGAGGCTAACCCTGAATCTCTTCCAGCTTTATCTCTTTCTTTCTTAGACAGGTGTAGACACAGAAACACAGACTGAAAAAGACAGATACCCAGAAATACATAGAGATAGATTCACTGAGACAGACTGAGGCAGGCACATAGAGGACCCTTGAAGAGTGCTAGGCTAGACCGCTTACCCACAGGATGCTATCTTGTTATTTTGCTCCCTCATGCCTAGGACTAGTTAGCATCAGCTACCCTCAGCCCCATATTTCTAGCCTCATACAGTTTTCAGCTTCTGTAGAGGCATACCTAGCATTATCTTGGAGAAGATCAGTAAGATCCCATCAAAATAAGTAAGTTGAGCTGCAGAATTTCCACATGGGACAGAGTTCAGAGAAGATGGGAGTTCTAGGCTGATGAGTGCTACCCAAGGCCTGATTATGGCCATGTTTATAGGCATCAGGATTGCATACTACCAAAGGTTAATGGGTCATTGGTGATATTGGAATCAAGAATATATCTCCAATGATCACAATTCCTGTCACGTGTCATAAGCTGTTTACAGTCTTGTGGGTACTGTGTCTCTATTTGAATATGGATGGATTCTGTGTCATTTTGATGTCTCATGCCTGGTTTACTTTGTTCTCAAGGTTAGGAGGAGCTGAAAGTTTTCTGACAATGAAGCTCATAATATGGTTGCCACTGTTAAAAATGACTATGGTTATGTAAATAGCATTTTAGGTGATCAGTATCAAGCAGTAATTCCTGGTTATGGGAAACAAACAGGAGGGATTGTGCAAAAGGCATTAACAGCCCCCAGAGTCATCAAGAGGTCACACAAACCACTTGACCCAGTTGCCAGGAACAAGTTTCAACTTGTTCTTGTGCCATAGAACTGGTTCAGTGAGGAGTCTGGTTTCTCATGCAGTTCCCATTGCATGAGAAATCAGGACAGACACAACAGCAAACACGGCTACTGCCAGCTGAATTTCACTCTGTACCAAGGCTCTCAGATCTTTTGATACATTCATTATACCAGTATGAGAAGGAGAAATGGAGAGAGGAAAAGAGAGAGAAGGAGAAGGGATGAAAGAATGAGGACACAGAAAGAGAAAAGGATGAGGAAAAATTTTAAAGAGTTGAAGAGATATGTATGGAAATAGAGATATGGATTGAAAAGAGACATATACCTAGAACTGTAGAGAGAGACAGATTCGCCGAGACAAGATTGAGGCAGACATATAAGAGCAAAGAGTCCCCTTCTTTCTTTCCTTTCCTTTCCTTTCCTTTCCTTTCCTTTCCTTCCCCCTCCCTCCCTCCCTCCCTCCCTCCCTCCCTCCCTCCCTTCCTTCCTTCCTTCCTTCCTTCCTTCCTTCCTTCCTTCCTTCCTTCCTTCCTTCCTTCCTTCCTTTCTTCCTTCCTTCATTTCTTCCTTCATTTCTTTCTCTCATGTATAAGATGAGATTGTGGGTGCACATGTACCATGGCATATATGAGATCACAGATTACTTTTGGACTTGGGTTTTCTCCTTCCACTGTGAAATCCATGGATCAAAGTCAGGCTACCTGGCCTTCACAGCAAGTGCTTTTACCTGCTTATCTATCCCACTGGTTTAGTCTTTTAAGCAACAATAAGATCAAAACAAAAAACCCTATTATTTGGCCTCATGGTCTGCCTAAACTCAATACATGCCCTGGTAGAAGAGGAGAGGAGTCCCAGTCACAAGTTAGATCACAGAAGAGTCTGGGAATAAAGAACTTTGGCATTCCTTCAGGACCCTGAGAGGTTGTGTCTTTCCCAGAGCTCTTCAATAGCAAACTCCTCAAACACACAACTTAAGTCTGGTGAACCAAACCAAACTGGAAAGTTTATTATTCTCCAGGTCATTAACTCTTTTATTGTTTCTATCACATTCATTTCGCTCCCATGTATATGAGGAGGTCTTCGGTGGTTTGGAGTTCAGTGAAAGGCATAAAGTGGATTCTGTCAACACACTTTCTGGGGTAGCAGTTGAGCAACCAAGACTTACTAAAAGGCTGGATGGGTGATCCTATGGTGTCATGCAGGGACCACTAGGAGGAGCTTGAAAGTGACAGCCCCAGAGGAGTCCTGAGGCTCTGGACCTTAAGAGTATGTTGGATTTCAGGGGATACTACTGGCTAGTTTTAGGGGCATCTATGGAAGGGTTTAGCAGGGAGGCTTGATAAGCTCTCTGGAGACACAATTCCCTTCAAAAATGTGAAGGTGAG
This sequence comes from Apodemus sylvaticus, assembly GCF_947179515.1. NCBI lineage: Eukaryota > Metazoa > Chordata > Mammalia > Rodentia > Muridae > Apodemus > Apodemus sylvaticus. The sequence goes on from NC_067489.1 coordinate 14,657,294, forward strand.
TGGAGTGAGGTCTCATCATGGGGCTAAAGGGACACAATCTCAGTTCTGCTGCTTTCTCCTGTGCTGTTTTTAACCCTGCCCTTCAGAGAAGCATTTAGCACAAGAACTGGGCTGTCTAGGAGATCATACCATCTTTTCTCTTTCCTACTTTCATGACTAGAAACATTTCTGCAACCTAGTGTGTTTTCTTTTAAAACTGGGATGACATTACCTTTAGGCAGTTGTTGTGCAGCTGAAAGCAAGACAAGAAATAAAACCCCATAGAAGGCAGCTGCTAGGCACAGCCTTTCCTGTCATGAAGTCAAAGGAAACTATGCCCCAGAAAGGGAGTTGGAGAATTGGGATGTCCTGATCTCAGTCTACTAGACACTTGTTTCTTATGGTTAGGTTTATTGAGCTCTAGCCATCCCATGACAAGCAAACCTCCATTCCAGTTTGAGAGTTTGTTACCCTGCATTTCTCAGTAGAGTGTATGGGGAAACAGGGTCCTTCCCTGAACCTTCCATTTTGTGAGTAGCTATGACCACCCTGAATGCTGATGTGAACTGGGTAGAGCGGTTGGTTAGGTGGGCCACTCCAGAGATGGGTGCTAGGAGTGCGCACATAGATCCAGAGGCATCTGTTTCAGTATAAGGCACCACACTGGTGAGAGATGGAGTAAGGACGCCCTTTCCTCATCACTGATGGCGTAAGCATGGCCTTGGACATCAGTTATCTCTAGATGGGGAAGGAGCCGAAACTCAGGGACGAAGGATCAGGGAAGAGGATCCCAAGCTTGACTGGGTTGCAAAGGAACATCTGGCAGAAATGCCTGAGAGGTCAGAGGGCAATGAGGTCAGAGGGCAGTGAGAGCTGCATAAATAAAGGGGTGCTGAAGGACATCTTAGCATCTGGAAGACCAAGTCACTATTGGAGAGCATAATGTATGTGTGTGTGCATGGGCATGGGCGTGTGCATGTGTGTGTGTATGCATGTGTGTGTGTGTGTGTGTGCAAGGGCATGTGCCTGTGTGTGCATGTGTGTGTGTGTGCATGGGCGTGTGCCTCTGTGTGTGTGCATGTGTGTGTGTGTGTGTGTGCGTGGGCATGTGCCTGTGTGTGTGTGTGCATGTGTGTGTGTGTGCATGTGTGTGTGTGTGTGTGTGTGTGCATGTGCCTGTGTGTGTATATGTGTGTGTGTGTATGTGTGCATGGGCATGGGCATGTGCACGTGTGTGTGTGTCTGTGTGTGTGTGTACACGCAGATGCACTGTTCTCTTTTTATACACCTACTTTGGATTTTGTAGATCCTTTCAATTTAGAAATTATAAATGACTTTTACTTTTTCTCTCAGAGAAAATGTCCTCTGTATTCTTTGGTAATTTATTTTCCTCATTGTTTCCTGTCTTCTCTGTTATATCTTAAGGCACAGAAATTCTTGAGTATTTTATCAATGCATTTCTTTTTTTAAATTTAAAAATTTTTTTTATTTTCTATATTCTTTGTTTACATTCTAGAAGCCTTTCCCTTTCCCATTCCCCCTACCCCCACCCCATCATATGTTCCATAAGTCCTCTTCTCTCCATCCATTCTCCTATCTTTCCCCCTCCCTTTTCTCTGTCCTGGTACTCCCCTACAATGCTGGATCAAGCCTTTCCAGGATTAGGGTCCTCTTCTTTCTTCTTCATGGGAATCATTTGATATGCTAATTGTATCTTCAGTATTCAGAGCTTCAGGGATAATTAATATCCACTTATCAATGATTGCATTCCATATGTTTTCTTTTGTGATTGCGTTACCTCGCTTAGAATGATATTTTCCAGTTCCATCCATTTGCCTAAAAAATTCATGAATTCATTGTTTTTAAATGCTGAATAGTACTCCATTGTGTATATATACCACATTTTCTGTATCCATTCCTCCATTGAGGGATATCTGGGTTCTTTCCAGCTTCTGGCTATTATAAATAAGGCTGCTACGAACATAATGGAGCATGTGTCCTTGCTGCATGCTGGGGAATCCTCTGGGTATATATGCCCAGGAGAGGTATAGCAGGGTCCTCCAAAAGTGTCATGCCCAGTTTTCTTAGAAACCGCCAGACTGATTTCCATAGTGGTTGTACCATTTTACAATCCCACCAGCAGTGAAGGAGTGTTCCTCTTTCTCCACATTGTTCCTCTTTCTCCACATCCTCGCCAACACCTGCTGTCTCCTGAGTTTTTAACCTTAGCCTTTCTGACTGGTATGAGGTGAAATCTCAGGGTTGTTTTGACCTGCATTTCCCTAATGGCTAATGATGTTGAGCATTTCTTAAGGTGTTTCTTGGCCATTCGAATTTCTTCAGGTGAAAATTCGTTGTTTAGGTCTGTACCCCATTTTTTAATAGGGTTATTTGGTTCCCTGGGGTCTAACTTCTTGAGTTCTTTGTATATATTAGATATTATCCCTCTATCAGATGTAGGGTTGGTGAAGATCTTTTCCCAATTTGTTGGTTGCCGATTTGTCCTTTTGACGGTGTCCTTTGTCTTACAGAAACTTTGTAATTTTATGAGATCCCATTTGTCAACTCTTGATCTTAGAGCATAAACTATTGGTGTTCTAATCAGGAACTTTCCCCCTGTGCCTATGTCCTCACGGGTTTCCCCCAGTTTCTTTTCTATTAGTTTCAGTGTGTATGGTTTTATGTGGAGGTCCTTGATCCACTTGGAGTTGAGCTTAGTACAAGGAGATAAGAATGGATCAATTCGCATTCTTCTGCATGCTGACCTCCAATTGAACCAGCACCATTTGTTGAAAAGGCTATCTTTTCTCCACTGGATGTTTTCAGCTCCTTTGTCAACGATCAAGTGACCATAGGTGTGTGGATTCATTTCTGGGTCTTCAATTCTATTCCATTGGTCCACTTGCCTGTCACTGTGCCAATACCATGCCTTTTTTTTTTTTTTAAACACTATTGCTCTGTAGTATTGCTTGAGGTCTGGGATACTAATACCCCAGAAGTTTTTTACTGTTAAGAATAGTTTTAGCTATCCTGGGTTTTTTGTTATTCCAGATAAATTTGAGAATTGCTTTTTCCAACTCTATGAAGAACTGAGTTGGGATTTTGATGGGGATTGCATTGAATCTGTAGATTGATTTTGGCAAGATGGCCATTTTAACTATATTAATCCTGCCAATCCACGAGCATGGCAGATTTTTTCCATTTTCTGAGGTCTTCTTCCATTTCCTTCTTCAGTGACCTAAAGTTCTTGCCGTAAAGATCTTTTACTTGTTTGGTTAGAGTCACACCAAGATACTTTATATTGTTTGTGGCTATTGTGAAGGGTGTCATTTCCCTAACTTCTTTCTCATCCTGCTTATCCTTTGAGTATAGAAAGGCAACTGATTTGCTTGAGTTGATTTTATAACCTGCCACTTTGCTGAAGTTGTTTATCAGCTATAGGAGTTCTCTGGTGGAGTTTTTTGGGTCACTTCAGTATACTATCATGTCATCTGCAAATAGTGATAATTTGACTTCTTCCTTTCCAATTTGTATCCCCTTGACCGTCTTATGTTGTCTAATTGCTCTAGCTAGGACTTCAAGTACTATATTGAAAAGATATGGAGAGAGAGGGCAGCCTTGTCTAGTCCCTGATTTTAGTGGAATTGCTTCAAGTTTCTCTCCATTTAGTTTGATGTTGGCTACCAGTTTGCTGTATATTGCTTTAATTATGTTTAGGTATGGGCCTTGAATTCCTGTTCTTTCCAAGACTTTTAGCATGAAAGGATGCTGAATTTTGTCAAATGCCTTTTCAGCATCTAATGGAATGATCATATGGTTTTTTTCTTTGAAGTTGTTTATGTAGTGGATTGCATTGATGGATTTCCGTATATTGAACCATCCCTGTATCCCTGGGATAAAGCCCACTTGATCGTGGTGGATGATCGTTTTGATGTGTTCTTGGATTTGGTTGGCAAGAATTTTATTATTTTTACATCGATATTCATAAGGGAAATTGGCCTGAAGTTCTCTTTCTTTGTTGGATCTTTGTGTGGTTTTAGTATCAGTGTAACTGTGGCTTCATAGAACGAGTTGGGTAGTGTTCCTTCTGTTTCTATTTTGTGGAACAGTTTGAAGAGTATTGGTGTTAGGTCTCCTTTGAAGGTCTGATAGAATTCTGCACTGAAACCATCTGGTCCCGTGCTTTTTTTGGTTGGGAGACTTTCTATGACTCCTTCTATTTCTTTAGGGGTTATGGGCCTGTTTAGATGATCTATTTGATCCTGATTTAATTTTGTGTTTGGTATCTGTCTAGGGAATTGTCCATTTCCTCCAGATTTTCCAGATGTGTTGAGTATAGGCTTTGGTAGTAAGTTCTGATGATTTTTTGGATTTCTTCAGTTTCTGTTGTTATATCTCCCTTTTCATTTCTAATTTTGTTAATTTGGATACTGTCTCTGTGCCCTTTGGTTAGTCTGGCTAAGGGTTTATCTATCTTGTTGATTTTCTCAAAGAACCAACTCCTGGTTTTGTTGATTCTTTGTATGGTTCTCTTTGTTTCTACTTGATTGATTTCTGCCCTGAGTTTGATGATTTCCTGTCTTCTACTCCTCCTGGGTGAGATAGTTTCTTTTTGTTCCAGGGCTTTCAGGTGTGTCATTAAGCTGTTAGTGTATGCTCTCTCCATTTTCTTTTTGGAGGCACTCAGGGCTATGAGTTTTCCTTTTAGCACTGCTTTCATTGTGTCACATAGATTTGGGTATGTTGTGTCTTCATTTTCATTAAATTCTAAAAGTCTTTGATTTCTTTCTTTATTTCTTCCTTGACCAAGGTATCATTGAGTAGAGTATTGTTCAGTTTCCACGTGTATGTGGGTTTTCTGTTGTTTTTGTTGCTATTGAAGACCACTTTTACTCCATAGTGATCAGATAGGAGGCATGGGATTAGTTCTATCTTCTTATATTTGTTGAGGTCTGTCTTGTGACCAGTTATATGGTCGATTTTGGAGAAGGTACCATGAGGTGCTGAAAAAAAGGTATATTCTTTTGCTTTAGGGTGAAATGTTCTATATATATCTGTTAACTCTAATTGGTCCAAAGCTTCAATTAGTTTCACCGTGTCCCTGTTTAGTTTCTGTTTTCCTGATCGGTCCATTGAGGAAAGTGCAGTGTTGAAGTCACCCACAATTATTGTGTTAGGTGCAATGTGTGCTTTGAGCATTAGTAAAGTTTCTTTTATGAATGAGGGTGCCTTTGCATTTGGAGCATAGATGTTCAGGATTGAGAGTTCTTGTTGTATTTTTCCTTTGACCAGCAAGAAGTGTCCCTCAGAGTCTCTTTTGATGACTTTGGGTTGAAAGTCAATTTTATCTGATATTAAAATGGCTACTCCAGCTTGTTTCCTGAGACCATTTGCTTGTAAAATTGTCTTCCAGCCTTTTACTCTAAGGTAGTGTTTGTCTTTGACACTGCAGTGTGTTTCCTGTATGCAGCAAAATGTGGGATCCTGTTTACGTATCCAGTCTGTTAGTTTATGTTTTTTTATTGGGGAATTGAGTCCATTGATGTTAAGAGATATTAAGGAATAGTGATTATTACTTCCTGTCATTTTTGATGTTATCTTTTATATTTGATTGGTTTTCTTCTTTTGGGTTTGATGAAAGAAGGTTACTATCTTCCATTTCCAGGGTGAAGTTTCCCTCCTTGTATTGGTGTTTTCCTCCTATTATCCTTTGTAGGGCTGGGTTTGTGGTAAGATATTGGGTGAACTTGGTTTTGTCATGGAATATTTTGGCTTCCCCATCTATGTTGAGAGTTTTGCTGGATATAGAAGTTTTGGCTGGCATTTGTGTTCTCTTAGAGTCTGCATGAGATCTGCCCAGGATCTTCTAGCTTTCATAGTTTCTGGTGAGATGTCTGGTGTGATTCTGATAGGTCTTCCTTTATATGTTACTTGGCCTCTTTCTCTTACTGCCTTTAATATTCTTTCCTTGTTTAGTACTTTTGGGGTTTTGATTATTATTTGATGGGATGTATTTCTGTTCTGGTACAGTCTGTTTGAAGTTCTGTGGGCTTCTTGTATATTCATGGGCATCTCTCTCTTTAGATTAGGGAAGTTTTCTTCCATAATTTTATTGAAGATATTTGCTGGCCCTTTAAGTTGTAAATCTTCGTTCTCATCTATGCCTATAATCCTTAGGTTTGGCCTTCTCAATGTGTCCTAGATTTCCTGGATGTTTTGGGTTACAAGTCTTTTGTATTTTGCATTTTCTTTGACCATTGAGTCCATGGTTTCTATGGTATCTTCGGCATCTGAGATTCTTTCTCCTATCTCTTGTTTTCTGTTGTTGATATTTGCAGCTATGGTCCCTGATTTCTTCCCAAGGTTTCTATCTCCAAAGTTGTCTCCCTTTGCAATTTCTTAGTTGTTTCTACTTCTGTTTTCAGATCCTTTTGCTCAGTTCCTTCACTTGCTTGTTTGTGTTTTCCTGTAATTCTTTGAGAGATTTTTGTGTTTCTTCTTTCATGACTTCTGCCTTGATCAAATTTCTCTTGTACTTTTTTTTTTTTTATTATTCGATATAATTTATTTACATTTCAAATGATTTCCCCTTTTCTAGCCCCCCCACTCCCCGAAAGTCCCGCAAGCCCCCTTCTCTTCCCCTGTCCTCCCACCCACCCCTTCCCACTTCCCCGTTCTGGTTTTGCTGAATACTGTTTCACTGAGTCTTTCCAGAACCAGGGGCCACTCCTCCTTTCTTCTTGTACCTCATTTGATGTGTGGATTATGTTTTGGGTATTCCAGTTTTCTAGGTTAATATCCACTTATTAGTGAGTGCATACCATGATTCACCTTTTGAGTCTGGGTTACCTCACTTAGTATGATATTCTCTAGCTCCATCCATTTGCCTAAGAATTTCATGAATTCATTGTTTCTAATGGCTGAATAGTACTCCATTGTGTAGATATACCACATTTTTTGCATCCACTCTTCTGTTGAGGGATACCTGGGTTCTTTCCAGCATCTGGCAATTACAAATAGGGCTGCTATGAACATAGTAGAACATGTATCCTTATTACATGGTGGGGAGTCTTCTGGGTATATGCCCAGGAGTGGTATAGCAGGATCTTCTGGAAGTAAGGTGCCCAGTTTTCGGAGGAACCGCCAGACTGATTTCCAGAGTGGTTGTACCAATTTGCAACCCCACCAGCAGTGGAGGAGTGTTCCTCTTTCTCCACACCCTCTCCAACACCTGCTGTCTCCTGAATTTTTAATCTTAGCCATTCTGACTGGTGTAAGATGAAATCTTAGGGTTGTTTTGATTTGCATTTCCCTAATGACTAATGAAGTTGAGCATTTTTTAAGATGCTTCTCCGCCATCCGAAGTTCTTCAGGTGAGAATTCTTTGTTTAACTCTGTACCCCATTTTTTAATAGGGTTGTTTGGTTTTCTGGAGTCTAACTTCTTGAGTTCTTTATATATATTGGATATTAGCCCTCTATCTGATGTAGGATTGGTGAAGATATTTTCCCAATTTGTTGGTTGCCGATTTGTCCTCTTGATGGTGTCCTTTGCCTTACAGAAACTTTGTAATTTTATGAGGTCCCATTTGTCAATTCTTGCTCTTAGAGCATACGCTATTGGTGTTCTGTTCAGAAACTTTCTCCCTGTACCGATGTCCTCAAGGGTCTTCCCCAGTTTTTTTTCTATTAGCTTCAGAGTGTCTGGCTTTATGTGGAGGTCCTTGATCCATTTGGATTTGAGCTTAGTACAAGGAGACAAGGATGGATCAATTCGCATTCTTCTGCATGCTGACCTCCAGTTGAACCAGCACCATTTGTTGAAAAGGCTATCTTTTTTCCATTGGATGTTTTCAGCCTCTTTGTCGAGGATCAAGTGGCCATAGGTGTGTGGGTTCATTTCTGGATCTTCAATCCTGTTCCATTGATCCTCCTGTCTGTCACTGTACCAATACCATGCAGTTTTTAACACTATTGCCCTGTAGTATTGCTTGAGGTCAGGGATACTGATTCCCCCAGATTTCCTTTTGTTGCTGAGAATAGTTTTAGCTATCCTGGGTTTTTTGTTGTTCCAGATGAATTTGATAATTGCTCTTTCTAGCTCTGTGAAGAATTGAGTTGGGATTTTGATGGGTATTGCATTGAATCTGTACAGTGCTTTAGGCAAAATGGCCATTTTAACTATATTGATTCTGCCGATCCATGAGCATGGGAGGTTTTCCCATTTTTTGAGGTCTTCTTCCATTTCCTTCTTCAGAGTCTTGAAGTTCTTGTCATACAGATCTTTCACATGTTTGGTAAGAGTCACCCCAAGATACTTTATACTGTTTGTGGCTATTGTGAAGGGGGTCATTTCCCTAATTTCTTTCTCAGCCTGCTTATCCTTTGAGTATAGGAAGGCCACTGATTTGCTTGAGTTGACTTTATAACCTGCCACTTTGCTGAAGTTGTTTATCAGCTGTAGGAGCTCTCTAGTGGAGTTCTTTGGGTCACTTAGGTAGACGATCATGTCGTCTGCAAATAATGATATTTTGACTTCTTCCTTTCCAATTTGTATCCCTTTGACCTCCTTATGTTGTCGAATTGCCCGAGCTAGTACCTCAAGTACAATATTGAAAAGATAAGGAGAAAGGGGGCAGCCTTGTCTGGTCCCTGATTTCAGTGGGATTGCTTCAAGTTTCTCTCCATTTAGTTTGATGCTGGCTACCGGTTTGCTGTATATTGCTTTTACTATGTTTAGGTATGGGCCTTGAATTCCTGTTCTCTCCAAGACTTTAAGCATGAAGGGATGCTGAATTTTGTCAAATGCTTTTTCAGCATCCAATGAAATGACCATGTGGTTTTGTTCTTTGAGTTTGTTTATGTAGTGGATTGTATTGATGGATTTCCGTATATTGAACCAACCCTGCATTCCTGGGATAAAGCCTACTTGATCATGGTGGATGATCGTTTTGATGTGTTCTTGGATTCGGTTGGCAAGAATTTTATTGAGTATTTTTGCATCGATGTTCATAAGGGAAATTGGTCTGAAGTTCTCTTTCTTTGTTGGATCTTTGTGTGGCTTTGGTATCAGCGTAATTGTGGCTTCGTAGAAGGAATTGGGTAGTGTTCCTTCTGTTTCTATTTTGTGGAATAGTTTGAAGAGTATTGGTGTTAACTCTTCTTTGAAGGTCTGGTAGAATTCTGCACTGAAGCCATCTGGTCCTGTGCTTTTTTTGGTTGGAAGACTTTCTATGACTCCTTCTATTTCTTTAGGCATTATGGGACTGTTTAGATGGTCTAGTTGGTCCTGATTTAATTTTGGTATTTGGTATCTGTCAAGGAAATTGTCCATTTCCTCCAGATTCTCCAGTTGTGTTGAGTATAGGCTCTTGTAGTAGGATCTGATGATTTTTTGGATTTCCTCAGTTTCCGTTGTTATATCTCCCTTTTCATTTCTAAGTTTGTTAATTTGGATACTTTCTCTGTGCCCTTTGGTCATTCTGGCTAAGGGTTTATCTATCTTGTTGATTTTCTCAAAGAACCAGCTCCTGGTATTGTTGATTTTTTGTATGGTTCTCTTTGTTTCTACTTGATTGATTTCGGCCCTGAGTTTGATGATTTCCTGCCTTCTACTCCTCCTGGGCGAAATAGCTTCTTTTTGTTCCAGGGCTTTCAGGTGTGTCATTAAGCTGGTAATGTATGCTCTCTCCATTTTCTTTTTGGAGGCACTCAGGGCTATGAGTTTTCCTCTTAGCACTGCTTTCATTGTGTCCCATAGATTTGGGTATGTTGTGTTTTCGTTTTCATTGTGTTCTAAAAAGTCTTTAATTTCTTTCTTTATTTCTTCCTTGACCAAGGTATCATTGAGTAGAGTATTGTTCAGTTTCCACGTGTATGTGGGCTTTCTGTTGTTTCTGTTGCTATTGAAGACCACTTTTACTCCATAGTGATCAGATAGGAGGCATGGGATTAGTTCGATCTTCTTATATTTGTTGAGGTCTGTCTTGTGACCAATTATATGGTCGATTTTGGAGAAGGTACCATGAGGTGCTGAGAAAAAGGTATATTCTTTTGTTTTAGGATAGAATGTTCTATATATATCTGTTAAATCTAATTGGTCCAAAGCTTCAATTAGTTTCATTGTGTCCCTGTTTAGTTTCTGTTTTCCTGATCGGTCCATTGAGGAAAGTGCAGTGTTGAAGTCACCCACAATTATTGTGTTAGGTGCAATGTGTGCTTTTAGTTTTAATAAAGTTTCTTTTACAAAAGAGGGTGCCCTTACATTTGGGGCATAGATGTTCAGGATTGTCAGTTCTTCTTTTTGTATTTTTCCTTTGACCAGCAAGAAGTGTCCCTCAGGGTCTCTTTTGATGACTTTGGGTTGAAAGTCAATTTTATCTGATATTAAAATGGCTACTCCAGCTTGTTTCCTGAGACCATTTGCTTGTAAAATTGTCTTCCAGCCTTTTACTCTAAGGTAGTGTTTGTCTTTGACCCTGAGGTGTGTTTCCTGTAAGCAGCAAAATGTAGGGTCCTGTTTACGTATCCATTCAGTTAGTCTGTGTCTTTTTATTGGGGCATTAAGTCCATTGATGTTAAGAGATATTAAGGAATAGTGATTGTTACTTCCTATCATTTTTGATGTTATTTTTTAAATTTGAATGCTTAACTTCTTTTGGGTTTGATGAAAGGTTACTATCTTGCTTTTTCCAGGGTGAAGTTTCCCTCCTTGTATTGGTGTTGTCCTCCTATTATCCTTTTTAGGGCCGGGTTTGTGGATAGATATTGGGTAAACTTGGTTTTGTCATGAAATATCTTAGTTTCTCCATCTATGGTGATTGAGAGTTTTGCTGGATATAGTAGTTTTGGTTGGCATTTGTGTTCTCTTAGAGTCTGCATGAGATCTGCCCAGGACCTTCTAGCCTTCATAGTCTCAGGTGAAAAGTCTGCTGTGATTCTGATAGGTCTTCCTTTATATGTTACTTGGCCTTTTTCTCTTACTGCCTTTAGTATTCTTTCTTTGTTTAGAACATTTGGTGTTTTGATTATTATGTGACGGGAAGTATTTCTGTTCTGGTCCAGTCTGTTTGGAGTTCTGTAGGCTTCTTGTATATTCATGGGCATCTCTCTCTTTAGGTTAGGGAAGTTTTCTTCCATAATTTTATTGAAGATGTTTGCTGGCCCTTTAAGTTGTAAATCTTCACTCTCCTCTATGCCTATAATCCTTAGGTTTGGTCTTCTCATTGTGTCCTGGATTTCCTGGATATTTTGGGTTACAAGCTTTTTGCATTTTGCATTTCCTTTAACTGTTGAGTCCATGGTTTCTATGGAATCTTCAGCATCTGAGATTCTTTCTTCTATCTCTTGTATTCTGTTGTTGATATTTGTATCTCTGTCCCCTGATTTCTTCCCAAGGCTTTCTATCTCCAAAGTTGTCTCCCTTTGAGTTTTCTTAGTTGTTTCTACTTCTGATTTTAGATCCTGGATGGTTTTGCTTAGCTCCTTCACTTGCATGTTTGTGTTTTCCTGTAATTCTTTAAGAGATTTTTGTGTTTTCTCTTTCATGAGCTCAGCCTGTTGACCAAAGTTCTCCTGTATTTCTTTAAGAGATTTTTGTGTTTCGTCTTTCATGACCTCAGCCTGTTGAGCAAAGTTCTCCTGTATTTCTTTAAGTGTTTTTTGCATTTCCTCCTTGTTGGCTTTTGTATTCTCCTGGATTTCTTTCAATGATTTTTGTGTTTCCCTTGCAAGGGCTTCTACCTTTTGATCCATTGTCTCCTGAATTTCTTTATGTATGACCTTCATGTGTTCCTGTACCAGCATCATGACCAGTGATTTTAAATCCAAATCTTGTTTTACTGGTGTGATGGGGTATCCAGGACATGTTGGTAGAGGAGAATTGGGTTCAGATGTTGCCATATTGCCTTGATTTCTGTTAGTGACGTTCCTGCGTTTGCCTTTTGCCATCTAGATCTCACTGGTGTTAGTTTATCTTGTCAGTGCTGGACTCACCAGTGCAAGCTGCCCCTTCCCAGTTGGCCTCTGGTGCACAGCTTACCTCCTGCACTGCTTGTAGACAGTGTGCTGCTGCCCAGGCTGTTCAGATCCCAAAGCAGGCACCCGAAGGCTCCCGCTGGGGCCCGCTGGATTCACTGGAGCACACTGACTTCTCCCAGCTGGCCGCCCGGAAGCCCAGCTAGCCACTTGCAGGACTTGGAGATGTAATGCTGCCGCCCAGACTGATCTGGATCCGGAAGCGGAGAGAGTAGAGCTAAGGGCTTCTGCCTGAGGCCTTGCCCCAGATTGTGTCTGTGGAGCAGATGGAGCCCGTGTGCACTCCCAGGGAGTGCCGACGGTGTATGCTACTGTGACCTCCCCTGAGTTCCGCTCACTCCGCTGGGCAGCCGATCTGCCAACCGGGCTATCGCACACAAGGTTAGCCTGGCCGCCCAGTCCCTGAGTCCAGGCAAAAGCCTGGGAGGCCAAGGTCCGAGCAAAGTTCCCCTACGCTTTGACTGTTAATTGGGTTTGCCAGGTGACTAGGATGGCGGGCGTGTGCGCCCGCGCTCCCTGAAAGCGCCGGGAGAGTCTGCTTTGCTAACAATCGCCTGGGCGGGTTGACTCACAGATGGCCCACCAAGCCGCCCAGTTCTTGGGGTCAGTCCTGTGCCTTTTGGGGCCTGGACCCCCGCTTTGTTAGCCTTAGGCTATGCCTGTTACAGGTCTGCCCGCCTGAGCTCTCTGTCGTCCTGCAGGCAAAATGGCGGCGGCGCGCTCGCAGGCCTGGGCAAAAAACCTCCTGGTTGGGTTGGCACCCCAATGGCCCCCTGACCCGCCCAGGGCCTGGGTGCAGGCCAACGCCCGTCGGGCTCAGACCACCGCGGTGTTGGCCTCGGATTATGTTTGTGTACCTCAGTCTGTCCGATTCCTGGAGTACGGAACCAAGATGGATCCTCCTCTCCTGACTAGTGGGAGGCCGAGTTCTGAAGTGGCCTCCGTGCAGGAAAGGCGCCGCACAACTGCAGCTGCTTGCTGTCCGGCTGGTCAGCGAAGGTCAGTGGTCGTGGGCGCAGGGCCTAACTGGTCCCTGTGACGCCTTGGTTCCACTGCTGATGGCCCTCAGCTGGAGCAGCCACTGCTGCCGCTGCTGCCGCCGCCGCCGCCGCCGCCGCCGCCGATTTTCTCTTGTACTTTTTAAAGTGATTTTTGCATTTCCTCCTTATTGGCTACTATCGTTTGACCCATATTCTCCTGAATTTCTCTAAGTAATTTTTGTGTTTCCCTTGTAAGGGCTTCTAGCTTTTGGTCATTTTTCTCCTGAATTTCTTTAAGAGATTTATTTATGTCCTTCATGTGTTCTTGTAACAGCATCAAGACCAGTGATCTTACAGCCAAATCTCGCTTTTCTGGTGTGTTGGGGTATCCAGGACATGCTATTAAAGGAGAGTTGGGTTCAGATGCTGCCATATTGCCTTGATTTCTGTTAGTAACGTTCCTATGTTTGCCTTTTGCCATCTAGATCTCACTGGTGTTAGTTGGTCTTGTTGTCAATGTAGGACTCACCCGAGCAAGGTGCCTCACAGTGGCCGGTCTCCAGATGCACCGCTGGCCCTCTGCACTGCTTGTGGATGGGGCAGGTGGCCCAGCTTGCTTCTGATCCAGGGGTTGCGACTGGAAGGCTCCTGCCAGAGGCCTCCGGATGGATCCTCCTCTTTGCTGCTTTGCCGCTTTGCTGGGTCAGAAGGACTCACCCGAGCTAGGTGCCTCCCCGTGGCCAGCCTCCAGATGCACCACTGGCCCTCTGCACTGCTTGGGGACGGGGCGTGGCCCAGGCTGCTTCAGATCCAGAGGTGGCGACCAGAAGGCTCCCGCCAGAGGCCTCCGGATGGATCCTCTGCTTTGCCAGGTCAGCCGGACTCACCCGAGCAAGCTGCCTTCCTGGGGATGGGGGGGGGGGGGGCATCAATGCATTTCATAACATTAATCCTACTTATCTGTGAGTGTGGGATCTTTCTATTTTCTAGTCCCTATATCTTTCTTAAGATGCTAAAGGTTTTGTTGTAGAGAACCTTCACTTCCTTGATTAGGTTTTTGTTGTTTCTTTTGATTTTGTCTTTTTGGTTTTTTTTCAAGACAGGGTTTCTCTGTGTAGCCCTGGCTGTCCTGGAACTTGCTTTGTAGACCAGGCTGCTTTGAACTTAGACACCCACCTGCCTGTGTCTCTTGAATGTTGGAACTAAAGGCATGGCCCTCCCCCAAGTCCTTCCAGATCCTCTCTTTCTCCTTATTCATAGAACTTTAAGTTCTTTCTCTCAAAAACAAAACAACACAACAAACAAACGAAAAACCCCAAACCCAATATGAAACTATCCAAACCTAGAAAACAAACCACAACATTCAAAATGAAAAACAAAACAAGAAAATCTCAAACTGTAACCAAATAGAAAAACACACAAAAAACAGTGGAATCCTTTGCTTGTTGGTTTACTGTACTTGAACACTGGAGTGGTTGGTATATGTAGCTCCATACTATTGGCAAAAGTTGATCATCTCTCTCTCAGAAGGTCTAAGTGTCAGTCCAATTGTTAACTTTTACCCTAGTGGCTAGATATTCATTCATTTATTTAAAAATATTATAAGATGAAGCAAAAACTATCACATCAAAGTTGGACAAGAAATATCAGCCTTGGGGAGGAAAAGAGTCCGAGAGAAGGCACAAGAGTCAGAGACCCACTCACTTGTATGCTCAGGGATCCCATAGGAACACTAAGCTAGAAGCCATAATAGAAGCACAGAGGACCTAGTACAGATCTGTGCATGCCCTTGTACATGCTATTTTAATCTCTGCTGGCTCATATGGGCTTCGATCATGGTGATTTAGAGGACCTGGTTTTCTTGGTGTCCTTCATCCCCTCTGGGTCTTACATTTTTTTGATCCCTCTTTTTTTCTATATTCTTTGTTTACATTCCAAATGCTTTCCCCTTTCCCAATTCCCCCCTTCCCATATATTCCATAAGCTCTCTTCTCTCCACCCATTCCCCAATAACCCCCTCTCATTTCTCTGTCCTGGTACTTCCCTACAATGCTGGATTAAGCCTTTCCAGGACCAGAGCCCTCTCCTTCCTTCTTCTTGGGAATCATTTGATATGCTAATTGTGTCTTGAGTATTTTGAGCTTCTGGGCTAATTAATATCCACTTATCAGTGATTGCATTCCATGTGTATTCTTTTGTGATTGAGTTACCTCACTTAGGATGATATTTTCCAGTTCCAACCATTTGCCTAAAAATATCATGAATTCATTGCTTTTAATTGCTGAGTAGTACTGGGGAAGACCCTTGAGGACATGGGCACAGGGGAAAAGTTCCTGAACAGAACACCAATAGCTTATGCTCTAAGATCAAAAATTGACAAATGGGACCTCATAAAATTATAAAGTTTCTGTAAGGCAAAGGACACTGTCAAAAGGACAAAACAGCAACCAACAAATTGGGAAAAGTTCTTCACCAACCCTACATCCAACAGAGGGCTAATATCCAATATATACAAAGAACACAAGAAGTTAGACCCCAAAGAACCAAATAACCCTAATAAAAATGGGGTACAGAGCTAAACAAAGAATCTTCACCTGAAGAACTTCAGATGGCTGAGAAGCACCTTAAGAAATGTTCAACATCATTAGTAATTAGGGAAATGCAAATCAAAACAACCCTGAGATTTCACCTCATACCAGTGAGAATGGCTAAGGTTAAAACTCAGGAGACAGCAGGTGTTGTCGAGGATGAGGAGAAAGGGGAACACTCCTTCACTGCTGGTGGGATTGCAAGATGGTACAACCACTCTGGAAATCAATCTGGCAGTTCCTTAGAAAACTGGGTGTGACACTTTCAGAGGACTCTGCTATACCACTCCTGGGCATATACCCAGAGGATTACCCGCATGCAATAAGGACACATGCTCCACTATGTTCATAGCAGCCTTATTTATAATAGCCAGAAGTTGGAAAGAACCCAGATGTCCCTCAATCTGGAGGAATGGATACAGAAAATGTGGTATATTTGCTCCCTCTTTAAAAGGGTTCCCTCAACTCTGAGGGGAGAGATTTGATGGAAATGTCCCATTTAGGGCCGAGTGTTTCAAGGTTTCTCCCTGTCTACTTAATGCCTGGTTGTGGATCCCTATATTTGTTCCCATCTGCTGTAGGAGGAAGATTCTCTGATGATTGTTGAACAAAGCACTGTGAATATGAAAGAATATCATTGGGAGTTGTGCTGGTTAATATTATGATTGACACATACACTAGAGTTATCTGAAGAGAGGGAGCCTTAACTCAGATCCACAAGATCAACTTTAAGGTATTTTCTTTTTTTCTTTTTCTTTTCTTTTTTAAATATTTTTATTTTCTATATTCTTTGTTTACATTCCAAATGATTTCCCCTTTCCGGGATCCCCCCTCCCCATATGTCCCATAAACCTTCTTCTCTCCATCCATTCTCCAATCACCTCCCTCCTTTTTTTCTCTGTCCTTATATTCCCCCCCAATGCTAGATCAATCCTTTCCAGGATCAGGACCTTCTCCATACTTCTTCATGGGAGTCATTTGTTATGCGATTTGTGCCTTGGATATTCAGGACTTCTGGGCTAATTAATATCCACTTATCAGAGATTGCATTCCATGTGTATTCTTTTGTGATTGGGTTACCTCACTTAGGATGATATTTTCCAGATCAAACCATTTGCCTAAAATTTTTGTGAATTCATTGTTTCTAATTGCTGAGTAGTATTCCACTGTGTAAATATACCACATTTTCTGTATCCATTCCTTCTTTGAGGGGCATCTGGGTTCTTTCCAGCTTCTGGCTATTATAAATAAGGCTGCTATGAACATAATGGAGCATGTGTCTTTATTGCATGCCGGGGAATCCTTTGGGTATATGCCCAGGAGAGGTATAGCAGGGTCCTCCGGAAGTGTCATGTCCAGTTTTCTGAGGAACAGCCAGACTGATTTCCAAAGTGGTTGTACCATCTTACAGCCCCACCAGCAGTGGAGGAGTGTTCCTCTTTCTCCACATCCTCGCCAACACCTGCTGTCTCCTGAGTTTTTGACCGTAGCCATTCTGACTGGTGTAAGGTGAAATCTCAGGGTTGTTTTGATTTGCATTTCCCTAATGACTAATGATGTTGAGCACTTCTTAAGGTGCCTCTTGGCCATCTGAATTTCTTCAGGTGAAAATTCTTTGTTTAGATCTGTACCCCATTCTGGGGGAATCAGTATCCCTGACTTCAAGCAATACTACAGAGCAATAGTGTTAAAAACTGCATGGCACTGGCACAGTGACAGACAAGTGGACCAATGGAATAGAATTGAAGATCCAGAAATGAACCCACACACCTATGGTCACTTGATCTTTGAAAAAGGAGCCAAAAACATCCAGTGGAAAAAAGATAGCCTTTTCAACAAATGGTGCTGGTTCAATTGGAGGTCAGCATGCAGAAGAATGCGAATTGATCCATTCTTATCTCCATGTACTAAACTTCACTCCAAGTGGATCAAGGACCTCCATGTAAAACCAGACACACTGAAACTAATAGAAAAGAAACTGGGGAAGACCTTAGAGGACATGGGCACAGGGGGAAAAGTTCCTGAGCAGATCACCAATAGCTCATGCTCTAAGATCAAGAATTGACAAATGGGACCTCATAAAATTACAAAGTTTCTGTAAGGCAAAGGACACTGTTAAAAGGACAAAACGGCAACCATCAAGTTGGGAAAGGATATTCACCAACCCTACATCTGATAGAGGGCTAATATCCAATATATACAAAGAGGTCAAGAAGTTAGACCCCAGGGAACTTTAAGGTATTTTCTTAATTAGTAATTGACAGGGGAAGACCCAGCTCATTGTGGGTGGTGCCATTCCTGAGTCCTAGGTTCTATGAGAAAGCAGGCTGAGCAACCCAAGAGGAAGCAAGCCAGTAAGCAGCACCCCTTCATGGCCTCTGTATCAGCTTCTGCCTCCAGGTTCTAGGTTCTAGCCTTGTTTGAGTTCCTGTTCTGGCTTCCTCCAACAATGAACTATGATATGGAAGTGTAAGCCAAATAAACCTTCCCTCCCCAACTTGTTTTTGGTCATGGTATTTTGTTTCAGCAATAGAAACCCTAAGATAGAAGTTGGTACCAGTGCAGTAGGGAATTGCTATGACAGACCCGACCATGTTTTTGGTAAAACTGTGGAAAGACTTTGGAACTTTGGACAAAACCAGCAATTGAGTGTTAACAGCTCAGTGTGATGCTCTGTGGGAGCTTGGAAGAGAAGAATGAGAGCAGTTCAGAGGACGTAGACCTGGCTTGTGAAATTTCAGAAGGAAGTTTAAAATCTCTATCAGGTTGTTTGCTATTTTGAATTGATATTCTGTTGTTCTGGTCAGCTGGGACTAAAGAGTCAGCCATAATTAACAGGGGACCAGCAACACTGAAGTAAAACCTTGGCATCACTGGGACAATTGATTCTAGTTAGCTGGAGCTGAGAAAATTAGCAGTCATTGTGAAGAGACCTGCATCATTGAGCTACAATTTTCTAGGAAATATTTCCTCAGGGATAAACACAGGCTGTATTCCAGAAGTTTTGGGGGTTGTACCTTGTGCCAGAAGCCGAACTTGGTAATATAAGGATCATGCAAGTGGTACTGGTTTTGAAGATATGAAGGGGTCATGGAGAACAACTGAGTCTTGGTATTATGAGAGGCCAGATGCTTTATTGGTGAAGGGGCAGCCTTAGTGGCAGTTGAAGGCCCAGGTCTGAAGGAGTCATTCAAAGAAGTTGAGGCTTGACACCAGGAAGAAAGCCTATGAAAGGCTAATGGCGAAAGTGTAGCCCAGTTGCAACAGAAGACCCCAGAAGTGTGAGGATGCTAGTACTGTGAGCTGAGCATCAAGAACAGTGGAATGGAGCCAGCAGGAGCTTAGAAGAAAAGCTGTATATGTTGCAGAGGGCAGAGCTGGAGCAGTGACTCACGCTCCTTGGAGGAGCTCAGAAGATTGTGAGTGGATCCCAGATAATTGGACAGGGAGCATTTTTAGTTTACAGATTAATTGATTAATTTTATATCCCTTCTCTCTTCCAAGTCCTTCTCTCCCACCTCCACTCCTCCCTTTCTCTTGAGAAAAGAGGCGGCCTCCTGTGCATATAAACCAGCCTTGCCATATCAAGTTGCAGTAAGACTATGTGCATCCTGTCCTATTGAGGCTAGATGAGGCACCCCAGTAGGAGGAAAAGGTGCTAAGGGCAGGGAACAGAGTCAAGACAGCCCATACTCCCTAGTCCCACATGAAGACCAAGCTACACTACTATAACATATGTGCAGACCTTCTTCCCCGTCTTCTGCAGAATTCCCCAAGCTCCACCTAATGCTTGGCTGTGGGTCTCTGCATCTGTTTCCCTCAGTTGCTGAGTGAAGCCTCTCTGATGACAGTTATGCTAGGCTCCTGTCTGCAAGCAGAGTAGACTATCATTAGCAGTGTCAGCAGGGGGCTCCTTCTCATGACGTGGGTCTCAAGCTAGACCAGTCATTAGTGTGCCACTCCCTCAATTTTTTTTTCTCCATCTTTACCCCTGTTGTTGATTTTGTTCTTAGACTAATGTTTGGACAGCTGGAGTTGGCATAATTATAGGTGTTGGTGCTGATATTCTGGGTTTGTTTTTGTTGAGTGGATGTTTTGTTTTTTGGTTTCTGTTTCTACTTTAGTCTTCTGGTCTTTGTGGCCTGGATTTTTGCTGGCCGGAGTGATCTCTGAGGCAGAGGTCTCTGAGTAGGTTGGGAGTTGAACTTATGGTGACTGGCTTGGTCTTTGGCACAGGAGAGTCTTCTGTTCTTCTGACTGGTATAGGGTGCACCTGAGCATGGGGAGTGTTCAGGATGTGGGGGCAGGAGCCCAGCTACAGGGCTGGCAGTGAGGTGGCAGGTGGTGGGCAGCAGAATGGGTCTTTGGGAACTAAATCTAGGGAGTGTGGTAGTTCAGGTGGCAGGCTGGTCACTCACCTGTTCTTCTAACTGGTGTGATCTGTACCTGAGAAGCGGGAGTTTTCCAGAATTTAGTCTGTGCCTTTTTATTGGGGAAATGACTTCATTGCTATTGGGATATTAATGGTCAATGATTGTTGATTCTTATTTTGTTGATGGTGGTGGTGGTGGTGTGTGTATCCCTTCTTTTGGTTTTGCTGGTATGAAATTATTTATTTTCTGCATTTTCGTGGGTGCAATTAACTTTCCTAGAACCATTTTCCTTCTAGTACCTTCTGTAGAGCTGGATTTGTGGATTTATAGTTTAAATTTGACTTTGTCATTGAATAGTTTGTTTTCCCCATCTATGGTAAATTTGGGCCTGAGTCTTTAGTTTCTTAGTATTTGCAGCACGTGTGTCTGGGACTCTTCTGTTTTTTTTTTTTTTTTTTTTTTTTTTTTTTTAGTCTTCATTGAAAATCAGGTGTTTTTCTAATAGATCTTTCCTGGGGACCTGCTTGAGCACTGGGTTTTCTCTGGAAGCAGCCAAGAGTGTTGGTGGAACAAATCTTGGTTTTGAAAAAGTAAAGGTTTCTTTTTATAAGAACATTTACCTGTCAAAACTCTAAGTTACTCTGAGGCCAGAAGCAGCAGGCCTCAGTTGATTAATAATTGTTAAATGGTGTGGTTAGGGGTGTAGGGGTGGGAATTAAGTAATGAGATTTTTTTTAATTTAACTTATTGCTGGCTAGAGAAGTTTGAAGAAAGAAACACTTTGAAAAGAGACACTAATCTTTATACCCCAAGAGAAAGAAGGGGGAACTTTCTATTTATTGTATGAGAAATCTGACTATTGTTCTCACTGCTTCGACTTTTTTTCAAGATACATGATCACATGGTATCCCAAGTATCTTTTTTCAAAAGTTCACAACAAATTCAAACATAAATTCAAATAATAAATTGAAGAAGAAGTAACAACAGAGATGTTTACATGTGTTTCCATTAAGACTAGTTATCTAACTAAACATTCGTTATCTGTCACTGGCTCTATAGATTTATTGAGAGTTTAAAACTATAATTCTTTTTTGTTGTTGTTGTTGTTGTTTTGATTTGGTTTTTTCGACACAGGGTTTCTCTGTGTAGCCCTGGCTCTCCTGGAACTCACTCTGTAGACCAGGCTGGCCTCAAACTCAGAGATCCGCCTGCCTCTGCATCCCAGAGTGCTGGGATTACAGGCGTGTGCCACCACCTCCTGGCTAAAACTATAATTCTTATGTCTAAGAATCATCTGCCTAGTGTCTCATTAATATTGAGTTTTGTTTAATAGAGAAACCCTGTCAATATTTTATATTCTGTCCTTGCACCTACAATAAACTGTTAATTCTCTTTTATGACCTTTAGTTATCAAATAATGGTTGTACATCCTAAAGAAATGCTTTCCTTAATCATAAATCCATTACATTCCTGCTTTCTATCTTAGAGTAATTAACTAGTGACACATGAAGGGTTAGAGAGTACTAATTACAGTTTTTCTTATAGAGGATTTCAAAATTGCTTATATAATTTCAGGAATTCTATAGAATCACTATTACAAACTAAGAAATCATCTACGGGTCTACATCGCATTGCTACATAAGAGTACATCTTCATTGACCTATAGATAATTTGCCCGATAGAGTGTGCTAATGCCCAGGGATTATTATATTATCTTAATAATGACAGGAAAGGCATACCATCAGCGAGAATCAATCAGCAGATGAAGTCTCTCAAAACTCTGCCTCCCAGAGCTCAGCCATGATAGTCTGTGCAAAAATCGCGGACCACTTCCCAAAAGTCACCTGCCAGTGTTTGGCCTATCCTAGATGTCTTTCTTTATATTTTAGTTGGTAGCTTTCCCTTGAAGCCTTAAATAGTCTTTTTTTTTATCTGTATGTTTATTCTTTTGGTTATTATGTGCCAAGGGGACTTTTCTTTTCTGGCCAATAGATTTGGTCTTCTGTATGCTTCTTGTACCTTGATAGGCGAATCCTCCTTTAGGCTAGAGACATTTTCTTCTATGAGTTTGTTGAAAAATGTTTTCTGTGCCTTTGATCTGGGTTTCTTTTCCTTCATCTATTCCTATTATTCTTAAATTTTGCTTTTTTCCATAGTGTCCACGACTTCCTGGATGTTTTGTGCCAGGAGATTTTTTTTAAGATTTAACAATTTCTTTTCTTTTTTCTTTTCCTTTCTTTTCTTTTTCTTTACTTTCTTTTCTCTTCTCCTTTTCTCTTCTTTTCTTTTCTCTTCTCATGTTCTCTTTCTTTCTTTCTTTTCATGAACAAAAATTTTATTTTCTTGATCTTCAAACAGAAATTGATTCAAAACATCACAGACATTGACAGGTACTTTTTAGTGCTGTACTATTTGAGATATAAAAAGACTCAATTGAAGAGAAGCATGTGAGCAAAATATTTCACCTTCAAAGAATCCTATTCCTGGACATAAAAGGCTCTCTGATATTCTACAAATGAATGTCAGCACTGGTGTATTTCAAGAGGACTTTTATTGCTACTAAATCTTGAAATATAGTAAAATGACCCTAAAACAAGATCTCTCAAAATACTAACTGAAGGCTTGGGAGCCATTTCAACTCCCAAGTTGAAAGCACTCCGAGAGTGAGGCCTAGTGACACTTTGCAGAGATTTATTTAAATTAATTGAATCTAAATATGTGAAACCCGTGACATTTTAAAAAATTCCTTAAAATATGGATTTTTTTTAAAAAAAATAGGAGATCCCTTCTCTTCTGTTTGTGTTAGTCATTTCTTTTTTTTTTTTTTTTGCCATGACATAGGTTTCTTTCTTTTTTCTTTTTTTTTAATTTTCTATATTCTTTGTTTACATTCCAATCTTTCTTTCTTTTTCTTTCTTTCTTTCTTTCTTTCTTTCTTTCTTTCTTTCTTTCTTTCTTTCTTTCTTTCTTTCTTTCTTTCTTTCTTTCTTTCTTTCTTTCTTTCTTTCTTCCTTTCTTCCTTCCTTCCTTCCTTCCTTCCTTCCTTCCTTCCTAAAAAATATTTATCCTTAATCTTTTTTTGCAGTTGTTTTCCCCCTCCTGGTCCACCCTGACAGTTCCTCATCCCATTCCTTCTTCCCCCAGTCTCCAAGAGGATATCCCCAGGAATTTGAGCATAAGTGCCCCCTGGGCGTCTCCTGTTCCTGGCACATTAAGTCTGTGCCAGATTAGGCACATCCTTTCCCACTGAGGCCAGACAAGGCAGCCCTGGAGACTGAGCTGCCTGTTTCCTGCATATGTGTCGGAGTCCTTGTTCCAGCCTGTTTACTCTTTGGTTGGTGACTCAGACTCTGAGAGCTCCTTTCTATTTTTTCTAAACCAATTTAAACCTTCCTGTTCCATTACTCCCCATTAATCTTTTACAGGTGAGTTTCCTATGTTGTCTCAAATATTTCCAGAATTCTCCATATTTGATGAATTCATAGATTCTAGGGACTACTGATGTAGCTCTAGTGGTGTGCGGAACATTGACCAGTGATAAATACCTTAAGGAAGCCAGTATGTGATGACCAAGTATCTCATACTTTGGAATACTTTTCAAGCTAGAAAATGTAAGAAGAGTAGAGGTCTATTTGTAGTATCATTTGTCAAAATGGAGGCCTAAAAGCATCATTTCAGGAAACCCACTTTCAAGGTGAGTGTTTGCATTACTGAATGGAGACCTTCAATATCTACCACAAAGAGACATGCCTCTCAGATCTCCTCTGGCTCAGATTTGAGGACATACTGCAGTTAGAAGGCGGAGATATGGGGGTAGATGTAACCACATTTTATTAATATATGTATTAAATTCTCAAAATTAAAATGATTTAAAAAAGGACTATTCAGAATTGCATAGTTGTTTGGAAGAATGTAATATTTATTTATTTATTTATTTTTAATTTTTAATTTTTTTTTAATGACAATTATGTGGATGATAATAAGTCTCTGCTTAACAAACACCGGGATTTTCTGAAGGACCTCATTATTAGAAAAGATATCAAAGGTATAAACAGCGGCTTTAAAGCTTTCTGTTTTGTTTATTTATGTATTAGTTTGTGTGTGTGTGTGTGGGGGGGGTTACTATATGTATATGGGAAGCAGCAGAAGTCACAAAAGGTCATTGGATCCCTGGAGTCAGGATTACAAGTAATCTCTCTCTCTCTCTCTCTCTCTCTCTCTCTCTCTCTCTCTCTCTCCCTCACCCCTCTCTCCCTCTCTCTCTCCCTCCCTCCCTCTCTCCCTCCCTCCCTCTCTCTCTCTCTCTTTCTCTCTGTGTATGTGCTTGTGTGTATGCGTGTGTGTCCATTGTTCATGTCTCTGAACATCTTCACATGGTATTGACTATAATGTATTTATAAGTGTCCAATGAAATACAGATTTTTACTTGCTTTTGACTAATTTTCAATTTTAAGCTTTCAATATAAATATCCAACTGTGGAAGGAATCCTAGAAATTCACTTTTCTTATATTTATAAATATTATTTTTTTAAATAGTGCTAAGCTAGGGCTGGAGAGATGCCTAGGTGCTCATATTTGATAGTAGAATGTAATATTTAAATAGAAATTCATGGTATAGAATTATTATATCTGGCTTATAGCAAGGAGTCATTTCTATTATCTAAGATATGGCAGTTGAGATTTCTTATCCCAATTTTTTACATATCATCAGTAGATATATTCACTCAGCTGCCACGTATTTTGAGATCTCCCTGTTAAATTAAAAGTACATATTCTATGGACAGTAGATTCTTATTTGCTACATGGCTGTGTAATCATCAGTAACCAGCTTTTCTTATTTATTGTTTCTATGAGTGTGACAATTCCATATGTGAATGTCTTTCAATGGTTGTGTGTGTGTGTGTGTGTGTGTGTGTGTGTGATGTTTGGCAGATATTTTTTTATTTGATATATTCTTTATTTACATTTCAAGTGATTTTCCATTTCCTTGATCCCCCCCTCCCCAAAAGGCTCATAAGCCCTCTTCCCTCCCCCTGTTCCCCAATCCACCCCTTCCCACTTCCCTGTCCTGGTATTCCCTGATACTGCTGCACTGTGCCTTTCCAGGACTGGGGGCTACTCTGTCCTTCTTCTTGGGCATCATTTGATATGTGCATTGTGTCTTGGGTATTCCAAGATTCTAGGCTAATATCCATTTATCAGTGAGTGCATACCATAAGTGTTCTTTTGAGACTGGGTTACCTCACTTAGGATGATGTTCTCCAGTTCCATCCATGTGTCTAAGAATTTCATGAATTCATTGTTTCTAATGGCTGAATAGTACTCCATTGTGTATATATATCACGTTTTTTGCATCTACTCTTCTGTTGAGGGATACCTGGGTTCTTTCTAGCTTCTGGCTATTATAAATAGGGCTGCTATGAACATAGTGGAGCATGTATCCTTATTACATGCTGGGGAATCCTCTGGGAATATGCCCAGGAGTGGTATAGTGGGGTCCTCTGGAAGTATCATTCCCAGTTTTCTGAGGAACCGCCAGACTGACTTCTAGAGTGGTAGTACCAGCTTGCAACCCCACCAGCAGTGGAGGAGTGTTCCTCTTTCTCCACATCCTCGCCAGCACTTGTTTCATCCCATCATATAATAATGAAAACACCAAATGTACTAAATAAAGAATATTAAAAGCAGTAAGGGAAAAAGGGCAAGTAACATATAAAGGTAGACCTATCAGAATTACACCAGATTTCTCACCAGAGCCTTATGAAAGTCATAAGACATCTGCCCAGGTTCTTATGGCTATATTCAGCAAATCTCTCAATTACCATAAATGGTGAAACCACGGTTTTTCATAACAAAAACAAATTTACACAGTATCTTTCCAAAAATCCAGCCCTTCAAAGGATAATGAATGGAAAACACCAACAAAGGGAGGGAAACTACACACAAGAAAAAGCAAGAAAGTAATCTCCTTTCAACAAACCCAAAAGAAGATAACCACACAAACCTAAAAATTACATCAAAACAGCAGGAATCAGCAATCACTATTCCTTAATATCTCTTAACATCAATGGACTCAATTCTCCAATAAAAAGACATAGACTAATAGACTGGATTAGTAAACAAGACCCAATATTTTGCTGCATACAGGAAACGCACCTCAGTGTCAAAGACAAACAATACCTAAGAGTAAAAGGCTGGAAAACAGTTCTCCAAGCAAATGGTCCCAGGAAACAAGTTGGAGTAGCCATCTAATATCAGATAAAATAGACTTTCAACCAAAAGTCATCAGAAAAGATACAGAAGGCCACTTTATACTCATCAAAGGAAAAATCTACCATGAAGAACTCTCAATTTTGAACATCTATGCCCCAAATACAAGGGCACCTGCATTCATAAAGGGAACCTTACTAAAGCTTAAAGCATACATTGCACCCCACACAATAATTGTGGGGAACTTAAACACCCCACTCTCTTCAATAGACAGATCAGGGAAACACAAACTAAATGGAGTCACAGTGAAATTAACAGAAGTTTTGGACCAAATGGACTTAATAGATATCTATAGAACATTTCATCCTAAATCAAAAGGATATACCTTCTTCTCAGCACCTCATGGTACCTTCTCCAAAATTGACCATATAATTGGTCACAAAACAGACCTCAACAGATATAAGAAATCTATCATGCCTCCTATCAGATCCCTATGGAATAAGGGTCGTCTTCAATAGCAACAAAAGCAACAAAAAGCCCACATACACATGGAGGCAGATTTTATTTAGATTAATATACTCCAGAACCATTTATCTGTTTGTCACTGGCACAAATATGTTATGTTTAACATTGGAATGGTATTCTGGTATACATGCATTCCAAATTTTCCTTGTTACTTATTCAATCAAGCTACATGGCGACCAATTACATGCTTTGAATATTATGAATTGTTATGATTTAGTGAATGAGTGAAGACATATTTTGGTCATATTTGCTTTCATTTATTTTGGATATGTATCTATTGGTTCAAGGCTACAGTAGCATAGAGCACAGAAGTTGTTTTGAAGAACATCCACATAATGTTATACAATAGTTGTGTTGATATTCCCTGCCAGGAACAGTGTGGAAATGATCATCTATCTATGCATCTTCATTTACTATCATCAGTTTTTCTGATGTCTTTTTTAATGACAGTGGGGTAGAATCTTATTTGGAAATTTTATTTCTCTAGTGATTAGTGATTCTGAGCATTGCTTCATTGACAACTGTCATTTCCATATCAGTTTATAAACAATTATGTCCAGGTTTTTGGTGTTGTTTTAATTGAGTTCCTTTCTGTGCTTCTCTGTTGTCTTATATCCTACTATAATTAGGATACTGCACACTTATTAGCTGTATGAACTACTCACATTTTGACTAGTTCCTGGTATTTGTCTTACTTTGTTGTCCCCTTTCTTGTGAAAGAGCTTTTTAGTTTGATTTATCCTCATTGGCTTATTTGTGCTATAAATGCATATTTTCCTTGAGTCATAGTAATAAAACTATCTTTCTGATCAATATTGCAGAGATTTTGTACTATATTTCTTTCTTGTTTTATAGTCTGAGTTTTCACATTGACATCTTCAATCCGTTATGTGCTGATTTTGTATATAATATGAGACAAGGGACTGAAAACAAAACCTAGGTTTTCATCCTGTGAGTGGCTGAGTTAAAGGCTAGATTGAATTGTTGGATCATAGTATGTCTATGATTACAATGAGGATATTAATTAGAAAACAATTAGATCCTAATACTGTCCTTCTGAACACTGTTTTCATTTTTTTGATTTATAGAAACAAATTTGGATATAATGTGTGGAAATGAAGCTCTTATCTGTAAGTTTGGATCAAGTATGATCTAATAATATAGTTTTAGTTGATAGCTGATAGTTTTTTCCTTTACTGTTGTACCTCAGTGATATAGAAAGGACTCAAATTCTATGTGTAGTTATTAGGATGGCATCCAAAGCCCAGAGAATTTACTATTTAAAAAGTAGCAGTGTGTCTTTTCCCTTTCATGTTAGCACACAGACTTACTCTTATGTTTTGCTCACTGACAACTGGGAGCCTCCTATGTATAAAGACTTTTCATATTCATGCAAGAGACAAGTTAGTAGATTAAAGGTATAAAGCTATCAGTGTCTCTGAAGAGCGTCTTTTCATTGGGTGGGAATTGTGGCCAGTGGATTCAGAAACCCAAATACAATGATAGTGTATGGATCCAATTGTGGCAGGTACCTTGTGGCTACATGGAAACTACAAATATGAAGGAGGTTGCAGGGTAGATGTGATAGTTTGAGCTGAATAAGCTCTGACTGCACAAAATAATTTAGGTAGGAGTGGCTCCATGCCCCTGCTCCTGAGTTGACTTCCTTCTTTGATTAAGATGGTCCTCAAGCGTACATTTCTTGAAAAATCAAATGGAATCACATTTGCTTAAATTCTTGGCCATATTTTTTTTGAGCAGACATGGGTGTCTGGCCTGTTCTTCAATGCAGGTGCCCTGAAATCCCCACATTTTCTTAACACAATACAGATTTATAGAAGACTCATTTTAGTATGAAGAAGCTAGATCTCAGGGTGTTTGCCTTTATTAAAGCAATGGTTACGCACTGTTCACATAACTTCAGGCAAACCAACGACGTTTTTGGCAACAGCTGCCTTTTCCTTTATAACAGGTGTTAACTGTAATTAAAAACCATGGGCATTTCCGAATGTGACAGTTGTTTTTTCCTTGGAGACATTTTACTGTGTCAAGGCCAGCAACTGCAAGAAAAGAACAGAAAATCCTCAGATTCTTGCTTTAGCTGCAGTGATGTTTAGCATTCTTGATGAACGCACAAGGTGTCGACACAAATTTTATTACTGAAAGAAAAGATTCCACAACCAATACGCTGGATGTCCAATAAAATATGAGCTGTCTTGAACTAACTTACCAGGGAGAATCCCACAGCTCAATAGCCACGTGGATTAGTGGTTATTACACTAGGAAGAACAAATGGAGGATACCTTCTTTTCTAAGCTCATTTTGCCCTGGTTTCCGTGCCACAGTCTACTAAATGCTGAGTTTGGAGATAAATACATTTTCTGCCCTTTGTTTTTTTTGTGAATATTGCATCATATCAGAAAATAAATAAATGAAGGCAATTGCTAAGCAGAGGAAGGTTAAACAGTGTAGAACAGTTTTAAACCAAGGAGAGACTCAGAACTCAGTTCATTCAATGTCTCTCTGATCTAACAGATGACAGATATGAAGTCCATTACTCTTCACAGAGCAGAAAGTTCACAAAGACAGAACTTGGACCCGGATGGATCCTCCCAGTCCCATTTTGATTCTCATCCTATCCAAGTACACTCCTAGCTGACCTCTGCATCCTGCTGCTCCATGATAGTTTCTGGTTTTCCTTTAGCAAATTGTGTTTATCACAAGACAGCAGTGACTATGGGCTTTACATTCAGTTACATTTTGAGTTCAAGACCTCCTTATGCAGCAATGACGGTTAATTTAAATCCTGATTTTGTGGACTGTGCCCTTGAGGTCTGATCCCTATTCACATGATTGGTGTAAACTATTCAAGAAATAGGGATTGTAACTCCCTTTTATTTACAAGGACATTGTGAGGCATTAGTCAAAATGAGAGCCCTTGTACTTCATTCAAGGTCTATGCTTCCTACACGCCACATTCCAAGACATGTGTCATCTGCCCCTAAGTTTCCTAATCTAAAACATCAAGTTCATATTCTTCATTAGCCAAGTGTATTGTGGTTCTGTGAAAGGTCATAAAGGAGTGGGTGTCCATCTCCTGATAGACATCTGGCCTCTTGTTGAGTTATGCCTTCCTGGGGGGAAGAAAGAATGTTTTCTACAAAGAATATTTTCTAGATGACCATGACAAGAAAGGTGTTAAAAATCTCTTTTACTAGCTCTTCGTTCTGGCCAGGCTCATTGACCGATACCTAGGACACAGGCTGAAGCCCTATTGCCAGTTGGCTTCAGGCGTTTGAGCTTTGGAATGCTGTCCTATTGATCGCTCCTCAGAACCACCACTAAATTTTCACCTGTTCTATGACACAATGTACTTAGCTCTGGTCAGGGGTTCAGGTCTTGATACTTACCTGGGTTGATGTGAAAGCAGGATAGAGAGAGGATCAGCAGCAGAAAGCAGATCTTCATGATTGCTGCACATGGAGCTGATTACAGTCAGGGCCAGTGCTGGAAAGCTTAGCTAAAGATGAACTCAGAGCACAGAGTGCTTCAGCAATAATAGAGGGGCGGGAATAAGCAACCTCAAAGTTGAGCTTTAAGGAGGGATGGCAATCTAGAGTGACTGTCCAATAGCTAAGCTCTACAGTGCTTATCTGAGGCATCTCAGATCCTGAGATCATTTTGTCACTGGTTCTTGGACCTAGATTTTGCTCCTATCTGGAACTGCTAAGTGCCACTTGTCTAGACAGGACTCATAAGTGCTCCATAGGAAACACACAATTTCTTTAAACTACGTTTACCACCAAGACTCTTAAATTTATCATAATTACACATCGGATGGATTCACTTCTAGTTTGTAGCCTGATTGTCTTCCAGTGCAGGACATGGATAGGAAGCAGAAGGATGTGTCTTCCCCAGACTTTCATGTTGTTATGATTTAATTGGCATCATTTAAAAATATATGGTGGAAACATCAAATTGACCATGAAAAATGTCCATGTCTAGCAAGAATTTGCTACAAATGTGGCATTCTAAACTCTGGTCAGAGTCAACTAAAGGAAGGGTGGAAACCAGGAGTCTGGCTCCTCCCTGCCTTTCTTTCAGCCCTTGCTGCTATGGTTTCACTAATATAGAGCTGTCTATGTAGAGACAGCACCAGACAGTTATCACAGACATTTAAGTAACTGGAAAAATGAAAATGTCAAAATATTAAATATTAAAATATTTATTTTTGATTCCCTT
Source organism: Apodemus sylvaticus (assembly GCF_947179515.1). Taxonomy (NCBI): domain Eukaryota; kingdom Metazoa; phylum Chordata; class Mammalia; order Rodentia; family Muridae; genus Apodemus; species Apodemus sylvaticus. The sequence goes on from NC_067489.1 coordinate 14,688,226, forward strand.
ATACTCTTTACCAGCTGAGGTGGCAAGCCCTTGGTAATGCCCAATGTTATCCATCTATACAGGTAATTAAGACTTGTAATGCTGTTGGTCCCTGAGTGTAAATTCCCCGAGTGATTACAGAATCATACCTCACTATGGATCCAAAATGGCCACGCTCTGGTTTTGGTTCTTTTCTGTCTTGTATTGTAAAATACTTCACCCTTCTCTTAACTTTAGGTTGTGTGAGAAATTATGTGGTTTTTCTTAAGACTCTTTCCTACTCTCTCTTGGACTGATTCTCTTAGGAATCATTTCCTGCTCTCCTTCACTCCTGCTATCTGCAGATTAGCAGTAAGATCTGGAAAGTCAACTAGATTCAATGTCATCTGTGGGCAAGAGTGTTTCATAGCATGTCTGTGTCCTCCAGTGTCTCTCACAAGAGGAAGTGCAGTAGAGCCTGTATCTCTCAGTCAGGCCAAGGCTGATCCTCTGGTGTGGTTTGTCTTAGCCTACTCCTAGATTCTGCTGTTGTAGGATGAACTTTTTACAGACTGGCCTCATAACAGTCTGGTGTTTTATATTGGTGATTGTATTCAGAGTGGTAAAAGATCCTGACTCTTTACTTCTTTGATGTCTTTTCACTATGAAAAGTTTTAATAAAGATGGAATGCAGATAATGATGCTAAGTTATAGTCAGAGGTCCATACCACCCAATATCAAGTAACTGTGTACATCATAGTATACCTTCCTTTTGAAATAGCATATTAGTATGGTGATAGAATATTCATCAGTCTTTGAGAGAGGGGTGTTTGTAGGAAAAATAATTACAGTTTTGTTGTGTTGGGAAAATGTCCTGATCTTGCATTTATATGATGAGTATGTTGCTGACATGCAGTGTTTCCTCTTCTTGTAGCTGTGACAACTCAGGGAAAGATGAGAATATTTTAGCTTATAGTTTAAGAGACACAGTCTGTGACAGCACAGATGGTGTGAAGGAAGGAACATGCAACCACATTGAATCCACAGTCAAGAAACACAGAAGGGACCAGGGAAAGGCTCTGTTGGGGAGAATGATTGTTGTGTAAGTACAAAGACCTGGGTTTGTACCTTCAGCACCCACTTGAAATCTGTATATGGACTTACTTGCCTTGCTTGTGACCCCACTTCTAGGAGGGGTAGGGCTGTATGACAAAAATAGGATTACTGGGACTTGCTGGCTAGAAGCTTCACCCTAAAAGACAATAAACATGCAAACAAACATTGACCTCCAAGTTCAGTCAGAGATTCTGGCGGAAAAGCAGAGTGTGATAGAGTAGGGGAGTTATCATTCTTCCCTGGGATCTGTGACTTAACATAGGTGCTCAAACATGCTACACACATACATACATTTCAACACAGACACACAACAGGCAGGAAAATGGTTATGTTATTAGATTTCAAGTCCTACTTCTAGCAACATCCCTTCTCCGGTGAGCCTTTCCTCATGATTAACTGAGAACCCCCTTACCCTATAGGCTACTAGACATACTGTGATACAAAATGTAGTCATTCCAGCTTCAAACCTTTTAATACTGATACGGATACTGCCCAAAAGTCCAACATGCATGTTTCTTTTGAGACTCAAGGCAATCTGTAGTATACAAGTCCCTGTAAAATAATGAAAACAAGTGACATCATCACAAAGTTCAGTGATACTGGATAAATGTTTTCTCTGTAAAAGAGAGGAATAGGAATGGGTGCACAACAGGAAGAATGTGCTGAAGAAGGAAAAATACTTCAGCTTAATTGAATAAACTTCAAAACTAATGGGGACCTGCGGATAGGAAAATGAATCATTGCCACAACAGGTGAATAGGCTGAAAATCAGAGAGATACCAAGTAAGAACAGACGTTAATGATTTTTCTTAGACATGTATCATAGTAAGAAAAATATATTTTAGTATAGAATATACATTACTATAATTTTATCTGCCATATGAGCATACAACTTGTATTCTTATGGATTTCATCTTATTAGTTATCTACTATAGAAGTGAACAGTGGACACATGACATTGTCTCAAGGTGACAAAAGAACAGGAATGAATCGGTGTTCTGTAAGGCAAAGGACACCATCAAGAGGACAAATCGGCAACCAACAAATTGGGAAAAATCTTCACCAACCCTACATCAGATAGAGGGCTAATATCCAATATATATAAAGAACTCAAGAAGTTAGACCCCAGAACACCAAATCACCCTATTAAAAATGGGGTACAGAGCTAAACAAAGAATTTTCACCTGAAGAACTTCAGATGGCTGAGAAGCATCTTAAAAAATGTTCAACATTCTTAGTCATTAGGGAAATGCAAATCAAAACAACCCTGAGATGTCACCTCACACCAGTCAGAATGGCCAAGATCAAAAATTCAGGAGACAGCAGGTGCTGGTGAGGATGTGGAGAAAGAGGAAGACTCCTCCACTGCTGGTGGGGTTGCAAACTGGTACAACCACTCTGGAAATCAGTCTGGCAGTTCCTCAGAAAACTGGGCACGTCACTTCAGGAGGATCCTGCTATACCAGTCCTGGGCATATACCCAGAGGATTCCCCAGCATGTAATAAGGATACGTGCTCCACTATGTTCATAGCAGCCCTATTTATAATAGCCAGAAGCTGGAAAGAACCCAGGTATCCCTCAACGGAAGAATGGATGCAAAAAATGTGGTATATGTACACAATGGAGTACTATTCAGCCATTAGAAACAATGAATTCATAAAATTCTTAGACAAATGGATGGAGTTGGAGAACATCATACTAAGTGAGGTAACCCAGTCTCAAAAGATCAATCATGGTATGCACTCACTAATAAGTAGATATTAGCCTAGAAAATTGGAATATCCAAAACATAATCCACACATCAAATGAGGTACAAGAAGAACGGAGGAGTGGCTCTGGTTCTGGAAAGACTCAGTGTAGCAGTATAGGGCAAAACCAGAACAGGGAAGTGGGAAGGGGTGGATGGGAGAACAGGGGGAAGGAAGAGGGCTTATGGGACTTTTGGGGAGTGGGGGGGCCTGAAAAGGGGAAATCATTTGAAATGTAAATAAAAAATATATTGAATTAAAAAAAAACCTGAAAAAAGAAACATTCCATAAAGGCTCAAAGCACTTTCCTGTGAGGAAGGCAAACCCAACAATAAATGGAGGCTATAGGTAAGAAAGAGAAGTAAATGAGTCAATAAAAAAGGTAAGACCAATCCTTCTCAAGTGCTCCTTTCATTAGTTTACATCCAGTAATACTTTTCATTTACTTACGTGAAAATTTGAATCAAAGAAGAATGACAAGTATTTTCAATGAAACCATGCCAAACCCAAATATTGATATATTTTATTTTTTTCATTTTGTTTGATTGTTGAGAATATCATGAATTCATCTATATTTTTAACTTTTTGTTATTGTTATATATGTAACAATCTTATACACACAACAATGAATCATAAGTGTGTAAAGACAACCTAGTGATTTAATTTAGTGTTATTTTTATATACATAATTTTGGAGCTGAGCACTTGGTACTGGATAACCAATTTGGGGCTCATCACTGCGGTAGCATAATCTCCTATCTCTTTGTAATTATTAGGAGCTTGTAATGCTTTGTATATGGGTAGACTCCCTTAAGATTTTCCTTTTCCATATTAGTATGTCTATTAATGTTGTCACTGTCCAGTTCTTATTTTATATAGCCATGCGATTGACATTTCATAATTGTAGCTTCCCTGCCATTTCTAGAAGATACAAACTCACAATCAACTTCTGGGCCTTAGCAATCTACTGCAGTGATCACAGGGCCATAGATGTACGAGTGGAGCTGTAGATACATTCTATTGATGCTGAAAAATTCCACAATAAACGGTTTCCTGTATTTTGACTACTTGATGTCTTCTGAGATGATCTCTGCTGCAAACAGAAGCTTCTTTTATGAGGACTGAGAGCTACTCTTACCTGTGGATATAAAATGCACTTATAAATTATGCTGACTCAATAAATTGGCAGGAGTAGGTACTCCTCTGAGATCTATGACTTCAACAGCCCAGATAGTTTGCTAGGTTTCTAGTACTTGTTATTACTTGCTTCTAGCTGATTCAGTCTTATGTCCCATTAAAGAGCTTTTGGTTACCAGCAAGATATGTACGGCATTATTACATCTTTAGGAGTATCTTTCAAGACTGTACCTAACCCAAGAGACTTATCTTTCACAACTTGTTTTCATAGTACCAAAAAATGTTATGCAAGCTGTCAAAAGGGAACTGATCAGTAGTTATACCTAGCAACAATACTTATGAAACACATATAATATGTCTTGTTCAAATTCACCCCAAATTCCTTCTTGAATTCCTGTTACAAACCATCAACCAGTGCTGCCTCTGTGTAGATGGGGATATATAGAATTAAATATTTAAATAAAATCCCGTCATGGGTTTCTGCTACCCTCTCCAATGATTTGTGTTTCTGAATGAAAGACACACATAAAACCTTTATCTTTTGATATACCTTAAACAGGGTAACAGCTGGAGCACTTCCTAACCTCCATGCAGTTAGTCCACCTCCCACTGATAATCCTGAGTTATTACTTAAACTAAATTCTATATTCTGCCTTGGCTGCCCTGGGTCACCCTTGCCTGGCTCCTTCACATGCGGGTTCTACCTCCCTTTCCTTCATTATTTTTGGGCATGGTGTCTCTCCTCTCCTCTCAACATGGCATATCATCTTCTACCTCCTTCTACGTCCCAAGTGTGGGATTCCTAAAAGTCCTGCCTCCATTTTCCCTGCCCAGCCAATGGATATCAGCTTCTTAACTGACCAATCAGAACTACCTGGCGTCAGGGTCCCTAAGTGTCTTCCATGCAGAGAGTCATGTAAGTGATTTTGGGGACCAAAATTAACATTATAGTACAAGTAGCATCAGGCCTATATAGGTATAGGACCATTCACCACAGCATGAGTATGGGAACCATTCCCTGAGGAAAAAAATCTTACTCTTCACCATTTTGCCATTAATTTCCAAAAGAGTTTTAGTTTTGCCTTCATGTGACAGTGCCCATCCATGCAGATATTTTGACAGTCTTGATCTTGTCTTAAGGCCTTCATCCACAGCTTCCATGAGTTCTATTTTCAGAGGCTCTGTTGTGTTAAGAAAATAACTTTTTTTCTTTAGATGTCTTTTACCTTTACTCTTATTTTTTTCCTGTCCCCTTGTGGTAGTTTGAACATCTTTGGCCAACATAGATCCGTGTGTTTGAATTCTTGTCCACAGGCCATGGAGCTCTTCGGAGGTATGGCCTTATTGGAGGTGTATGGCCTTCTTTGTCACTGTGTAGGTAGACTTTGTTTGATCCTATGTTTAATCTCTGCCCAGTGTGGAATTCCAGTCTTTTCCTAGCTGCTTTCAGATCAATATGTAGAACTCTTGACTCTCACAATTCCAAGTTTGCATGCATGATACCATACTTCCTATCATGACGATAAGGAGTAAACCTTTTGACCTGCAAGACAGTGCCAATTTCATGTTGGCTTTTACATGAGTTGCCTTGTTCATAGTGTCTCTTTCCAATAATAAAACCCTAAGACAGAATTTATTACCAGGTACTGGGGTATTGCTGTGACAGGCATGACCATGTTTTTGTTGGAAGGAATATGGACCATGAAGAGATGTCTCAGCAGTTAAGAGCACTGACTGTTCTTTTGAAGGTCATAAGTTCAAATCCCAGCAACCACATGATGGCTCACAAAAATCTGTGATGAGGTCTGATGCCCTCTTTTGGTGTGTCTGAAAACAGCTACAGTGTGCTTATGTATAATGAATAAATACATCTTAAAAATAAATCTCTTAGATCATCTGGGGGCGGCGGCGGCAGCGGCAGCAGTGCAGCAGTGGCTGGTCTAGCTGAAGGGCCATCAGCAGTGGAACCAAGGCGACACAGGGTCCAGTTAGGCCCTGCGCCAACGACCACTGACCTTCGCTGACCAGCCGGGCGGCAAGCAGCTGCGGTTGTGCGGCGCCTTTCGCTGCACGGAAGCCACTTCAGAATGCGGCCTCCTGCCAGTCAGGAGAGACTCACCTCCATCTTGATTTCGGACTCCAGAGATCACACAGACTGAGGTACACAAACATAATCCGAGGCCAACACCGCAGGGGTCTGAGCCCGACGGGCGTTGGCCTGCACCCAGGCCCTGGGCTATTCGGGTGGCCATCGGGGTGCCAACCCAGCCAGGAGGTTTTTTTGCCCTGGCCTGCGCATGCGCCGCCATTTTGCCTACAGGACCCAGAGTGCTCGGGAGGGCAGAGACGGCTAACAAGCGTCGCCTGAGGCTAACAAAACGGGGGTCTAGGCCCCAAAAGGCACAGGACTGACCCCAAGAACTGGGTGGCTTGGTGGGCCATCTGTGTGTCAACCCGCCCAGGAGGTTGTTAGCATAGCAGACTCTCCCGGTGCTTTCGGGGAGCGCGGACGCGCACACCGGCCATCCGGGTCACATGGCAGACCCAATTAACAGTCATAGCCCTAGGGGAACTTTGCTCGGACCTTGGCCTCCCAGGCTTTTGCCTGGACTCAGGGCCTGGGCGACCAGGCTAACCTTGTGTGCGCCAGCCCGGTTGGGGAATCGGCTGCCCAGCGGAGTGAGTGGAACACAGGGGAGGTCACAGCAGCATACACCGTCGGTGCTCCCTGGGGGTGCACACAGGCTCCATCTGGTCCACAGACACAATCTGGGGCAAGGCCTCAGGCGGAAGCCCTCAGCTCAACTCTCTCCGCTTCAGATCAGCCTGGGCGGCCGCACCACATCTCCAGGTCCCTCAAGAGGCTAGCGGGGGCTTCCGGGCGGCCAACTGGGAGAAGTCGGTGTGCTCTGGTAAATCCTGCGGGCCCCAGCGGGAGCCTTCAGGTGCCTGCTTCGGGATCTGAACAGCCTGGACAACAGCACCCTGTCAACAGGCAGTGCAGGGTGTAAGCTGTGCACCAGAGTCGAATGGGGAAGGGGTAGCTTGCACTGGTGAGTCCAGCACTGACAAGACCAAGTAACACCAGTGAGAACTAGATGGCAAAAGGCAAACGCAGGAACGTCACTAACAGAAATCAAGGCAATATGGCAACATCTGAACCCAATTCTCCTCTACCAGCATGTCCTGGATACCCCATCACACCAGTAAAACAAGATTTGGATTTAAAATCACTGGTCATGATGCTGGTACAGGAACACATGAAGGACATACTTAAAGAAATTCAGGAGAAAATGGATCAAATGTTAGAAGCCCTTGCTAGGGAAACACAAAAATCATTGAAAGAAATCCAAGAGAATATAAAAGCCAACAAGGAGGAAACGCAAAAATCACTTAAAGAAATACAGGAGAACTTTGGTCAACAGGCTGAGGTCATGAAAGAGGAAACACAAAAATCTCTTAAAGAATTACAGGAAAGCACAAACAAGCAAGTGAAGGAGCTAAGCAAAACCATCCAGGATCTAAAATCAGAAGTAGAAACAACTAAGAAAACTCAAAGGGAGACAACCTTGGAGATAGAAAGCCTTGGGAAGAAATCAGGGGACAGAGATGCAAATATCAACAACAGAATACAAGAAATAGAAGAAAAAAATCTCAGATGCTGAAGATTCCATAGAAACCATGGACTCAACAGTTAAAGAAAATGCAAAATGGAAAAAGCTTGTAACCCAAAATATCCAGGAAATCCAGGACACAATGAGAAGACCAAACCTAAGGATTATAGGCATAGATGAGAATGAAGATTTACAACTTAAAGGGCCAGCAAATATCTTCAATAAAATTATGGAAGAAAACTTCCATAACCTAAAGCGAGAGATGCCCATGAATATACAAGAAGCCTACAGAACTCCAAACAGACTGGACCAGAACAGAAATACTTCCCGTCACATAATAATCAAAACACCAAATGTTCTAAACAAAGAAAGAATATTAAAGGCAGTGAAAGAAAAAGGCCAAGTAACATATAAAGGAAGACCTATCAGAATCACAGCAGACTTTTCACCTGAGACTATGAAGGCTAGAAGGTCCTGGGCAGATCTCATGCAGACTCTAAGAGAACACAAATGCCAACCAAAACTACTATATCCAGCAAAACTCTCAATCACCATAGGTGGAGAAACTAAGATATTTCACGACAAAACCAAGTTTATCCAATATCTATCCACAAACCCAGCCCTAAAAAGGATAATAGGAGGACACCAATACAAGGAGGGAAACTTCACCCTGGAAAAAGCAAGATAGTAACCTTTCATCAAACCCAAAAGAAGTTAAGCAATCAAATTTAAAAAATAACGTCAAAAATGATGGGAAGTAACAATCACTATTCCTTAATATCTCTTAACATCAATGGACTTAATGCCCCAATAAAAAGACACAGACTAACTGACTGGATACGTAAACAGGACCCTACATTTTGCTGCTTACAGGAAACACACCTCAGGGTCAAAGACAAACACTACCTTAGAGTAAAAGGCTGGAAGACAATTTTACAAGCAAATGGTCTCAGGAAACAAGCTGGAGTAGCCATTTTAATATCAGATAAAATTGACTTTCAACCCAAAGTCATCAAAAGAGACTCTGAGGGACATTTCTTGCTGGTCAAAGGAAAAATACAAAAAGAAGAACTGTCAATCCTGAACATCTATGCTCCAAATGCAAGGGCACCCTCTTTCGTAAAAGAAACTTTATTAAAACTCAAAGCACACATTGCACCTAACACAATAATTGTGGGTGACTTCAACACTGCACTTTCCTCAATGGACCGATCAGGAAAACAGAAACTAAACAGGGATACAATGAAACTAATTGAAGTTTTGGACCAATTAGATTTAACAGATATATATAGAACATTCTATCCTAAAACAAAAGAATATACCCTTTTTTCAGCACCTCATGGTACCTTCTCCAAAATCGACCATATAATTGGTCACAAGACAGACCTCAACAAATATAAGAAGATCGAACTAATCCCATGCCTCCTATCTGATCACTATGGAGTAAAAGTGGTCTTCAATAGCAACAGAAACAACAGAAAACCCACATACACGTGGAAATTGAACAATATTCTACTCAATGATACCTTGGTCAAGGAAGAAATAAAGAAAGAAATTAAAGACTTTTTAGAACACAATGAAAATGAAAACACAACATACCCAAATCTATGGGACACAATGAAAACAGTGCTAAGAGGAAAACTCATAGCCCCGAGTGCCTCCAAAAAGAAAACGGTGAGAGCATGCATTACCAGCTTAATGACACACCTGAAAGCCCTAGAACAAAAAGTAGCTATTTCACCCAGGAGGAGTAGAAGGCAGGAAATCATCAAACTCAGGGCCGAAATCAATCAAGTAGAAACAAAGAGAACCATACAAAAAATCAACAAAACCAGGAGCTGGTTCTTTGAGAAAATCAACAAGATAGATAAACCCTTAGCCAGACTGACCAAAGGGCACAGAGAAAGTATCCAAATTAACAAACTTAGAAATGAAAAGGGAGATATAACAACGGAAACTGAGGAAATCCAAAAAATCATCAGATCCTACTACAAGAGCCTGTACTCAACACAACTGGAGAATCTGGAGGAAATGGACAATTTCCTTGACAGATACCAAATACCAAAATTAAATCAGGACCAACTAGACCATCTAAACAGTCCCATAATGCCTAAAGAAATAGAAGGAGTCATAGAAAGTCTTCCAACCAAAAAAAGCACAGGACCAGATGGTTTCAGTGCAGAATTCTACCAGACCTTCAAAGAAAAGTTAACACCAATATTCTTCAAATTATTCCACAAAATAGAAACAGAAGGAACACTACCCAATTCCTTCTACGAAGCCACAATTACGCTGATACCAAAGCCACACAAAGATCCAACAAAGAAAGAGAACTTCAGACCAATTACCCTTATGAACATCGATGCAAAAATACTCAATAAAATTCTTGCCAACCGAATCCAAGAACACATCAAAACGATCATCCACCATGATCAAGTAGGCTTTATCCCGGGAATGCAGGGTTGGTTCAATATACGGAAATCCATCAATACAATCCACTACATAAACAAACTCAAAGAACAAAACCACATGGTCATTTCATTGGATGCTGAAAAAGCATTTGACAAAATTCAGCATCCTTTCATGCTTAAAGTCTTGGAGGGAACAGGAATTCAAGGCCCATACCTAAACATAGTAAAAGCAATATACAGCAAACCGGTAGCCAGCATTAAACTAAATGGAGAGAAACTTGAAGCAATCCCACTGAAATCAGGGACCAGACAAGGCTGCCCCCTTTCTCCTTATCTTTTCAATATTATACTTGAGGTACTAGCTCGGGCAATTCGACAACATAAGGAAGTCAAAGGGATACAAATTGGAAAGGAAGAAGTCAAACTATCATTATTTGCAGACGACATGATAGTCTACCTAAGTGACCCAAAAAACTCCACTAGAGAGCTCCTACAGCTGATAAACAACTTCAGCAAAGTGGCAGGTTATAAAATCAACTCAAGCAAATCAGTGGCCTTCCTATACTCAAAGGATAAGCAGGCTGAGAAAGAAATTAGGGAAATGACCCCCTTCACAATAGCCACAAGAAAGAAATTCCCCAGTTTCTTTTCTATTAGCTTCAGAGTGTCTGGCTTTATGTGGAGGTCCTTGATCCATTTGGATTTGAGCTTAGTACAAGGAGACAAGGATGGATCAATTTGCATTCTTCTGCATGCTGACCTCCAGTTGAACCAGCACCATTTGTTGAAAAGGCTATCTTTTTTCCATTGGATGTTTTCAGCCTCTTTGTCGAGGATCAAGTGGCCATAGGTGTGTGGGTTCATTTCTGGATCTTCAATCCTGTTCCATTGATCCTCCTGCCTGTCACTGTACCAATACCATGCAGTTTTTAACACTATTTCTCTGTAGTATTGCTTGAGGTAAGGGATACTGATTCCCCCAGATTTTCTTTTGTTGCTGAGAATAGTTTTAGCTATCCTGGGTTTTTTGTTGTTCCAGATGAATTTGATAATTGCTCTTTCTAACTCTGTGAAGAATTTAGTTGGGAGATTGATGGGTATTGCATTGAATCTGTATAGTGCTTTAGGCAAAATGGCCATTTTAACTATATTGATTCTACCGATCCATGAGCATGGGAGGTTTTCCCATTTTTTGAGGTCTTCTTCCATTTCCTTCTTCAGAGTCTTGAAGTTCTTGTCATACAGATCTTTCACATGTTTGGTAAGAGTCACCCCAAGATACTTTATATTGTTTGTGGCTATTGTGAAGGGGGTCATTTCCCTAATTTCTTTCTCAGCCTGCTTATCCTTTGAGTATAGGAAGGCCACTGATTTGCTTGAGTTGATTTTAAAACCTGCCACTTTGCTGAAGTTGTTTATCAGCTGTAGGAGCTCTCTAGTGGAGTTCTCTGGGTCATTTAGGTAGACGATCATGTCGTCTGCAAATAATGATAGTTTGACTTCTTCCTTTCCAATTTGTATCCCTTTGACCTCCTTATGTTGTCGAATTGCTCGAGCTAGTACCTCAAGTACAATATTGAAAAGATAAGGAGAAAGGGGGCAGCCTTGTCTGGTCCCTGATTTCAGTGGGATTGCTTCAAGTTTCTCTCCATTTAGTTTGATGCTGGCTACCGGTTTGCTGTATATTGCTTTTACTATGTTTAGGTATGGGCCTTGAATTCCTGTTCTCTCCAAGACTTTAAGCATGAAAGGATGCTGAATTTTGTCAAATGCTTTTTCAGCATCCAATGAAATGACCATGTGGTTTTGTTCTTGAGTTTGTTTATGTAGTGGATTGTATTGATGGATTTCCGTATATTGAACCAACCCTGCATTCCCGGGATAAAGCCTACTTGATCATGGTGGATGATCATTTTGATGTGTTCTTGGATTCGGTTGGCAAGAATTTTATTGAGTATTTTTGCATCGATGTTCATAAGGGAAACTGGTTCTCTTATGAACATCTTATGAGTTCTCTTTCTTTGTTGGATCTTTTTGTGGCTTTGGTATCAGTGTAATTGTGGCTTCATAGAAGGAATTGGGTAGTGTTTCTTCTGTTTCTATTTTGTGGAATAGTTTGAAGAGTATTGGTGTTAACTCTTCTTTGAAGGTCTGGTAGAATTCTGCACCGAAGCCATCTGGTCCTGTGCTTTTTTTGGTTGGAAGACTTTCTATGACTCCTTCTGTTTCTTTAGGCATTATGGGACTGTTTAGATGGTCTAGTTGGTCCTGATTTAATTTTGGTATTTGGTATCTGTCAAGGAAATTGTCCATTTCCTCCAGATTCTCCAGTTGTGTTGAGTACAGGCTCTTGTAGTAGGATCTGATGATTTTTTGGATTTCCTCAGTTTCCGTTGTTATATCTCCCTTTTCATTTCTAAGTTTGTTAATTTGGATACTTTCTCTGTTCCCTTTGGTCAGTCTGGCTAAGGGTTTATCTATCTTGTTGATTTTCTCAAAGAACCAGCTCCTGGTTTTGTTGATTTTTTGTATGGTTCTCTTTGTTTCTACTTGATTGATTTCGGCCCTGAGTTTGATGATTTCCTGCCTTCTACTCCTCCTGGGCGAAATAGCTTCTTTTTGTTCCAGGGCTTTCAGGTGTGTCATTAAGCTGGTAATGTATGCTCTCTCCATTTTCTTTTTGGAGGCACTCAGGGCTATGAGTTTTCCTCTTAGCACTGCTTTCATTGTGTCCCATAGATTTGGGTATGTTGTGTTTTCATTTTCATTGTGTTCTAAAAAGTCTTTAATATCTTTCTTTATTTCTTCCTTGACCAAGGTATCATTGAGTAGAGTATTGTTCAGTTTCCACGTGTATGTGGGTTTTCTGTTGTTTCTGTTGCTATTGAGGACCACTTTTACTCCATAGTGATCAGATAGGAGGCATGGGATTAGTTCGATCTTCTTATATTTGTTGAGGTCTGCCTTGTGTCCAATTATATGGTCGATTTTGGAGAAGGTACCATGAGGTGCTGAGAAAAAGGTATATTCTTTTGTTTTATGATAGAATGTTCTATATATATCTGTTAAATCTAATTGGTCCAAAGCTTCAATTAGTTTCATTGTGTCCCTGTTTAGTTTCTGTTTTCCTGATCGGTCCATTGAGGAAAGTGCAGTGTTGAAGTCACCCACAATTATTGTGTTAGGTGCAATGTGTGCTTTTAGTTTTAATAAAGTTTCTTTTACGAAAGAGGGTGCCCTTGCATTTGGGGCATAGATGTTCAGGATTGACAGTTCTTCTTTTTGCATTTTTCCTTTGACCAGCAAGAAGTGTCCCTCAGGGTCTCTTTTGATGACTTTGGGTTGAAAGTCAATTTTATCTGATATTAAAATGGCTACTCCAGCTTGTTTCCTGAGACCATTTGCTTGTAAAATTGTCTTCCAGCCTTTTACTCTAAGGTAGTGTTTGTCTTTGACCCTGAGGTGTGTTTCCTGTAAGCAGCAAAATGCCAGCTGGCCGCCTGGAAGCCCAGCTAGCCTCTTGCAGGACTTGGAGATGTGGTGCTGCCGCCCAGGCTGATCTGGATCCGGAAGCGGAGAGAGTAGAGCTGAGGGCTTCCGCCTGAGGCCTTGCCCAGATTGTGTCTGTGGGCCAGATGGAGCTCGTGTGCACCCCCAGGGAGTGCCGACAGTGTATGCTGCTGTTACCACCCGTGTGTTCTGCTCACTCCGCTGGGCAGCCGATCCGCTACCCGGGCTGGCGCACACAAGGTTAGCCTGGCCGCCCAGTCCCTGAGTCCAGGCAAAAGCCTGGGAGGCCAAGGTCTGAGCAAAGTTCCCCTAGGGCTATGACTGTTAATTGGGTCTGCCAGGTGACTAGGATGGTGGGCGTGCGTGCCCGCACTCCCTGAAAGCGCCGGGAGAGTCTGCTGTGCTAACAACCTCCTGGGCGGGTTGACTCACAGATGGCCCACCAAGCCGCCCAGTTCTTGGGATCAGTCCTGTGCCTTTTGGGGCCTAGACCCCCGCTTTGTTAGTCTCAGGCTATGCCTGTTACAGGTCTGCCCGCCAGAGCTCTCTGTTGTCCTGCAGGCAAAATGGCGGCGCACGCGCAGGCCTGGGCAAAAAACCTCCTGGCTGGGTTGGCGCCCTGATGGCCCCCCGACCAGCCCAGGGCCTGGGTGCAGGCCAATGCCCGTCGGGCTCAGACCACCATGGTGTTGGCCTCGGATTATGTTTGTGTACCTCAGTCTGTCCGATTCCTGGATTCCAAAGTCAAGATGGATGCACCTCTCCTGACTGGTGGGAGGCTGAGTTCTGAAGTGGCTTCCGTGCAGGAAAGGCGCCGCACAACTGCACCTGCTTGCCGCCCGGCTGGTCAGCGAAGGTCAGTGGTCGTGGGCTCAGGGCCTAACTGGACCCTGTGTCGCCTTGGTTCCACTGCTGATGGCCCTTCAGCTGGACCAGCCACTGCTGCACTTCTCCTGTATTTCTTTAAGGGAGCTACTTAAGTCTTTCTTGAAGCCCTCTATCAGCATCATGAGATATGATTTTCAGTCCAACTCTTGCTTTTCCAGTGTGTTGGGGTATCCGGAACTTGCTGTGGTGGGAGAACTGGGTTCTGATGTTGCCATGTGGCCTTGGTTTCTGTTGATAAGATTCTTGTGCTTGCCTTTCGCCATCTGGTTATCTCTGGTGCTAGTTGGTATTGTTGACCCTGGCTCGAGTTTGTTCCTCCTGTGGGCCTGTAAGCCTGTGTCCTTACCCCTCTGAGCTCAAAAGTGAAAGCACTTCTGGGAGATCACTCTCTCCTGGCAGGTTGTGCACAGAAGACTGTGGAGTCTCCTGGCTCCTTGGTGTAAATGGTGGCAGGAAGACATTTGTCCCAGCTGCTCCACTGATCTTGGGCCCTGTGTTCTCCTAGCTGTTCCCCTCCAGAGAGAAGGTGGAGATCCCCTCTATGCTCAGATGTGAAAGTGCTGCTGGGAGATCACTCTCTCCTGGTGGACTGTGCACAGAAGGTTGTGGAGTCTCCCCAGCTTCTCACTTTCTACCTGGCCCTGCAATTAGTAATTAACTTTTTTCACTCATTATTTCTATGAAAGTGACATTTTCACATGTGAAAGTCTTCCTATGGTTGTATATGTGAGAGTGAGTAAGCGTGTGTATGTGTGTGTGTGTGTGTGTGTGTGTGTGTGTGTGTGTGACGTCTGGCAGATTTTGTTTAGATTAGTATACTCCAGAACTATTCATCTGATTGGTACTGACAGAAATCTATTTTTTTTTTTTTTTTTAGGGGTCAAGTGGCCATGGGCTTAAGCTCTGGAAATCATGAGCTGGAATAAATCTTTGCTTCTTTAATTCTGTCTTAGTTAGGGTTTTACTGCTGTGAACAGACACCATGACCAAGGTAACTCTTATTTTTTTTTTAATTTTTTTTATTCGATATAATTTATTTACATTTCAAATGATTTCTCCTTTTCTAGCCCCCCCCACTCCCCGAAAGTCCCGTAAGCCCCCTTCTCTTCCCCTGTCCTCCCTCCCACCCCTTCCCAGTTCCCTGTTCTGGTTTTGCCGAATACTGTTTCACTGAGTCTTTCCAGAACCAGGGACCGCTCCTCCTTTCTTCTTGTATCTCATTTGATGTGTGGATTATGTTTTGGGTATTCCAGTTTTCTAGGTTAATAACCACTTATTAGTGAGTGCATACCATGATTCACCTTTTGAGTCTAGGTTACCTCACTTAGTATGATGTTCTCTAGCTCCATCCATTTGCCTAAGAATTTCATGAATTTGTTGTTTCTAATGGCTGAATAGTAGTCCATTGTGTAGATATACTACATTTTTTGCATCCACTCTTCTGTTGAGGGATACCTGGGTTCTTTCCAGCATCTGGCAATTATAAATAGGGCTGCTATGAACATAGTAGAGCATCTATCCTTATTACATGGTGGGGAATCCTCTGGGTATATGCCCAGGAGTGGTATAGCAGGATCTTCTGGAAGTGAGGTGCCCAGTTTTCGGAGGAACCGCCAGACTGATTTCCAGAGTGGTTGTACCAATTTGCAACCCCACCAGCAGTGGAGGAGTGTTCCTCTTTCTCCACACCCTCTCCAACACCTGCTGTCTCCTGAATTTTTAATCTTAGCCATTCTGACTGGTGTAAGATGAAATCTTAGTGTTGTTTTGATTTGCATTTCCCTAATGACTAATGAAGTTGAGCATTTTTTAAGATGCTTCTCCGCCATCCGAAGTTCTTCAGGTGAGAATTCTTTGTTTAACTCTGTACCCCATTTTTTAATAGGGTTGTTTGGTTTTCTGGAGTCTAACTTCTTGAGTTCTTTATATATATTGGATATTATCCCTCTATCTGATGTAGGATTGGTGAAGATCTTTTCCCAATTTGTTGGTTGCCGATCTGTCCTCTTAATGGTGTCCTTTGCCTTACAGAAACTCTGTAACCTTATGAGGTCCCATTTGTCAATTCTTGCTCTTAAAGCATACGCTATTGGTGTTCTGTTCAGAAACTTTCTCCCTGTACCGATGTCCTCAAGGGTCTTCCCTAGTTTCTTTTCTATTAGCTTCAGAGTGTCTGGCTTTATGTGGAGGTCTTTGATCCATTTGGAGTTGAGCTTAGTACACGGAGACAAGGATGGATCAATTCCTATTCTTCTGCATGCTGACCTCCAGTTGAACCAGCACCATTTGTTAAAAAGGCTATCTTTTTTCCATTGGATGTTTTCAGCCTCTTTGTCGAGGATCAGGTGGCCATAGGTGTGTGGGTTCATTTCTGGATCTTCAATCCTGTTCCATTGATCCTCCTGCCTGTCACTGTACCAATACCATGCAGTTTTTAACACTATTGCTCTGTAGTATTGCTTGAGGTAAGGGATACTGATTCCCCCAGATTTTCTTTTGTTGCTGAGAATAGTTTTAGCTATCCTGGGTTTTTTGTTGTTCCAGATGAATTTGATAATTGCTCTTTCTAACTCTGTGAAGAATTGAGTTGGGATTTTGATGGGTATTGCATTGAATCTGTATATTGCTTTTGGCAAAATGGCCATTTTAACTATATTGATTCTACCGATCCATGAGCATGGGAGGTTTTCCCATTTTTTGAGGTCTTCTTCCATTTCCTTCTTCAGAGTCTTGAAGTTCTTGTCATACAGATCTTTCACATGTTTGGTAAGAGTCACCCCAAGATACTTTATATTGTTTGTGGCTATTGTGAAGGGGGTCATTTCCCTAATTTCTTTCTCAGCCTGCTTATCCTTTGAGTATAGGAAGGCCACTGATTTGCTGGAGTTGATTTTATAACCTGCCACTTTGCTGAAGTTGTTTATCAGCTGTAGGAGCTCTCTAGTGGAGTTTTTTGGGTCACTTAGGTAGACGATCATGTCGTCTGCAAATAATGATAGTTTGACTTCCTCCTTTCCAATTTGTATCCCTTTGACCTCCTTATGTTGTCGAATTGCCCGAGCTAGTACCTCAAGTACAATATTGAAAAGATAAGGAGAAAGGGGGCAGCCTTGTCTGGTCCCTGATTTCAGTGGGATTGCTTCAAGTTTCTCTCCATTTAGTTTGATGCTGGCTACTGGTTTGCTGTATATTGCTTTTACTATGTTTAGGTATGGGCCTTGAATTCCTGTTCTCTTCAAGACTTTAAGCATGAAAGGATGCTGAATTTTGTCAAATGCTTTTTCAGCATCCAATGAAATGACCATGTGGTTTTGTTCTTTGAGTTTGTTTATGTAGTGGATTGTATTGATGGATTTCCGTATATTGAACCAACCCTGCATTCCCGGGATAAAGCCTACTTGATCATGGTGGATGATCGTTTTGATGTGTTCTTGGATTCGGTTGGCAAGAATTTTATTGAGTATTTTTGCATCGATGTTCATAAGGGAAATTGGTCTGAAGTTCTCTTTCTTTGTTGGATCTTTGTGTGGCTTTGGTATCAGCGTAATTGTGGCTTCGTAGAAGGAATTTGGTAGTATTCCTTCTGTTTCTATTTTGTGGAATAGTTTGAAGAGTATTGGTGTTAACTCTTCTTTGAAGGTCTGGTAGAATTCTGCACTGAAACCATCTGGTTCTGTGCTTTTTTTGGTTGGAAGACTTTCTATGACTCCTTCTATTTCTTTAGGCATTATGGGACTGTTTAGATGGTCTAGTTGGTCCTGATTTAATTTTGGTATTTGGTATCTGTCAAGGAAATTGTCCATTTCCTCCAGATTCTCCAGTTGTGTTGAGTACAGGCTCTTGTAGTAGGATCTGATGATTTTTTGGATTTCCTCAGTTTCCGTTGTTATATCTCCCTTTTCATTTCTAAGTTTGTTAATTTGGATACTTTCTCTGTGCCCTTTGGTCAGTCTGGCTAAGGGTTTATCTATCTTGTTGATTTTCTCAAAGAACCAGCTCCTGGTTTTGTTGATTTTTTTGTATGGTTCTCTTTGTTTCTACTTGATTGATTTCGGCCCTGAGTTTGATGATTTCCTGCCTTCTACTCCTCCTGGGTGAAATAGCTTCTTTTTGTTCTAGGGCTTTCAGGTGTGTCATTAATCTGGTAATGTATGCTCTCTCCGTTTTCTTTTTGGAGGCACTCAGGGCTATGAGTTTTCCTCTTAGCACTGCTTTCATTGTGTCCCATAGATTTGGGTATGTTGTGTTTTCATTTTCATTGTGTTCTAAAAAGTCTTTAATTTCTTTCTTTATTTCTTCTTTGACCAAGGTATCATTGAGTAGAGTATTGTTCAATTTCCACGTGTATGTGGGTTTTCTATTGTTTCTGTTGCTATTGAAGACCACTTTTACTCCGTAGTGATCAGATAGGAGGCATGGGATTAGTTCGATCTTCTTATATTTGTTGAGGTCTGTCTTGTGACCAATTATATGGTCGATTTTGGAGAAGGTACCATGAGGTGCTGAGAAAAAGGTATATTCTTTTGTTTTAGGATAGAATGTTCTATATATATCTGTTAAATCTAATTGGTCCAAAGCTTCAATTAGTTTCATTGTGTCCTTGTTTAGTTTCTGTTTTCCTGATCGGTCCATTGAGGAAAGTGCAGTGTTGAAGTCACCCACAATTATTGTGTTAGGTTCAATGTGTGCTTTGAGTTTTAATAAAGTTTCTTTTATGAAAGAGGGTGCCCTTGCATTTGGAGCATAGATGTTCAGGATTGAGAATTCTTCTTGTTGTATTTTTCCTTTGACCAGCAAGAAGTGTCCCTCAGAGTCTCTTTTGATGACTTTGGGTTGAAAGTCAATTTTATCTGATATTAAAATGGCTACTCCAGCTTGTTTCCTGAGACCATTTGCTTGTAAAATTGTCTTCCAGCCTTTTATTCTAAGGTAGTGTTTGTCTTTGACCCTGAGGTGTGTTTTTGTAAGCAGCAAAATGTAGGGTCCTGTTTACGTATCCAGTCAGTTAGTCTGTGTCTTTTTATTGGGGCATTAAGTCCATTGATGTTAAGAGATATTAAGGAATAGTGATTGTTACTTCCTATCATTTTTGACATTATTTTCAAAATTTGATTGCTTAACTTCTTTTGAGTTTGATGAAAGGTTACTATCTTGCTTTTTTCAGGGTGAAGTTTCCCTCCTTGTATTGGTGTTGTCCTCCTATTATCCTTTTTAGGGCTGGGTTTGTGGATAGATATTGGGTAAACTTGGTTTTGTCATGAAATATCTTAGTTTCTCCATCTATGGTGATTGAGAGTTTTGCTGGATATAGTAGTTTTGGTTGGCATTTGTGTTCTCTTAGAGTCTGCATGAGATCTGCCCAGGACCTTCTAGCCTTCATAGTCTCAGGTGAAAAGTCTGCTGTGTTTCTGATAGGTCTTCCTTTATATGTTACTTGGCCTTTTTCTCTTTCTGCTTTTAATATTCTTTCTTTGTTTAGAACATTTGGTGTTTTGATTATTATGTGACGGGAAGTATTTCTGTTCTGGTCCAGTCTGTTTGGAGTTCTGTAGGCTTCTTGTATATTCATGGGCATCTCTCGCTTTAGGTTATGGAAGTTTTCTTCCATAATTTTATTGAAGATATTTGCTGGCCCTTTAAGTTGTAAATCTTCACTCTCATCTATGCCTATAATCCTTAGGTTTGGTCTTCTCATTGTGTCCTGGATTTCCTGGATATTTTGGGTTACAAGCTTTTTGCATTTTGCATTTTCTTTAACTGTTGAGTCCATGGTTTCTATGGAATCTTCAGCATCTGAGATTCTTTCTTCTATTTCTTGTATTCTGTTGTTGATATTTGCATCTCTGTCCCCTGATTTCTTCCCAAGGCTTTCTATCTCCAAAGTTGTCTCCCTTTGAGTTTTCTTAGTTGTTTCTACTTCTGATTTTAGATCCTGGATGGTTTTGCTTAGCTCCTTCACTTGCTTGTTTGTGCTTTCCTGTAATTCTTTAAGAGATTTTTGTGTTTCCTCTTTCATGACCTCAGCCTGTTGACCAAAGTTCTCCTGTATTTCTTTAAGAGATTTTTGTGTTTCGTCTTTCATGACCTCAGCCTGTTGACCAAAGTTCTCCTGTATTTCTTTAAGTGTTTTTTGCATTTCCTCCTTGTTGGCTTTTGTATTCTCCTGGATTTCTTTCCATGATTTTTGTGTTTCCTTTGCAAGGGCTTCTAACTTTTGATCCATTTTCTCCTGAATTTCTTTAAGTATGTCCTTCATGTGTTCCTGTACCAGCATCATGACCAGTGCTTTTAAATCCAAATCTTGTTTTACTGGTGTGATGGAGTATCCAGGACATGCTGGTAGAGGAGAATTGGGTTCAGATATTGCCATATTGCCTTGATTTCTGTTAGTGACGTTCCTGCGTTTGCCTTTTGCCATCTAGCTCTCACTGGTGTTACTTGGTCTTGTCAGTGCTGGACTCACTAGTGCAAGCTGCTCCTTCCCCGTTGGCCTCTGGTGCACAGCTTACACCCTGCACTGCCTGTAGACAGGGTGTTGCTGTCCAGGCTGTTCAGATCCCGAAGCAGGCACCTGAAGGCTCCCGTTGGGGCCCGCAGGATTTACTGGAGCACACCGACTTCTCCCAGCTGGCCGCCCGGAAGCCCCAGCTAGCCTCTTGAGGGACCTGGAGATGTGGTGCGGCTGCCCAGGCTGATCTGAAGCGGAGAGAGTTGAGCTGAGGGCTCCCGTCTGAGGCCTTGCCCCAGATTGTGTCTGTGGACCAGATGGAGCCGGTGTGCACCCCCAGGGAGCGCCAAAGGTGTAGGCTGCTGTGACCTCCCCTGTGTTCCGCTCACTCAGCTGGGCAGCAGATTCCCCAACCCGGCTGGCGCACACAAGGTTAGCCTGGCCGCCCAGTCCCTGAGTCTAGGCAAAAGCCTGGGTGGCCAAGGTCCGAGCAAAGTTCCCCTAGGGCTATGACTGTTAATTGGGTCCGCCAGGTGACCCGGATGGCGGGCGTGCCCATTCGCGCTCCCCGAAAGCACCGGGAGAGTCTGCTGTGCTAACAATCTCCTGGGCGGGTTGACACACAGATGGCCCACCAAGCCGCCCAGTTCTTGGGGTCAGTCCTGTGCCTTTTGGGGCCTAGACCCCCATTTTGTTAGCCTCAGGCTACGCTTGTTAGCTGTCTCTGCCCTCCTGAGCACTCTGGGTCCTGTAGGCAAAATGGCGGCGCGTGCGCCGGCCAGGGCAAAAAAACCTCCTGGCTGGGTTGGCACCCCGATGGCTACCCGAACAGCCCAGGGCCTGGGTGCAGGCCAACGCCCGTCGGGCTCAGACCCCTGCGGTGTTGGCCTCGGATTATGTTTGTGTACCTCAGTCTGTCCGATCTCTGGAGCCCGGAATCAAGATCGAAATCTATTATTTTTAATGTTGGAAGGGTATTCTGGTATATATGTAATCCACATTTTCCTTATTTCTTATTCAAGCTACACTGAGGTCAATTACATGTTTTCATTATTATGAATTATTACAATCTAGCAAATGTGTGCAGAAATATTTTGGGCATATTTTCTTTCAGTTCTTTTTCTAACATTATTTAGTTATTTCTATTTATATGAGTACACTGTGGCTGTCTTTTGACACACACCAGAAGAGTGTATCAGATTCCATTACAGGTGGTTGTGAGCCATCATGTGGTTGCTGGGAATTGAACTTAGGACCTCTGGAAGAGCAGTCAGTGCTCTTAACCTCTGAGCCAACTCTCCAGCCCTCCCCTTCATCTATTGGTTCAAGGCTACTACAGTAGCCATATAACTCAGAAGGTGTTCTGAGGATATCCACATAAGAGCTAATGTTTATACAAGAGTTGTGCTGATATTCCCTGCCAGGAACAGTGTGGAAATGATCACCAACCTTATCTGTTTCTCTGATGTTATTCATTTTAACAAAGTGAGGTAGCCTCTAATTTGGGCTTTAATATTTATTTCTCTAGTGATTAGTGATGATGAACATGGTTTCATTGACAGCCATCATTTGCTCATCAATCTATGAACAAATATGTTCAGGTTCTTTGGCATTGTTTCAATTGGGATCCTTTCTGTGTTTCTTTTTATTGTCTTATTTTATACGATAATTAGGATGTTCCACACTTACTAGCTTCATGAATTGGTTCCATTTTGACTAGTTTCTGGCATTCTTCTTACTTGGTTGTCTCCTTTCTTGTGCAAAAATATTTTTCAGTTTGATACATGCTCATGTGTTTATTTTTCCTATAATTGCCTATTCTACTTGCCTCATATTTAGAATTGTGTTTCTGAGCAGTTTTTCAGAGATTTTGTACCATATTCTTTCTTGTTTAGTAGTCTGATGTTTCACATTGATGTCTTCCACCTATTATTTGTTGATTTTGTATATAATATGAGACGAGAAGCTGAAACCGAAACTGAGGATTTCATTGTGTGAGTGGTTGAGTTAAAGGCTGCATTGCATTTTTGGCACATGATATATCTGTAATTACAACAAGGGTATTAACTGGAAAACTATTAGATCCTAATACTAGAGTTGTGGTAGATGAGCATTCTGTATCTATGTTCAGATTCTGTTCTGTTGTTGAGATTACAAAGGCTCCTTGAAGTTTTTGTACCTTCAAAAAGGTCTGCCTTTACATTGATCTTTCTGAGACTGTAAACTTGAAACTCCTAAACTTAGGTGTAGGTTTAGATTTTTCAAAACCTGCTGTAGTAAGTGTTCTTAAATACTTCAACTTTTCTTCTAGCCCGTCACTCACCCGAGATAGAAGAAAAGAAAGGAAATGTGGGTGGTGGACCTGTTTAGAAGTAGTTCTTTGGGGGCTATTCTATTCTTCTTTGTCAGCAGTCCAGTACACTCGGAAATCACCATTCACAAATCAGCAACAGCAGTTTGATTCAGAATAAACTGTGATGAGTTGGCCTGAGTCAGCCAGTGAAAGGCACAAGAATCTGCTGGAATGTTAAAACGTCATTGTGGTGTTACTCTCTGCAATGTTACAATAAGCAAAGATCAGTAACACAATGTAACATGAACCAATACCAGAGTGTTTGCAGACAAGACTAGCTAGGCACATCAAAAACCAATGCCATGTCACGGACCACCCCAACTGGGTATGGGGTCCCTGGGATGAGGGGGTGGGTAAGGATTTGGTGGTGACAAGCAGAAACAAACACAGAGGTAGTTTGAATCTGAGTGTATTTTGTAGCTCTCATGCATGACATTTTATACATTAAAAACCAAACATAACAGCTCTTAGAATCCATATCCAGTGAAACAATCACTAATTCCCACAAAAATCATTTGGCACAGTAAAATTTAAAAATCATCTAAGCATTACAGCTCTGAAACTACATATCTAGTGAATCACAAACAGAACAGGTAACATCATCATTAATAATATAAATCATTAAAATATAACAATTCTAAAGGGATATATTTAGTAGGGCATTTGTCCAAGGCCAGTGGTATGTTTTCAAGAACAGGTTAATAAATCTTTAATGTCAGTGCTCTTAACTGCTTAGGTAACCTTTTAGTCTCATGTGGTTAATTACTATTTAACATCTAATGTCTTATTTTTTATAAATCTTCAACGTATAAATTTAAACTATTTTAATTTTTTTCTAACAAAGGCTTTCTTTACCATATTCTGAAACCCACATCCAATGACACATGTGTAGTCATATGAAATTTTATTGTTGGGAAAGGTTTTATCATAATAATTTTGTAAATGATTTAAAAAGTAAAGTGTTGGTTTCCCTGAAGATATGGTCATGTTAGTGACCCTATCTTAAGGGTCTTGTACCAATTATTTTTTTGTAAGATTATGGTCTATGCTACCAGGAACCTGTATTCTTTTTTTTTTTTTTTTGGCAGTTTTATTCGATATATTCTATTTACATTTCAAATAATTTCCCCTTTCTTGGATCCTCCCTCCTCGAAAGTCCCATAAGCCCACTTTCCTCCCCCTGTTCCCCAATCCACCCTTCCCACTTCCCTGTCCTGGTATTCCCCTACACTGCTGCACTGAGCCTTTCCGGGACCAAGGGTCACTCCTTTCTTCTTCTTGGGCATCATTTGATATATGAATTGTGACTTGGGTATTCCAAGTTTCTAGGCTAATGTCTGATTATCAATGAGTGTATACCATTAGTGTTCTTTTGAGACTGGGTTACCTCACTTAGGATGATATTCTCCAGTTCCATCCATTTGTCTATGCATTTCATGAATTCATTGTTTTTAATGGCTGAGTAGTACTCCACTGTGTATATATACATTTTCTGTATCCATTCCTCTGTTGAGGGACATCTGGGTTCTTTCCAGCTTCTAGCTATTACAAACAGAGCTGCTATGAACATAGTGGAGCATGTGTTCTTATTACATGGTGGGGAATCCTCTGGGTATATGCCCAGGAGTGGTATAGGGGGGTCCTCTGGAAGTATCATTCCCAGTTCTCTGAGGAACCACCAGACTGATTTCCAGAGTGGTTGTACCAGCTTGCAACCCTACCAGCAGTGGAGGAGTGTCCCTCTTTCTCCACATCCTGGTCAGCATCTGTTTTCTCCTGAGTTTTTGATCTTAGACATTCTGACCAGTGTGAGGTAAAATCTCAGTGTCGTTTTGATTTGCATTTCCCTGATGACTAAGGATGTTGAACATTTCTTTAGGTGCTTCTCTGCCATTTGATATTCCTCAGGTGAAAATTCTTTGTTTAGCTCTGTATCCCATTTTTTAATGGGGTTATTTGGCTCTCTGGAGTCTACCTTCTTGAGTTCTTTGTATATCTTGGATATAATCCCTCTGTCAGATGTTGTGTTGGTAAAGAGCTTTTCCCAATTTGTTGGTTGCCATTTTGTCCTTTTAACAATGTCCTTTGCCTTATAGAAACTTAGTAATTTTATGAGGTCCCATTTATCAATTCTTGATCTTAGAGCATAAGCTATTGGTGTTCTGTTCAGGAAATTTTCCCCTGTGCCCATGTCCTCAAGGGTCTTCTCCAGTTTCTTTTCTATTAGTTTCAGTGTGTCTAGTTTTATGTGGATGTCCTTGATCCACTTGGACTTGAACTTAGTACAAGGAGATTTGAATGGATCAACTCAAGCAAATCAGTAGCCTTCCTATACTCAAAGTATAAACAGGCTAAGAAATTTGCATTCTTCTGCATGCTGACCTCCAGTTGAACCAGCACCGTTTGTTGAAAAGGCTATCTTTTTCCCACTGGATGGTTGTAGCTGCTTTGTCAAAGATCAAGTGACCATAGGTGTGTGGGTTCATTTCCAGGTCTTCAATTCTATTCCATTGATCTACTTGCCTGTCACTGTACCAATACCATGCAGTTTTTAACACAATTTCTCTGTAGTACTGCTTGAGGTCAAGGATACTGATTCCCTCAGAAGTTCTTTTACTGTTGAAGATAGTTTTAGCTGGATTTTTTGTTATTCCAGATGAATTTGAGAATTGCTCTCCCTAACTCTATGAAGAATTGAGTTGGGATTTTGATGAGGATTGCATTGAATCTGTATATTGATTTTAGCAGGATGGCCATTTTTACTATATAAATCCCACCAATCCATAAGCATGGAAGATTTTTTTCATCTTCTGATGTCTTCTTGGATTTCCTTTTTCAAAGACTTGAAGTTCCTGTCATATAGATATTTCACTTGCTTGGTTAGAGTCACACCAAGACACTTTATATTGTTTGTGGCTATTGAGAAGTATGTCATTTCCCTAATTTCTTTCTCAGCCTTTTTATTCTTTGAGTATAGGAAGGTACTGATTTGCTTGAGTTGATTTTATAACCAGCCACTTTGCTAAAGTTGTTTTTCAGCTGTAGGAGTTCTCTGGTGGAGTTTTTTTGGGTCACTTAAGTAGACTATCATATCATCTGCAAATAGTGATAGTTTGACTCCTTCGTTTCTAATTTGTATCCCTTTGACTTCCTTATGTTGTCTAATTGCTCTAGGTAGAAGTTCAAGTACTATATTGAATAAATATGGAGAATGACAGCAGCCTGATTTTAGTGGGATTGCTTCAAGTTTCTCTCCATTTAGTTTGATGTTGGTTACTGGTTTGCTGCATATTGCTTTTATTATGTTTAGATATGGGCCTTGAATTCTTGTTCTTTCCAAGACTTTTAACATGAAAGAATGATGAATTTTGTTACCTTCTTTTTCAGCATCTAATGAAATGACCTTGTGGTTTTTTGTTTTGAGTTTGTTTATGTAGTGGATTACATTGATGGATTTCCATACATTGAATCACCCCTGCATCCCTGGTATGAAGCCTACTTGATCATGGCGAATGATTGTTTTGATCATTCAAAGTGGTTGGCAAGAATTTTATTGAGCATTTTGGCATTGATATTCCTAAGGAAAATTTTTGTCTTGGAACTTTGTGTGGTTTTGGTTTCAGCGAAATTGTGGCTTCATAGAATGAGTTGGGTAGTGTTCTTTCGGTGTTTATTTTGTGAAATAGTTTGAAGAGTATTGGTATTAGGTCTCCTTTCAAGGTCTGATAGAATTCTGCGCTAAAACCATCTGTCTTGGTTTTTTTTTTTTATTTATTTTTTATTTTTTTATTTTTTGGGTTGGCGGACTGTCACTGACCACTTCTATTTCTTTGGGGGTTATGGGACCATTTAGATGGTCTATCTGATCCTGATTAAACTTTGGCGGTTGGTATCTGTCAAATAAATTGTCCATTTCCTCCAGATTTTCCAGTTGTGTTGAGTATAGGCTTTTGTAGTAGAATCTGATATTTTTTGAATTTCCTCAGTTTCTGTTGTTATTTCTTCATTTTAATTTTTGATTTTGTTAATTTGGATATTGTCTCTGTGCCCTCTGGTTAGTCTGGCTAAAGGTTTATCTATCTTGTTGATTTTTTCAAAGAATCAGCTCCTAGTTTTGTTGATTCTTTGTATAGTTCTTTTTGTTTCAACTTGGTTGATTTCAGCCCTGAGTTTGATGATTTACTGCCTTCTACTCCTCTTGGGTGTATTAGCTTTTTTTTGTTGTTGTTGTTCTGAAGCTTTCAGGTGTGCTGTTAAGCTGCTAGTGTATGCTCTCTCCATCTTCTTTTTGGAGGCACTCAGAGGTATGGGCTTTCCTCTTAGCATTGCTTTCATTGTGTCCCATAAATTTGGGTATGTCGTGCCTTCATTTTCATTAAATTCTAAAAAGGTTTGATTTCTTTCCTTATTTCTTCCTTGATCAAGGTATCATCGAATAGAGCGTTGTTCAGATTCCATGTGTATGTGGGCTTTCTGTTGTTTTTGTTGCTATTGAAGACCATCCTTATTCCATAGTGATCTGATAGGAGGCATGGAATTAGTTCGATCTTCCTATATCTGTTGAGGTCTGTTTTGTGACCAATTATATGGTCAGTTTTGGAGAAGGTACCACAAGGTACTGAGAAGATGGGATATTCTTTTGATTTAGGATGAAATGTTCTGTAGATATCTATTAAATCCATTTGGTCCAAAACTTCTATTAGTTTCACTCTGTCTTTGTTTAGTTTGTGTTTCCCTGATCTGTCCATTGAAGAGAGTGGGGTATTTAAGTCACCCACAATTATTGTATGGGCTGCAATGTGTGATTTAAGCTTCAGTAAGGTTTCCTTTACTAATGTGGGTGCCCTTGTATTTGAGGCATAGATGTTCAAAATTGAGAGTTCTTTCTGGTAGTTTTTTCCTTTGATGAGTATAAAGTGCCCTTCTGTGTCTTTTTTCATGACTTTTGATTGAAAGTCTATTTTATTGGATATTAGAATGGCTACTCCAGCTTGTTTCCTGGGACCATTTGCTTGGAAAACTGTTTTCCAGCCTTTTACTCTGAGGTATTGTTTGTCTTTGACACTGAGATGTGTTTCCTGTATGCAGCAAAATGTTGAGTCTTGTTTACAAATCCAGTCTGTTAGTCTGTGTCTTTTTATCAGGGGAATTGAGTCCATTGATGTTAACAGATAGTAAGGAATAGTGGTTGTTGCTTCCTGCTATTTTTGATGCAATATTTATGTTTGTGTGGTTATCTTCTTTTGCATTTGTTGAAAGAATATTACTTTCTTGCTTTTTCTTGTGTGTAGTTTCCCTCCCTTTGTTGGTGTTTTTCATTCATTATCATTTGAAGGGCTGGATTTGTGGAAAGATATTGTGTAAATTTGTTTTTGTCATGAAATACCTTGGTTTCTCCATCTATGGTAATTGAGAGATTTGCTGGATATAGCAGTCTTGGTTGGCATTTGTGTTCTCTTAGGGTCTGCATGACATCTGCCCAAGCTCTTCTGGATTTCATAGTCTCTGGTGAGAAATCTGGTGTAATTCTGATAGGTCTACCTTCATATGTTACTTGACCTTTGTCCCTTACTGCTTTTAATATTATTTCTTTGTTTAGTACATTTGGTGTTTTAATTATTATATAATGAGAGGAATTTCTTTTCTGGTCAAATCTATTTGGAGTTCTGTAGGCTTCTTATATGTTCATTGGCATCTCTTTCTTTAGGTTAGGGAAGTTTTCTTCTATAATTTTATTGAAGACATTTACTGGCCATTTAAGTTGGAAATCTTCACTCTCTTCTATACCTATAACCCTTAGATTTGGTCTTCTCATTTTGTCCTGGATTTCCTAGATGTTTTGGATTAGGAGCTTTTTGCATTTTTCATTTTCTTTGATTGTTGTATCAATGCTTTCTATGGTATTTTCTGCATCTGAGATTCTGTCTTCTATCTCTTGTATTCTGTTGTTGATACTTGGATCCATGACTCCCAACTTCTTTCCTAGGTTTTCTATGTCCTGAGTTGTCTCCCTTTGTGATTTCATTATTGTTTCCACCTCCTTCTTTAGATCCTGGATGTCTTTGTTTCATTCCTTTACCTGTTTTGTTGTGTTTTCCCTTAGTTCTTCAAAGGCTTCTCCCTGTTTTCTTGTGTTCTCCTGTATTTCCTTAAGAGATTTATTTATGTGCTTCTTGAAGTCCTCCATGATGCCCTCCATCAGCATCATGACCTGTGATTTTAATTCCAAATCTTGCTTTCCTGCTGTTTTGGGGTATCCAGGACTTGCTGTTGTGGGAGAATTGGGTTCGGATAGTGCCATATTGCTTTGATTTCTGTTAGCAATGTTCCTACATTTGCCTTTTGCCACCTGGTTATCTCTGGTGTTAATTGGTCTTGCTGTCACTGGCTGGTGCTTGCCCCTCCTGTGTGCCTGCAGGCCTATCTCAGTAACCCTGGGTGATCTGCTTTCCCCTAGCACACATTGCTGTGGTGCTTCCGAGTTCCTGGGTGCAGGTGGAGTCCTGGTGGGGTGTGACTCAAGTGATCCTCTATTCTGGTGATCCCTGTCTATGAATCTGTTACACAGTCACAGGAGCAAAGATGGCGGTCAAGACCCACTTTCTTGTAGTAGTAATTGGGTATGTAATTCTGTGGCCCTGATCAACTCTGGATGCAGGCTGTGCTGGCTGTCTCCTCCATGCTGCTGGGTGTATATCTGTTTTTCTGTGCCACTTGAAGGTGGCACGCTGTGCTAGGGATGTTCCTGATCTGGAGTTGGCAACTGGAAGGCTCCTGCCAGAAGTCTCCAGATAGGATCCTCCCATCTGCAGGACTGGTCTCACTTGTGCAGGCTGCCTCCTCTGCGCTGGCTACTGGGTGGATATCTGTCTTCCTGTGCTACTTGGAGATGGCACGCTGTGGCCGGGAATGTTCCCGATCCAGAGGAAACCGGAAGGTCAGGAACCTGTAACTAAGAAATGAAATGAAACAAAACAAAACAGAAAAATTGCCATGAGGACTACGGCTCAGTATGTTTGCTCTGACTGAGAGTTCCACAACTGATTCCAGGGACCTCCTTCTTTTGAAGTGTAATGTCTCAGCCTGTGAAACTTGTCACACAGATTGTACTGGGATTGGTGTGGCATCCCAGAGTCTCCTGCTAATGTCTGTGGGGTCAGATCTATATTCTTTCTAAAATCATGTGTCCTCTCTCATATCTGGTCCCGTGAAACATCCTCTCACCTGTATCTGCTAGAGTAAAACACTCTTTCCTATGTCTGCTTCAGGACCATATCCTTTCACTGTTCAGGCCCCTCAAAGCATTATTTGACATAACTTAGTCTCCAAAGAAACCAGTAAATTGCACTTCACTTAGGCCTCTGGAATCAACATCTAAACACTTCTAAGGAAACCTACCTTTCTTTGGCTAAGGAAATGGTGATGGGCACTTTTAGGTGAAATCCTTGCTTGTTCTAGGTTTTCTTAGGAATTTCCTAGCTCCTCCATACTTCAGTATACATAAAGGCCTTGATATCTAACTAGTGAATTGAGATGAATTGCACCATATTACTTATGAAGATGTGCACTTATGAAGATAGCACTGTTCTGCCTGATTCATAGATGCTAATTTATATAATGTTTATACAATTTTCAGGTTGTAGGAAACCTTACCTGAAAATTTGTATAAGGTCAGATTTGATAATGTAGTTTTAGCTAGTGGATATTTTTATCTTTAATGTTGTATCTCAGTGATATAGAAAGGACTCAGATTCTTTGTGTAGTTTTAAGCATGGACATCCAAAGCCCAGCATTTTCATTATTTAAGAAGTCACTGTTTTAAAAGTATCTGTTATTCCAGATGAATTTGAGAATTGCTCTTTCTAGCTCTATGGAGAACTGAGTTGGTATTTTGAGGGGGATTGCACTGAATCTTTAGATTGCTTTTGGCAAGATGGCCATTTTAACTATATTAATCCTGCCAATCTACTAGTATGGAAGATTTTTCCATTTTCTGAGGTCTTCTTCGATTTCCTTCTTCAGAGACCTGAAGTTCTTGTCATATTGGTCTTTCACTTGTTTGGTTAGAGTCACCTCAAGATACTTTATGCTGTTTGTGGCTGTTGTGAAGGGTGTCATTTCCCTAATTTCTTTCTCAGTCTGCTTATCCTTTGAGTATAGAAAGACTACTGATTTGCTTGAGTTGATTTTGTAAACAGCCACTTTGATGAAGTTGTTTATCAGCTGTAGGAGTTCTCTGGTAGAGTTTTTGGGTCACTTAAGTATACTATCATATCATCTGCAAATAGTGATAGTTTGACTTCTTCCTTTCCAATTTGTATCCCCTTGACCTCCTTATGTTGTCTAATTGCTCTAGCTAGGACTTCAAGAAGTATATTGAAAAGATATGGAGAGAGGGGACAGTCTTGTCTAGTCCCTGGTTTTAGTGGGATTGCTTCAAGTTTCTCTCCATTTAGTTTGATGTTGGCCACCGGTTTGCTGTATATTGCTTTTACTATCTTTTGATAAGGGCCTAGGTAAAACTATTCTCTACAGTAAAAGAACTTCTGGGGGAATCAGTATTCCAGACCTCAAACATTACTAAAGAGCAATAGTGATAAAAACTGCATGGTATTGGTACAATGTCAGGCAAGCAGATCAATGGAATAGAATTGAAGACCCAGAAATAAACCCACACACTTATGGTCACTTGATCTTCGACAAAGGAGCTGAAAGCATCCAGTGGAAAAAAGATAGCCTTTTCAACAAATGGTGCTGGTTCAACTGGAAGTCAGCATGCAGAAGAATGCAAATTGATTCATTCTTATCTCCTTGTACTAAGCTCAACTCCAAGTGGATCAAGGACCTCCACATAAAACCTGACACATTGAAACTAATAGAAAAGAAACTGGGGAAGACCCTTGAGGACATGAGCACAGGGGAAAAGTTCCTGAACAGAACACCAATAGCTTATGCTCTAAGATCAAGAATTGGCAAATGGGACCTCATAAAACTACAAAGTTTCTGTAAGGCGAAGGACACTGTCAAAAGGACAAAACGTCAACCAACAGATTGGGAAAGGATCTTCACCAACCCTAAATCTGACAGAGAGCTTATATCTAATATATATAAAGAACTCAAGAAGATAGACCCAAGAGAACCAAATAACCCTATTAAAAAGTGCTGTACAAAGCTAAACAAAGAATTTCCACATGAAGAACTTCGGATGGCTGAGAAGAACCTTAAGAAATGTTCAAATTCAAGGAGACAAGGATGGATCAATTCTCATTCTTCTGCATGCTGACCTCCAGTTGAACCAGCACCATTTGTTGAAAAGACTATCTTTTTTCCATTGGATGTTTTCAGCCCCTTTGTCGAGGATCAAGTGGCCATAGGTGTGTGGGTTCATTTCTGGATCTTCAATCCTGTTCCATTGATCTGCCTGCTGGTCACTGTACCAATACCATGCAGTTTTTAACACTATTGCTCTGTAGTATTGCTTGAGGTCAGGGATACTGATTCCCCCAGAATTTCTTTTGTTGCTGAGAATAGTTTTAGCTATCCTGGGTTTTTTGTTATTCCAGATGAATTTGATAATTGCTCTTTCTAACTCTGTGAAGAATTGAGTTGGGATTTTGATGGGTATTGCATTGAATCTGTATATTGCTTTTGGCAAAATGGCCATTTTAACTATATTGATCCTGCCAATCCATGAGCATGGGAGGTTTTCCCAATTTTTGAGGTCTTCTTCCATTTCTTTCTTCAGAGTCTTGAAGTTCTTGTCATACAGATCTTTCACATGTTTGGTAAGAGTCACCCCAAGGTACTTTATACTGTTTGTGGCTATTGTGAAGGGGGTCATTTCCCTAATTTCTTTCTCAGCCTGCTTATCCTTTGAGTATAGGAAGGCCATTAATTTGCTTGAGTTGATTTTATAACCTGCTACTTTGCTGAAGTTGTTTATCAGCTGTAGGATCTCTCTAGTGGAGTTTTTTGGGTCACTTAGGTAGACTATCATGTCGTCTGCAAATAATGATAGTTTGACTTCTTCCTTTCCAATTTGTATCCCTTTGACCTCCTTATGTTGTCTAATTGCCCGGGCTAGTACCTCAAGTACAATATTGAAAAGATAAGGAGAAAGGGGTCAACCCTGTCTAGTCCCTGATTTTAGTGGGATTGCTTCAAGTTTCTCTCCATTTAGTTTGATGCTGGCTACCGGTTTGCTGTATATTGCTTTAACGATGTTTAGGTATGGGCCTTGAATTCCTGTTCTCTCCAAGACTTTAAGCATGAAAGGATGCTGAATTTTGTCAAATGCTTTTTCAGCATCCAATGAAATGACCATGTGGTTTTGTTCTTTGAGT
Organism: Apodemus sylvaticus; assembly: GCF_947179515.1. NCBI lineage: Eukaryota > Metazoa > Chordata > Mammalia > Rodentia > Muridae > Apodemus > Apodemus sylvaticus. The sequence continues at coordinate 14,721,752 of NC_067489.1, forward strand.
TTGTTTATGTAGTGGATTGCATTGATGGATTTCCGTATATTGAACCAACCCTGCATCCCTGGGATAAAGCCTACTTGATCATGGTGGATGATCATTTTGATGTGTTCTTGGATACGGTTGGCAAGAATTTTATTGAGTATTTTTGCATCGATGTTCATAAGGGAGATTGGTCTGAAGTTTTCTTTCTTTGTTGGATCTTTGTGTGGTTTTGGTATCAGCATAATTGTGGCTTCGTAGAAGGAATTGGGTAGGGTTCCTTCTGTTTCTATTTTGTGGAATAGTTTGAAGAGTATTTGTGTTAGGTCTTCTTTGAAGGTCTGATAGAATTCTGCACTGAAACCATCTGGTCCTGTGCTTTTTTTGGTTGGAAGACTTTCTATGACTCCTTCTATTTCTTTAGGGGTTATGGGACTGTTTAGATGATCTATTTGGTCCTGATTTAATTTTGGTATTTGGTATCTGTCTAGGAAATTGTCCATTTCCTCCAGATTCTCCAGTTGTGTTGAGTATAGGCTTTTGTAGTAGGATCTGATGATTTTTTGGATTTCCTCATTTTCTGTTGTAATATCTCCCTTTTCATTTTTAAGTTTGTTAATTTGGATACTTTCTCTGTGCCCTTTGGTCAGTCTGGCTAAGGGTTTATCTATCTTGTTGATTTTCTCAAAGAACCAGCTCCTGGACTCGTTGATTCTTTGTATGGTTCTCTTTGTTTCCACTTGATTGATTTCAGCCCCGAGTTTGATGATTTCCTGTCTTCTACTCCTCCTGGGTGAAATAGCTTCTTTTTGTTCCAGGGCTTTCAGGTGTGTCATTAAGCTGCTGGTATATCCTCTCTCCATTTTCTTTTTGGAGGCACTCAGGGCTATGAGTTTTCCTCTTAGCACTGCTTTCATTGTGTCCCAAAGATTTGGGTATGTTGTGCCTTCATTTTCATTAAATTCTAAAAAGTCTCTGATTTCTTTCTTTATTTCTTCTTTGGCCAAGGTGTCATTGAGTAGAGTATTGTTCATCCTCTATGTGTATATGGGCTTTCTGTTGTTTTTGTTGCTATTGAAAACCACTCTTACACCATAGTGATCTGATAGGAGGCATGGGAGTAGTTCGATCTTCTTGTATTTGTTGAGGTCTGTCTTGTGACCAATTATATGGTCGATTTTGGAGAAGGTACCATGAGGTGCTGAGAAAAAGGTATATTCTTTTGCTTTAGGGTGAAATGTTCTATAGATATCAGTCAAATCCAATTGTTCCAAAGCTTTAATTAGTTTTACTGTGTCCCTGTTTAGTTTCTGTTTTCCTGATCGGTCCATTGAGGAGAGTGGAGTGTTGAAGTCCCCCACAATTATTGTGTTAGGTGCAATGTGTGCTTTGAGCTTTAGTAAAGTTTCTTTTATGAATGAGGGTGCCCTTGCATTTGGCACATAGATGTTCAGAATTGAAAGTTCTTCTTGGTGGAATTTTCCTTTGAGCAGCAAGAAGTGTCCCTGAAGCTAATAGAAAAGAAACTGGGGAAGACCCTTGAGGACATCGGTCTAGGGAGAAAGTTTCTGAACAGACCACCAATAGCATATGCTCTAAGATCAAGAATTGACAAATGGGACCTCATAAAATTACAAAGTTTCTGTACGGCAAAGGACACCATCAAAAGGACAAATCGGCAACCAACAAATTGGGAAAAGATCTTCACCAATCCTACATCAGATAGAGGGCTAATATCCAATATATATAAAGAACTCAAGAAGTTAGACTCCAGAAAACCAAACAACCCTATTAAAAAATGGGGTACAGAGTTAAACAAAGAATTCTCACCTGAAGAACTTCGGATGGCGGAGAAGCATCTTAAAAAATGCTCAACTTCATTAGTCATTAGGGAAATGCAAATCAAAACAACCCTAAGATTTCACCTTACACAAGTCAGAATGGCTAAGATTAAAAATTCAGAAGACAGCAGGTGTTGGAGAGGATGTGGAGAAAGAGGAACACTCCTTTACTGCTGGTGGGGTTGCAAATTGGTACAACCACTCTGGAAATCAGTCTGGCAGTTCCTCCGAAAACTGGGCACCTCACTTCCAGAAGATCCTGCTATACCACTCCTGGGCATATACCCAGAGGATTCCCCACCATGTAATAAGGATACATGCTCTACTATGTTCATAGCAGCCCTATTTATAATTGCCAGATGCTGGAAAGAACCCAGGTATCCCTCAACAGAAGAGTGGATGCAAAAAATGTGGTATATCTACACAATGGAGTACTATTCAGCCATTAGAAACAATGAATTCATGAAATTCTTAGGCAAATGGATGGAGCTAGAGAACATCATACTAAGTGAGGTAATCCAGACTCAAAAGGTGAATCATGGTATGCACTCACTAATAAGTGGATATTAACCTAGAAAACTGGAATACCCAAAACATAATCCACACATCAAATGAGGTACAAGAAGAACGGAGGAGTGGCCCCTTGTTCTGAAAAGACTCAGTGAAGCAGTATAGAGCAAAATCAGAACAGGGAAGTGGGAAGGGTTGGGTGGGAAAACAGGGGGATGGAAGGGGACTGATGGGACTTTCGGGGAGTGGGGGTCCAGAAAAGGGGAAATCATTTGAAATGTAAATAAATATATCAATAAATTAAAAAAAAAGAGTGAGTGAAAAAAAAAAGAAATGTTCAACATCATTAATCACTGGGGAAATGCAAATCAAAACAACCCTAAGATTTCACCTCACACCAGTCAGAATGGCTAAGGTCAAAACATCAGAAGACAGCAGGTGTTGGTGAGAATGTGGAGAAAGAGGAACACTCCTCCACTGCCGGTGAGACTGCAAGATGGTGCAACCACTTTGTAAATCTGTCTGGGGTTCCTCAGAAATCTGGGCATGACACTTCCCGAGGACCCTGCTATACCACTCCTGGGCACATACCCAGAAGATTCCCCAGCATGCAATAAGGATACATGCTCCACTATGTTCATAGCAGCCCTATTTGTAGCAGCCAGAAGCTGAAAAGAACCCAGATGTCCCTCCACGGAGGAATGGATAAAACAATGTGGTATATTTACATAAGGGAGTACTATTCAGCCATTAGAAACAATGAATTCATGAAATTCTTTTTTTTAATTTATTGATATATTTATTTACATTTCAAATGATTTCCCCTTAATTCTTAGAAAAATGGATGGAGCTGTAGAACATCATACTAAGTGAGGTAACCCAGTCTCAAAAGATCAATCATGGTTTGCACTCACTGATAAGTGGATATTAGCCTAGAAACTGAATACCCAATACATAATCCACAAATTAAATGATGTCCAAGAAGAACGGAGGAGTGACCCCTGGTTCTGAAAGACTCGGTGTAGCAGTCAGTATAGGGGAATACCAGAACAGGAAAGTGGGAAGGGGTAGGTGGGGGAACAGCGGGAGGGAAGAGGGCTTATGGGACTTTCGGAGAGTGGGGAGCCAGAAAAGCAGAAATCATTTGAAATGTAAATAAAGAATATATTGAATAAAAATAAAATAAAATAAAATAAAATAAAATAAAATCATGGTAAATGCAAAAAAATATATATAAAAGTATCTGTTTTCCTCTTCACCTTAGCACATAGAATTACTCTTTTACTCTCTGCTCAATATCTCTGGAAGCCTGTTATGTATACATTATTTTCATAACTTGTGAGAAACAAGTTAGTAGATTAAAGGTAGAAAGCTATCAATATCTCTCGAGTGTTGCCATAGTCTTTTTATTGGTCCCAACTTGGGATGGGAATAGTGGCCTCTGGATTCAGAAACACAAATACAATGATTATAATTGGAACCAAAGGGGGCAGGTACCTTGTGGCTGCTTGGAAACTACAAATATGAAGGAGGTGTCAGGGTGGTTGTGATGGTTTGATCTGAATAAGCCCTGACTTCAGAAGTTAATTTAGGAAGAAGTGGCTCCATGATGCTGCTCTGTCTGTCATCTTACTACTTGAGATGAATAGGAGTAAAGTGGTCCTCATTGGTACATTTCTTGAAAAACATCAAATGGAATCATATTTGCTTATTACATGGCTATATTTTCATTTACCAGACAGGGATTTTGGACTGATCCTTTTTTCACTGCAGGTGCCTTTAAATAACCCACATTTTCTTAACTCAATACATACACATAGACAGCTTATTTTAGCATAAAGAAGAAAGACCTCAGTGTTTTTTCTTTATTACAGCAATGGTTGCATATTCTTCTTGTGATTTCTGATATATCAGCAGATTCTGTGGCAACACTTGCCCTTTCCTTCATAACAGGTGCCAACTACTTTATAACGGCATGGGCAATACTTCATGTGACAGATGTTTTTATTCTCAATACATATTCTTGTGTCAGGGACAGCAACTGCAAGAAAAGGAGAAAATAAACCCTTCAAACTCTTGGTTGTAGCTGCAGTGATTTTAGACTGAGGAAGGCATAAGGATTCTACATTCATTTAAAGAAAAATTTCCACAATTGAGGTTTAGGTCCTCTAATAAAAATAATATTTTTCTGAACTCACTAACTAGAGAGATCCCCATTGCCATATAACCATGGTCAATATTTTAGAAAGGGCAAATAGAGAATACTTTTTTCTATTCCTTTTGAGACAGGGTCTCACTCTATAGTCCTTATTGGCTTGGAATCCATTATTAGCTCAGGCTGGCTCTGAATCACAGAGATGCTCTTTCCTCATCCTCTTTAATACTGGGATTAAAGGATGGAGCACCATCTCTGGCTGTAGAAGCTTCTCATCACCGCAAACTCTTCAGTGGGACATTGGTGCTAAGGTGGTGGGAGGAAGTGGAGTGACACTCTGCTTTCCCACCCCAGGACTTTCTCAGAGAAGCACCACAGCCTAAGCCCCTCACTTGCTCACCCTAAACCCATCTTCCTGAGTTCTGTCTCATAGCCTTTCTCTACGTTTTGGGGGTTCTGATTTCCATTGTGTATGGTTGTTGAAAGAGCAATGCTCTAAATCTAATTTTGGCCTCTTCAGTGATCATCCCCATGCAGACCCTCCAAAGTTGGGTCCTCTGAAGTCAGACCTCCAGATTTTGTTTCCTTTTGTGTGCTGTCTTTGTTGAGAAGATTCTATAAGCATATTTATCAAAGTTTATGTTCACTGGTGAAATACTTGCAGCTGATTGTCTGGTAGGAAAACATGCAGTCAAATTAAGTTTTGAAAGCTCTTTGCTAAAGATCCACAATGATTCATTTGTTTGTTTTTCTTAATGACATAATTAATCTAAATATTCCTATATGTGTTTCTCTTCTTTATTCTTGATCAGTGTATTTGTTGTTTTAAATTATGAACTTGACAGAATCTAGAGTCACTTGAGAGATGGACCTCTTTTATGCTTGTGGGAAACTATCTTGATTGTGGCCATGGATGTGAGGTGACCCATTTTAAGTGTGGACAGGATCATTCCCCAGGCATGCATCATGGAATATATAAAATGGAGGAACTGAGGAAGCCTGCACTCATTCATTGCTCTGTGTTTGGACTGTGGCTTATTGTAGTTTCCTTTCCAGTTGCTATGATGAAATATTGTGACAAAACAACTTATGAGAGAAAGGGCTTAGTTCATAACTACAAGTTATAGTTTACAAGGACAACAAGATGTCAGGACCTTGAAGTTAGTTGTCACAACCATCATCAAAAGCAGAGAGAGAGAGAGAGAGAGAGAGAGAGAGAGAGAGAGAGAGAGAGAGAGAGAGACAGAGAGAGAGACAGAGAGAGACAGAGAGAGACAGAGAGATAGAGAGAGAGAGAGAGAGAGACAGAGAGAGAGGGGAGAGAGAGAGGGAAGAGACACACAGAGAGAGAGAGAGAGACAGACACAGAGAGAGACAGAGAGAGACAGAGAGAGACAGAGAGATAGAGAGAGACAGAGAGACAGAGAGAGAGGGGAGAGAGAGAGGGAAGACACACACACACACACACACACACACACACACACACACACACACACACAGAGAGAGAGAGAGAGAGAGAGAGAGAGAGAGAGAGAGAGAGAGAGAGCACACTTGAATGCCAGTGCTTAGTTCACTTTCTGTAATCTTTTACAGTCCAGTCCCTAAACCCTGGAAATGGGCGTGTCTTCTTACCTCAGTTAATTCAACAAAGACAGTCACCTATGGATAATCTAGACAATCCCTGATTGATATTCTTTTCCATGATGTTCTAAGATTTTGTCAAGTAGACAAGAGTATCATGTGGTTGCCCTCTGAACAGCTACTTAAAGTTCATATAGCCCTGGTTTCCCTGCCACAGTCTACTATATACTGAGTGAGCTTGGAGATAAAACATTTTCTCCCCTTTGTTTTTTTTTCTGAATATTGCATCATATCAGAAAATAAATAAATGAAGGCAATCGCTAAGCAGAGGAAGGTTAAACAGTGTAGAACACTTTTAAACCAATGAGACACTCAGTACTCAGTTCATTCAAGGTCTCTCTGATCTGACAGATGACAACTGTGAAGTCCATTGCTCTTCACAGAGCAGAATGTTCACACCGACAGAACTTGGACCAGGATGGATGCTCCCAGCCCCACTTTGATTCTCATACAATGCAAGTACTCCCCTAGCTGACCACTGCATCCTGCTGCTCCATAAGAATCAGTTTCTGGCTTTCCTTTAGCAAATTGTGTTCATCAGAACAAAGCAGTGACTATGGGCTTTACTTTCAGTTACATTTTGAGTTCAAGACCTCCTTATGCAGCGATGATGGTTAATTTAGTTCCTGATCTTGTGAACTGTGCACTTGATGTCTGATCCCTATTCACATGATTGGGGTAAATATCCAAGAAATAGTGATCCTGACTCCCTTTTATTCACCAGTACATTGTGAGGCATTAGTTAAAATGAGAGCCCCTGTACTTCATTCAAGGTCTATGCTTCCTAGACGAGGCGTTTCAGGACATGTGTTATCTGCCACTAAGTTTCCTTATCTAAAACATCAAGTTCATATTCCTCATTAGCCAAGTGTATTGTGGTCATGTGTTAAATGGTCCTGTGAAACGTAGCTAAGGAGTGGGTGTCCATTTCATGATAGACATCTGGCCTCTTAGTGAGCTATGTCTTCCTGGGGGTAAGAAATAATGTTTTCTACAAATAATATTTTCTAGATGACCGTGACAAGAAGGTGGTTGAAAATCTTGGGAATCTCTTTTACTAGCTCTTTGTTCTGGCCAGGCTAACTGCCTGATACCTAGGACACAGGCTGAAGCCCTGTTGCCAGTTGGCTTCAGGCTTTTGAGCTTTGGAATGCTGTCCTATTGATCGCTCCTCAGATCCAACATTAATTTTTCACCTGTTCTGTGACCCAATGTACCCAGCTCTGGTCAGGGGTTTAGCAGGTCTTGGGACTTACCTATGTTGATCTGAAAGCAGAAAAGAGAGAGGATCAGCAGCAGAAAGCAGGAGATCTTCATGATTGCTGCACACGGAGTTGATTACGGTCAGAGCCAGTGCTGGAAAGCTTCCTTAAAGATGAACTCAGAGCACAGAGTGCTTCTGTGATAATAGAGGGGCGGGAATAAGTAACCTCAAAGTTGAGCTTTAAGGAGGGATGGCAATCTAGAGTGACTGTCCAATAGCTAAGCTCTACAGTGCTTATCTGAGGCATCTCAAATTCTGAGATCATTTTGTCTCTGTTGCCTGGATCTAGATTTTGCTCCTATCTGGAAATGCTAAATGCCACTTGTCTCAATAGGACTCATAAATACTCCATAGGGTTAATTTTATATCTTGCTACTTTATATCTGATAGTTGTTTATCAGCTATAGGATTTCTCTTGTGGAGTTTTTCGGGTTGCTTAAATATACCATCATGCAATCTGCAAATAGTGACAATTTGACTTCTTCCTTTCCAATTTCTATCTCTTTTACCTCCTTTTGTTGTCTAATTGCTCTAGCTATGTAATAATCTTATACACACATAGAAACAACAATAAATCATAAGTATGTAAAGATAACCTAGTGAGTTAATTTAGTGTTATTTTTGTATACATAATTTTGGAGCTGAGCACTTGGTACTGGATAACCAATTTGTAGCTCATCACTGCAGAAGCATAATTATCTATCTCTTTGTAATTATTAGGAGCTTGTAATACTTTGTATATGGGTAGACTCCCATAAGATTTTTCTTTTCCATATTAGTATGTCTATTAATGTTGTCACTGTCCAGTTCTTATTTTATATAGCCATGTGATTGACATTTCATAATTGTAGCTTCCCTGTCATTTCTAGAAGATACAAACTCACAATCAACTTCTGGGCCTTTGCAATCTACTGCAGTGATCACAGGGCCATAGATGTACGAGTGGAGCTGTAGATACATCCTATTGATGCTGAAAAATTCCACAATAAATGGTTTCCTGTATTTTGACCACTTAATATTTTCTGAGATGATCTCTGCTGCAAACAGAAGCTTCTTTTATGAGGACTGAGAGCTAGTCTTACCTGTGGATATAAAATGCACTTATAAATTATGCTGACTCAATAAATTGGCAGGAGTAGGTACTCCTCTGAGATCTATGACGTCAACAGCCCAGATAGTTTGCTAGGTTTCTAGTACTTGTTATTACTTGCTTCTAGTTGATTCAGTCTTATGTCTCATTAAAGAGCTTATTTAGGTTACCACCAAGATATGTACAACACTATTACATCTTTAGGAGTATCTTTCAAGTCTGTACTTAACCCAAGAGACTTATCTCTCAAAACTTGTTTTCATTCAAGTTTGGTTCAAAACTTGTACCAAAATATGTTAGGCAAGCTGTCAAAAAGGAATTGGTCAACAGTTATACCTAGCAACAATACTTAAGAAACATATGTAATATGTCTTGATCAAATTCACCCCAAATTCCTTTATGAACTCCCATTACAACCCATCAACCAGTGTTGCCTCTGTGTAGATGGGGATATATAGAATTAAATATTTAAATAAAATCCCATCATGGGTTTCTGCTACCCTCCCCAATGATTTGTGTTTCTGAATAAAAGACACACATAAAACCTTTATCTTTTGATATGCTTTAAACAGGGTAACAGCTGGAGCACTTCCTAACCTCCATGCAGTTAGTCCACCTCCCACTGATAATCCTGGGTTATTACTTAAACTAAATTCTATATTCTGCCTTGGCTGCCCTGGGTCACCCTTGCCTGGCTCCTTCACATGCGGGCTCCTCCTCCCTGTCCTCCACTGTTTTCAGGCATGGCATCTCCTCTTCCCAACATGGTATATCATCTTCTACCTCTTTCCTCGATGTCCCAAGCATGGGATTCCTAAAATCTTAAAAAGCATGCTTCCTAAAAAGTCCTACCTCAGTCTGCCCTGCCCAGATATTGGATACCAGTTTCTTTATTGATCAATCAGAACTACTTGGAGACAGGGTCCCTCAGCGTCTTTTATGCAGAGTCATGTAAGTGATTTTGGGGACCAAAATTAACATTATAGTACAAGTAGCATTAGGCCTATTCACATTAGGGCCATCCGCCACAGCAGGAGTATAGGAGCCATTCCCCGAGGAAAAAAAATCTCACTCTTTTCACCAGTTGTTTATCAATTTCCAACAGCTTTTTACTTATGACTTTAGGTGACAGTGTCCATCCATGCAGATATTTTGACAGTCTTGATCCTGTCTTAAGGCCTTCATCCACAGCTCCTGTGAGTTTGATTGTCAGAGGCTCTATTGTGTTAAGAAAATATCTTTTTCCTGCAGATGTCTTTTACCTTTACTCTTACATTTTTTTCCTGTCCCCTTGTGGTAGTTTGAACATCTTTGGCCAACATAGATCCGTGAGTTTGAATTCTTGCCCACAGGCCATGGAGCTCTTCGGAGGTATGGCCTTATTGGGGGGGTGTGTGGCCTACTTTGTCACTGTGTAGGTAGACTTTGTTTGATCCTATGCTTAATCTCTGCCCAGTGTGGAATTCCAGTCTTTTCCTAGCTGCTTTCAGATCAATATGTAGAACTCTTGACTCTCACAATTCCAAGTTTTCATGCATGATACCATTTCCTACTATGAGGATAATGGAGTAAACCTCTGAAACTGTAAGACAGAACCAGTTACTATTGTGTCTTCCCAACAATAAAACCCTAAGCCAGAAATTGTTACCAGGTACTGGGGTATTGCTGTGACAGGCATGACCATGTTTTTGTTGGGAGGAATATAGACCATGAAGAGATGTCTCAGCAGTTAAGAGCATTGACTGTTCTTTTGAAGGTCCTGAGTTCAAATCCCAGAAACCAAATGGTGGCTCACAACAATCTGTAATGAGATCTGATGCCCTCTTTTGGTGTGTCTGAAAACAGCTACAGTGTACTTACATAGAATAAATCTTAAAAATAAATCCCTTGATTGATTTAAGTGGGGCTTAATGTGATATCTTAGTAGGAATGTGGAAGGCAGTGGTCTTGAGGGCAATTTGAATTGTGTGTGTGTGTGTGGGCTGGCTCAAGAGGTTTTTGAGTAGAAGTATTTTAATATGTTGCCTAGAGATTGTTCTTGTGATAATGTTGAAAAATGTTTCTGCTTTTGCCCTTGTTCATAGAGTCTGCCTGAATCTAAGGTGAAGAGGTTTAAGTTAATTGAAATCTCCCAGGGAATCTCAAAATAACCAAGTTTAGACTCTTGACCAGTTAATGAAAAGCATTTTGCTCAAGGATAGCAAGCTTAGAAAGCAAAAATAGAGAATAAATGGTTTAAGTATTAATGGGACACCAGGAAATGGATTGGAGCCGGATAACATTTGGATAGTAAAAATTGAGAGAATGTTACCTTGGGGGCAAGATCTGTCCCAGATAAGTTTATTATTCATGTTTTTTTTTTGCTCTTTTATGAGGTATTGTTACATCATGTTAGTCATTATCATGACCTGTTTATTTTTTTTTGGAAACATAATTTCCTGTGAAATTGACAAGGTATGTATTGCAATGTATAGTCTTGGTTGTCAACTTGACTGTATCTGGAATGAACTTCTATCCAGCAATGGAGGGCCAAATTGTGACCCATGCCTTGAAGCACAGTGGCCATGCGTATAAAGACCTTTTGGAAAGAAATTAAAGGAAAGTTTGGGTTCAGGTGAAGAACCTTTAATCCCAACACTGATGAAACAGTGGCATGGAAATCTGTGAGTTGAAGATCAGTCTATAGTGCGAGTTGAAAGTCAGTCTATAATAATGCAAATTTCAGGACAGCAAACCTTCAGGCAGTGAAGAAGTCAGTGAGAACAGCAAGGTGGTGAAGATGCAATAGACCAAGGGGGGGTGTTTCCTGTTCCAGCCCCAGCAAGCAGCGGAACTTGACAGTTTCAGTCATGTGGCTCTTGCTTTAGAGCCAAGCATAGAAGGGGTTACTGGGACAATTTATGCTGGTTAGCTGGAGCTAAGGAATTAGCACTTATTAAGAAGATACCAGCATCACTGATGTGAAATCTTCTGGAAAGTTTTATCTGAGAGCATAAAGAAGCTGTGTTCCAGAGATAAACATCTTGTTCAAAGCCTGGTGATTTAAGAATCTCCTGGGTGGTCATGGTTTTGAAGGTATGAAGCTATCATGGAGAGTAGTGGAGCCTTGGCACTGGGGAGAGGCCATGCTAGACAAATGGTTCAGTTCCAGTCTCAGTGTCACTTGAGGCTTGACACCATGACACATGTATAAGAGAGGATATAAGTGAAAGTGCAGCCTAGTTTTAGCAGAAGATCCCAGTATTTCAGAGATGCCAGTACCATAGGATGATCACCCAAAGAGCAGCAGCAGTGGAGTGGAACATTCTGGAGCCTAGAAGACAAGGTGTGTTTGCTACAGAGGACAGAGGTAGAGAAAGCCCTTTGAGGAGCCCAGAAGATGATGTGTGGATTCTGATTACAGACATTGGACATTGACTTATTTATACAGTCGTAGTTTAATTTTGCTTGATCCAGATTGTGATTATGGCCTGGATCTTCCATCTTGAAGAAGGTATTTAATTCAATCTTAACATTTGCAGGTGTCCACAGCTTGATCTTTTAAGAGATTTTGGATTTTTAGCAAGGTTGGGTATTTAAAACAGATTGAAATTTTACTATAATTTGTAAAGGCTGTTAGACTTTTAAGGTTATTTTATGTTTTTAATGTTAGATCTTGGGGATGAATAAGAAAGGTAGGGTTGTAGCTTACCAGTGATGTATTTGTGTTTCAAGTTCACAAGGGGGCTGCTTTTGTGTGTCAGCTTGATACAAGTTAGAGTAATCAGAGAGGAAGGAGTCTCAGATGAATAAATGCCTCCACGAGATGCAGTTGTAAGGCATTTTCTCAATTACTCATCAATTAGAGAGGGCCAGCTCATGGTGGGTGGTACCATTCTTGGGCTTGTGGTCCTGGGTTGTATAAGAAAGCAAGCTGAGCAAGTCTTGAGCAGCAAGTCAGTAAGCAACATCCCTCCATTGTTGCCCTTTGTATCAGCTCCTTTTTCCAGGTTTCAGCCCTGTTTATTTCCTGTCTTGACTTCCTCCAGTGATTTGGAAGCATAAACCAAATACATCTTTTTCTTCCCAAAGTGTTTTTTGGTCATGGTGTTTGTTTGCATCAATAAAACCCTAACTAAGACAGCATCTTCATGCACACTTTCTTTTTCTTTTTCTTTTTCTTAGATATATTCTTTATTTACATTTCAAATGATTTCCCCTTTCCTGGATCTCCCCCTCCCCGTAAGTCCCATTAAACTTCTTCCCTCCTCTGTTCCCCAATCAACCTCCTCCTGCTTCCCTGTCCTGGTATTCCCCTTCACTGCTGCACTGAGCCTTTCCAGGACCAGGGGCCTTTCTTTCTTTCTTGGGCATCATTTGATATGTGGATTGGCTTTTTTTTTTTTTTTGGGTATTCTAAACTTCTGGTCTAATATTCACTTATCAGTGAGTGCATACCATGTGTGTTCTTTGGTAATTGTGTTACCTCACTTAGAATGATATTTTCCAGTTCAACCCACTTACCTAAGTATTTCATGAATTCATTGTTTGTAATGGCTGAGTCGTATTCCATAGTGTAAATATTCCACATTTTCTGTATCCATTCCTCCGTTGAGGGACATCTGGGTCCTTTCCAGGTTCTGGCTATTATACATAAGGCTGCTATGAACATAGTGGAACATGTGTCCTTATTACATACTGGGGAATCTTCTAGGTATAGCCTGAGGAGTGGTATAACGGGATCCTCCAGTAGTGTCATGCCCAGTTTTCTGAGGAACCGCCAGACTGATTTCCAGAGTGGTTGCAGACTTTTTTGCGTGAACCTCTTCTGCCTTTCTTTCCTTCATACCCTTTCATGTTCATATATCCCTCACCACTCACTTTCAGTGTGTTTCATTTTAATCAGTCTTCACTCATCCTTGAAACTTCTCTTTAACCATTTCATCATTCTCTTTGTAGTTCCTATAATCCATATATAAACTTGTAGCCATAGATATATGCAGAATGGTGTTTCTAAAGTAGCAGCTTTCACCTGAGTTCTCTGAAAAATCTTTATCCCTTTCCATATGCCTCATCTATCATAATCTATATTTTCTAACCCAATTAAAACCTTCCTGTTCCATTATTTCCCCTTAATCGTTTACAGTTGAGTTTTCTGTATTGTCTAAAAAATTTCTGGAGTTATCCATATTTGATGAATTCATAATGTCAATGACTCTAGTGAAAACTGATATAGCCCTAGCAGTGTGCAGAGCCCTCGCCATTGTTAATTCCTTAAGGAGGTCAGTATGTGATGACCAAGTATCTCATAACTTTGGAATACTTTTCAAATGTAAAAAGAGTAGAGGTCTACTCCTAGCTCATTTGTCCAAATGGGAATCTGAAAACATCACCTCACAAAACCCACTTTCCAGGTAAATATTTGTGGAACTGTTTGGTAATGTTCAGTGTCTGCCCTGAAGAGATTTGCCTCCAGTCTTACATCTCCTATTGGATCAGATTTGCAGATATAGTGCAGTTAGAAGTGGATGGATGTGGGTAGGTGTGACCATATATTATAATATACATGTATTAAATTAAAAGGTTCAGAATTGCATACTTGATTGAAAGAATGCAATGGTTTAATATAAATTCATTATAAAATATAATTATTAAATCAAGATTACAGTAGCAGCTATGACCATTGTCTGGACTGTTAGGGTTAGGGTTAGGGTTTGGTGAGATTCATTATCCCAATTGTCTTGTATATCATCACTGCATGTATTCAGTCACCTGCAACATATTTTGTAATATTCCTCCTGTCTAACTTAAAGTTTAGATTTTATTTCCACTAGCTTCTTTTCACATTGTACCTAGCCAATCAATTAGTAAGTAACTTTTTTCATTCATTGTTTCTATGAGTGTGACATTTTCACGTGTGTGTGTGTGTGTGTGTGTGTGTGTGTGTGTGTGTGTGTGTGAGATGTCTGGTAGATTTTGTTTAGATTAATATACACCAGAACTATTCATCTGCTTGGCACTGACAGAAATCTATTATTTTTAGTGTTGGAATGGTATTCTGGTATATATATAGTCCACATTTTCCTTGTTTCTTATTCAGTCAAGCTACACTGAGGTCAGTTACGTGTTTTGAGTATTATGAATTATTACAATCTAGTGAATGAGTACAGATATATTTTGCTGCTTCAGCTGTATATAGATATAAACTGTATTCAGTGTATATTAAATATATTCTTTATTTATATTTCAAATGATTTCCCCTTTCCTGAATCTCCTCTCCCTGAAAGTCCCATAAGCCCTCTTCCCTTCCCTGTTCCCCCATCAACCTGTAGCTGTCTTCAGACATACTCCAGAAGAATGCACCAGATACCACTGCAGATGGTTACTCTGTGCTTCCCATGTGGTTGCTGGGAATTGAACTTGGGATTTTTAGAAGAGCAGTCAGTGCTCTTAACCACTGAGCCATCTCTTCAGTCCTCCTTTCAGTTCTTTTGATTATTTATCTATTGGTTCAAGACTACTACAGTAGCCATATAGCTCAGAAGTTGTTATGAGAATATCCAAATAAGAGCTAATGCTTATACAAGAGTTGTGTTGATATTCCCTGCCAGGAACAGTGTGGAAATGATCACCAACCTGTGCATCTTCATCTAGTATTATCTGTTTCTCTGATGTTATTTATTTTAATATAATGAGGGAGCCTCTCATTTGTTTTTTTTTCTATATTCTTTGTTTACATTCCAAATGTTTTCCCCTTTCCCAGTTCCCCCTTCCCCATATATCCCATAAGTCCTCTTCTCTCTACCCATTCTTCACTCATCCCCCTCCCATTTCCCTGTCCTGGTACTCCCCTACAGTCCTGGATCAAGCCTTTCCAGGACCAGGTCCCTCTACTTCCTTCTTCATGGGAATCATTTGATATGCTAATTGAGTATTCTGAGCTTCTGGGCTAATTAATATCCACTTATCAGTGATTGCATTCCATATGTGTTCTTTTGTGATTGGGTTACCTCACTTAGGATGATATTTTCCAGTTCCAACCATTTGTCTAAAAATTTCATGAATTCATTGTTTTTTAATTGCTGAGTAGTATTCCATTGTGTAAATATACCATATTTCTGTATCCATTCCTCCACTGAGGGACATTTGGGTTCTTTCCAGCTTCTGGCTATTATATATAAGGATGGAGCTCCACATAGTGGAGGATGTATGTTATTGCATGCCAGGGAATCCTCTGTGTATATGCCCAGGAGTGGTATAGCAGGGTCCTCTGGAAATGTCATGTCCAGTTTTCTGAGGAATCGCCAGACTGATTTCCAGAGTGGTTGTACCATCTTACAATCCCACCAGCAGTGGAGGAGTGTTCCTCTTTCTCTGCATCCTTGCCAACACCTGCTGTCTCCTGAGTTTTTTTTTTTTTTATTCGATATAATTTATTTACATTTCAAATGATTTCCCCTTTTCTAGCCCCCCACTCCCCGAAAGTCCCGTAAGCCCCTGCATGCCAGGGAATCCTCTGTGTATATGCCCAGGAGTGGTATAGCAGGGTCCTCTGGAAGTGTCATGTCCAGTTTTCTGAGGAACCGCCAGACTGATTTCCAGAGTGGTTGTACCATCTTACAGTCCCACCAGCAGTGGAGGAGTGTTCCTCTTTCTCTGCATCCTTGCCAACACCTGCTGTCTCCTGAGTTTTTAACCTTAGCCATTCTGACTGGTGTGAGGTGAAATCTCAGGGTTGTTTTGATTTGCATTTCCCTAATGACTAATGATGTTGAACATTTCTTAACGTGCTTCTCAGCCATCTGAATTTCTTCAGGTGAAAATTCTTTGTTTAGTTCTGTACCCCATTTTTTAATAGGAATATTTGGTTCTCTGGGCTCTAACTTCTTGAGTTTTTGTATATATTGTTTATTAGCCCTCTGTTGGATGTAGGGATGGTGAAGATCCTTTCCCAGTTTGTTGGTTGCCGATTTGTCCTTTTGATGGTGTCCTTTGTCTTACAGAAACTTTGTAATTTTATGAGGTCCCATTTGTCAATTCTTGATCTTAGAGCATAAGCTATTGGTGTTCTGTTCAGTAACTTTTTCCCTGTGCCCATGTCCTCAAGGGTCTTCCCAGTTTCTTTTTTGTTAGTTTCAGTGTGTCTGGTATTATGTGGAGGTCCAAGTGGATACTTGGAGTTGACCTTAGTTCAAGGAGATAAGAATGGGTCAATTCACATTCTTCTGCATGCTGACCTCCAATTGAACCAGCACCATTTGTTGAAAAGGCTATCTTTTTTTCCACTGGATGTTTTCAGCTCCTTTGTCAAAGATCAAGTGACCACAGGTGTGTGGGTTCATTTCTTGGTCTTCAATCCTATTCCATTGGTCCACTTGCCTGTCACTGTACCAATACCATGCAGTTTTTAACACAATTGCTCTGTAGTATTGCTTGAGGTCTTGGATACTGATTCCCCCAGAAGTTCTTTTACTGTTGAGAATAGTTTTAGCTATCCTGGGTTTTTTGTTATTCCAGATGAATTTGAGAATTGCTCTTTCTAACTCTATGAAGAGTTGGGATTTTGCTAGGGATTGTGTTGAATTTGTATATTGCTTTTGGCAGGATGACCCTTTTAACTATATTAATCCTGTCAATCCATGAGCATGGAAGAGTTTTCCATTTTCTGAGGTCTTCTTCAATTTCCTTCTTCAGAGACCTGAAGTTCTTTTCATACATTTCTTTTATTTGTTTGGTTAGTGTCACACCAAGATACTTTATATTGTTTGTGGCTATTGTGAAGGGTGTCATTTTCCTAACTTCTTTATCAGCCTGCTTATCCTTTGAGTATAAGAAGGCAACTGATTTGCTTGAGTTGATTTTATAACCAGCCACTTTGGTGAAGTTGTTTATTAGCTGTAAGAGTTCTCTGGTGGAGTTTTTTGGGTTACTTAATAATACTATCATATCTGCAAATAGTCATAGTTTGACTTCTTCCTTTCCAATTTGTATCCCTTTGACCTCCTTATGTTGTCTAATTGCTCTAGCTAGAACTTCAAGTACTATATTGAAAAGATATGGAGAGAGAGGGCAGGCTTGTCTAGTCCCTGATTTTAGTGGGATTGCTTCAAGTTTCTCTCCATTTAGTTTGAAATTGGCTATCGGTTTGCTGTATATTGCTTTAATAATGTTTAGGTATGGGCCTTGAATTCCTGTTCTTTCCAAGACTTTTAGCATGAAAGGATGTTGAATTTTCTCAAATGCTTTTTCAGCATCTAATGAGATGATCATATGGTTTTTTCTTTGAGTTTGTTTATGTAGTGGATTGCATTGATGGATTTCCTTATATTGAACCATCCCTGCATCCCTGGGATGAAGCCTACATACACATGGAAATTGAACAATACTCTACTCAATGATACCTTGGTCAAGTAAGAAATAAAGAAAGAAATTAAAGACTTTTTAGAATTTAATGAAATCCAAGACACAATATACCCAAATCTATGGGACACAATGAAAGCAGTGCTAAGAGGAAAACTCATAGACCTGAGTGCCTCCAAAAAGAAAATGGAGAGAATATACACTAGTACCTTATCGGCACACCTGAAAGCTGTGGAACAAAAAGAAGCTAATTAACCCAGGAGGAGTAGAAGACAGGAAATCATCAAACTCAGGAATGAAATCAATCAAGTAGAAACAAAGAGAACCATACAAAGAATCAACAAAACCTGGAGCTGGTTCTTTGAGAAAATCAACAAGATGGATAAACCCTTACCCAGACTATCCAAAGGGCACAGAGACAGTATGCAAAGTAACAAAATTAGAAATGGAAAGGGAGATATAACAACAGAAACCGAGGAAATTAAAAAAATCATCAGATCCTACTACAAAATCCTATACTCAATACAATTGGAGAATCTGGAGGAAATGGAGAATTTCCTAGACAGATAGCAAACACCAAAATTAAATCAGGATCAAATAAAATAGATCATCTAAACAGTCCCACAACCCATAAAGAAATAGAAGGGATCATAGAAAGTCTCACATCCAAAAAAAAAAAAAACCCACACGTAATCAGATGGTTTTAAGGCAGAATTCTATCAGACCTTCAAAGAAGAACTAACACCAATACTCTTCAAACTATTCCTCAAAATAGGAACAGAAGGAACACTACCCAATTCGTCCTATGAAGTCACAATTATGCTGATACCAAAACCACATGAAGATCCAACAAAGAAAGAGAACTTCAGGCCAATTTCCCTTATGAATATCGATGCAAAAATACTAAATAAAATTCTTGCCAACCGAATCCAATAACACAGCAAAACGATCATCCACCATGATCAAGTAGGCTTCATTCCAGGGATGCAGGGATGGTTCAATATAAGGAAATCCTAAACAAACTCATTTGGGTTTTAATATTCATTTCTCTCATGATTAGTGATGCTGAACATGGTTTCATTGACAACCATCATTTGCCTATCAATCTGTGAACAAATTTGTCCAAGTTCTTTGGCATTGTTTTAATTGGGATCCTTTCTGTGTTTCTTTTTATCATCTTATTTTATACTATAATTAGGATGTTCCACTCGTAGTAACTGCATAAATTACTTCCATTTTGACTAGCTTCTGGTAGTCTTCTTACTCGGTTGTCTTCTTTCTTGTCCAAAAAAATTTTTTAGTGTGATATATGCTCATATGTTTATTTTTGCTCTAATTGCCTGTTCTACTTGCCTCATATTTATAGAACTGTGTTTCTGAGCAGTGTTTCAGAGATTTTTGTACCATATTCTTTCTTGTTTAGTAGTCTGATGTTTCACATTGATGTCTTCCACCTATTATTTGCTGATTTTGTATATAATATGAGATGAGAAGCTGACACCAAAACTGAGGATTTCGTTGTGTGAGTAGGTGAGTTAAAGGCTGCATTGCATTTTTGGCACATGATTTATTTGTAATTACAACAAGGGTATTAACTGGAAAACTATTAGATCCTAATGCTAGAGTTGTGGTGGATGAGCATTCTGTATCTATGTTCAGATTCTGTTCTGTTGTTGAGATTACAAAGGCTCCTTGAAGTCTTTGTACCTTCAAAAAGATCTGCTTTACAATTATTTTTCTGAGACTGGAAACTTGAAACTCCTAAACTTAGGTGTAGGTTTACATTTTTCAAACCTGCTGTAATAAGTGTTCTTAAATTCAACCTCTCTTCTAGCCTATCATTCACCAGAGATAGTAGAAAATAAAGGAAATGTAGGTGGTGGACCTGTTTAGAAGTAGTTCTTTGGGGGTTTTCTATTCTTCTAAATCAGCAACAGCAGTTTGATTCAGAATAAACTGTGATGAGTTGGCCTGAGTCAGCCAGCGAAAGGCACAAGAATCAGCTGGAATGTTAAAACCTCATTTGGGTGTTACTCTACAAAGTTACAGTAAGCAAAGATTAGGAACACAATGTAAGATAAACCAATAGTAGAGAATTGACAGCCACGACTAGCTAGGCACATCAATACAAACCAATGCCAGTGTCACAGACCACCCCAGCTGGGTTTGGGGGTCTCTGGAATGATGGTGGGTAAGTATTTGTTGGTGACAAACAGAAACAAAGACAGAGGTAGTTTGAATATGAGTGTATTTTGTAGTTCTCAAGCCAGGGATTTTATTCATTAAAAACCAAACATAACAACTCTTAGAAACTGTATCCAGCAAAACAATCATCAATACCAACAAAAATCATTTGGCACAGTAAAATATAAAAATCATTTGAACATTACAACTTGAAACTACATATTTAATGAATTGCAAACAAAACAGGTAACATCATCATTAATAATATAAATCATCAAAATATAACAATTCTAAAATGATGTATTTATTAGTACATTTGTCCAAGGCTAGTGGTATATTTTCAAGAACAGGTTAATAAATCTTTATTGTCAGTGTTCTTATCCACTGAGCTAACTTTTTAGCCCCATATGGTTAATTGCTATGTAACATCTAATGTCTGATTTTTTTTTATAAATCTTCAATGTATGAATTTAAACTATTTTAATTTTTTCTAGCTAAAACTTTCTTTACCATATGCTGAAACCCACCTCCAATGACACATGTGTAGCCATATGACATCTTATTTTTGGGAAAGGTTTTATTTATCATAATAATTTTGTAAAGGATTTAAAAAGTAATGCATTGTTTTCCCCAGAGATAAGGTCATGTTAATGACCCCATCTCAAGGGATGGTCTTGTACCAATTATTTTTTTTGTAAGATCATGGTCTAGGCTACCAGGAACCTGTAACAAAGAAAATTGCCAACCGAATCCAAGAACACATCAAAACGATCATCCACCATGATCAAGTAGGCTTTATCCCGGGAATGCAGGGTTGGTTCAATATACGGAAATCCATCAATGCAATCCACTACATAAACAAACTCAAAGAACAAAACCCCATGGTCATTTCATTGGATGCTGAAAAAGCATTTGACAAAATTCAGCATCCTTTCATTCTTAAAGTCTTGGAGAGAACAGGAATTCAAGGCCCATACCTAAACATAGTAAAAGCAATATACAGCAAACCGGTAGCCAGCATCAAACTAAATGGAAAGAAACTTGAAGCAATCCCACTGAAATCAGGGACCAGACAAGGCTGCCCCCTTTCTCCTTATCTTTTCAATATTGTACTTGAGGTACTAGCTCGGGCAATTCGACAACATAAGGAGGTCAAAGGGATACAAATTGGAAAGGAAGAAGTCAAACTTTCATTATTTGCAGACGACATGATAGTCTACCTAAGTGACCCAAAGAACTCCACTAGAGAGCTCCTACAGCTGATAAACAACTTCAGCAAAGTGGCAGGTTATAAAATCAACACAAGCAAATCAGTGGCCTCCCTATATTCAAAGGATAAGCAGGCTGAGAAAGAAATTAGGGAAATGACCCCCTTCACAATAGCCACAAACAATATAAAGTATCTTGGGGTGACTCTTACCAAACATGTGAAAGATCTTTATGACAAGAACTTCAAGACTCTGAAGAAGGAAATGGAAGAAGACCTCAAAAAATGGGAAAACCTCCCATGCTCATGGATCGGTAGAATCAATATAGTTAAAATGGCCATTTTGCCAAAAGCAATATACAGATTCAATGCAATACCCATCAAAATCCCAACTCAATTCTTCACAGAGTTAGAAAGAGCAATTATCAAATTCATCTGGAACAACAAAAAACCCAGGATAGCTAAAACTATTCTCAGCAACAAAAGAAAATCTGGGGGAATCAGTGTCCCTGACCTCAAGCAATACTACAGAGCAATAGTGTTAAAAACTGCATGGTATTGGTACAGTGACAGGCAGGAGGATCAATGGAACAGGATTGAAGATCCAGAAATGAACCCACACACCTATGGCCACTTGATCCTCGACAAAGAGGCTGAAAACATCCAATGGAAAAAAGATAGCCTTTTCAACAAATGGTGCTGGTTCAACTGGAGGGCAGCATGCAGAAGAATGTGAATTGATCCATCCTTGTCTCCTTGTACTAAGCTCAAATCCAAATGGATCAAGGACCTCCACATAAAGCCAGACACTCTGAAGCTACTAGAAAAGAAACTGGGGAAGACCCTTGAGGACATCAGTACAGGGAGAAAGTTGCTGAACAGAACACCAATAGCGTATGCTCTAAGATCAAGAATTGACAAATGGGACCTCATAAAATTACAAAGTTTCTGTAAGGCAAAGGACACCATCAAGAGGACAGATCGGCAACCAACAAATTGGGAAAAGATCTTCACCAATCCTACATCAGATAGAGGGCTAATATCCAATATATATAAAGAACTCAAGAAGTTAGACTCCAGAAAACCGAACAACCCTATTAAAAAATGGGGTACAGAGTTAAACAAAGAATTCTCACCTGAAGAACCCACATTTTCTTAACTCATTATAGACGTATAGACAGCTCATTTTAGTATGAGAAAGTAATACCTCAGTGTGTTTTTCTTTATCACAGCAATGGTTGTGCATTCTTCTTTGCGAATTCTGATACATCAATCCTGTTTGTGACAACACTTGCCTTTTCCTTTATAACAGGTGCCAACTACTTTATAATAGAATGGGCAACGCATGATGAGACACATGTCTTTATTCTTAAAACATACTCTTGTGTCATGGACAGCAACTGCAAGAAAAGGAGAAAGAAACCCTTCAAACTCTTGGTTGTAGCTGCATTGATTTTAGACTGTTTGGGGAAGGCACAAGAGTTCTACATTAATTTAAAGAAAAATTGAGTTTTAGATCCCCTAATAAAAACCAGATTTTTCTGAACTCACTAACCAGAGAGATCCCCATTGCCATATAACCATGGTTACTACTTTAGAAAGGTCAAATAGAGAATACGTTTTTTTCTATTCATTTTGAGACAGGGTCTCACTCTATAGTCCTTACTGGCTTGGAATCCATTATTTAGCTCAGGCTGGCTCTGAATCACAGAGATGCTCTTTCCTCATCCTCTTTGATACTGGGAGTAAAGGATGGAGCACCATCTCTGGCTGTAGAAGCTTCTCATCACCACAAACTCTTCAGTGGGACAGTGGTGCTAAGGTGGTGGGAGGAAGTAGAGTGACACTCTGCTTTCCCACCCCAGGACTTTCTCAGAGAAGCACCACAGCCCAAGTCCCTCACTTGCTCACCCTAAACCCATCTTCCTGAATTCTGTCTCATAGCCTTTCTCTACATTTTAGGGGTTCTGACTTCCATTGTGTATGGTTGTTGAAAAAGAAATGCTCTAAATCCAACACTGGCCTCTACAATGATCATCCCCCATCAGACTCTGTAGACATGATCACCTCCAGGTTTTGTTTCCTTTTGTGGAGGGGTCAGAAGTCGGTATGATTTTGATAGGATGCTTCATGTATTCTATGTTCCCTGGTGAAATATTTGCAGCTGGTTTTCTAGTACTAGGAAGGCTAACAGAAATCAAGTTTTGAATGAACTTTGCTGTGTTTGTTTTTTTAATGACATCATTAACCTAAGTACTGATATGTATATGTATGTGTATGTGCATGTGCATGTGTATACGTATATAGAGTTTTTTCCTCTTTGTTGTTGATCATTTTTAATGTTTGTTTTATATTTTCAGATTGACAGGATCTAGAGTCACTTGGGAGATGGGCTTCTTTTATGCCTGTTGGAGATTGTTTTGATTGTGTTAATTTGTGTGGAATAACCCATTTACCTATGGCTAGGACTATTTCCTGGGCAGGTATTATGGATCATAGAAAATGGAGAAACAGAGGAAGCATGTCCTAATTCATTGCTCTCTGATTTTGGACAATGGCTTATGGTATTTTCCTTTCCAGTTGCTATGACAAAAAGTTCTGACAAAAATGACCTAGGAGAGAAAGGGCTTAGTTCATAATTGGAAGTTTCAGTCCATCATTACAAGGAGATCAAGGTGGCAGGAATAATTGAATAATTGAATAATTTAGTAGTTATGACCACAATCAAAAGAATACACACACACACACACACACACACACACACACACACACACACATATACAGATAGACAGAGGGGCAAAAACTGAGAGAGGCAGAGACAGAGAAATACAGACAGGCAGACAAACAGATGTAGAAAGACAGAGAGATAAATACAACCAGAGTAAGACAAACAGAGATAGAGAGATGGGGGATGGGGGACTTGCATTCCAGTGCTTAGTTTGAGTTCTGCACTCTTTTACAATCCAGGCCCTAAACCAGGAAATGGACTTGTCTTCCTTTCTCAGTTAATGGAGTAAAGACAATCACCTATAGATAATCTAGACAATCTGTCACTGATATTCTCTTTCATACCACTCTAGATTGTGTCAAGTAGGCAACAATATCCATCAGGTGTATACAATGTGACCAGCTACTTCAGCTCCCATTGCCCTGGCTTCCCTGCCACAGTGTATATATACTGAGCTGGGAGATAAAGACTATCGACATTTGTTGTTTTTTCAGAATATTAAATCCATATCAGAAATAGAAACAGAGACAATTGCTAAGCAGAAGAGGTTTAATACAATAGGATTGTTTCAGAGAGAAGGAAAGCCCAAGAACACAGTTCCTTCCATGTTTCCCTGATCTAACAGATGTCAAACGTATCCATTGTTTTCACAGAGCAGAAAGCCCACAAAGACAGAGCCTGGACCAGGATGTATTATCCCAGTCCCATATTCATTCTCATTCCATCTAGGCACACTCCTGGCTGAGCACTGCATCCTGCTGCTCTGTAAGAATCAACTTCTGCCTTTTCCTTTATTAAATTGTGTTATTCACAAGAAAGATATAGCTATGGGCACTGTGTGAAGTAATTCAGCTACGTTCTGTGTTCTGAAGCTCCTTATGCAGTGATGCTGGTATCTACTCAGCCTGCCTGGGCTGCAGCATTTCAGATTTATCAAGGAAGGCGCTGGGTTGATCTCAGCCATTTTTCACATTCTAATTCTGATCATTTTACCCTGGTGGACAACTAGCCATTTTTTCCCATCTTTTGTTCTCTAAGAATCATTCTCTTTTCCCTTATTTGCAAAGAGACCCTGAGTCCCAGACAGACTGAACGCTTTTCTATTATCCTATGAAAGCAAAGCCGCATTTTGCTGAGTTTAAAATCTAGTTTTCTGAAAAAACAAACAAACAAACAAACCCCTGGGAAGTGTGTTGTCTCTTGAAAATTTTGTGATGGGTCATTGGACATCAGATGTCTTTCTGTAGGGTTTAATCCTACAACTTTTAGCACAAGGGATAGATCTGTCTTACTGTTATGAAACTTGGGATAAGTATTGATATTTCATACAGAGGGTCTCAAAGTGCCATGTCTCTCCTCCTGATTCTGTTTTCTTTCCACTCCCAACCATGTATCTCAAATTTGTGCATAAAAGACAGGCCATTGATATTAGTCAATTGGAAATGAAATTCTTGTTAAGAGGTCACAATGGACATTTGTGTCTTACCTTGTCCTTCTAACCAGCTACCCTGGCCTGATCAATGGAAGGTTGGAGCGCTATTGTCTTACACAATTGGCATATGGTCTCTAGATGGCCTCTGAATGCAACTGTAGGCAGATTCCTGGTTAATATTTCAGGGGTCAGTGTCAGAGACCCTGATAAAAGGGAAAGCTAAGTTCTTGATCAAAGCAAAGTCTGCACTAGAGGCTGGGGCTTCAAAGAATCAAAAGATTTGATCAGTGCCAAGGGCACTGTGTGTTTAGTCTGTGACAGACTTGAGATATTCTGTATCCCCTTTGTGCCACAATGATCCATTAGCTTCCAGCTAACTTTGTTCTACTTTATGATAGCTTTCTGCTGATTCTCCCTCCTGCAAACCACACATTAATGCTATACCTCTTAATAAAGTTCCTTGGCATAAGCCATCAGTTCATGCAAAACCAATTGACCTGAAATTTTCTTTCTTCTTTGTTCCTTTCCAGTCCTCTACTGTCAGATACCTGTAACCAAAGAACAGCCTAACCATGTCAGAAAGGTAGAAGAGAGGCCATTTGGGTCATGGGGAAATTGCATGTTGAGACCCATAGTAGGTAGGAAAGGTGGGAGTTGGAGCCACAGAGTCCTGTGTCCTGAAGTCTTCCTCTTTGCCTCAGTTTCAAGGGAGAAAGTGGATCTAGTCTTAATGATATGCATGTTTAGCCTTTAGGGAAAAGAAGAAAGAGTTTGCAGATTTAAAAATGTCTTTGCCAGAGCCATGTTGTACAGTTTTATAGTATATGTATAGTGAGAGAGGCAAAACATTTGCTAGAGAGAATGCCAAGTGGATCACCTTTTCAGTTCTTGCTCACCTCTTATTGGCCTGTAATTTCCCCCAAATGCATCAATTTCCAAAAATACTATTTTACATTTTGTCCCTGCAGTGTTTGAAAACCTGTAGGTTTCTCTCTCTCTCTCTCTCTCTCTCTCTCTCTCTCTCTCTCTCTGTCTCTCTCTCTTTCTGTGTGTGTGTGTGTGTGTGTGCATGTGTGTGTGTTTCCTTTTGATCTCACACCAAGCCTTCTTAAGTTTTTTTTTCTTAGATTTCATGATGCTCTGTACCATCCTTTCAGCATTGTGCCAAACCCAAACCTCTAGGTTTCCTACAGAGCCATATCACAACTCACATCTATTGGGCCTTGACCTACTGAACATTGGTCATGTGATCATGATTCCTTTTTATTCACAGGGATATTGTGAGGAATAAATTGAAACATGAGCCCTTGTTCTTTTCATTTCAAGTCTGTGCTTCCTAAGCTCGGCCTTTCAAGACATGCATCATCTCTCACCAAGTTACCTAATCTAAAACATCAAGTTCATATTCCCCATTAGCCAAGTGTATTGCAGTCATGTGTTAAACAGTCCTGTGAAAGGTTGTTGAGTGGGTGCCTGTCTCCTGATAGACATCTTTCCTCTTGGTGAGCTATGCCTGCCTTGGAGTAAAAAAGAATGCTTTCTACAAAGAATATTTCCTAGATGACAATGAGAAGAAGGAGGTTAAAGACCTTGGAAATATCTATTACTAGCTCTTCGTTCTGGCCAGGCTCATTGCCTATACCTAGGACTCAGGCTGAAGCCCCTGTTGCCAGTTGGCTTCAGGCTTTTGAGCCTTGGAATTCTGTCCTATTGATTGCTCCTCAGATCCAACACTAATTTTTCACCTGTTTTATGACCCAATGTACCCAGCTCTGGTCAGGAGTTCAGCAGGTCTCAGTACTTACCTGGGTTGATCTGAAAGCAGAATAGAGAGAGGATAAACAGCAGAAAGCAGGAGATCTTCATGATTGATGCACACTGAGCTGATTAAAGACAAGGCCAGAGCTAGAAAGCTTAGCTCAAAGATGAATCCAGAATACAGAGTGCATCTGTAATAATAGAAGGGCAGGAATAAGTAACCCCAAAATTGAGTTTAAGAGAGAAGTGGCAATCTGAAGTAATGCTTCAATAGCCAACCTCTACAGTGTTTATCCTGAGGTGTCTCAATTCTTGAGGGCATTCTTTCTCTATTGCCTGCACCTACATTTTGCTGGAATCCTGGAAATGCTAATTACCTCTTATCTGAACAGTACTCATAAATGTTCCATAGAAAACACAGAATTTCTTTAAATGTAATCGCCAAGGTTTTTGAACTTATACTAATTACACATTAGTTGATTTCACCCATAGTTTGTTCCCTATTATATTTTCAATACAGGACATGGATAGGAGGCAGAGGGAGATGTCTTCCCCAGACGTTCATATTATTATGATGTAAATGCCACCATTTAAGAAATATTGTGGATACATCACAAACTTTTAGGGAAAAATAGTCATGAAATTATCCCTGAATAACAATAATTTACTACAAATGTACCATTCTAAATCCTGGACAGAGTCAATAAAAAGAAAACTGGAAACAAGGAACCTGGTTCCTGTCTGTTATTTTTTGTCATCGCTTTTAAGACTGGTTTCACTGACACATAGCTGTCTATGCTTTTCAATCTCTGGGGACAGCACTAGGCAGTTATCACAGACATTTAAATAACTAAAAATATGCTAATACCAAATATTAAAATATTTATTTTTGATTTTTGATTTTTTGATAGGGTACTTTTTACAAGCTTAAGTGTTAAGCTGTTGATATTATGCCAATGTCATCACTATAGATGACTCTAAGTCTTATAATGTACTTTGTCCCTGAATATAAATGTTCTCTGTGCTACAAATGTAGGGATCTTCTCACTGTAGATCCAAACATAGTCACACTCTGAGTTTTGGCTCCTTTCTGTCTTGTAGTATAAAATACCTCACCCTTCACTTACTTTTAGGTTGTTTGAAACACTAGATCCTTTTTCTTAAGACTATCTACAACTCTCTCTTATACTGATTCTCTTAGGAATCATTTCCTGGTTTCTTTCACTCCTGCTCTCTTTAGATTAGCAAAATGATCTGGAATGTCAACTAGTGTCATCTGTGGGCAAAAGTGTTTCATAACATGTCTTAATTAGGGTTTTACTGCTATGAACAGACACCTATGACCAAGGCAACTCTTAAAAAGAACAACAGTTAATTGGGGTTGACTTACAAGTTCAGAGGTTCAGTTCATATCATCAAGTCAGGAGCAATACAGTGTCCAGGCAGTCAGGGGGTTGGAGGAGCTGAGAGTTCCACCTCTTGTTCTGAAGGAAGCTAAGAGTGGCTTTTAAGCACCTAGGATGAGGGTCTTAAAGTTCATGCCTACAGTGATACACCTACTTCAAGGCCACACCTCCTAATAGTGCCACTCCCTGGGCCAAGCATATATAAACCACCATGTACAATGCCCTTCTTTGTCTTTCACAGAGGGAGTGCTGTAGTACCTGTGTCTCTCAGGCTGAGGCTGATCCTCTGCTGTGGTTTGTTTTAGTCAAGACTTTTATTCTTCCCTTCTAGGTTGAACTTTTTACAGACTAGCCTTAGAACAATCTGATAGTTTATATTGATGATTATATTCAGAGTTGTAAAATGCTTCTGCCTCTTTATTTCTTTCAGGTCTACTGACTATGAAAAAAGTTTTGTTAGAGATAGAATGTAGATATTGATAATATGCTATAGTGAGTGATCCAAACTACCAAACATCAAGTAATGGTGTTCATCGCAGTATACTTTCCTTTTGATAATAGCCTATCAATGTGATAAGAGAATATTCACTAGACATTTCCATGAATGGAGTCTATAGTCAAAATACTTGTAGTTTTATTATGTTTGAAATTTGTCTTATATTTATATGATGAGTCCATTACTGACATACAATGTTTCTCTTCTTGTAGCCATGACCACCCAAGGGCACATGGGAGTATTTTGGCTTATAGTTTAAGAGACACAGTCCATCGTGGCATAGAGGGTGTGGAAGGATCATGTAATCACATTGAATCCACAGTCAGGAAACAGAGATGGAACTAGGGATTGTTGCATGATGGTTAGGATCTGGGTTTGTATCTCAATACCTACTTATAAGCTATCTTACTTGCATTGCTTGTGACCCCCCTGCTAGGAGGTGTGGAGCTGTATGACAATAATAGGATCACTATTGTTGGCTAGCATCTTCACCTGAATAAACAAAAAACAAACAAACAAAAAAGCAAACAAGGAATCTAGGCTCAGTGAGAGATTTTACCAGAAAAGCAGACCATGATAGAGCCGGGAAACTAATGTCTTTTGTCGACTTTGTGATCTAATATATGTGGCCAAACATACAACAACACACATTCATACACTGCAACATCAACACACACACACACACACACACACACACACACACACACACCAGACAGGAAGAGGGTTATTTTTCTAATCAGATGTAAAGACCTGTTTCTGACATCATCCCTTCTCTACTGAGCCTCTCCTTCCTAACTAACTGCTGACCTCATAGGTTACAGATATATCATAATACAAAATATACTCATTCCAGCGTCAAACCTCTTTATACTGTTTAATAGTGCATGCATTGTTCAAAAGTCCAATGTTCATGTTTCTGTTGAGACTCAAAACGGTTTTTAGAGTACGAGTCCACATAACAGAATAAAAACAAATGACATCATCACAAAGTTCAATGGTAGTGGATAAATGGTCCCTTTCTAAAAGGAAAGAGTGTGCTAAGGAAAGATACAACCTTAGCTTCATTCAGTGAACTTAGAAACTAATGGAACCTGGGGGATACCTAAGCCAATCATTGACACAACAGGTGAAAAAGGCTAAAATCAGATAAATATGTCAGGAAAATAGACAATAATAATTTTTCTTAGATACATATCATAGTAAGAAAAATATAGTGTAAGACATTGCTATAATTACATCTGTTTGATGAGCACACATCCCTCATTTTTATGGAAATCATCTTCTTAGGCATCTACTGTAGAAGTGAATATTGAAGTGAACAGTGGAAACATGACATTATCTCAAGAAGACAAAGAACAGAAATAAAGAGGTGTTAGAAACACTCCACTAAAGGCTCAAAGTACATTCATGGGAAAGGCAGACTCAAGAGTAAACATAGGCTACATGTCAGAAAGAGAAAGCTGTGAAAAAGCTAAAGCCAATCCTTCTCAAGTTCTCCTTTCATTAGTTTACATGTAGTAGCACTTTCCCTTTACACACTTGAAAATTTGAAACAAAGCAAAGCAACAAGGTTTTTCATTGAAACCATGCCCAGCCCAAATATTAATATATTTTATTTGTGTTTATTTTGTTTTATTGTTGAGGATTTAATATATTCCTGTATTATATTTTTAAATTGTTATTGTTCTCTCTATACATACATATATAAATATATACATATACATATACATACATATATAAATATATACATATACTCAAACACACAAAAACACACACATGCACATATATGTATATATATGTATACATAATAATAATAATAATAATAATAACAATAATGCATTAGTATATGAATAAACTAGTTGAGTTAACTTAGTGTTACATGTAAGTGTATAATATCAGAGCTGACCATTTGATATTAGATAATCATTTAAGGGTTATTTCCAATCTCCTAGTACTTATTATTATTAGGTGTATAGGTGGGCTTTGGGTCCTTCTTTGCTTAAACTTTGCCCAGTGTGGAATTTCAGTCTCTTGTATCTGCCTTCAGATCAATATGTATAACTCTTCACTCCTGCAACACCAAGTCTACTTACATGGTACCATACTTCCTATCATGATGATAATGGACTAAAAAGCTGAAGACAGCTTTTTATTTAGCTGTAAGACAGCCTAAATAAAATATTGACATTTACATGAGTTGATCATGCATTACCACTGATCATGGTGTCTTTTCCAAGAATTAAAATTCTAACTATGACAGAGTTCATACCAGCAACTGACTGGGCTATTGTTGCAATAGGCCTGACCATGTTTTTGTTTAGAAGAATATGGACTTTGGCATTGTGGATTAGAAAATTAGTTGAATGCTTTAAGATGGGACTTAGTGGACTATCCTAGTAGGAACATGGAAGTTAGTGTTGTTGAGGGCAGATTGGTCTGTGGAAGCCTGACTGAAGAGGTTTCTGAGAAGGATTTTGGTATGTGGCCCAGGGATTGTACTTGTGATACTTTGTTAAAGAACATGTCTGATTTTTGCACTTGTCCAAAGCATCTGCCTGAGGTTAAAGTGAAGAGATTTAGATTATTGGCAAGAGAAACCTAAAAACAACCTAGTTTAGTCTCTGTCCTGTGACTCACTGTTATGAAGAGTATTTTGTTCTAGCCTAACAAGCTTAGAAAGAATAAATACAAAATATATGGTTCAACTATTAAATAAGGCTTCAGGATGTGGAATGGTGCTAAATCCTGTATTCAAGGATATTAAATGGAATAAAGAAAGTGATACCCTTGGGCAAGATTCCTCCTACCTAATCTTATCATTTATGTTCTTGCAGTTGATGAAGGACAGTTACAACATGTTGGACATTATTATGACCTGATTATTGTTTTCATTTGGAGATATAAGTTTGTATCTAATTGACAAGGATTGTATTTTGAGGGCTATTCTTGCTTGGTCTTCCTGTGTGGTTGCAATCTCCTTCAGCTTCTTCAATCCTTTCCTCAACTCTTCTATAGGAGTCCATGACCTCAGTCCAATGGTTAGCTGTAAGTATCTGCATCTGTCTCAGTCAGCTGCTGTTAGAGGACAACCTCTCTAGGTTGTCCTCTCAAAAGACAACCATGCTCAGCTTCTGTCTTCTCCCATCTTCATGGTGGGATTCATCATGATTTCCAGCAGTTTCTGCCCCCTGGCTGAAGAAGACGAGTCTTTGCAATATGATAAGGGCCTTCTATCTCTCATAGCATTCTCTAAGATAATATTTGGGTACTATGGCAGGCAGCAGCTTTTGGGATAGCCCCTGATCCAGTTGTTCAGGACCCACATGATGGTCAAGCTGCACATCTAGTACATATGTGTGGGGAGGCCTAGGTCTAGCCCATGTATGTTCTTTGGTTGGTGATTCAGACTCTGAGAGTCCCAAGGGTCCAGGTTAGTTGACTGTTGGTCTTCCTGTGGAGCTCCTGTACCCTTCTGCCCCACAATCTTTTCTTCTATTCTTCCATAATAGTCCCCAAGCACCACCCACAGTTTGGCTGTGGGTGTCTGTATCTGTTTGAGTCAGTTGCTGGGTGGAGCCTGTCATAGGACAGCATGCTCCTGTCTGCAAGTATAAGAGTATCATTAATAGTGTCAGAGATTGGTGCTTCCCCTGGGACGGGTCTCAAGTTGTGTTGGTTGTTTTTTTTTCTTCAATTTGTGCTCTCTTTTATTACTCTCTTTCTTTCTCTCTTTTGTTCTTTCTTTCTTTCTTTCTTTTTTTATTAATATTTTTATTTTCTATATTCTTTGTTTACATTCCAAAAGATTTCCCTTTTCCCGGATCCCCCCTCCCCATATGTCCCATAAACCTTCTTCTCTCCATCCATTCTCCTATTAGCTCCCTCCTTTTCTTCTCTGTCCTTATATTCCCCTCCAATGCTAGATCAATCCTTTCCAGGATCAGGACCTTCTCTATACTTCTTCATGGGAGTCATTTGTTATGCGATTTGTGCCTTGGGTATTCAGGGCTTCTGGGCTAATTAATATCCACTTAATAGAGATTGCATTCCATGTGTATTCTTTTTTTTATGACATTTTTTTTATTCGATGTTGAGAAAGAAATTAGGGAAATGACCCCCTTCACAATAGCCACAAACAGTATAAAGTATCTTGGGGGTGACTCTTACCAAACATGTGAAAGATCTTTATGACAAGAACTTCAAGACTCTGAAGAAGGAAATGGAAGAAGACCTCAAAAAATCGGAAAACCTCCCATGCTCATGGATCGGTAGAATCAATATAGTTAAAATGGCCATTTTGCCAAAAGCAATATACAGATTTAATGCAATACCCATCAAAATCCCAACTCAATTCTTCACAGAGTTAGAAAGAGCAATTATGAAATTCATCTAGAATAACAAAAAGCCCAGGATAGCTAAAACTATTCTCAGCAACAAAAGAAAGTCTGTGGGAATCAGTATCCCTGACCTCAAGCAATACTACAGAGCAATAGTGCTAAAAACTGCATGGTATTGGTACAGTGACAGGCAGGCAGATCAATGGAACAGGATTGAAGATCCAGAAATGAACCCACACACCTATGGCCACTTGATCCTCGACAAAGAGGCTGAAAACATCCAATGGAAAAAAGATAGCCTTTTCAACAAATGGTGCTGGTTCAACTGGAGGTCAGCATGCAGAAGAATGCGAATTGATCCATCCTTGTCTCCTTGTACTAAACTCAAATCCAAATGGATCAAGGACCTCCACATAAAGCCAGACACTCTGAAGCTAATAGAAAAGAAACTGGGGAAGACCCTTGAGGACATCGGTACAGGGAGAAAGTTTCTGAACAGAACACCAATAGCATATGCTCTAAGATCAAGAATTGACAAATGGGACCTCATAAAATTACAAAGTTTCTGCAAGGCAAAGGACACCATCAAGAGGACAAATCGGCAACCAACAAATTGGGAAAAGATCTTCACCAACCCTACATCAGATAGAGGGCTTAATATCCAATATATATAAAGAACTCAAGAAGTTGGACTCCAGAAAACCAAACAACCCTATTAAAAAATGGGGTACAGAGTTAAACAAAGAATTCTTAACTGAAGAACTTTGGATGGCCGAGAAGCATCTTAAAAATGCTCAACTTCTTTAGTCATTAGGGAAATGCAAATCAAAACAACCCTGAGATTTCACCTTACACCAGTCAGAATGGCTAAGATTAAAAATTCAGGAGACAGCAGGTGTTGGAGAGGGTGTGGTGAAAGAGGAACACTCCTCCACTGCTGGTGGGGTTGCAAATTGGTACAACCACTGTGGAAATCAGTCTGGTGGTTCCCCCGAAAACTGGGCACCTCACTTCCAGAAGATCCTGCTATACCACTCCTGGGCATATACCCAGAGTATTCCCCACCATGTAATAAGGATACATGCTCTACTATGTTCATAGCAGCCCTATTTATAATTGCCAGATGCTGGAAAGAACCCAGGTATCCCTCAACAGAAGAGTGGATGCAAAAATCTGGTATATCTACACAATTGGGTACTATTCAGCCATTAGAAACAATGAATTCATGATATTCTTAGGCAAATGGATGGAGCTAGAGAACATCATACTAAGCCAGGTAACCCAGACTCAAAAGTCGAATCATGGTATGCACTCACTAATAAGTGGATATTAACCTAGAAAACTGGTATACCCAAAACATAATCCACACATCGAATGAGGTACAAGAAGAAAGGAGGAGTAGCCCCTTGTTCTGAAAGACTCAGTGAAGCAGTATTTGGCAAAACCAGAACGGGGAAGCGGGAAGGGGTGGGTGGGAGGACAGGGGGAGAGAAGGGGGCTTATGGGACTCTCAGGGAGTGGGGGGCTAGAAAAGGGGAAATCATTTGAAATGTAAATAAAAAATATATCGAATAAACAAAAAAGAATAAAAGTACTATGAATAGTTGAATAGCCTTTGTGAGATGTCGGAGCATCTTTTGGGTATATGCCCAGGTGCCTGGGGTCAGCCCTCGTTGTTCTTTGTTATTGTTGATTTTTCTAGAGGCAGTTGTTCCACTTCCTGGTCTGTCCTCCAAAAACCTCCCCCTTCCCCCTCCCCTTTGCCTTTAAGAGGGTGCTCCTCAACCCACCCACCTATCCACTCCAGGCTCACCCATCCAGCATCCCTTTTGATAGGACAACAAGGAAGCATCCCTTCCACAGGACCTAATACCTCTCCTCCCATTGATGCCAGATATGGCAGTCCTCTGTTACATATGTAGTGGGAGCCATGGACTCATCCATGTATACTCTTTGGTTGTTTAATCCCTGGGAGCTCTGTGTGTTCCAGTAGGTTAATATTGTTGCTCTTTCTATGGGGTTTCAATTCCCTTCAACTCCTTCAGTCCTTCCCTAACTCTTCCCTTAAGGTCCCTAGTCTCAGCCCAGTGGTGGCTGTGAACTTCATCTGTCTTAGTCACGTGCTGGCAGAACTTCTCAGTGGATAAGTTACCAGACTCCTGTCTGTAAGCACTTCTTGTTAGCAATAGTGTAGAGTTTTTGTGTCTGCAGTTGGGATGGATCCAAAGGTGGAGTGATGTCTGGATGACCTGTCTTTTGATCTCTAGTCCATTTTTTGTCCCTGAGTTTTCTTTAGACAGGAACAATTTTGGGTTAAAATATTTGAGATGTGTGGGTGGCCCCATCACTCCATTGGGTGACATGTCTAATTACTAGAGAGGGTCTCTTCAGGTTCTATCTCCCATATATTGTGTATTTCAGCTAATGCCATCTGGTTTGGGTCCTGGGGTATTCCTCTTGCATCCCTGGCATCTGGGACTTTCTAGTGATTTCCCTCATTCCCTACCTCCAAATGCTACTTATATTTATTCATTCTCTTGGCCCTCTGGACTTCTCTCCTGTCTCTTCTCATACCTGGTCCTGCCCCATTTTTCCCTGCCCCTTCCCTCTCTCACCCAGTTCCCTGGCTCCCTCTGCCTCCTGTGATTACTATGTTCCCCCTTCTAAGTAGGATTTAAGCATCTAGACTTTGGCCTTTCTTTTTGTTAAGATTCATATGCTCTGTGAGTTGTATCATGGGTATTCTGAACTTTTGGACTAATATCCACATATCAGTGAGTACATACTATGAATGTCCTTTTGGGTCTAGGTTACCGCACTCAAGTTCCATTCATTTCTCTACAAAATTCATGAAGTCATTTTTAATAGCTGAATATTATTCCAATATGTAAATGTACCACATCTTCTGTATCCATTCTTCCATTGAGGGACGTCTGGGTTGCTTCCATCTTCTAACTATTATAAATAAGGCTGTTATGAGCATAGTGGAGCATGTGTCCTTATATGTTGGAGCATCTTTTGGGCATATGTCCAGGAGTGGTATAGCTGGGTCCTCAAGTAGAACTATTTCCAATTTTCTGAGGAACTGACAGATTAATTTCCAAAGTGGTTGTACCAGTTTGGAGTCCTACCAGCAATGGAGGAGCGTTCCTCTTTTTTCACATCCTCACCAGCATGTGCTGTTACTTGAGTTTTTGATCTTAGCCATTCTGATTTGTATAGGGTGGAATCTCAGGGTCATTTTGATTTGTGTTTTCATGATGACTAAGGATACTGAACAATTCTTTAGGTGCTTGGGGACCATTCAAGATTCCTCAGTTGAGAATTATTTGTTTAGCTCTGTATCCTATTTTTTTAGTTGGGTTATTTGGTTTTCTGGATTCTAACTTTCTGAGTTCTTTGTTTATTTTGGATATTAGCCTTCTATCAGATGTAGGGTTGGTATAGCTCTTTCCCCAATCTATAGGTTTCCCCAATCTATAGGTTGACATTTTGTCCTGTTGACAGTTTCCTTTGCCTTATTGAAGCTTTTCAGTTTCATGAGTTCCCACTTATCAATTCTTGATCTTAGAGCCTGAGTTATTGGTGTTCTGTTCAAGAAAATTTCCCTTGTGCAGATGTGTTTCAGGCTCATTCCCACTTTCTCTTCTGTTAGATTCAGCATATTTGGTTTTATGTTGAGGTCCTTGATCCACTTAGACTTGAGCTTTGTACAAGAAAATAAATATGGATAAATTTTCATTCTTCCACACGCAGACTGCCAGTTAGACCAGGACCATTTATTGAAGATGCATTCTTTTTTTCCCACTGTATGGCTTTGATTTCTTTGTCAAAGATCAAGTGGCCATAAGTGTATGGGTTTATTTCTGGGTCTTCAATTTTATTCCATTGATCTACCTGCCTTTTTCTGTACCAATAAAATGTGGTTTCTATCACTATTGCTCTGTAGTTTAGCTTGAGGTCAGGGATAGTGATGTCTCCAGAAGTTCTTTTATTGTTAAAAATTGTTTTCACTATCCTGGGTCTTTTGTTTTTCCAGATGAAGTTGAGAATTGTTCTTTCTATGAGTGAAGAACTGTTTTGGAATCTTGAAGGCGATTGCATTGAATCTGTAGAATGCTTTTGGTAGGATGACCATTTTTACTATGTTAATCCTACCAATCCATGAGCATGGGAGATCTTTACATCTTCTGAGGTCTTCTTTGATTTCTTTTTTCAGGGATCTGAAGTTCTAGCCCTACAGATCTTGTATTTTTTTGGTCAAAGTTACACAAAGTTATTTTATACTATTTGTGACTATTGTGAAGGGTGTGGTTTCCATTAATTCTTTCTCAACCCGTGTGTCCTTTGTATAAAGAAAACCTACTGATTTGTTTGAATTAATTTTATATCCAGCCACTTTGCTGAAGTTATTAGCTGTAGTTCTATGGTAGATTTTTTTTGGGGGGGGGGTGGATCACTTATGTATACTATCACATCATCTATAAATAGTGATACCTTGACTTTTTCTTTCCAACTCATATCCCTTTGATCTCCCTTTGTTATTTTATTGTTCTAGTTAGAACTGTAAGTACTATATTAAATAGGGAGAGAGTGGGCAGCCTTGTCTTGTCCCTGATATTAGTGGGATTGCTTCTATTTTCTTTCCATTTAATTTGATGTTGGCTGTTGGTTTGCTATATATCTTCTATTATGTTTAGGTACCTTCCATGAATTCCTGATCTTTCTAGGACTTTTAACATGAAGGCATGTTGTATTTTTTGAAGGGTTTTACAGTATTTTATGAGATGATCATGTGGGGTTTCCCTTTGAGTTTGTTTATATAGGGTATTATGTTAGTGAATTTTTGTATATTCAACCATCCCTGCATCTCTGGGATGAAGCCTACTTTTTCATGATGAATAAGTGTTTTGATGTGTTCTTGGATTCGGTTTGCTAGGATTTTATTGAGAATTTTTGCTTCAATAGTGAAATTGGTAAGTGAAATAGTGAAATCATAAGTGAAATTGGTCTTGAAGTTCTCTTTTTTTTGGAGTCTTTGTGTGCTTTAGGTATCAGAGTAACTAGGAATTAGGTAGTGTTCTTTCTGGTTCTATTTTGTGGAAGAATTTGAGGAGTGATGGTGTTAGCTCTTTTTTAAAATATTATTTTAAAATATTTTTATTTTCTATATTCTTTGTTTACATTCCAAATGATTTCTCCTTTCCCAGATCCGCCCCCCCCATATGTCCCATAAACCTTCTTCTCTCTACCCATTCTCAACATCATTAATCATTAGGGAAATGCAAATCAAAACAACCCTGAGATTTCACCTCACACCAGTCAGAATGGCTAAGATCAAAAACTCAGGAGACAGCAGGTGTTGGCGAGGATGTGGAGAAAGAGGAACACTCCTCCACTGCTGGTGGGAATGCAAGATGGTGCAACCACTTTGGAAATCAGTCTGGTGGTTCCTCAGAAAACTGGGCTTGACAGTTCCTGAGGACCCTGTTTTACTACTCCTGGGCACATATCCAGAGGATTCTTCAGCATGCAATAAGGACATATGCTCCACTATGTTCATAGCAGCCCTATTTGTAGTAGCCAGAAGCTGGAAAGAACCTAGGTGTCCTTCAACGGATGAATGTATACAAAAAATGTGGTATATTTACACAATGGAGTACTATTCAGTCATTAGAAACAATGAATTCATGAAATTCTTAGACAAATGAATGGAGCTGGAGAACATCATACTAAGTGAGGCAACCCAGTCTCAAAAGATCAATAATGGCATGCACTCATTGATAAGTGGGTATTAGCCTAGAAACATTGAATACCCAAGACATAATCCACAAATTAAATGAAGTCCAAAAACAATGGAGGAGTGGCCCCTGGTTCTGGAAAGACTCAGTACAAGAGCATAGGGGAATTCCAGAACAGGGAAGTGGGAAGGGGTAGATGGAGGAGCAGGGGAGAGAAGATGGTTTATCAGACTTGCGGGGAGTGGGGACCCAGAAAAGGGGAAATTATTGGAAATGTAAATAAAAAATATATCAATAAAAAAAAGAATGGATCAATTCACATTCTTCTGCATGCTGACCTCCAATTGAACCAGCACCATTTGTTGAACAGGCTATCTTTTTTTCCACTGGATGTTTTTGGATACTTTGTCGAAGATCAAGTGACTATAGGTGCATGGATTCATTTCTGGGTCTTCAATTCTATTCCATTGGTCCACTTGCCTGTCACTGTGCCAATACCATGAAGTTTTTAACACTATTGCTCTGTAGTATTGCTTCAAGTCAGGGATACTGATTCCCCCTGAATTTCTTTTGTTGTTGAGAATAGTTTTAGCTATCCTGGGTTTTTTGTTATTCTAGATGAATTTGAGAATTGCTTTTTCTAATTCTGTGAAGAACTGAGTTGGGATTTTGATGGGGATTGTGTTGAATCTGTACATTGCTTTTGGCAAGATGGCCATTTTAACTGTATTAATCCTGTAAATCCACAAGCATGGCAGATTTTTCCATTTTCTGAGGTCTTCTTCAATTTCCTTCTTCAGTGACCTGAGGTTCTTGTCGTATAGATCTTTCACTTGTTTGCTTAGAGTCACACCAAGATACTTTATATTGTTTGTGGCTATTGTGAAGGGTGTCATTTCCCTAACTTCTTTCTCAGCCTGCTTATCCTTTGAGTATAGGAAGGCAACTGATTTTCTTGAGTTGATTTTATAACCAGTCACTTTGCTGAAGTTGTTTATCAGCTATAGGAGTTCTCTGGTGGAGGTTTTCAGGTCACTTAAGTAAACTATCATGTCATCTGCAAATAGTGATAATTTGACTTCTTCTTTTCCAATTTGTATCCCCTTATGTTGTCTAATTGCTCTAGATAGAAGTTCAAGTAGTATATTGAAAAGATATGGAGAGAGAGTACAGCCTTGAATACTTTGATCCTTCTTAGAATAGGGAACAATGTACCCATTGGAGTAAATACAGATACAAAGTTTGACACAGAGACTGAAGGAAAGGCCATTCAGAGCCTGCCCCACCTGGGGATCCATCCCATATTCAGTTACCCAACCCAGGCACTATTGTAGATGCCAAGAAGTACTTTCTGACATGAGTCTGATATAGCTGTCTCCTGGGGCGCTTTGTCTGAGCCTGACAAAGACAGAGGCAGATGCTTACATATAACCTTTGGGCTTAGCATGGGTTTCCCTATAGAGGAGATAAAGATCTGAAGGAAATTAGGGGTTTGCAACTTCATTAGAAGAACTATAATATCAACCAAGCATACCTCCAAGAGCTTTCCAGGAACTAAACCACCATCCAAAGAGTACACATGGAGGGACCCATGGCTCCAGCCGCAAATGTAGCAGAGCATGGCCTTGTCAGACATCAATGAGAGGAGAGGCCCTTGGACCTGTAAATGCTGGTTGCCCTAGTGCAGGGGATTTCCATGACAGGGAAGCAGGAGTGGGTGGGTTAGTGAGCGGGGGGGGGGGTGTGGGGTATGGGGGGTGTGGGGAGTGGGGGTGTGGGGCGTAGGGAGGGGGAATGGGATAGGGGGTTTTCGGAAGGGAAACAAGGAAAATGGATAACATTCCAAATATAAATAAAGAAAATATCTAGAAAAAAAGAAGCAACACCTCAGTGTGTTTATTTTTTTAAAGCATTGATTCCATATTGTTTATGTGACTTCTTGTATATTAATAGCATTTTTGACAACACTTGCCTTTTCCTTTATAACAGGAGCCAACAAAATTATACAACCATGGACATTCAAAGTAGTGACAGAAACCTTTTCTTTGGATACATTCTTTTGTATCACGGCCAAAAGCTGTTAGAAAAGAAAAGAACAGAAAAACCTTAGTCTCTTGGCTATCACTGTGGTCACATTTAGCACTCTGATGATCATATAAGAGTTCAATACAAAGTACATACAAAAGAAATAATTTTATAACTTGTATCCTGGACATGTAATAAAATATGAGATGTCTTGAACTAACACACCAGGGAGAGTCCCACAGCTAAATATCCACATAGATTGTGGTTTTTACATTAGAAAACAATTGTAGAATACTTTCTTTTCTATTCATTTTGAGACAGGGTATAGAGATCTATAGAGGCCTACACTCTATAGGCCTCACTGGCTTGGAATTCATTATGTATTTCAGGATGGCTTTGACTCATCCTCTTAGATGTTGGGATTATAGGAAGAACCATGATCTCTG
The DNA here is from genome assembly GCF_947179515.1 of Apodemus sylvaticus. Taxonomy (NCBI): domain Eukaryota; kingdom Metazoa; phylum Chordata; class Mammalia; order Rodentia; family Muridae; genus Apodemus; species Apodemus sylvaticus. Next base: position 14,763,328 of record NC_067489.1, read on the forward strand.
GCTGTAGAAAATTCTCATCACCACAAACTCTTCAGTGGGACTGTGATGCTATGGTGGTGGGAGGAAAGGGAGTGACGCTCGACTTTCCCATCCCAGAACTTCCTCAAAGATGCATCACAGCTTAACCCATCTACTTCCTAACACTAAACCCATCTTTTTGAGTTCTGTATCATAGCTTTTCTCTACATTTTGGGGGTTCTGTCTTTTCTTGTGTATGATTGTTGAAAGAGCAATGCTCTAAATCTAACATTGATCTCTATAATGATCATCCCTAATCAGACCCTTCAGAGGTTACCATATCCAGATTTTGTTTCCTTTTATGGAGCTGGTGGATGCTGGCATGACTCTAAGAGGATGCTTTGTGTATTCTATGTTCCCTGGTGAAATACTTGCACTAGGATGAGCAATAGAGATCAAGTTTTGAAAGCATATTGCTGAGTTTGTTTTTCTTAATGGCATCATTAATCTGTATATATACATATATGTATATATGTTTCTCCTCTTTAATGTTGATAAATTTTAATTGTTTTAAATTATTGGCTTGACAGAGTCTCAAGAGTCACTTGGAAAAAGGGCCTCCGTTATGTCTGTTGAGATTATCTTGGTTGTGTTAATCAGTGTGAGATAATCCATTTTAACTGTGCATTTGACGATTCTCAGGCACGCATCATGGATCATATAAATGGAGAAAATGAGGAATAATGAATTCCTTCGTTGCTTTCTGACTTTGGACTATGGCTTATTGAAGTTTCTTTTTTAGTTTCTATGGAAAAATATCCTGAGAAAAGCAACTTATGAGAGAAAGGGCTTAGTTCATAATTACATGTTACAATTTATTAGTACAAAAATATCAAGGTGGCAGGAAGTTGAAGAAATTAGTTGTCATAACCACAATCAAAAGAAGAGAGGAGAGAGAAGAGGGACAGAGAGAGACAGAGAGAGAGAGAGAGAGAGAGAGAGAGAGAGAGAGAGAGAGAGAGAGAGAGAGAGAGAGAAAGAGAGAGAGAGAGACAGAGAGAGAGAGAGACAGAGAGACAAAGAGAGAGAGAGAGAGAGAGAGAGAGAGAGAGAGAGAGAGAGAGAGAGAGACAGACAGACAGACAGACAGAATACATACACTTTGAGAGACAAAGAAATAGGAGAGGACAGTCAGAGAGACAGAGTGAGAGAGAGAGAGAGAGAGTTCAAGAGAGGGAGACAGCAAGCAAGGGAGAGAGTAGACAGTGAGATAGTTACTATTAGCAAGATAGATAGATGATAGATAGATGATACATAGATACATGATAGATAGATGATAGATAGATAGATGATAGATGATAGATAAATAGATGATAGATAGGTAGATAGGTAGATAGATGGACAAATAGATAGATGATAGATGGATGGATAGATGGATAGATAGATAGATAGATAGAGAACTTGCATGCCACTGCTTAGTTCCCTTTCTGCAGTCTTTTACAGTTCAGGCCCTAAACCCTGGAGATGGTGACAATTTTTAATGGGCAGGTCTTCTTACTTCAGTTAATGCAACAAAGACAATCACCTATAGATAACCTAGACAATACCTAATTGATATTCTTTTCCCATGCCATTATAGATTGTGTCAAGTAGACAACAGTATCCATTAGGTGGATACAGTGTGACTACCTACTTTAGTTCCCATTGCCCTGGCTTCCCTGCCACAGTGTATCATGTACTAAGCTGGGAGATAAAATAAACTTTTTTCCATTTGTTGTTTTTTCAGACTATCATATCACATCAGAAAAATAAACCAAGGAAATGGCTAAGCAGAAGAGGTTTAATAGAATAGGTCTATTTTAGAGCCAAGGAGAGACTGAGAACTCAGTTCACTCAATGCCTCCCTGATATAACAGATGACAAATGTGTCCCTTGTCTTCACAGATTAGAAAATCCAGAAAAGCAATGCCTGGACCATGATGGAATATCCTGCCCTTGTTTTGATTCTCATTCTTCTTAAGTATACCTCTGGCTGATCATCTCCTTCTGCTAATCTGTAGAATGAAACTCTGGCTTTTAACTTTACTAGACTGGGCTAATCAGAAGAAAGAATTAGCAATGGTCTTTGTGTGAAGTAATTCAGTTATATTAGGAGTTCAAGATTTTGCTATGCAGTGAGATGGTTCACTTGATCCCTCATCCCTTGGATTGGGCTCTTGACCTACTGAACATAAGTTATGTGATTAGAGTAGACTTTGTATCCAAGAAATAGTCATATGGCTTCCTTTTATTCACAGGGACACTGTGAGGAATAATATAAAATGAGAGTACTTGTACTTCATTCTAAGTCTCTGCTTCTTACAAACGACCTTTCAAGACATGCATCATCTGTCTTGAACTTACCTAATCTAAAACATCAAGTTCATATTCCCCATTATCCAAGTGTATTGCAGTCATGTGTTAAATGGGCCTGTGAAAGGCACTAAAGGAGCAGGTGCCTGACTCTTGATAGAAATCTGGCTTCTTGGTGAGATCTGCCTTCCTGGGGATAAGAAAGAATGGTTTCTACAAAGAATATTTCCTAGATGACCATGACAAGACGGTGGTTGAAGATCTTGAGAAATCTCTATTTCTAGCTCTTCATTCTGGACAAGCTCATTGCCCTGATACCTGGGCCACAGAATGAAGTCCCTGATGGCTGTTGGCTGCAGGGTGTTGACCCTAGGAATTCTCCCCTGCTGATTGCTCCTCAGACCCAAAACTCATTTATCACCAGTTCTTTGAGCCAGTGTACTCAGGTCTGGTCAGGAGTTCAGCAGGTCTTGGTACTTACCTTGGTTGATCTGGAAGAAATACATAGAGAGGATCAGCAGCAGAAAGCAGATCTTCATGATTCCTGCACACGGAGCTGATTAAAGACAAGGCCAGAGCTGGCCTAAGAGAGTCAGGAATAAGTAACTTCTGAGAGGAGACATAAGGAGGAGTTGCAATCTAGAGTAACTGTCCAATAGCTGAGCTTCAGTATGTATCCTGAGGAAACTCAAATCCTGAGGGCATTCTGTCTCTGTTGCCTGGGCTTTTGCTTTTCTACTGAAAATGCTAAGTGCCACTTGTCTAAGCAGGACTCATAAATTCTCCATAGGAAACTCAGACAACTTTTTAAAACTATGTATTTAAACTTATTATAGTTACACATCTGGTTGGGTTTCACTCATCGTTTGTCCCCTGGTGGTTTTACAGTACGGGACATGGATAGAAAGCAGAGGGAAATGTCTTCTGCAGACTCATATTTTTATGACTTAAATGCCATAATTTAAAAATATGGTGGACATATCACAAACTTTTAGAGGAAAACAGACCTTGAAAAATGTCCATTTACATCAACAGTTTGATAGGAATGTAGCATTTAAATCATGGTCAGAGCCAAATAAAAGAAGGGTGTAAATCAGGAGCCTGGATCCTGTCTCCGTTTCTGTCAGCCAATGTCCCTACGATTTCACTGACACACAGCTCTCTATGTTTTTCAGCCTATGGGGACAGCACTAAACAGTTTTTATAGATGTTTAGGTAACTTGCAAAATGAAAATACTTACATATAAAAATATTTATTTTTGATTCCCATATAGGGTACTTATTTTTCCAGTTCAGGTGTCAAGGTGTTGATATTGTCCAAAGCAACCCATAATTACAGATGACTAAGATTGAAATGCTGTTGGTACCTGAGTATAAATGTCCTCAGTGACAACAGAATCAGACACCTTCTTACCGTGGATTCAAACATGGCCACACTGCGGTTTTGGCTATTTTATGTCTTGTAGTGTAAAATACTTCATCACCCTTCTCTTAACTTTAGGTTGTGTGAGAAACTATGTGACTTTTCTTAAGACTCTTTCTTACTCTCTCTTGGACTGATTCTCATAGGAATCATTTCCTGCTCTCTTCCCTCCTGCTATCTGCAGATTAGCAGTAAAATATGGAAAGTCAATTAGAATCAATATCAACTGGAGGCAAGAGTGTTTCATAGAATGTCTGTGTCCTCCTGTGTTTCTCATAGGAGGAAGTGCAGTAGAGCCTGTATCTCTCAGTCAGGCCAAGGCTGATCTTCTGGTCTGGTTGGTCTTAGTCTACTCCTAGATTCTGCCATTGTAGGATGAACTTTTTACAGACTGGTCTCATAACAGTCTGCTGTTGTTTTATATTGGTGATTATATTCAGAGTGGTAAAATGATCCTGGCTCTTTACTTCTTTGATGTCTATTCACTATGAAAAGTTATTTATTTATTTATTTATTTATTTATTATGAAAAGTTTTAATAAAGATGGAATGGAGATAATGATGCTAAGAAAAAGTCAGAGGTCCATACCACCCAATATCAAGTAACCATTTACATCATAGTATACTTTCCTTTTGAAATAGCATATCAGTATGGTGAAAGAATATTCACTAGTCATTTCATAGAGGGGTGTTTGTAGGAAAAGTAATTACAGTTTTGTTGTGTTGGAAAAAATATCCTGATCTTACATTTATATGATGAGTATTTGCTGACATGCAGTGTTTCTCTTCTTGTAGCTGTGACAATTCAGGGAAAGATGGAAGTATTGCTGTGATAGGCTTGACCATGTTTTTGTTAGGAGGAATATGTCTTTGGAACTGTGGATTAGAAAATCGGTTGAACGCTTTAAGATGGAACTCAATCCTAGTAGGAACATGGAAAACAGTGTTGCTGAGGGCAATTCAAACTGTGGAAGACTGCCTGAAGAGATTTCGACAGGAGAAGGATTTTGGTATGTGACCTGGGGATTGTTCTTGTGATATATGTATATGTGTATATGTATATATATTTATTAAAGAATGTGACTGCTTTTTGCCCTTGTCTGAAGAGTCTGCCTGAGGCTAAAGTGAAGAGATTTAGATTGTTGGTAAAGGAAATCTAAAAACGATTCTTGTTATTAGCCTCTATCCTGTGGTTTACCTTTATGAAGAATATTTTGCTCCAGCCTCACAAGCTTAGAAAGGATAAATACACAATGTGTGATTCAAGTACTTAAAGGGGCTCCAGGAAATGGAATGGAGCTAAATCCCATATTGAAGGGTATTAAATGGAATTAAGGGAGTGATGGCCTTTGGGTAAGATTCCTCCCACTGAAGCTAATTATTTACATTTTTGAACCAGGAATAGGAACATCATGTTGGACATTATTATGACCTGACTATTGTTTTCATTTTGGAGATATACATTTGTGTCAAATTGACAAGGTTGTATTTTGATAGTTATTCTTGGTTGTCACCTTGACTATATCTGGAAAGATCACATTTGTGATCCAAATACTGAGGCACATTGGACATGCTTACAAAGATCTTGTGTAAAGGAATTAAAGAAAAACTTCGGTTCAGATGAGGAGCCTTTAAAGCCAGCACTCATGAGACAGAGGCATACATATTTCTGAGTTCAAAGTCAGTCTACAGAGCAAGTTCTAGGGCAGCCAAACTTGTGCAGTGAAGAAAAATTTTGAACACAGAAAGAATGAAGATGTAATAAAACAATGGGCCATGTTCCAGCCTTAGCAAGCAGCACAACTCTCTAGCCACATGGCTCTGGCTTTGAGTGAAAAAGAGGGGCTGCTTGAATAATTCATGCTGGTCAGTGGGAGCTAAGAAATTAGCAGTGATCCAGAAGAGACAAAGGCCACGGTGGTGAAAATTTCTGGGAAGTGTTTTAGGAGAGCACAAAGAAGTTGTGTTCCAGATAATGACCTTATGCTGAAAGATGGTCTTGATGGTGTGTAGGAATCGGACAGGTGTTTATGGTTTCAGTGACTTGAAAGGGTCAAGAAAAACAGCCGAGGTTTGGAACTATGGGAAGCCTGTCTCAGTCAGCTGCTGGTAGGGTGTCTCGACGACAGTCATACTAGGCTCTGGTTTAAGTGAGTCACAAGTGAGGATGCACTTCATAGCATCAGTAACCGAGTCTTGGTGCTTCCCTATAAAATGGATTCCAAGTTGTTCCAGTCACTGGACTGCCTTTCTTCAGTGTGTTCTCCATTTTTGTCCCTGCAGTTTTTAGATAGGAACAATTCTGGGTCAGAAATTTTGAGTATGGCTTGGCAACCCTTTCCTTCTGCTTGAGGCCTTATCTATCTATTAGAGGTAGATTCTTTAAGTTCGCTCTCCCCACTGTTGGGCATTTTGGATAAGGTCAATGCCTTTGAGTCCTGAGAGTCTCTCACCTCTCAATTCTCTGGGACTTTCAGGAGGGTTTCCCTATCTTCTCCGCCCAGAGACTGCATGTTTCCATTTATTTTCCTGGCTCTCTGGACTTCTTTCCTGTCCTCCCCTGTACAACTTATCCTGTTCCCCTTTTTTTCCCTTCCCTCCCCTCTCCCACCCAAGTCCCTTCCCCACTCTACTCTACGTTTTGTTTCCCCTTGCATTTGGGATTGAGTCATCCTCACTTGGCCCTTTCTGCTTGTTAAACTTAAGGTCTGTGGGTTGTATCCTTCATAGTCTGTATCTATAGGTGATTGTCTTTACTCCATTAACTGAGAAAGGAAGACAGGCGCATTTCCTGGTTTAGGGCCTGGATTGTAAAAGAGTGCAGAACTCAAGCTAGGCACTGGAATGCAAGTCCCCCATCCCCCATCTCTATCCCTGTTTGTCTTACTCTGGTTGTATTTATCTCTCTGTCTTTCTACATCTGTTTGTCTGCCTGTCTGTATTTGTCTGTCTCTGCCTCTGTCAGTCTTTGCCCCTCTCTGTCTGTCTATCTCTCTCTCTCTCTCTGTGTGTGTGTGTGTGTGTGTGTGTATTCTTTTGATTTTGGACATAACTACTAAATATTTCAATTATTCAATTATTCCTACCACCTTGATCTTCTTGTAATGATGGACTGAAACTTCCAATTATGAACTAAGCCCTTTCTCTCCTAAGTCATTTTTGTCAGAACTTTTTGTCATAGCAACTGGAAAGGAAAATACCATAAGCCACTGTCCAAAATCAGAGAGCAATGAATTAGGACATGCTTCCTCTGTTTCTTCATTTTCTATGATCCATAATACCTGCCCAGGAAATAGTCCTAGCCACAGGTAAATGGGTTATTCCACACAAATTAACACAATCAAAACAATCTCCAACAGGCATAAAAGAAGCCCATCTCCCAAGTGACTCTAGATCCTGTCAATCTGAAAATATAAAACAAACATTAAAAATGATCAACAACAAAGAGGAGGAAAACTTTATATACGTATACACATGCACATACACATACACATACACATACATATACATACCAGTACTTAGGTTAATGATGTCATTAAAAAAACAAACACTGCAAAGTTCATTCAAAACTTGATTTCTGTTAGCCTTCCTCGTACTAGAAAACCGGCTGCAAATATTTCACCAGGGAACATAGAATACATGAAGCATCCTCTCAAAATCATACCAAATTCTGACCCCTCCACAAAAGGAAACAAAACCTGGAGGTGATCATGTCTACAGAGTCTAAAGGGGGATGATCATTGTAGAGGCCAATGTTGGATTTAGAGCATTGCTCTTTCAACAACCATACAAAATGGAAGTCAGAACCCCTAAAATGTAGAGAAAGGCTATGAGACAGAACTCAGGAAGATGGGTTTAGGGTGAGCAAGTGAGGGGCTTAAGCTGCAGTGCTTCTCTGAGAAAGTGCTGGGGTGGGAAAGCAGATTGTCACTCCACTTCCTCCCACCACCTTAGCACCACTGTCCCACTGAAGAGTTTGTGGTGATGAGAAGCTTCTACAGCCAGAGATGGTGCTCCATCCTTTACTCCCAGTATCAAACAGGATGAGGAAAGAGCATCTCTGTGATTCAGAGCCAGCCTGAGCTAAATAATGGATTCCAAGCCAGTAAGGACTATAGAGTGAGACCCTGTCTCAAAATGAATAGAAAAAAGGTATTCTCTATTTGCCCTTTCTAAAGTAGTAACCATGGTATATGGCAATGGGAATCTCTCTGGTTAGTGAGTTCAAAAAAATATGGTTTTTATTAGGGGATGTAAAACTCAATTTTTCTTTAAATTAATGTAGAACTCTTGTGCCTTCCCCAAACAGTCTAAAATCACTGCAGCTACAACCAAGAGTTTGAAGGGTTTTTTCTCCTTTTCTTGCAGTTGCTGTCCTTGACACGAGTATGTTTTAAGAATAAAGAAATCTGTCTCATCATGCGTTGCCCATTCTATTATAAAGTAGTTGGCACCTGTTATAAAGGAAAAGGCAAGTGTTGTCACAGACAGGATTGATGCATCAGAATTCGCAAAGAAGAATGCACAACCATTGCTGTGATAAAGAAAAACACACTGAGGTATTACTTTCTCATACTAAAATGAGCTATCTATACATCTATATTGAGTTAAGAAAATGTGGGTTATTTAAAGGAACCTATGGTGAAAAAAAGACCAGTCCAAAATCCATGTCTGGTCAAATAGAAATAATGCCATGTAATAAACAAATATGATTCCATTTGATTTTTTTCAAGAAATGAACTAATGAGGACCACTTTACTCCAATTCATCTCAAGCAGCAAGAGGACAGAGCAGCAGCTTAGAGCCACTTCTTACTAAATTACCTTATTCAGTTAGGGCTTGTTCAGATCAAACCATCACAACCACCCTGCCAACTCCTTCTATTTGTAGACTTGAGACAGCCACAAGGTACCTGCCCCATTTAGTTACAATTATAATCATTGTATTTGTGCTTCTGAATCCAGTGGTCACTATGGGACTAACAAAAAGACTACAGCATCACTCTACAGAGATTCTGATAGCTTCATAGGTTTAATCTACTAACTTGTCTCTCATATGAATATGAAAGACTTTATACATAACAGGCTTCCAGAGACATTAAAAGATAAAAGAGTAATTCTGTGTGCTAAGGTGAAGAGGAAAACAGATACTTTTAAAACAGTGACTACTTCTTAACTAGTGAAAATGCCGTGATTTGGATGTCCATCCTAATAACTACACAAAGAATTTGAGTCCTTTCTACATCACTGAGATACAACATTAAAGGTAAAAATATCCACTAGCTAAAACTACAATACTAAATCTGACTTGATCTAATTTTTCAGGAAAGGTCTCTTACAATCTTAAAATTCATTCTGACATATGATATATAAATTAGCTTCTATGAATCAGGCAGAACAGTGTTTTGGAAGACAGTGCACATCTTCATAAGTAACATGGTGCAATTCATCTCGATGCACTAGTTAGACGTCAAGGCCTTTATGTATACTGAAGTATGGAGGAGCTAGGGAATTCCTAAGAAAACCTAGAAGGATTTTACCTAAAAGTGCCCATCACCATTTCCTTAGCCAAAGAAAGGTAGATTTCCTTAGAAGTGTTTAGATGTTGATTCCAGAGGCTTAAGTAAAGTGCAAATTTCTGGTTTCTTTGGAGACTCAGTTATGTCATATGATGCTTTGCTGGGACTGAAAGGTGAAAGAATGTATTCCTGAAACAAGACATAGGAAAGAGAGATTTGCTCTAGCAGATATAGGTGAGAGGATGTTTCACAAGAGCAGATATAAGAGAGGACACATGATATTTAGAAAGAATATAAATATGACACCATGGACATTAGGAGGAGGCTCTGGGATGCCACACCAACCCCAGTACAATCTGTGTGACAATTTTCACAGACTGAGACATTAGACTTCAAAATAAGAAGGTCTCCTGGAACCTGTTGTAGAACTCTCAGTCAGAACAAACATATTAAGCCGTAGTCCTCATGGCAATTTCTCTGTTTTGCTTTCTTTCATTTCTTTTCTTTGTTACAGGTTCCTGGTAGCCTAGACCATGATCTTACAAAAAAAATAATTGGTACAAGACCATCCCTTGAGATGGGGTCATTAACATGACCTTATCTCCGGGGAAACCAATGCATTACTTTTTAAATCCTTTACAAAATTATTATGATAAATAAAACCTTTCCCAACAATAAGATGTCATATGGCTACACATGTGTCATTGGAGGTGGGTTTCAGCATATGGTAAAGAAAGCCTTAGCTAGAAAAAATTAAAATAGTTTAAATTCATATATTGAAGATTTATAAAAAAAAATCAGACATTAGATGTTACATAGTAATTATCCATATGGGGCTAAAAAGTTAGCTCAGCGGATAAGAACAGTGACAATAAAGATTTATTAACCTGTTCTTGAAAATATACCACTAGCCTTGGACAAATGTACTACTAAATACATCATTTTAGAATTGTTATATTTTGATGATTTATATTATTAATGATGATGTTACCTTTTTTGTTTGCAATTCATTAAATATGTAGTTTCAAGTTGTAATGCTCAAATGATTTTTATATTTTACTGTGCCAAATGATTTTTGTTGGTATTGATGATTTTGCTGGATACAGTTTCTAAGAGTTGTTATGTTTGGTTTTTAATGAAATAGCTTGAGAACTACAAAATACACTCATATTCAACCTACCTCTGTCTTTGTTTCTGTTTGTCACCACCAAATACTTACCCACTCTCATTCCAGAGACCCCCATACCCAGCTGGGGTGGTCTGTGACACTGGCATTGGTTTGTATTGATGTGCCTAGCTAGTCTTGGCTGTCAATTCTCTACTCTTGGTTCATCTTACATTGTGTTCCTAATCTTTGCTTACTGTAACTTTGTAGAGTAACACCCAAATGAGGTTTTAACATTCCAGCCTATTCTTGTGCCTTTCGCTGGTTGACTCAGGCCAACTCATCACAGTTTATTCTGAATCAAACTGCTGTTGCTGATTTAGAAGGATAGAATAGCCCCCAAAGAACTACTTCTAAACAGGTCCACCACCCACATTTCCTTTATTTTCTACTATCTCTGGTGAATTATAGGCTTGAAGAGAGGTTGAATTTAAGAACACTTATTACAGCAGGTTTGAAAAATCTAAACCTACACCTAAGTTTAGGAGTTTCAAGTTTCCAGGCTCAGAAAAATAAATGTAAAGCAGATCCTTTTGAAGGTACAAAGACTTCAAGGAGCCTTTGTAATCTCAACAACAGAACAGAATCTGAACATAGATACAGAATGCTCATCTACCACAACTCTAGTATTAGGATCTAATAGTTTTCCAGTTAATACCCTTGTTGTAATTACAGATATATCATGTGCCAAAAATTCAATGCAGCCTTTAACTCACCCACTCACACAATGAAATCCTCAGTTTCGGTTTCAGCTTCTCATCTCATATTATATACAAAATCAACAAATAATAGATGGAACACATCAATGTGAAAAATCAAACTACTAAACAAGAAAGAATATGGTACAAAAATCTCTGAAACACTGCTCAGAAACACAGTTCTATAAATATGAGGCAAGTAGAACAGGCAATTAGAGCAAAAATAAACATATGAGCATATATCAAACTAAAAAAATTTTTTGGACAAGAAAGAAGACAACTGAGTAAGAAGAATACCAGAAGCTAGTCAAATTGGAAGTAATTCATGCAGTTACTATGTGTGGAACATCCTAATTATAGTATAAAATAAGATAATAAGAAAGAAACACAGAAAGCCAAAGAACTTGGACAAATTTGTTCTCAGATTGATAAGCAACTGATGGTTGTCAATGAAACCATGTTCAGCATCACTAATCATGAGAGAAATGAATATTAAAACCCAAATGAGTTTGTTTATGTAGTGGATTGCATTGATGGATTTCCTTATATTGAACAATCCCTGTATCCCTGGAATGAAGCCGACTTGATCATGGTGGATGATCATTTTGCTGTGTTCTTGGATTCGGTTGGCAAGAATTTTATTTAGTATTTTTGCATCGATATTCATAAGGGAAATTGGCCTGAAGTTCTCTTTCTTTGTTGGATCTTCATGTGGTTTTGGTATCAGCATAATTGTGGCTTCATAGGACGAGTTGGGTAGTGTTCCTTCTGTTCCTATTTTGAGGAATAGTTTGAAGAGTATTGGTGTTAGTTCTTCTTTGAAGGTCTGATAGAATTCTGCCTCAAAACCATCTGATTACCTGCTTTTTTTTTTTTGGTTGTGAGACTTTCTATGACCTCTTCTATTTCTTTATGGGTTGTGGGACTGTTTAGATGATCTACTTGATCCTGATTTAATTTTGGTGTTTGGTATCTGTCTAGGAAATTCTCCATTTCCTCCAGATTCTCCAGTTGTATTGAGTATAGGCTTTTGTAGTAGGATCTGATGATTTTTTTTAATTTCCTCAGTTTCTGTTTTTATATCTCCCTTTTCATTTCTAATTTTGTTACTTTGCATACTGTCTCTGTGCCCTTTGGATAGTCTGGCTAAGGGTTTATCCATCTTGTTGATTTTCTCAAAGAACCAGCTCCTGGTTTTGTTGATTCTTTGTATGGCTCTCTTTGTTTCTACTTGATTGATTTCATTCCTGAGTTTGATGATTTCCTGTCTTCTACTCCTCCTGGGTTAATTAGCTTCTTTTTGTTCCACAGCTTTCAGGTGTGCTGATAAGGTACTAGTGTATATTCTTTCCATTTTCTTTTTGGAGGCACTCAGGTCTATGCGTTTTTGTCTTAACACTGCTTTCATTGTGTCCCATAAATCTATGGGTATATTGTGTCTTGGTTTTCATTAAATTATAAAAAGTCTTTAATTTCTTTCTTTATTTCTTCCGTGACCAAGGTATCATTGAGTAGAGTATTGTTCAATTTCCATGTATATGTAGGCTTCATCCAAGGGATGCAAGGATGGTTCAATATAAGGAAATCCATCAATGCAATCCACTACATAAACAAACTCAAAGAAAAAACCATATGATCATCTCATTAGATGCTGAAAAAGCATTTGAGAAAATTGAACATTCTTTCACGCTAAAAGTAATGGAAAGAACAGGAATTCAAGGCCCATACCTAAACATTATTAAAGCAATATACAGCAAACCGATAGCCAATATCAAACTAAATGGAGAGAAACTTGAAGCAATCCCACTAAAATCAGGGACTAGACAAGCCTGCCCTCTCTCTCCATATCTTTTCAATATAGTACTTGAAGTTCTAGCTAGAGCAATTAGACAACATAAGGAGGTCAAAGGGATACAAATTGGAAAGGAAGAAGTCAAACTATGACTATTTGCAGATATGATAGTATTATTAAGTAACCCAAAAAACTCCACCAGAGAAATCTTACAGCTAATTAACAACTTTATCAAAGTGGCTGGTTATAAAATCAACTCAAGCAAATCAGTTGCCTTCCTATACTCAAAGGATAAGCAGGCTGATAAAAAAGTTAGGGAAATGACACCCTTCACAATAGCCACAAACATTATAAAGTATCTTGGTGTGACTCTAACCAAACAAATAAAAGAAATGTATGAAAAGAACTTCAGGTCTCTGAAGAAGGAAATTGAAGAAGACCTCAGAAAATGGAAAACTCTTCCATGCTCATGGATTGACAGGATTAATATAGTTAAAATGGTCATCCTGCCAAAAGTAATATACAGATTCAACGCAATCCCTAGCAAAATCCCAACTCTTCATAGAGTTAGAAAGAGCAATTCTCAAATTCATCTGGAATAACAAAAAACCCAGGATAGCTAAAACTATTCTCAATAGTAAAAGAACTTCTGGGGGAATCAGTATCCAAGACCTCAAGCAATACTACAGAGCAATTGTGTTAAAAACTGCATGGTATTGGTACAGTGACAGGCAGGTGGACCAATGGAATAGGATTGAAGACCGAGAAATGAACCCACACACCTGTGGTCACTTGATCTTTGACAAAGGAGCTGAAAACATCCAGTGGAAAAAAATATAGCCTTTTCAACAAATGATGCTGGTTCAATTGGAGGTCAGCATGCAGAAGAATGTGAATTGACCCATTCTTATCTCTTTGAACTAAGGTCAACTACAAGTATCCACTTGGACCTCCACATAATACCAGACACACTGAAACTAACAAAAAAGAAACTGGGGAAGACCCTTGAGGACATGGGCACAGGGGAAAAGTTACTGAACAGAACACCAATAGCTTATGCTCTAAGATCAAGAATTGACAAATGGGACCTCATAAAATTACAAAGTTTCTGTAAGACAAAGGACACCATCAAAAGGACAAATCGGCAACCAACAAACTGGGAAAGGATCTTCACCAACCCTACATCCAACAGAGGGCTAATAGCCAATATATACAAAAACTCAAGAAGTTAGAGCCCAGAGAACCAAATATCCCTATTAAAAAGTGGGGTACAGAACTAAACAAAGAATTTTCACCTAAAGAAATTCAGATGGCTGAGAAGCACGTTAAGAAATGTTCAACATCATTAGTCATTAGGGAAATGCAAATCAAAACAACCCTGAGATTTCACCTCACACCAGTCAGAATGGCTAATGTTAAAAACTCAGGAGACAGCAGGTGTTGGCAAGGATGCAGAGAAAGAGGAACACTCCTCCACTGCTGGTGGGACTGTAAGATGGTACAACCACTCTGGAAATCAGTCTGGCTGTTCCTCAGAAAACTGGACATGCCACTTCCAGAGAACCCTGCTATACCACTCCTGGGCATATACACAGAGGATTCCCTGGCATGCAATAACATACATGCTCCACTATGTGCAGCTCCAGTCTTATTTATAATAGCCAGAAGCTGGAAAGAACCCAAATGTCCCTCAATGGAGGAATGGATACAGAAATATGGTATGTTTACACAATGGAATTCTAATCAGCAATTAAAAAACAATGAATTCATGAAATTTTTAGACAAATGGTTGGAACTGGAAAATATCATCCTAAGTGAGGTAACCCAATCACAAAAGAACACATATGGAATGCAATCACTGATAAGTGGATATTAATTAGCCCAGAATTTCAGAATACTCAATTAGCATATCAAATGATTCCCATGAAGAAGGAAGCAGAGGGCCCTGGTCCTGGAAAGGCTTGATCCTGGACTGTAGGGGAGTACCAGGACAGGGAAATGGGAGGGGGATGAGTGAATAATGGGTGGAGAGAAGAGGACTTATGGGATATATGGGGAGGGGGGAACTGGGAAAGGGGAAAACATTTGGAATATAAACAAAGAATATAGAAAATAAAAAAAAAGCCAAATGAGAGGTTCCCTCATTATATTAAAATGAATAACATCAGAGAAACAGATAATACTAGATGAAGATGCACAGGTTGGTGATCATTTCCACACTGTTCCTGGCAGGGAATATCAACACAACTCTTGTATAAACATTAGCTCTTATTTGGATATTCTCAGAACAACTTCTGAGCTATATGGCTACTGTAATAGTCTTTTTTGTTTGTTTGTTTGTTTGTTTTGTTTTGTTTTGTTTCATTCGATATATTTTTTTATTTACATTTCAAATGATTTCCCCTTTTCTAGTCCCCCACTCCCCGAAAGTCCTAAAAGCCCCCTTCTCTCCCCCTGTCCTCCCACCCACCCCTTCCCACTTCCCCGTTCTGGTTTTGCTGAATACTGCTTCATGGAGTCTTTCCAGAACAAGGGGCCACTCCTCCTTTCTTCTTGTACCTCATTTGATGTGTGGATTATGTTTTGAGTATTCCAGTTTTCTAGGTTAATATCCACTTATTAGTGAGTGCATACCATGATTCACCTTTTGAGTCTGGGTTACCTCACTTATTATGATGTTCTCTAGCTCCATCCATTTGCCTAAGAATTTCATGAATTCATTGTTTCTAATGGCTGAATAGTAGTCCATTGTGTAGATATACCACATTTTTGCATCCACTCTTTTGTTGAGGGATACCTGGGTTCTTTTCAGCTTCTGGCAATTATAAATAGGGCTGCTATGAACATAGTAGAGCATGTATTCTTATTACATGGTGGGGAATCCTCTGGGTATATGCCCAGGAGTGGTATAGCAGGATCTTCTGGAAGTGAGGTGCCCAGTTTCGGAGGAACCGCCATACTGATTTCCAGAGTGGTTGTACCAATTTGCAACCCCACTAGCAGTGGAGGAGTGTTCCTCTTTCTCCACACCCTCTCCAATACCTGCTGTCTCCTGAATATTTTTTTAATTAATTAATTTATTTATTTTTATTTACATTGCAAATGATTTCGCCTTTTCTGGGTCCCCACTCCCTGCAAATCCCTTAAGCCCTCTTCCGTCCCCCTATTCTTCCATCTACCCCTTCCCACTTCCCTGTTCTGGAATTCCCCTATACTCTTGCTACTGTAGTAGTCTTGAACCAATAGATACATAATCAAAAGAACACACACACACACACACACATGTAAAATGTCACATTCATAGAAACAATGAATGAAAAAAGTTACTTACTAATTGATTGGCCAGGTACAATGCGAGAAGAAGCTAGTAGACATAAAATCTAAACTTTAAGTTAGACAGGAGGAATATTACAAAATATGTTGCAGGTGACTGAATACATGCAGTGATGATATACAAGACAATTGGGATAATGAATCTCACCAAACCCTAACCCTAACCCTAACAGTCCAGACAATGGTCATAGCTGCTACTGTAATCTTGATTTAATAATTATATTTTATAATGAATTTATATTAAACCATTGCATTCTTTTAATATAGTATGCAATTCTGAACCTTTTAACTTAATACATGTATATTATAATATATGGTCACACCTACCCACATCCATCCACTTCTAACTGCACTATATCTGCAAATCTGATCCAATAGGAGATGTAAGACTGGAGGCAAATCTCTTCGGGGCAGACACTGAACATTACCAAACAGTTCCACAAATATTTACCTGGAAAGTGGGCTTTGTGAGGTGATGTTTTCAGATTCCCATTTTGACAAATGAGCTAGGAGTAGACCTCTACTCTTTTTACATTTGAAAAGTATTCCAAAGTTATGAGATACTTGGTCATCACATACTGACCTCCTTAAGGAATTAACAATGGCGAGGGCTCTGCACACTGCTAGGGCTATATCAGTTTTCCCTAGAGTCATTGACATTATGAATTCATCAAATATGGATAACTCCAGACATTTTTTAGACAATACAGAAAACTCAACTGTAAACGATTAAGGGGAAATAATGGAACAGGAAGGTTTTAATTAGGTTAGAAAATATAGATTATGATAGATGAGGCATATGGAAAGGGATAAAGATTTTTCAGAGAACTCAGGTGAAAGTTGCTACTTTAGAAACACCATTCTGCATATATCTATGGCTACAAGTTTATATATGGGTTATAGGAACTACAAAGAGAACGATGAAATGGTTAAAGAGAAGTTTCAAGGATGAGTGAAGGCTGATTAAAATGAAACACACTGAAAGTGAGTGGTGAGGGAAATATGAACATGAAAGGGTATGAAGGAAATAAAGGCAGAAGAGGTTCACGCAAAAAAGTCTGCAACCACTCTGGAAATCAGTCTGGCGGTTCCTCAGAAAACTGGGCATGATACTACTGGAGGACCCCGTTATACCACTCCTTGGGCTTTACCTAAAAGATTCCCCAGTATGTAATAAGGACACATGTTCCACTATGTTCATAGCAGCCTTATTTATAATAGCCAGAACCTGGAAAGGACCCAGATGTCCCTCAACAGAGGAATGGATACAGAAAATGTGGTATATTTACACTATGGAATACTACTCAGACATTACAAACAATGAATTCATGAAATTCTTAGGCAAGTGGGTGGAACAGGAAAATATCATTCTAAGTGAGGTAACACAATTACCAAAGAACACACATGGTATGGACTCACTGATAGGTGAATATTAGCCCAGAAGCTTAGAATACCAAAAAAAAAAAAAAAAAAAAAAAAAAAAGCCAATCCACATAAAAAATGATGCCCAAGAAGAAAGAAAGAAAGGCCCCTGGTACTGGAAAGGCTCAGTGCAGCAGTGAAGGGGAATAACAGGACAGGGAAGCAGGAGGGGGTTGATTGGGGAAGAAGACTAATCGGACTTTCGGGGAGGGGGAGATCCAGGAAAGGGGAAATCATTTGAAATGTAAATAAAGAATATATCTAAGAAAAAGAAAAAGAAAAAGAAAGTGTGCATAAAGGTGGTGTCTTAGTTAGGGTTTTATTGATGCAAACAAACACCATGACCAAAAAGTACATTGGGAAGAAAAAGATGTATTTGGTTTATGCTTCCAAATCACTGGAGGAAGTCAAGACAGGAAATAAACAGGGCTGAAACCTGGAAAAAGGAGCTGATACAAAGGGCAACAATGGAGGGATGTTGCTTACTGACTTGCTGCTCAAGACTTGCACAGCTTGCTTTCTTATACAACCCAGGACCACCAGCCCAAGAATGGTACCACCCACCATGAGCTGGCCCTCTCTAATTGATGAGTAATTGAGAAAATGCCTTAAAACTGCATCTTGTGGAGGCATTTATTCATCTGAGACTCCTTCCTCTCTGATTACTCTAACTTGTATCAAGCTGACACACAAAAGCAGCCCCCTTGTCAACTTGAAACACAAATACATCACTGGCAAGCTACATCCCTACCTTTCTTATTCATCCCCAAGATCTAACATTAAAAACATAAAATAACCTTAAAAGTCTAACAGACTTTACAAATTAAAGTATAGTAAAACTTCAATCAGTTTTAAATACCCAACCTTGCTAAAAATCCAAAATCTCTTAAAAGATCAAGCTGTGGACACCTGCAAATGTTAAGATTGAATTAAATACCTTCTTCAAGATGGAAGATCCAGGCCATAATCACAATCTGGACCAAGCAAAATTAAACTACAACTGTATAAATAAGTCAATGTCCAATGTCTGTAATCATAATCCACACATCATCTTCTGGGCTCCTCAAAGGGCTTTCTCTACCTCTGTCCTCTGTAGCAAACACACCTTGTCTTCTAGGCTTCAGAATGTACCACTCCACTGCTGCTGCTCTTTGGGTGATCATCCTATGGTACTTGCATCTCTGAAATACTGGGATCTTCTGCTACAACTAGGCTGCACTTTCACTTATATCCTCTCTTATACATGTGTCATGGTGCCAAGCCTCAAGTGACACTGAGACTGGAACTGAACCATTTGTCTAGCATGGCCTCTCCCCAGTGCCAAGGCTCCACTACTCTCCATGATAGCTTCATACTTTCAAAACCATGACCACCCGGGAGATTCTTAAATCACCAGGCTTTGAACAAGATGTTTATCTCTGGAACACAGCTTCTTTATGCTCTCAGATAACACTTTCCAGAAGATTTCACATCAGTGATGCTGGTCTCTTCTTAATAAGTGCTAATTCCTTAGCTCCAGCTAACCAGCATAAATTGTCCCAGTAACCCCTTCTTCGCTTGGCTCTAAAGCAAGAGCCACATGACTGAAACTGTCAAGTTCCGCTGCTTGCTGGGGCTGGAACAGGAAACACCCCCCCTTGGTCTATTGCATCTTCACCAGTTTGCTGTTTTCACTGACTTCTTCACTGCCTGAAGCTTTGCTGTCCTGAAACTCGCTCTATAGACTGACCTTCAACTCACAGATTTCCATGCCTCTGTTTCATCAGTCTTGGGATTAAAGGTTCTTCACCTGAACCCAAATTTTCCTTTAATTTCTTTCCAAAAGGTCTTTATAAGCATGGTCACTGTGCATCAAGGCATGGGTCACAATTTGGCCCTCCATTGCTGGATAGCAGTTCATTCCAGATACAGTCAAGTTGACAACCAAGACTATACATTGCAATACATACCTTGTCAATTTCACAGGAAATTATGCTTCCAAAAAAAAAAAAATAAACAGGTCATGATAATGACTAACATGATGTAACAATACCTTATAAAGCAGCAAAAAATCATGAATAATAAACTTATCTGTGACAGATCTTGCCCCCAAGGTAACATTCTCTCAATTTTTACTATCTGAATGTTATCCGGCTCCAATCCACTTCCTGGTGTCCCATTAATACTTAAACCATTTATTCTCTATTTTTGCTTTCTAAGCTTGCTATCCTTGAGCAAAATGCTTTTCATTAACAGGTCAAGAGTCTAAACTTGGTTATTTTGAGATTCCCTGGGAGATTTCAATTAACTTAAACCTCTTCACCTTAGCTTCAGGCAGACTCTATGAACAAGGACAAAAACAGAAACATTTTTCAAGATTATCACAAGAACAATCTCTAGACAAGATATTAAAATACTTCTACTCGAAAACCTCTTGAGCCAGCCCCCCCACACACACACACAAAATTCAAATTGCCCTCAAGACCACTGCCTTCCACATTCCTACTAAGATATCCCATTAAGTCCCACTTAAATCAATCAAGGGATTTATTTTTAAGATTTATTCTATGTAAGTACACTGTAGCTGTTTTCAGACACACCAAAAGAGGGCATCAGATCTCATTACAGATTGTTGTGAGCCACCATTTGGTTTCTGGGATTTGAACTCAGGACCTTCAAAAGAACAGTCAATGCTCTTAACACTGAGACATCTCTTCATGGTCTATATTCCTCCCAACAAAAACATGGTCATGCCTGTCACAGCAATACCACAGTACCTGGTAATAACTTCTGGCTTAGGGTTTTATTGTTGGGAAGACACAATTGTAACTGGTTCTGTCCTACAGTTTCAGAGGTTTACTCCATTATCTTCATAGTAGGAAATGGTATCATGCATGAAAACTTGGAATTGTGAGAGTCAAGAGTTCTACATATTGATCTGAAAGCAGCTAGGAAAAGACTGGAATTCCACACTGGGCAAAGATTAAGCATAGGATCACACAAAGTCTACCTACACAGTGACAAAGTAGGCCACACACACCCAATAAGGCCATACCTCCGAAGAGCTCCATGGCCTGTGGCCAAGAATTCAAACACACGGATCTATGTTGGCCAAAGATATTCAAACTACCACAAGGGGACAGGAAAAAAATGTAAGAGTAAAGGTAAAATACATCTGCAGGAAAAAGATATTTTCTTAACACAATAGAGCCTCTGACAATCAAACTCACAGGAGCTGTGGATGAAGGCCTTAAGACAGGATCAAGACTGTCAAAATATCTGCATGGATGGGCACTGTCACATAAAGTCATAAGTAAAAAGCTGTTGGAAATTGATAAACAACTGGTGAAAAGAGTGAGATTTTTTTCCTCGGGGAATGGCTCCTATACTCCTGCTGTGGCGGATGTCCCTAATGTTAATAGGCCTAATGCTACTTGTACTATAATGTTAATTTTGGTCCCCAAAATCACCTACATGACTCTCTGCATAAAAGACACTGAGGGACCCTGTCCCCAAGTAGTTCTGATTGATCAATAAAGAAACTGGTATCCAATATCTGGGCAGGGCAGACAGAGGTAGGACTTTTTAGGAAGCATGCGTTTTAAGATTTTAGCAATTCCATGCTTGGGACATCGAGGAAAGAGGTAGAAGATGATACACCATGTTGGGAAGAGGAGATGCCATGCCTGAAAACAGTGGAGGACAGGGAGGAGGAGCCCGCATGTGAAGGAGCCAGGCAAGGGTGACCCAGGGCAGCCAAGGCAGAATATACAATTTAGTTTAAGTAATAACCCAGGATTATCAGTGGGAGGTGGACTAACTGCATGGAGGTTAGGAAGTGCTCCAGCTGTTACCCTGTTTAAGGCATATCAAAAGATAAAGGTTTTATGTGTGTCTTTTATTCAGAAACACAAATCATTGGGGAGGGTAGCAGAAACCCATGATGGGATTTTATTTAAATATTTAATTCTATATATCCCCATCTACACAGAGGCAACACTGGTTGATGGGTTGTAATAGGAGTTCATAAAGGAATTTGGGGTGAAGTTGATCAAGACATATTACATATGTTTCATAAGTATTGTTGCTAGGCATTATTATTGACCAATTCCCTTTTGACAGCTTGCCTAACACATTTTGGTACAAGTTTTGAACCAAACTTGAATGAAAACAAATTTTGAGAGATAAGTCTCTTGGGTTAAGTACGGTCTTGAAAGATACTCCTAAAGATGTAATAGTGTCGTACATATCTTGGTGGTAACCTAACTAAGCTCTTTAATGAGACATAAGACTGAATCAACTAGAAGGAAGTAATAACAAGTACTAGAAACCTAGCAAACTATCTGGGCTGTTGAGGTCATAGATCTTAGAGGAGTACCTACTCCTGCCAATTTATTGAGTCAGCATAATTTATAAGTGCATTTTATATCCACAGGTAAGAGTAGCTCTCAGTCCTCATAAAAGAAGCTTCTGTTTGCAGCAGAGATCATCTCAGAAAACATTAAGTGGTCAAAATACAGGAAACTATTTATTGTGGGATTTTTCAGCATCAATAGGATGTATCTACAGCTCCACTCGTACATCTATGGCCCTGTGATCACTGCAGTAGATTGCTAAGGCCCAGAAGTTGATTGTGAGTTTGTACCTTCTAGAAATGACAGGGAAGCTACAATTATGAAATGTCAGTCGCATGGCTATATAAAATAAGAACTGGACAGTGACAACATTAATAGACATACTAAAAGAAAAATCTTAAGGGAGTCTACCCATATACAAAGCATTACAAGCTCCTAATAATTACAAAGAGATAGATAATTATGCTTCTGCAGTGATGAGCCCCAAATTGGTTATCCAGTACCAAGTGCTCAGCTCCAAAATTATGTATATAAAAATAACACTAAATTAACTCACTAGGTTATCTTTACATACTTATGATTTATTATTGTTTCTATGTGTGTATAAGATTATTACATAGCTAGAGCAATTAGACAACAAAAGGAGGTAAAAGAGATACAAATTGGAAAGGAAGAAGTCAAATTGTCACTATTTGCAGATTGCATGATGGTATATTTAAGCAACCCGAAAAACTCCACAAGAGAAATCCTATAGCTGATAAACAACTATCAGATATAAAGTAGCCAGATATAAAATTAGCCCTATGGAGTATTTATGAGTCCTATTGAGACATGTGGCATTTAGCATTTCCAGATAGGAGCAAAATCTAGATCCAGGCAACAGAGACAAAATGATCTCAGAATTTGAGATGCCTCAGATAAGCACTGTAGAGCTTAGCTATTGGACAGTCACTCTATATTGCCATCCCTCCTTAAAGCTCAACTTTGAGGTTACTTATTCCCGCCCCTCTATTATTGCAGAAGCACTCTGTGCTCTGAGTTCATCTTTAAGGAAGCTTTCCAGCACTGGCTCTGACCGTAATCAACTCCGTGTGCAGCAATCATGAAGATCTCCTGCTTTTTGCTGCTGATCCTCTCTCTTTTCTGCTTTCAGATCAACATAGGTAAGTCCCAAGACCTGCTAAACCCCTGACCAGAGCTGGGTACATTGGGTCACAGAACAGGTGAAAAATTAATGTTGGATCTGAGGAGCGATCAATAGGACAGCATTCCAAAGCTCAAAAGCCTGAAGCCAACTGGCAACAGGGCTTCAGCCTGTGTCCTAGGTATCAGGCAGTTAGCCTGGCCAGAACGAAGAGCTAGTAAAAGAGATTCCCAAGATTTTCAACCACCTTCTTGTCATGGTCATCTAGAAAATATTCTTTGTAGAAAACATTATTTCTTACCCCCATGAAGACATAGCTCACCAAGAGGCCAGATGTCTATCATGAAATGGACACCCACTCCTTAGCTACGTTTCACAGGAACATTTAACACATGACCACAATAAACTTGGCTAATGAGGAATATGAACTTGATGTTTTAGATAAGGAAACTTAGTGGCAGATAACACATGTCCTGAAAAGCCTCGTCTAGGAAACATAGACCTTGAATGAAGTACAAGGGCTCTCATTTTAACTAATGCCTCACAATGTACTGGTGAATAAAAGGGAGTCAGGATCACCCTTTCTTGGATATTTACCCCAATCATGTGAATAGGGATCAGACATCAAGTGCACAGTTCACAAGATCAGGAATTAAATTAACCATCATCGCTGCATAAGGAGGTCTTGAACTCAAAATGTAACTGAAAGTAAAGCCCATAGTCACTGCTTTGTTCTGATGAACACAATTTGCTAAAGGAAAGCCAGAAACTGATTCTTATGGAGCAGCAGAATGCAGTGGTCAGCTAGGGGAGTACTTGCATTGTATGAGAATCAAAGTGGGGCTGGGAGCATCCATCCTGGTCCAAGTTCTGTCTGTGTGAACATTCTGCTCTGTGAAGAGCAATGGACTTCACAGTTGTCATCTGTCAGATCAGAGAGACCTTGAATGAACTGAGTACTGAGTCTCTCATTGGTTTAAAACGGTCCTACATTGTTTAACCTTCCTCTGCTTAGCAATTGCCTTCATTTATTTATTTTCTGATATGAAGCAATATTCAGAAAAAAAAGCAAACGGGAGAAAATGTTTTATCTCCAAGCTCACTCAGTATATTGTAAACTGTGGCAGGGAAACCAGGGAACTTTAAGTAGCTGCTCAGAGGACAACCATGTGATACTTGTCTACTTGACAAAATCTTAGAACATCATGGAAAAGAATATCAATCAGGGATTGTCTAGATAATCCATAGGTGACTGTCTTTGTTGAATTAACTGAGGTAAGAAGACACGCCCATTTCCAGGGTTTAGGGACTGGACTGTAAAAGATTACAGAAAGTGAGCTAAGCACTGGCATTCAAGTGCTCTCTCTCTCTCTCTCTCTCTCTCTCTCTCTCTCTCTCTCTCTCTCTCTCTCTCCTTTTGATGATGGTTGTGACAACTAACTTCAAGGTCCTGACATCTTGTTGTCCTTGTAAACTATAACTTGTAGTTATGAACTAAGTCCTTTCTCTCATAAGTTGTTTTGTCACAATATTTCATCATAGCAACTGGAAAGGAAACTACAATAAGCCACAGTCCAAATACAGAGCAATGAATGAGTGCAGGCTTCCTCAGTTCCTCCATTTTATATATTCCATGATGCATGTCTGGGGAATGTCCTGTCCACACTTAAAATGGGTCACCCCACATCCATTACCACAATCAAGATAGTTTCCCACAAGCATAAAAGAGGCCCATCTCTTCAAGTGACTCTAGATTCTGTCAAATTCATAATTTAAAACAACAAATCCACTGATCAAGAATAAAGAAGAGAAACACATATAGGAATATTTAGATTAATTATGTCATTAAGAAAAACAAACAAATGAATCATTGTGGATCTTTAGCAAAGAGCTTTCAAAACTTAATTTTGACTGCATGTTTTACTACCAGACAATCAGCTGCAAGTATTTTACCAGGGAACATAAACTATGCTAAATATGCTTATAGAATCTTCTCAACAAAGACAGCACACAAAAGGAAACAAAATCTGGAGGTCTGACTTCAGAGGACCCAACTTTGGAGGGTCTGACGACGGATGATCATTGTAGAGGCATACACGCAACACCAAAGCTTTTCGAGTTACAACGTGTTCTTTAAGAAAAACAAGATAATTTCGCACGATGCGGAATTTCCTTAAAACGTGGTATTCTGACATAGTTTTTCGAGAGAAAACTCTTCTTTGCATTCTCTTTTGAGGCTACAAGCTTAGACATACACGTAACACAAAATCTTTTCGAGTTACAACGTGTTGTTTAGGAAAAACAAGATAATTTCACACGATGCAGGATTTCCTTAAAACGTGGTATTCTGACATATTTTTTCGAGAGAAATTTCTCCTGTGGGTTCTCTTTTGATGCTACATGTTTAGACATACACACAATACCAAACCCTTTCGAGTTACAACATGTTGTTTAGGAAATACTAGATAATTTTTACGATGCATTATTTCTTCTCGTAAAGTTTAAGTATTTCTAATTTATACGTATTTGTCTTTACTCTGTAAAACTGTATTTCCTTGTAACATGGTATTCTTATATATTCTTGCGAGAGAAAACTTTCTTGTGCATTCTCTTTTGAGGCTACACACTTAGACATACACGCAACACCAAAGCTTTTCGAGTTAAAACAAGTTGTTTAGGAAAAACAAGATAATTACACACGATGCAGGATTTCCTTAAAACGTGGTATTCTGACATATTTTTTCGAGAGAAAATACTCCTGTGTGTTCTCTTTTGAGGCTACACATTTAGACATACACGCAACACCAAATCTTTTCGAGTTACAACATGTTGTTTAGGAAATACAAGATAATTTTGTACGATGCGTTATTTCTTCTTGTAAAGTTTAAGTATTTCCAATACGTACGTGTTTGTCTTTACTCTGCAACACTGTATTTCCTTATAACGTGACATTCTTACATATTCTTTTGAGAGAAAACTCTCCTGTGCGTTCTCTTTGAGGCTACATGCTTAGACATACACGCAACACCAAAGCTTTTCGAGTTACAACTTGTTGTTTAGGAAAAACAAGATAATTTCGCACAATGCGGGATTTCCTTAAAACGTGGTATTCTGACATATTTTTTTCGAGATCAAACCCTCCTGTGCGTTATCTTTTGAGGCTAAAAGCTTAGACCTACATGCAACACCAAATCTTTTTGAGTTACAACATGATGTTTAGGAAAAACTAGATAATATTGCACGATGCGTTCTTTCTTCTTGTAAAGTTTAAGTATTTCCAATACGTACGTATTTGTCTTTAGTCTGCAACACTGTATTTCCTTATAATGTGGTATTCTTACATATTCTTTCGAGAGAAAACTATCCTGTGCATTCTCTTTTGAGGCTACACGCTTAGACATACACGGAAAACCAAAGCTTTTCGAGTTACAACGTGTTGTTTAAGAAAAACAAGATAATTTCGCACGATGCAGGATTTCCTTAAAACGTGGTATTCTGACATAATTTTTCGACAGAAAAATCTCCTGTGCGTTCTCTTTTGAAGCTAAACGCTTAGACATTCATGCCACAACAAATCTTTTCGAGTTATAGCGTGTTCTTTAGGAAATACAAGATAATTTTGTACGATGCATTATTTCTTCTCGTAAAGTTTAAGTATTTCTAATAGGTACGTATTTGTCTTTACTCTGCAAAACTGTATTTCCTTGTAACGTGGTATTCTTACATATTCTGGCAATAGAAAACTCTCCTGTGCATTCTCTTTTGAGGCTACACACTTAGACATACACGCATCACCAAAGCTTTTCGAGTTAAAACATGTTGTTTAGGAAAAACAAGATAATTTCGCACGATGCAGGATTTCCTTAAAACGTGGTATTCTGACATATTTTTTCGAGAGAAAACTCTACTGTGCTGTCTCTTTTGAGGCTACATGCTTAGACATACATGAAACACCAAATCGTTTCGAGTTACAACATGTTGTTTAGGAAAAACAAGATAACTTTGCACGATGCGTAATTTCTTCTCGTAAAGTTTAAGTATTTCCAATACATACGTATTTGTCTTTACTCTGCAACACTGTATTTCCTTATAACGTGGTATTTTTACATATTCTTTCGAGAGAAAACTCTCCTGTGTGTTCTCTTTTGAGGCTACACACTTAGACATACACGCAACACCAAAGTTTTTCGAGTTACAACATGTTGTTTAAGAAAAACATGATAATTTCTCACGATGCGGCATTTCCTTAAAACGTAGTATTCTGACATATTTTTTTGAGAGAAAACTCTCCTTGCATTCTCTTTTGAGGCTACAAGCTTTGACATACACACAACACAAAGTCTTTTTGAGTTACAACGTGTTGTTTAGGAAAAACAAGATAATTTTGCACGATGCATTATTTCTTCTCATAAAGTTTAAGTATTTCCTATACGTACATATTTGTCTTTACTCTGCAACACTGTATTTCCTTATAACGTCGTATTCTTACATATTCTTTTGAGAGAAAACTCTCCTCTGCGTTCCCTTTTGAGGCTCCATGCTTAGACATACACCAACACCATAGCTTTTCAAGTTACAACGTGTTTTTTAAGAAAAACAAGATAATTTCGCACGATGCGGGATTTCCTTAAAACATGCTATTCTGACATATTTTTTTGAGAGAAAACTCTCCTGTGCGTTCTCTTTTGAGGCTACACGCTTAGACATACACGCAACACCAAAGCTTTTCGAGTTACAACGTGTTGTTTAGGAAAAACAAGATAATTTGACACGATGCAGGATTTCCTTAAAACGTGGTATTCTGTCATATATTTTCGAGAGAAAATTCTCCTGTGGGTTCTCTTTTGAGGCTACACATTTAGACATACACACAACACCAAATCTTTTCGAGTTACAACGTCTTGTTTAGGAAATAAAAGATAATTTTGTACGAAGCGTTATTTCTTCTCATAAAGTTTAAGTATTTCTAATACGTACATATTTGTCTTTAATCTGCAACACTGTATTTCCTTATAACGTGATATTCTTACATATTCTTTCGAGAGAAAACTCTCCTGTGCGTTCTTTTCGAGGCTACACGCTTAGACTTACAACCAACACCAAATATTTTCGAATTACAAAGTGTTGTTTAGGAAAAACAAGATAATATCGCACTATGCGGGATTTCCTTAAAACGTGGTATTCTGACATATTTTCTGGAGAGAAAACTCTCCTGTGCGTTCTCTCTTGAGGCTACATGCTTAGACATCCACGCAACACCAAAGCTTTTCGAGTTACAACATGTTGTTTAGGAAAAACAAGATAATTTTGCACGATGCAGGATTTCCTTAAAACGTGGTATTCTGACATATTTTTTTGAGAGAAAACTCTCCTGTGCATTCTCTTTTGAGGCTACAAGCTTAGACATACACGTAACACAAAATCTTTTCCAGTTACAACGTGTTGTTTAGGAAAAACCAGATAATTTTGCACGATGCGTTATTTCTTCTTGTAAAGTTTAAGTATTTCCAATATGTATGTATTTGTCTTTACTCTGCAACACTGTATTTCCATACAACGTCGTATACTTACATATTCTTTCGAGAGAAATCTCTCCTGTGCATTCTCTTTTGAGGCTGCACGCTTAGACAAAAACGCAACACCAAAGCTTTTCGAGTTACAACAATTTGGTTAGGAAAAAAAGAGATAATTTCGCACGATGCAGGATTTCCTTAAAACGTTGTATTCTGACATATTTTTTCGAGCGAAAACTCTCCTGTGCGTTCTCTTTTGAGGCTACACGCTGAGATATACAAGCAACACCAAAGCTTTTCGAGTTACAACGTGTTGTTTAGGAATAACAAGATAATTTCGCACGATGCAGGATTTCCTTAAATCGTGGTATTCAGACATATTTTTTCGAGAGAAAATTCTCCTGTTGGTTCTCTTTTGAGGCTACACGTTTAGATACACGCAACACCAAATCTTTTCGAGTTACAACGTGTTGTTTAGGAAATACAAGATAATTTTGTACATTGCGTTATTTCTTCTCATAAAGTTTAAGTATTTCTAATAAGTACATATTTGTCTTTACTCTGCAACACTGTATTTCCTTATAAAGTGGTATTCTTACATTTTCTTTCGAGACAATACTCTCCGGTGCGTTCTCTTTTGAGGCTACACGCTTAGACATACACGCAACACCAAAGCTTTTCGAGTTAAAACATGTTGTTTAGGAAAAACAAGATAATTTTGCACGATGCATTATTTCTTCTCGTAAAGTTTAAGTATGTCCAATATGTAAGTATTTGTCTTTACTCTGCAACACTGTATTTCCTTAAAACGTTGTATTCTGACATATTTTTTTCGTGAGAAAACTCTCCTGTGCGTTCTCTTTTGAGGCTACACGCTGAGACATACAAGCAACACCAAAGCTTTTCGAGTTACAATGTGTTATTTAGGAATAACAAGATAATTTCGCACGATGCAGGATTTCCTTAAAACGTGGTATTCAGACATATTTTTTCGAGAGAAAATTCTTCTGTGGGTTCTCTTTTGAGGCTTCACGTTTAGACATACATGCAACACCAAATCTTTTTGAGTTACAACGTGTTGTTTAGGAAATACCAGATAATTTTGTATGATGCGTTATTTCATCTCATAAAGTTTAAGTATTTCTAATAAGTACATATTTGTCTTTACTCTGCAACACTCTATTTCCTTATAACGTGGTATTCGTACATTTTCTTTTGAGAGAATACTCTCCAGTGCGTTCTCTTTTGAGGCTACACGCTTAGACATACACACAACACCAAAGTTTTTCGAGTTACAACGTGATATTTAGGAAAAACAAGAGAATTTCGCACGATGCGGGATTTCCTTAAAACGTGGTATTCTGACATATTTTTTCGAGAGAAAACTCTCCTGCGCGTTCTCTTTGAGGCTGCACGCTTAGACAAAAATGCAACACCAAAGCTTTTCGAGTTACAACATGTTGTTTAGGAAATACTAGATAATTTTGTATGATGCAGGATTTCTTTAAAACGTGGTATTCTGACATATTTTTTCGAGAGAAAAATTCTCCTGTGGGTTCTCTTTTGAGGCTACACATTTACACATACACACAACACCAAATATTTTCTAGTTACAACGTGTTGTTTAGGAAATACAAGAAAATTTTTACGGTGCATTATTTCTTCTCGTAAAGTTTAAGTATTTCTAATACGTACGTATTTGTCTTTACTCTGCAACACTGTATTTTCTTATAACGTGGTATTCTTACATATTCTTTAGAGAGAAAACTCTCCTGTGCGTTCTCCTTTGAGGCTACTAGCTTAGACATACGCGGAACACCAAAACCTTTAGAATTACAACGTGTTGTTTAAGAAAAACAAGATAATTTCGCACGATGCAGGATTTCCTTAAAACATGGTATTCTGATATATTTTTTCGAGAGAAAATTCTACTGTGGGTTCTCTTTTGAGGCTACCCATTTACACATACACACAACACAAAATCTTTTCGCGTTACAACGTGTTGTTTAGGAAATACTGGATAATTTTATACGATGCGTTATTTCTTCTCGTAAAGTTTAAGTATTTCTAATACGTACGTATTTGTCTTTATTCTGCAACACTGTATTTCCTTATAACGTGGAATTCTTACATAATCTTTCAAGAGAAAACTCTCCTGTGCTTTCTCTTTTGAAGCTACACGCTTGAACATACACGCAACACCAAATCTTTTTGAGTTACAATGTGTTGTATAGGAAAAACAAGATAATTTCGCACGATGCGGGATTTCCTTATTACGTGGTATTCTGACATATTTTTTCGAGAGAAAACTCTCTTGTGCGTTCTCTTTTGAGGCTACACACTTAGACATACACGGCACATCAAATCTTTTCAAGTTACAACCTGATGTTTACGAAATACAATATAACTTTGTACGATGCGTTATTTCTTCTCATAAAGTTTAAGTATTTCCAATACGTACGTATTTGTCTTTACTCTGCAACACTTTATTTCTTTATGACGTGGTATTCTTACATATTCTTTCGAGAGAAAACTCTCCTGTACATTCTCTTTTGAGGCTGCATGCTTAGACAAAATGCAACACCAAAGTTTTTCGAGTTACAACGTGTTCTTTAGGAAAAACAAGATAATTTTGCACGATGCGGGATTTCCTGAAAACGTGGTATTCTGATATATTTTTTCGAGAGAACATTCTCCTTTGGGTTCTCTTTTGAGGCTACATGTTTAGACATACACTCAACACCAAATGTTTTCGAGTTACAACGTGTTGTTTAGGAAATACAAGAAAATTTTGTACGATGCGTTATTTCTTCTCATAAAGTTTTAGTATTTCTAATACGTACATATTTGTCTTTACTCTGCAACACTGTATTTCCTTATAACGTGGTATTCTTACATATTCTTTCGAGAGAAAACTCTCCTGTGCGTTCTATTTTGAGGCTACACGCGTAGACATACACGCAACACCAAAGCTTTACGCGTTACAACGTGTTGTTTAGGAAAAACAAGATAATTTTTTACGATGCGTTATTTCTTCTTGTAAAGTTTAAGTATTTCTAATACGTATGTATTTGTGTTTACACTGCAACACTGTATTTCCTTATAACGTGGTATTCTTGCATATTCTTTCGAGAGAAAACTCTCCTGTGTGTTCTCATTTGAGACTACATGCTTAGACATACACGCAACACCAAAGCTTTTCGAGTTACAACGTGTTGTTTAGGAAAAACAAGATAATATCGCACGATGCGGGATTTCCTTAAAATGTGGTATTCTGACATATTTTTTCAAGAGAAACCTCTCCTGTGCGATCTCTTTTGAGGCTACACGCTTAGACATACACGCAACACCAAAGCTTTTCCAGTTACAACGTGTTGTTTAGGAAGAACAAGATAATTTCGCACGATGCGTTATTTCTTCTCGTAAAGTTTAAGTATTTCTAATATGTACGTATTTGTCCTTACTCTGCAACACTGTATTTCCTTATAACGTGGTATTCTTACATATTCTTTCGAGGGAAAACCCTCCTGTGTGTTCTCTTTTTATGCTACAACGCTTAGACATACACGCAACACCAAAGCTTTTCCAGTTACAACGTGTTGTTTAGGAAAAACAAGATAATTTCGCAAGATGCGGGATTTCCTTAAAACGTGGTATTCTGACATATTTTTTCGAGAGAAAACACTCCTGTGCCTTCTCCTTTGAGGCTACAAGCTTATACATACACGCAACACCAAATCTTTTCGAGTTCCAATGTGTTGTTTAGGAAAAACAAGAAAAATTTGCATGATGTGATATTTCTTCTCCTAATGTTTAAGTATTTCCAATACGTACATATTTGTCTTTACTCTGCAACACTATATTTCTTTATAACGTGGTATTCTTACATATTCTTTCGAGAGAAAACTCTTCTGTGTGTTCTCTTTTGAGGCTTTTGCACGCTTAGAAAAAAACGCAACACCAAAGCTTTACGAGTTACAACATATTGTTTAGGAAAAACAAGATAATTTCTCACAATGCTGGATTTCTTTAAAACGTGGTATTCTGAAATATTTTTTCGATAGAAAATTGTTCTGTGCGTTCTCTTTTGAGACTACATGCTTTACCATACACGCAACACAAAATCTTTTCGAGTTACAACGTGTTATTTAGGAAAAACAAGATAATTTTGTACGATGCATTATTTCTTCTCGTAAAGTTTAAGTATTTCTAATACGTACATAGTTGTCTTTACTCTGCAACACTGTATTTCCTTATAACATGGTATTCTTACATAATCTTTCGAGAGAAAACTCTCCTGTGCGTTTTCTTTTGAGGCTACACACTAAGACATACACGTAACACCAAAGCTTTTTGAGTTAAAACATGTTGTTTAGGAAAAACTAGATAATTTGGCACGATGCGGGATTTCTTTAAAACGTGGTATTCTGACATATTTTTTCGAGAGAAAACTCTCCTGTGCGTTCTCTTTTGAGGCTACACACTTAGACATACACGTAACACCATAGCTTTTCGAGTTACAACGTGTTGTTTAGGAAAAACAACATAATTTCGCACGATGCGTGATTTCCTTAAAAAGTGGTATTCTGACATATTTTTCGAGTGAAAATTCTCCTGTGGGTTCTCTTTTGAGGATACACGTTTAGACATACACACAACAACAAATCTTTTTGAGTTACAATGTGTTGTTTAGGAAATATAAGATAATTTTGTATGATGCATTATTTCTTCTCGTAAAGTTTAAGTATTTCTAATATGCACGTATTTGTCTTTATTCTGCAACACTGTATTTCCTTGTAATGAGGTATTCTTACATATTCTTTCGAATGAAAACTCTCCT
Source organism: Apodemus sylvaticus (assembly GCF_947179515.1). Classification (NCBI taxonomy): domain Eukaryota; kingdom Metazoa; phylum Chordata; class Mammalia; order Rodentia; family Muridae; genus Apodemus; species Apodemus sylvaticus. Next base: position 14,796,819 of record NC_067489.1, read on the forward strand.
GTGCGTTCTGTTTTGAGGCTACACGCTTAGACATACACGCAATACCAAAGCATTTCGAGTTACAACGTGTTGTTTAGGAAAAACAAGATAATTTCGCAAGATGCTGGATTTCCTTAAAACGTCGTATTCTGACATATTTTTATGAGAGAAAACTCCCCTGTGCGTTCTCTTTTGAGGCTACAAGCTTAGTCATACAGGTAACACAAAATCGTTTCGAGTTACAACATGTTGTTTAGGAAAAACAAGATAATTTCGCACAATGCGGGATTTCCTTAAAACGTGGTATTCTGACATATTTTTTCGAGAGAAAATTCTCCTGTGCATTCTCTTTTGAGGGTACACGCATAGACATATACGCCACACCAAATCTTTACGAGTTACAACGTGTTGTTTAGGAAATACAAGATAAATTTGTACGATGCGTTATTTCTTCTTGTAAGTTTAAGTATTTCTAATATGTATGTATTTGTCTTTACTCTGCAAAACTGTATTTCCTTGTAACGTGGTATTCTTACATATTCTTGCGAGAGAAAGCTCTCCTGTGCATTCTCTTTTGAGGCTACACACTTAGACCTACACGCAATACCAATACTTTTCGTTTTATAACATGTTGTTTAGGAAAAACAAGATAATTTCGCACGATGCAGGATTTCCTTAAAATATGGTATATGACATATTTTTTCGAGAGAAAACTCTCTTGTGCGTTCTCTTTTGAGGCTACACGCAGAGACATACAAGCAACACCAAAGGTTTTCGAGTTACAACTTGTTGTTTAGGAAAAAAATATAATTTTGCACGACCCGTTATTTCTTCTCGTAAAGTATGAGTATTTCTTTTTCTTTTTTTTTTTAAATAATCCTCTTTGACTTTTAATAAAAATGCCATTAAAGGAAGTGCATATAGCCAATCAACAAACATTTTGAAGATGTATAATAAAACTAAATAAATAAGAAGCTTGTTTCTGGGGCACAGTTGCCATTGTTTTTTTTTTTTTTTGAATCTTTTTTTTATTCGATATATTTTTTATTTACATTTCAAATGATTTCCCCACTCCCAAAGAGTCCCGTAAGCCCCCTTCTCTCCCCCTGTCCTCCCACCCACCCCTTCCCACTTCCCCGTTCTGGTTTTGCTGAATACTGCTTCATTGAGTCTTTCCAGAACAAGGGGCCACTCTTCCTTTCTTCTTGTACCTCATTTGATGTGTGGATTATGTTTTGGGTAATCTAGGTTTCTAGGTTAATATCCACTTATTAGTGAGTGCATACCATGATTCACCATTTGAGTCTGGGTTACCTCACTCAGTATGATGTTCTCTAGCTCCATCCATTTACCTAAGAATTTCATGAATTCGTTGTTTCTAATGGCTGAATAGTACTCCATTGTGTAGATATACCACATTTTTTGCATCCACTCTTCTGTTGAGGGATACCTGGGTTCTTTCCAACACCTGGCAATTATAAATAGGGCTGCTATGAACATAGTAGAGCATGTATCCTTATTACATGGTGGGGAATCCTCTGGGTATATGCCCAGGAGTGGTATAGCAGGATCTTCTGGAAGTGAAGTGCCCAGTTTTCGGAGGAACCGCCAGACTGATTTCCAGAGTGGTTGTACCAATTTGCAACCCCACCAGCAGTGGAGGAGTGTTCCTCTTTCTCCACACCCTCTCCAACACCTGCTATTTCCTGAATTTTTAATCTTAGCCATTCTGACTGGTGTAAGGTGAAATCTCAGGGTTGTTTTGATTTGCATTTCCTTAATGACTAATGATGATGTTGAGCATTTTTTAAGATGCTTCTCCACCATCCGAAGTTCTTCAGGTGAGAATTCTTTGTTTAACTCTGTACCCCATTTTTTAATAGGGTTGTTTGGTTTTCTGGAATCTAACTTCTTGAGTTCTTTATATATATTGGATATTAGCCCTCTATCTGATGTAGGATTGGTGAAGATCTTTTCCCAATTTGTTGGTTGCCGATTTGTCCTCTTGATGGTGTCCTTTGCCTTACAGAAACTTTGTAATTTTATGAGGTCCCATTTGTCAATTCTTGCTCTTAGAGCATACGCTATTGGTGTTCTGTTCAGAAACTTTCTCCCTGTACCGATGTCCTCAAGGGTCTTCCCCAGTTTCTTTTCTATTAGCTTCAGAGTGTCTGGCTTTATGTGGAGGTCCTTGATCCATTTGGATTTGAGCTTAGTACAAGGAGACAAGGATGGATCAATTCGCATTTTTCTGCATGCTGACCTCCAGTTGAACCAGCACCATTTGTTGAAAAGGCTATCTTTTTTTCCATTGGATGTTTTCAGCCTCTTTGTCGAGGTTCAAGTGGCCATAGATGTGTGGGTTCATTTCTGGGTCTTCAATCCTATTCCATTGATCCTCCTGCCTGTCACTGTACCAATACCATGCAGTTTTTAACACTATTGCTCTGTAGTATTGCTTGAGGTCAGGGATACTGATTCCCCCAGAATTTCTTTTGTTGCTGAGAATAGTTTTAGCTATCCTGGGTTTTTTGTTATTCCAGATGAATTTGATAATTGCTCTTTCTAACTCTGTGAAGAATTTAGTTGGGATTTTGATGGGTATTGCATTGAATCTGTAGATTACTTTTGGCAAAATGGCCATTTTAACTATATTGATTCTACCGATCCATGAGCATGGGAGGTTTTCCCATTTTTTGAGGTCTTCTTCCATTTCCTTCTTCAGAGTCTTGAAGTTCTTTTCATACAGATCTTTCACATGTTTGGTAACAGTCACCCCAAGATACTTTATACTATTTGTGGCTATTGTGAAGGGGGTCATTTCCCTAATTTCTTTCTCAGCCTGCTTATCCTTTGAGTATAGGAAGGCCACTGATTTGCTTGAGTTGCTTTTATAACCTGCCACTTTGCTGAAGTTGTTTATCAGCTGTAGGAGCTCTTTAGTGGAGTTTTTTGGGTCACTTAGGTAGACTATCATGTCGTCTGCAAATAATGATAGTTTGACTTCTTCCTTTCCAATTTGTATCCCTTTGACCTCCTTATGTTGTCGAATTGCCCGAGCTAGTACCTCAAGTACAATATTGAAAAGATAAGGAGAAAGGGGGCAGCCCTGTCTAGTCCCTGATTTTAGTGGGATTGCTTCAAGTTTCTCTCCATTTACTTTGATGCTGGCTACCGGTTTGCTGTATATTGCTTTTACTATGTTTAGGTATGGGCCTTGAATTCCTGTTCTCTCTAAGATTTTAAGCATGAAAGGATGCTGAATTTTGTCAAATGCTTTTTCAGCATCCAATGAAATGACCATGTGGTTTTGTTCTTTGAGTTTGTTTATGTAGTGGATTGCATTGATGGATTTCCGTATATTGAACCATCCCTGCATTCCCGGGATAAAGCCTACTTGATCATGGTGGATGATCGTTTTAATATGTTCTTGGATTCGGTTGGCAAGAATTTTATTGAGTATTTTTGCATCGATGTTCATAAGGGAAATTGGTCTGAAGTTCTCTTTCTTTGTTGTATCTTTGTGTGGTTTTGGTATCAGAGTAATTGTGGCTTCGTAGAAGGAATTGGGTAGTGTTCCTTCTGTTTCTATTTTGTGGAATAATTTGAAGAGTATTGGTGTTAGCTCTTCTTTGAAGGTCTGATAGAATTCTGCAGTGAAACCATCTGGTCCTGTGCTTTTTTTGGCTGGAAGGCTTTCTATGACTCCTTCAATTTCTTTAGGCATTATGGGACTGTTTAGATGATCTATTTGGTCCTGATTTAATTTTGGTATTTGGTATCTGTCAAGGAAATTGTCCATTTCCTCCAGATTCTCCAGTTGTGTTGAGTACAGGCTCTTGTAGTAGGATCTGATGATTTTTTGGATTTCCCCAGTTTCTGTTGTTATATCTCCCTTTTCATTTCTAAGTTTGTTAATTTGGATACTTTCTCTGTGCCCTTTGGTCAGTCTGGCTAAGGGTTTATCTATCTTGTTGATTTTCTCAAAGAACCAGCTCCTGGTTTTGTTGATTCTTTGTATGGTTCTCTTTGTTTCTACTTGATTGATTTCAGCCCTGAGTTTGATGATTTCCTGCCTTCTGCTCCTCCTGGGTGAAATAGCTTCTTTTTGTTCCAGGGCTTTCAGGTGTGTCATTAAGCTGGTAATGTAAGCTCTCTCCATTTTCTTTTTGGAGGCACTCAGGGCTATGAGTTTTCCTCTTAGCACTGCTTTCATTGTGTCCCATAGATTTGGGTATGTTGTGTTTTCATTTTCATTGTGTTCTAAAAAGTCTTTAATTTCTTTCTTTATTTCTTCCTTGACCAATGTATCATTGAGTAGAATATTATTCAGTTTCCGCGTATATGTGGGTTTTCTGTTGTTTTTGTTGCTATTGAAGACCACTTTTACTCCATAGTGATCTGATAGGAGACATGGGATTAGTTCGATCTTCTTATATTTGTTGAGGTCTGTCTTGTGACCAATTATATGGTCGATTTTGGAGAAGGTACCATGAGGTGCTGAGAAAAAGGTATATTCTTTTGCTTTAGGATAGAATGTTCTATATATATCTGTTAAATCTAATTGGTCCAAAGCTTCAATTAATTTCATTATGTCCCTGTTTAGTTTCTGTTTTCCTGATCGGTCCATTGAGGAAAGTGCAGTGTTGAAGTCACCCACAATTATTGTGTTAGGTGCAATGTGTGCTTTGAGCTTTAATAAAGTTTCTTTTACGAATGAGGGTGCCCTTGCATTTGGAGCATAGATGTTCAGGATTGAGAGTTCTTCTTGTTGTATTTTTCCTTTGACCAGCAAGAAGTGTCCCTCTGGGTCTCTTTTGATGACTTTGGGTTGAAAGTCAATTTTATCTGATATTAAAATGGCTACTCCAGCTTGTTTCCTGAGACCATTTGCTTGTAAAATTGTCTTCCAGCCTTTTACTCTAAGGTAGTGTTTGTCTTTGACCCTTAGGTGTGTTTCCTGTAAGCAGCAAAATGTAGGGTCCTGTTTACGTATCCAGTCAGTTAGTCTATGTCTTTTTATTGGGGCATTGAGTCCATTGATGTTAAGAGATATTAAGGAATAGTGATTGTTACTTCCTGTCATTTTTGACGTTATTTTTTAAATTTGATTGCTTAACTTCTTTTGGGTTTGATGAAAGGTTACTTTCTTGCTTTTTCCAGGGTGAAGTTTCCCTCCTTGTATTGGTGTTTTCCTCCTATTATCCTTTGTAGGGCTGGGTTTGTGGATAGATATTGGGTAAACTTGGTTTTGTCATGAAATATCTTAGTTTCTCCATCTATGGTGATTGAGAGTTTTGCTGGATATAGTAGTTTTGGCTGGCATTTGTGTTCTCTTAGAGTCTGCATGAGATCTGCCCAGGACCTTCTAGCCTTCATAGTCTCAGGTGAAAAGTCTGCTGTGATTCTGATAGGTCTTCCTTTATATGTTACTTGGCCTTTTTCTCTTACTGCCTTTAATATTCTTTCTTTGTTTAGAACATTTGGTGTTCTGATTATTATGTGACGGGAAGTATTTCTGTTCTGGTCCAGTCTGTTTGGAGTTCTGTAGGCTTCTTGTATATTCATCGGCATCTCTCTCTTTAGGTTAGGGAAGTTTTCTTCCATAATTTTATTGAAGATATTTGCTGGCCCTTTAAGCTGTAAATCTTCACTCTCATCTATGCCTATAATCCTTAGGTTTGGTCTTCTCATTGTGTCCTGGATTTCCTGGATATTTTGGGTTACAAGCTTTTTGCTTTTTGCATTTTCTTTAACTGTTGAGTCCATGGTTTCTATGGTATCTTCAGCGTCTGAGATTCTTTCTTCTATCTCTTGTATTCTGTTGTTGATATTTGCATCTATGTCCACTGATTTCTTCCCAAGGATTTCTATCTCCAAAGTTGTCTCCCTTTGAGTTTTCTTAGTTGTTTCTACTTCTGATTTTAGATCCTGGATGGTTTTGCTTAGCTCCTTCACTTGCTTGTTTGTGCTTTCCTGTAATTCTTTAAGAGATTTTTGTGTTTCCTCTTTCATGACCGCAGCCTGTTGACCAAAGTTCTCCTGTATTTCTTTAAGTGTTTTTTGTGTTTCCTCTTTATTGGCTTTTGTATTCTCCTGGATTTCTTTCAATGATTTTTGTGTTTCCCTTGCAAGGGCTTCTAACTTTTGATCCATTTTCTCCTGAAATTCTTTAAGTATGTCCTTCATGTGTTCCTGTACCAGCATCATGACCAGTGATTTTAAATCCAAATCTTGTTTTACTGGTGTGATGGGGTATCCAGGACGTGCTGGTAAAGGAGAATTGGGTTCAGATGTTGCCATATTGCCTTGATTTCTGTTAGTGACGTTCCTGCGTCTGCCTTTTGCCATCTAGTTCTTACTGGTGTTAGTTGGTGTTGTCAATGCTGGACTCACCAGTGCAAGCTGCCCCTTCCCAGGTGGCCTCTGGTGCACAGTTTACCTCCTGCACTGCCTGGAGACAGGGTGTTGTTGTCCAGGCTGTTTAGACCCCGAAGCAGACACCTGAAGGCTCCTGCTGGGGCCCGCTGGATTCACTGGAGCACACCAACTTCTCCCTGCTGGCCGCCTGGAAGCCCCACCTGCCTCTTTCAGGACTTAGGAGATGTGGTGTTGCCGCTCAGGCTGATCTGGATCCGGAAGCGTAGAGGCTACTGCCAGAGGCCTCAGGACCGAAATCTAGGCTCTCTCCCGCTGGCCGCCCGGAAGCACCACCTGCCTCCTTCAGGACCTGGAGATGTGGCACTGCTGCTCAGGCCAATCTGGATCCGGAAGAGGAGAAGTCGGAGGGCTACCACCAGAGGCCTCAGGACAGAAGCCCAAGCTGGAACGAGCTGTGCTGTGAGCTCCCAGACTGCCTCTGGGCGCACACCGGGTCCCCCGCACCTCCTGGAGACCGAGCGCTGCGGCCCAGGCTGTTCAGATCCCAAAGCAGGTGCCTGAAGGCTCCCGCTGGGGCCTGCTGGGTTCACCGGAGCACACTGACCTCTCCCGCTGGCCGCCCGGAAGCACCACCTGCCTCCTTCCGGACCTGGAGATGTGGCACTGCTGCTCAGGCTGATCTGGATCCGGAAGAGAAGAAGTCGGAGGGCTACTACCAGAGGCCTCAGGACAGAAGCCCAAGCTGGAACGAGCTGTGCTGTGAGCTCCCAGACTGCCTCTGGGCGCACACCGGGTCCCCCGCACCTCCTGGAGACCCGAGCGCTGCGGCCCAGGCTGTTCAGAACCCAAAGCAGGCGCCTGAAGGCTCCCGCTGGGGCCCGCTGGATTCACCGGAGCACACTGACCTCTCCCGCTGGCTGCCCGGGAGCACCACCTGCCTCCTTCCGGACCTGGAGATGTGGCACTGCTGCTCAGGCTGATCTGGATCCGGAAGAGGAGAAGTCGGAGGGCTACCACCAGAGGCCTCAGGACAGAAGCCCAAGCTGGAACGAGCTGTGCTGTGAGCTCCAAGTTTAAGTATTTCTAATACGTGCGTATTTGTCTTTAATCTGCAACACCGTATTTCCTTATAACGTGGTATTCATACATATTCTTTCGAGAGAAATCTCTCCTGTGCGTTCTCTTTTGAGGCTACAAGCTTAGACATACATGCAACACCAAAGCTTTTCGAGTTACAACGTGTTGTTTAGGAAAAACAAGATAATTTTGCACAATGCTGGATCTCCTTAAAACGTGGTATTCTGACATATTTTTTTCGAGAGAAAACTCTCCTGTGCATTCTCTTTTGAGGCTACATGCTTAGACATACACGTAACAGCAAAATTTTCATGTTACAACGTTTTGTTTAAGAAAAACAGGATAATTTCGCACGATGCGTGATTTCCTTAAAACATGGTATTCTGACATATTTTTTAGAGAGAAAACTCTCGTGTGCATTCTCTTTTGAGGCTACAAGCTTAGACATACACGCAACACCAATTTTTTTTGAGTTACAACGTGTTGTTAGGAAAAACAAGATAATTTTGCACGATGGGTTATTGCCTCTCGTAAAGTTTAAGTATTTCTAATACGTACGTATTTGTCTTTACTCTGCAACACTGTATTTCCATATAACGTGGTATTCTTACATATTCTTTCGAAAGAAAACTCTCCTTTGTGTTCTCTTTTGAGGCTGCACGCTTAGACAAAAACGCAACATCAAAACTTTTCGAGTTACGTGTTGTTTAAGAAAAACAAGATAATTTCGCACTATGCGGGATTTCCTTAAAATGTGGTTTTCTTACATAGTTTTTCGAGAGAAAATTCTCCTGTGCGTTCTCTTTTGAGGCTACACACTTAGACATACATGCAACACCAAAGCCTTTCGAGTTAAAACATGTTGTTTAGGAAAAACAAGATAATTTCACATGATGCGGGATTTCCTTAAAATGTGGTATTGTGACATATTTTTTTTCGAGAGAAAACTCTCCTGTGCATTCTCTTTTGAGGCTGCACGCTTAGTCATACATGCAACACCATATCTTTTCGAGTTACAACGTGTTTTTTAGGAAAAACAAGATAATTTTGCACGACCCGTTATTTCTTCTCGTAAAATTTAAGTATTTCTAATACGTACGTATTTGTCTTTACTCTGCAACACTGTATTTCCTTATAACGTGGTATTCGTACATATTCTTTCGAGAGAAATCTCTCCTGTGCATTCTCTTTTGAGGCTAAAAGCTTAGACATACATGCAACACCAAAGCTTTTCGAGTTACAACGTGTTGTTTAGGAAAAACAAGATAATTTCGCATGATGCGGTATTTCTTTAAAACGTGGTATTCTGACATATTTGTTCGAGGGAAAATCCTCCTGTGGGTTCTCTTTTGCGGCTACACATTTAGACATACACGCAACACCAAATCTTTTCGAGTTACAACGTGTTGTTTAGGAAAAACTAGATAATTTTGCACGGTGCATTATTTCTTCTTGTAAATTTTAAGTATTTCTAATACGTACGTATTTGTCTTTATTCTGCAACACTGTATTTCCTTATAACGTGGTATTCTTACATATTCTTTTGAGAGAAAACTCTCCTCTTCGTTCTCTTTTGAGGCTACCCGCTTAGACATACACGCAACACCAAAGCTTTTCGAGTTACAATGTGTTGTTTAGGAAAAACATGATAATTTTGCACGATGCGTTATTTCCTCTTGTAAAGTTTAAGTATTTCTAATACGTACGTATTTGTCTTTACTCTGCAACACTGTATTTCCATATAACTTGGTATTCTTACATATTCTTTCGAGAGAAAACTCTCCTGTGCATTCTCTTTTGAGGCTTCATGCTTAGAAATAAACGTAACACGAAAGCTTTTCGAATGACAATGTGTTGTTAAGGAAAAACAAGATAATTTTGTACGATGCAGGTTTTCCTCAAAACGTGGTATTCTGACATATTTTTTTCGAGAGAAAACTCTCCTGTGCCTTCTCTTTTGCGGCTACAAGTTTAGACATACATGCAACACCAAATGTTTTAGAATTTCAACTTGTTGTTTTTGAAATACAAGATAATTTTTTATAGAGCCTTATTTCTTGTAAAATTTAAGTATTTCTAATACGTACGTATTTGTCTTTACTCTGCAACACTGTATTTCCTTGTAACGTGGTTTTCTGACATATTCTTTCGAGCGAAAACTCTCCAGTGCGTTCTCTTCTGAGGCTACACACTTAGACATACACAAAACACCAAAGCTTTTCAAGTTAAAACGTGTTGTTTAGGAAAAACAAGATAATTTCGCACAATGTTGGAATTCCTTAAAACGTGGTATTCTGACATATTTTTTTCGAGAGAAAACTCTCCTGTGCGTTCTCTTTTGAGGCTACACGCTTAGTCATACACCCAACACAAAAACTTTTCGAGTTACAACGTGTTGTTTAGGAAAAACAAGATAATTTTTCATGATGTGTTATTTCTTCTCGTAAAGTTTAAGTATTTCTAATACCTACGTATTTGTTTTTATTCTGCAACACTGTATTCCGTTATAACGTGGAATTCGTACATATTCTTTCGAGAGAAAACTCTCCTGTGCGTTCTCTTTTGAGGCTACACGCTTAGACATACACGCAATACCAAAGCTTTTCGAGTTACAATGTGTTGTTTAGGAAAAACAAGATAATTTCGCATGATGCGGTATTTCTTTAAAACGTGGTATTCTGACATATTTGTTTGAGAGAAAATCCTCCTGAGGGTTCTCTTTTGTGGCTACACATTTAGACATACACGCAACACCAAATCTTTTCGAGTTACAACGTGTTGTTTAGGAAAAACTAGATAATTTTGCACGATGCATTATTTCTTCTTGTAAATTTTAAGTATTTCTAATACGTACGTATTTGTCTTTATTCTGCAACACTGTATTTCCTTATAACGTGGTATTCTTACATATTCTTTCGAGAGAAAACTCTCCTCTTCGTTCTCTTTTGAGGCGACATGCTTAGACATACACGCAACACCGAAGCTTTTCGAGTTACAATGTGTTGTTTAGGAAAAACAAGATAATTTCGCACGAAGCGGGATTTCCTTAAAACGTTGTATTCTGACATATTTTTGCGAGAAAAAATTCTGTGGGTTCTCTTTTGAGGCTACACTTTTAGACTTACAAGCAACACCAGATCTTTTCAGGTTACAACGTGTTGTTTAGGATATACAAGATAATTTTGTATGATGCGTTATTTCTTCTCGTAAAGTTTAAGTATTTCTAATATGTACGTATTTGTCTTTACTCTGCAACACTGTATTTGCTTATAACGTGGTATTCTTACATATTCTTTCTAGAGAAAACTCTCCTGTGCATTCTGTTTTGAGGCTACACTCATAGACATACACGCAACACCAAAGCTTTTCAAGTTACAACGTGTTGTTTAGGAAAAACACGATAATTTCGCACGATGTGCGATTTCTTTAAACCGGGGTGTTCTGACATGTTTTTTCAAAAGAAAACTCTCCTGTGCGTTCTCTTTTGTGGCTAGTAGCTTAGACATACACGCAACATCAAATCTTTTTGAGTTACAACGTGTTATTTAGGAAAAACAAGATAATTTTGCACGATCCGTTATTCCTTCTCATAAAGTTTAAGTATTTCCAATATATACGTATTTGTCTTTAATATGCAACACTGTATTTCCTTATAACGTGGTATTCTTACATATTCTTTCGAGTGAAAACTCTCCTGTGCGTTCTCTTTTGAGGCTGCACGCTAAGACATACACGCAACACCAAAGCTTTTCGAGTTACATCGTGTTGTTTAGGAAAAACAAGATAATTTCGCACGATGCCAGATTTCCTTAAAACGTTGTATTCTTACATATTTTTTCGAGACAAAATTCTCCTGTGGGTTCTCTTTTGAGGATACATGTTTAGACATACAGGCAACACCAAATGTTTTCGAATTACAACATGTTGTATAGGAAACACAAAATAATTTTTTAGGATGCGTTATTTCTTACTGTAAAGTTTAAGTATTTCTAATAAGTACGTATTTGTCTTTACTCTGCAATACTCTATTTCCTTATAACGTGGTATTCTTACATACTCTTTGGAGAGAAAACTCTCCTGTGCGTTCTCTTTTGAGGCTGCACGCTTAGACATACACGTAACAGCAAAGCTTTTCGAGTTAAAACGTGTTGTTTAGGAAAAACAAGATAATTTCGCACAATGCGGTATTTCCTTAAAACGTAGTATTCTGACATATTTTTTCGAGAGAAAATTCTCCTGTGGGTTCTCTTTTGAGGCTACACATTTAGACATACACGCAACACCAAATCTTTTCGAGTAAAACGTGTTGTTTAGGAAAAACAAGATAATTTTGCACGATGCATTATTTCTTCTCGTAAATTTTAAGTATTTCTAATACGTACGTATTTGTCTTTACTCTGCAACACTGTATTTACTTATAACGTGGTATTGATACATATTCTTTCGAGAGAAAACTCTCCTGTGCATTCTCTTTTGATGCTAAACTCTTAGACATACACGCAACACCAAAGCTTTTCGAGTTACAACGTGTTGTTTAGGAAAAACAAGATAATTTCACATGAATCGGGATTTCCTTAAAACGTTGTATTCTGACATATTTTTTCTAGAGAAAATTCTCCTGTGGGTTCTCTTTTGAGGCTACACTTTTAGACTTACAAGCAACATCAAATCTTTTCAGGTTACAATGTGTTGTTTAGGATATACAAGATAATTTTGTACGATTTGTTATTTCTTCACGTAAAGTTTTTCTAATACGTATGTATTTGTCTTTACTCTGCAACACTGTATTTGCTTATAACGTGGTATTCTTACATACTCTTTCTAGAGAAAACTCTCCTGTGACTTCTCTTTTGAGGGTACACGCATAGACATACACGCAACACCAAAGCTTTTCAAGTTACTACGTGTTGTTTAGGAAAAACAAGATAATTTTGCATGATGCGTTATTTCCGCTCGTAATGTTTAAGTATTTCCAATACGTTCATATTTGTCTTTACTCAGCAACACTTTATTTCTTTATAACGTGGTATTCTTACATATTCTTTCGAGAGAAAACTTTCCTGTGCGTTCTCTTTTGAGGCTGCACGCTTAGGAAAAAATGCAACACCAAAGCTTTTCGAGTTACAACAAGTTGTTTAGAAAAAACAAGATAATTTCGCACGATATGGGATTTTCTTAAACGTGGTATTCTGACATATTTTTTTCGAGAGAAAACTCTCCTGTGCGTTCTCTTTTGAGGCTACACGCTTAGACATACACGCACCACAAAACTTTTCGAGTCCAACGTGTTGTTTAGGAAAAACAAGATAATTTCGCACGATGAAGGATTTCCTTCAAACTTGGTATTCTGACATATTTTTTCGAGAGAAAATTCTCCTGTGGGTTCTCTTTTGAGGCTACCCATTTACACATACACACAACACCAAATCTTTTTGAGTTACAACGTGTTGTTTAGGAAATACAAGATAATATTTTACGATGCGTTATTTCTTCTTGTAAAGTTTAAGTATTTCAAATACATACGTATTTGTCTTTACTCTGCAACACTGTATTTCCTTATAACGTGGTATTCTTACATATTCTTTCAAGAGAAAACTCTCCTGTGCATTCTTTTTTGAGGCTGCATGCTTAGACAAAAACGCAACACCAAAGCTTTTCGAGTTACAACGTGTTGTTTAAGAAAAACAAGATAATTTCGCATGATGCGGGATTTCCTTAAAACGTGGTATTCTTACATATTCTTTTGAGAGAAAACTCTCCTGTGCATTCTCTTTTGAGGCTACACACTTAGACATACATGCAACACCAAAGCTTTTCGAGTTAAAACATGTTGTTTAGGAAAAAGAAGATAATTTCACACGATGCGGGACTTCCTTAAAACGTGGTATTGTGACATTTTTTCGAGAGAAAACTCTCCTGTGCGTTCTCTTTTGAGGCTGCACGCTTAGTCATACATGCAACACCATATCTTTTCAAGTTACAACGTGTTGTTTAGGAAAAACAAGATAATTTTGCACGACCCATTATTTCTTCTCATAAATTTTAAATATTTCTAATACGTACGTTTTTGTCTTTACTCTGCAACACTGTATTTCCTTATAACGTGGTATTCGTACATATTCTTTTGAGAGAAATCTCTCCTGTGCGTTCTCTTTTGAGGCTACAAGCTTAGATATACACGCAACACCAAAGCTTTTCGAGTTACAACGTGTTGTTTAGGAAAAACAAGATAATTTCGCACAATGCGTGATTTCCTTAAAACGTGGTATTCTGACATATTTTTTTCCGAGAGAAAAGTCTCCTGTGCATTCTCTCTTGAGGCTACCCGCTTAGACATACACGCAACACCAAAATTTTCGAGTTACAACGTGTTGTTTAGGAAAAACAGGATAATTTCGCACGATGCCTGATTTCCTTAAAACATGGTATTCTGACATATTTTTCTGAGAGAAAACTCTCATGTTCATTCTCTTTTGAGGCTACAAGCTCAGACATACATGCAACACTGAATCTTTTCGAGTTACAACGTGTTGTTAGGAAAAACAAGATAATTTTGCACAATGCGTTATTTCCTCTCGTAAAGTTTAAGTATTTCTAAAGGTACGTATTTGTCTTTACTCTGCAACACTCTATTACCATATAACGTGGTATTCTTACATATTCTTTCGAGAGAAAACTCTCCTGTGTGTTCTCTTTTGAGGCTAGACGCTTAGACATACACCCATCACCAAAACTTTTCGAGTTACAACGTGTTGTTTAGGAAAAACAAGATAATGTCGCATGATGCGGGATTTCCTTTAAACGTTGTATTCTGGCATATTTTTTTCGAGAGAAAATTCTCCTGTGGGTTCTCTTTTGAGGATACACGTTTAGACATACACGCAACACCAAATCTTTTCGAGTTACAACGTGTTGTATAGGAAATATAAGATAATTTTTTACGATGCATTATTTCTTCTCGTAAAGTTTAAGTATTTCTAATACATACATATTTGTGTTTACTCTGCAACACTGTACTTCCTTATAATGTGGTATTCTTACATATTCTTTCGAGAGAAAACTCTCCTGTGCGTTCTCTTTTGAGGCTGCACGCTTAGAAATAAACGCAACACCAAAGCTTTTCGAATGACAATGTGCTGTTTAGAAAAACAAGATAATTTCGCACGATGCGGGATTTCCTTAAAACGTGGTATTCTGACATATTTTTTTGAGAGAAAACTCTCCTGTGCCTTCTCTTTTGCGGCTACAAGCTTAGACATACATGTAACACCAAATCCATTCGAATTTCAACTTGTTGGTTTTGAAATACAAGATAATTTTGTATGGAGCCTTATTTCTTCCCCTAAGTTTAAGTATTTCTAATACGTACGTATTTGTCTTTACTCTGCAACACTGTATTTCCTTGTAACGTGGTATTCTGACATATTCTTTAGAGAGAAAACTCTCCAGTGCATTCTCTTCTGAGGCTACACACTTAGACATACACGCAACACCAACACTTTTTGAGTTAAACCGTGTTGTTTAGGAAAAACAAGATAATTTCGCACAATGCTGGATTTCCTTAAAACGTGGTATTCTGACATATTTTTTCGATAGAAAACTCTCCTGTGCGTTGTCTTTTGAGGCTACATG
Organism: Apodemus sylvaticus; assembly: GCF_947179515.1. Lineage (NCBI taxonomy): Eukaryota > Metazoa > Chordata > Mammalia > Rodentia > Muridae > Apodemus > Apodemus sylvaticus. Next base: position 14,811,888 of record NC_067489.1, read on the forward strand.
CTTAGTCATACACAAAACATGAAAACGTTTCGAATTACAACGTGTTGTTTAGGAAAAACAAGATAATTTTGCATGTTGCGTTATTTCTTCTCATAAAGTTTAAGTATTTATAATATGTACGTATTTGTTTTTACTCTGCAACACTGTATTCCGTTATAACGTGGAATTCTTACATATTCTTTTGAGAGAAAACTCTCCTGTGCGTTCTTTTTTGAGGCTACACGCTTAGACATACACGCAATACCAAAGCTTTTCGAGTTACAACGTGTTGTTTAGGAAAAACAAGATAATTTCGCATGATGCGGTATTTCCTTATAACGTGGTATTCTGACATATTTTTTTCAAGGGAAAATTCTCCTGTGGGTTCTCTTTTGAGGCCACACATTTAGACATACATGCAACACCAAATCTTTTCGAGTTACAATGTGTTGTTTAGGAAAAACTAGATAATTTTGCACGATGCATTATTTCTTCTCGTAAATTTTAAGTATTTCTAATACGTACGTATTTGTCTTTACTCTGCAACACTGTATTTCCTTATAATGTGGTATTCTTACATATTCTTTCGAGAGAAAACTCTCCTCTTTGTTCTCTTTTGAGGCTACATGCTTAGACATACACGCAACACCAAAGCTTTTCGAGTTACAACGTGTTGTTTAGGAAAAACATGATAATTTATCACGAAGCAGGATTTCCTTAAAAGGTTGTATTCTGACATATTTTTTTGAGAAAAAATTCTCCTGTGGGTTCTGTTTTGAGGCTACACTTTTAGACTTACAAGCAACACCAAATCTTTTCAGGTTACAACGTGTTGTTTAAGGTATACAAGATAATTTTGTACGATGCATTATTTCTTCTCGTAAAGTTTAAGAATTTCTAATACGAACATATTTGTCTTTACTCTGCAACACTGTATTTGCTTATAACGTGGTATTCTTACATATTCTTTCGAGAGAAAACTCTCCTGTGCGTTCTCTTTTGAGGCTACACTCATAGACATATACACAACACCAAAGGTTTTCAAGTTACAACGTGTTGTTTAGGAAAAACAAGATAATTTTGCACGATGTGATATTTCTTCTCATAAAGTTTAAGTATTTCTAATACGTACGTATTTGTCTTTACTCTGCAACACTGTATTTCCTTATAACGTGGTATTCCTACATATTCTTTCGAGAGAAATCTCTCCAGTGCGTTCTCTTTTGAGGCTAAAACTTAGACATACACGCAACACCAAAGCTTTTCGAGTTACAACGTGTAGTTTAGGAAAAACAGGATAATTTCGCACGATGCGTGATTTCCTTAAAACGTGGTATTTTGACATAATTTTTCGAGAGAAAACTCTCGTGTGCATTCTCTTTTGAAGCTACAAGCTTAGACATACACGCAACAACAAATCTTTACGAGTTACAACGTGTTGTTAGGAAAAACAAGATAATTTTGCACGATGGGTTATTGCCTCTCGTAAAGTTTAAGTATTTCTAATACGTACGTATTTGTCTTTACTCTGCAACACTGTATTTCAATATAACGTGGTATTCTTACATATTCTTTCGAAAGAAAACTCTCCTGTGTGTTCTCTTTTGAGGCTGCATGCTTAGACAAAAACGCAACATCAAAACTTTTCGAGTTACGTGTTGTTTAAGAAAAACAAGATAATTTCGCACGATGCGGGATTTCCTTAAAATGTGGTATTCTTACATATTTTTTCGATAGAAAATTCTCCTGTGCGTTCTCTTTTGAGGCTACACACTTAGACACACACGCAACAACAAATCATTTCGAGTTACAACATGTTGTTTAGGAAATACAAGATAATTTTGTATGATGCGTTATTTCTTCTCATAAAGTTTAAGTATTTTTCTTTTTTTTCTTTTTTTATTCGATATAATTTATTTACATTTCAAATGATTTCCCTTTTCTAGCCCTCCCACTCCCCGAAAGTCCCGTAAGCCCCCTTCTCTTCCCCTGTCCTCCCATCCACCCCCTCCCACTTCCCCGTTCTGGTTTTGCCGAATACTGTTTCACTGAGTCTTTCCAGAACCAGGGGCCACTCCTCCTTTCTTCTTGTACCTCATTTGATGTGTGGATTATGTTTTGGGTATTCCAGTTTTCTAGGTTAATATCCACTTATTAGTGAGTGCATACCATGATTCACCTTTTGAGTCTGGGTTACCTCACTTAGTATGATATTCTCTAGCTCCATCCATTTGCCTAAGAATTTCATGAATTCATTGTTTCTAATCGCTGAATAGTACTCCATTGTGTAGATATACCACATTTTTTGCATCCACTCTTTTGTTGAGGGATACCTGGTTTCTTTCCAGCATCTGGCAATTTTAAATAGGGCTGCTATGAACATAGTAGAACATGTATCCTTATTACATGGTGGGGAGTCTTCTGGGTATATGCCCAGGAGTAGTATAGCAGGATCTTCTGGAAGTGAGGTACCCAGTTTTCAGAGGAACCTCCAGACTGCTTTCCAGAGTGGTTGTACCAATTTGCAACCCCACCAGCAATGGAGGAGTGTTCCTCTTTCTCCACACCCTCTCCAAGACCTGCTGTCTCCTGAATTTTTAATCTTAGCCATTCTTACTGGTGTAAGATGAAATCTTAGGGTTGTTTTGATTTGCATTTCCCTAATGACTAATGAAGTTGAGCATTTTTTAAGATGCTTCTCCGCCATCCGAAGTTCTTCAGGTGAGAATTCTTTGTTTAACTCTGTACCCCATTTTTTAATAGGGTTGTTTGGTTTTCTGGAGTCTAACTTCTTGAGTTCTTTATATATATATTGGACATTAGCCCTCTATCTGATGTAGGATTGGTGAAGATCTTTTCCTAATTTGTTGGTTGCCGATCTGTCCTCTTGATGGTGTCCTTTGCCTTACAGAAACTTTGTAATTTTATGAGGTCCCATTTGTCAATTCTTGCTCTTAGAGCATACGCTATTGGTGTTCTGTTCAGAAACTTTCTCCCTGTACCGATGTCCTCAAGGGTCTTCCCCAGTTTCTTTTCTATTAGCTTCAGAGTGTCTGGCTTTATGTGGAGGTCCTTGATCCATTTGGATTTGAGCTTAGTACAAGGAGACAAGGATGGATCAATTCGCATTCTTCTGCATGCTGACCTCCAGTTGAACCAGCACCATTTGTTGAAAAGGCTATCTTTTTTCCATTGGATGTTTTCAGCCTCTTTGTCGAGGATCAAGTGGCCATAGGTGTGTGGGTTCATTTCTGGATCTTCAATCCTGTTCCATTGATCCTCCTGCCTGTCACTGTACCAATACCATGCAGTTTTTAACACTATTGCTCTGTAGTATTGCTTGAGGTCAGGGATACTGATTCCCCCAGATTTTCTTTTGTTGCTGAGAATAGTTTTAGCTATCCTGGGTTTTTTGTTGTTCCAGATGAATTTGATAATTGCTCTTTCTAACTCTGTGAAGAATTGAGTTGGGATTTTGATGGGTATTGCATTGAATCTGTATAGTGCTTTAGGCAAAATGGCCATTTTAACTATATTGATTCTACCGATCCATGAGCACGGGAGGTTTTTCCCATTTTTTGAGGTCTTCTTCCATTTCCTTCTTCAGAGTCTTGAAGTTCTTGTCATACAGATCTTTCACATGTTTAGTAAGAGTCACCCCAAGATACTTTATACTGTTTGTGGCTATTGTGTAGGGGGTCATTTCCCTAATTTCTTTCTCAGCCTGCTTATCCTTTGAGTATAGGAAGGCCACTGATTTGCTTGAGTTGATTTTATAACCTGCCACTTTGCTGAAGTTGTTTATCAGCTGTAGGAGCTCTCTAGTGGAGTTCTTTGGGTCACTTAGGTAGACGATCATGTCGTCTGCAAATAATGATAGTTTGACTTCTTCCTTTCCAATTTGTATCCCTTTGACCTCCGTATGTTGTTGAATTGCCCGAGCTAGTACCTCAAGTACAATATTGAAAAGATAAGGAGAAAGGGGGCAGCCTTGTCTGGTCCCTGATTTCAGTGGGATTGCTTCAAGTTTCTCTCCATTTAGTTTGATGCTGGCTACCGGTTTGCTGTATATTGCTTTTACTATGTTTAGGTATGGGCCTTGAATTCCTGTTCTCTCCAAGACTTTAAGCATGAAAGGATGCTTTTTCAGCATCCAATGAAATGACCATGTGGTTTTGATCTTTGAGTTTGTTTATGTAGTGGATGATATTGATGGATTTCCATATATTGAACCAACCCTGCATTCCCGGGATAAAGCCTACTTGATCATGGTGGATGATCGTTTTGATGTGTTCTTGGATTCGGTTGGCAAGAATTTTATTGAGTATTTTTGCATCGATGTTCATAAAGGAAATTGGTATGAAGTTCTCTTTCTTTGTTGGATCTTTTTGTGGCTTTGGTATCAGCGTAATTGTGGCTTCATAGAAGGAATTGGGTAGTGTTCCTTCTGTTTCTATTTTGTGGAATAGTTTGAAGAGTATTGGTGTTAACTCTTCTTTGAAGGTCTGGTAGAATTCTGCACTGAAGCCATCTCGTCCTGTGCTTTTTTTGGTTGGAAGACTTTCTATGACTCCTTCTATTTCTTTAGGCTTTATGGGACTGTTTAGATGGTCTAGTTGGTCCTGATTTAATTTTGGTATTTGGTATCTGTCAAGGAAATTGTCCATTTCCTCCAGATTCTCCAGTTGTGTTGAGTACAGGCTCTTGTAGTAGGATCTGATGATTTTTTGGATTTCCTCAGTTTCCGTTGTTATATCTCCCTTTTCATTTCTAAGTTTGTTAATTTGGATACTTTCTCTGTGCCCTTTGGTCAGTCTGGCTAAGGGTTTATCTATCTTGTTGATTTTCTCAAAGAACCAGCTCCTGCTTTTGTTGATTTTTTGTATGGTTCTCTTTGTTTCTACTTGATTGATTTCGGCCCTGAGTTTGATGATTTCCTGCCTTCTACTCCTCCTGGGAGAAATAGCTTCTTTTTGTTCTAGGGTTTTCAGGTGTGTCATTAAGCTGGTAATGTATGTTCTCTCCATTTTCTTTTTGGAGGCACTCAGGGCTATGAGTTTTCCTCTTAGCACTGCTTTCATTGTGTCCCATAGATTTGGGTATGTTGTGTTTTCATTTTCATTGTGTTCTAAAAAGTCTTTAATTTCTTTCTTTATTTCTTCCTTGACCAAGGTATCATTGAGTAGAGTATTGTTCATTTTCCAAGTGTATGTGGGTTTTCTGTTGTTTCTGTTGCAACTGAAGACCACTTTTACTCCATAGTGATCAGATAGGAGGCATGGGATTAGTTCTATCTTCTTATATTTGTTGATGTCTGTCTTGTGACCAATAATATGGTCGATTTTGTAGAGGGTACCATGAGATGCTGAGAAAAAAGTATATTCTTTTGTTTTAGGATAGAATGTTCTATATATATCTGTTAAATCTAATTGGTCCAAAGCTTCAATTAGTTTCATTGTGTCCCTGTTTAGTTTCTGTTTTCCTGATCTGTCCATTGAGAAAAGTGCAGTGTTGAAGTCACCCACAATTATTGTGTTAGGTGCAATGTGTGCTTTTAGTTTTAATAAAGTTTCTTTTACGAAAGAGGGTGCCCTTGCATTTGGGGCATAAATGTTCAGGACTGACAGTTCTTCTTTTTGTATTTGAAAAACAAGATAATTTCGCATGATGCAGTATTTCCTTAAAACGTGGATTTCTGACATATTTTTCGAGAGAAAATTCTCCTGTGGGTTCTCTTTGGAGTCTACACATCTAGACGTACATGCATCACCAATTCATTTGTAGTTACAATGTGTTGTTTAGGAAAAACAAGATAATTTTGCACGATACATTACTTCTCGTAAATTTTAAGTATTTCTAATAAGTACGTGTTTGTTTTTACTCTGCAACACTTTATTCCGTTATAACGTGGAATTCTTTTGAGAGGAACTCTTCTGTGCGTTCTCTTTTGAGGCTACATGCTTAGACATACACGCAACACCAAAGCTTTTCGAGTTACAGCATGTTGTTTAGGAAAAACAAGATAATTTCGCAGGATGCAGGATTTCCTTATAACGTGGTATTCTGACATATTTTTGCGAAATAAAACACTCCTGTGCGTTCTCTTTTGAGGCTACCAGCTTAGACATACACGCAACACCAAATCTTTTCGAGTTACAACTTGTGGTTTGCGAAAAACAAGATAATTTTGCACGATGCGTTATTTCTTCTCGTAAAGTTTTAGTATTTCCAATACATATGTATTTGTCTTTACTCTGCAACAGTGTATTTCCTTATAACGTGGTATTCTTACATATTCTTTCGAGAGAAATTTCTCCTGTGCCTTCTCTTTTGAGGCTGCACGCTTAGACATACACGCAACACCAAAGCTTTTCGAGTTACAACGTGTTGTTAAGGAAAAAGAAGATAATTTCGCAAGATGCGGGATTTCCTTAAAACGTGGTATTCTTACAGATTCTTTCGAGAGAAATCTCTCCTGTGAGTTCTCTTTTGAGGCTACAAGCTTAGACATACTCGCAACACCAAAGCTTTTCGAGTTACAACGTGTTGTTTAGGAAAAACAAGATAATTTCACATGATGCGGTATTTCTTTAGCACATGGAATTTTGACATATTTTTTCTAGAAAAAATTCTCCTGTGGGTTCTCTTTGGAGGCTACACATTTAGACATACACGAAACACCAAATCTTTTCTAGTTACAACGTGTTGTTTAGGACAAACAAGATAATTTTCATGATGCATTATTTCTTCTCATAAATTTTAAGTATTTCTAATACGTACGTATTTTTCTTTACTCTGCAACACTGTATTTCCTTATAACGTGGTATTCTTTCATATTCTTTCGAGAGAAAACTCTCCTCTTCGTTTTCTTTTCAGGCTACACGCTGAGACATACACGCAACAAAAAAGCTCTTCGAGTTACAACGTGTTGTTTAGAAAAAACAAGATAATTTCGCACGATGCTGGATTTAATTAAAACGTGGTATTCTGACATATTTTTTGGAGAGAAAATTCTCCTGTGGGTTCTCTTTTGAGGCTACACACTTAGACATACACGCAACACCAAAGCTTTTTGAGTAACAACGTTTTGTTTAGGAAAAACAAGATAATTTCGCATGATGCATTATTTCTTCTAGTAAAGTTTAAGTATTTCTAATATGTACGTATTTGTCCTTATTCTGCAACACTGCATTTCCTTATAACGTGGTATTCTTACATATTCTTTCGAAAGAAAACTTTCCTGTACGTTCTCTTTTGAGGCTACACCCTTATACATACAGGCAACACCAAAGCTTTTCGAGTTACAAAGTTTTGTTTAGGAAAAAAAAAAGATAATTTCGCATGATGCGTTATTTCTTCTAGTAAAGTTTAAGTATTTCTAATATGGACGTATTTGTCCTTATTCTGCAACACTGCATTTCCTTATAACATGGTATTCTTACATATTCTTTCGAGAGAAAACTTTCCTGTGGGTTCTCTTTTGAGGCTACACACTTAGACATACATGCAACACCAAAGCTTTTTTAGTTACAACGTGTTGTTTAGGAAAAACAAGATAATTTCGCATGATGCATTATTTCTTCTCGTAAAGTTTAAGTATTTCTAATATGTACGTATTTGTCCTTATTCTGCAACACTGTATTTCCTTATAACGTGGTATTCTTACATATTCTTTCAAGAGAAAACTTTCCTGTGCATTCTCTTTTGAGGCTACACACTTAGACATACACGCACCACCAAAGCTTTTCGAGTTACAACGTTTTATTTAGGAAAAACAAGATAATTTCGCATGATGCGTTATTTCTTCTAGGAAAGTTTAAGTATTTCTAATATGTACGTATTTGTCCTTATTCTGCAACACTGCATTTCCTTATAACGTGGTATTCTTACATATTCTTTCGAGAGAAAACTTTCCTGTGCGTTCTCTTTTGAGGCTACACCCTTATACATACACGCAACACCAAAACTTTTCTAGTTACAACGTGTTGTTTAGGAAAAACAAGATAATTTCGCACGATGTGGGATTTCCTTAAAACGTGGTATTCTGACATACTTTTTCGAGAGAAAATTCTCATGTACGTTCCCTTTGAGGCTACATGCTTAGACATACTCGCAACACCAAATCTTTTCGAGTTAAAACGTGTTGTTTAGGAAAAACAAGATAATTTTCACGATGCATTATTTCTTCTCGTAAATTTTAAGTATTTCTAATACGTACGTATTTGTCTTTACTCTGCAACACTGTATTTCCTTATAACGTGGTATTCTTACATATTCTTTCAAGAGAAAACTCTCCTGTGCGATCTCTTCCGAAACTACACAATTACACATACACGCAACACAAAGCTTTTCGAGTTAAACATGTTGTTTAGAAAAAAACAAGATAATTTATCACAATGCGGGATTTCCTTAAAACGTGGTATTCTGACATATTTTTTTCGAGAGAAAACTCTCCTGGGTGTTCTCTTTTGAGGCTACACGCTTAGTCATACACGCAACACCAAATCCTTTCGAGGTACAACGTGTTCTTTAGGAAAAACAAGATAATTTTACATGATGCGTTATTTCTTCTCATAAAGTTTAAGTATTTCTAATACGTACTTATTTGTTTTTACTCTGCAACACTGTATTCCGTTATAACGTGGAATTCTTTCATATTCTTTCGAGAGAAAACTCTCCTGTGCGTTTTCCGTTGAGGCTACATGCTTAGACATAAACGCAACACCAAAGATTTTCCAGTAACAACGTGTTGTTTAGGAAAAACAAGATAATTTCGCATGATGCGGGATTTCCTTAAAACGTGGTACTCTGACATATTTTTTCAAGAGAAAATTGTCCCGTGGGTTCTCTTTAGAGGCTACAAATTTAGACATACAAGCAACACCAAATCTTTTCTAGTTACAACGTGTTGTTTAGGAATAACAAGAAAATTTTGCATGATGCATTATTTCTTCTCGTAAATTTTCTGTATTTCTAATACGTATGTATTTGTCTTTACTCTGCAACACTGTATTTCCTTATAACGTGGTATTCTTACATATTCTTTCGAGAGAAAACTCTCCTCTTCGTTCTCTTTTGAAGCTACATGCTTAGACATACACGCAACACCAAAGCTTTTCGAGTTACATCGTGTTGTTTACGAAAAACAATATATTTCGCTCGATGCGGAATTTCCTTAAAACGTGGTATTCTGACATATTTATACGAGAGAAAATTCTCCTGTGGGTTCTCTTTTGAGGCTACATGCTTAGACATACACGCAACACCAAATCTTTTCGAGTTACAACCTGTTGTTTAGGAAACACAAGATAATTTCGCACGATACAGGATTTCCTTAAAACGTGGTATTCTGACATATTTTTTCAAGGGAAAACTCTCCTGTGCATTCTCTTTTGAGGCTACATGCATAGACATATACGCCACACCAAATCTTTTCGAGTTACAACGTGTTGTTTAGGAAATATAAGATAATTTTGTACGATGCGTTTTTTCTTCTAGTAAAGTTTAAGTATTTCTAATACGTACGTATTTGTCTTTACTCTGCAACACTGTATTTCCTTATAACGTGGTATTCTTACATATTCTTGCGAGAGAAAATTGTCCTGTGCGTTCTCTTTTGAGGTTGCACGATTAGACATACAAGCAACACCAAAGGTTTTCGAGTTAGAACGTGTTGTTAAGGAAAAACAAGATAATTTCGCAAGATGCATAATTTCCTTAAAACGTGGTATTCTTACATATTCTTTCGAGAGAAAACTCTCCTGTGCGTTCTCTTTTGAGGCTGCACCCTTATACATACACGCAACACCAAAGCTTTTCGAGTTACAACGTGTTGTTTAGGAAAAACAAGATAATTTCGCACGATGCGGGATTTCCTTAAAACGTGGTATTCTGACATATTTTTTTCGAGAGAAAACTGTCCTGTGCGTTCTCTTTTGAGGCTACACGCTTAGACATACACGCAACACCAAATCTTTTCGAGTTACAACGTGTTGTTTAGGAAAAACAAGATAATTTTGCATGATGCATTATTTCTTCTCATAAATTTTAAGTATTTCTAATACGTACATATTTGTATTTACTCGGCAACACTGTATTTCCTTATAACGTGGTATTCTTACATATTCTTTCAAGAGAAAACTCTCCTGTGCATTCTCTTCTGAGGCTACACACTTACACATACACGCAACACAAAGCTTTTCGAGTTAAAACATGTTGTTTAGGAAAAACAAGATAATTTATCACAATGCAGGATTTCCTTAAAACGTGGTATTCTGACATGTTTTTTCGAGAGAAAACTCTCCTGGGCATTCTCTTTTGAGGCTACACGCTTAGTCGTACACGCAACACCAAATCTTTTCGAGGTACAACATGTTGTTTAGGAAAAACAAGATAATTTTGCATGATGCGTTATTTCTTCTAATAAAGTTTAAGTATTTCTAATACGTACTTATTTGTTTTTACTCTGCAACACTGTATTCCGTTATAACTTGGAATTCTTTCATATTCTTTCGAGAAAAAAGTCTCCTGTGCATTTTCTTTTGAGGCTACATGCTTAGACACAAACGCAACACCAAAAAATTTCGAGTAACAACCTGTTGTTTAGGAACAACAAGATAATTTCGCATGATGCGGGATTTCCTTAAAACGTGGTACTCTGACATATTTTTTTGAGAGAAAATTCTCCTGTGGGTTCTCTTTAGAGGCTACAAATTTAGACATACAAGTAACACCAAATCTTTTCTCGTTACAACGTGTTGTTTAGGAAAAACAAGATAATTTTGCACGATGCATTATTTCTTCTCGTAAATTTTAAGTATTTCTAATATGTATGTATTTGTCTTTACTCTGCAACACTGTATTTCCTTATAACGTGGTATTCTTACATATTCTTTCGAGAGAAAACTCTCCTCTTCGTTCTCTTTTGAAGCTACATGCTTAGACATACACGCAACACCAAAGCTTTTCGAGTTACAACGTGTTGTTTAGGAAAAACAAGATAATTTCGCACGATGCGTGATTTTCTTAAAACGTGGTATTCTGACATATATTTATGAGAGAAAATTCTCCTGTAGGTTCTCTTCTGAGGCTACATGCTTAGACATACACGCAACACCAAATCTTTTCGAGTTACAACCTGTTGTTTAGGAAACACAAGATAATTTCGCACGATGCGGAATTTCCTTAAAACGTGGTATTCTGACATATTTTTTCAAGAGAAAACTCTCCTGTGCATTCTCTTTTGAGGCTACATGAATAGGCATATATGCCACACCAAATTTTTTCGAGTTACAACGTGTTGTTTTCGAAATACAAGATAATTTTGTACGATGCGTTATTTCTTCTCGTAAGTTTAAGTATTTCTAATATGTACGTATTTGTCTTTACTCTGCAAAACTGTATTTCCTTGTAACGTGGTATTCTTACATATTCTTGCGAGAGAAAACTCTCCCGTGCATTCTCTTTTGAGGCTACACACTTAGACCTACATGCAACACCAAAGCTTTTCGTTTTAAAACATCTTGTTTAGGCAAAACAAGATAATTTCTCATGATGCAGGATTTCCTTAAAACATGGTATTGTGACATATTTTTTTCGAAAGAAAACTCTCCCGTGCGTTCTCTTTTGAGGCTATATGCGGAGACATAAAAGCAACACCAAAGGCTTTCGAGTTACAGCGTGTTGTTTAGGAAAAATAAGATAATTCCGCATGTTGCAGGATTTCCTTAAAAGTTGGTATTCTGACATATTTGCTCGAGAGAAAATTCTCCTGTGTGTACTCTTTGGGGCTACACGTTTAGACATACACACAACACCAAATCTTTTCGAGGTACAATGTATTGTTTAGGAAACACAAGATAATTTTATAAGATGCGTTATTTCTTCTCGTAAAGTTTAAGTATTTCTAATATGTACGTATTTGTCTTTACTCTGCAACACTGTATTTCCTTATAACGTGGTATTCTTACATATTCTTTCGAGAGAAAATTTTCCTGTGCGTTCTCTTTTGAGTCTGCACGCTTAGATATACACGCAACACCAAAGCTTTTCGAGTTACAACGTGTTGGTAAGGAAAAACAAGATAATTTCACAATATGCAGAAATTCCTTAAAACGTGGTATTCTTACATATTCTTTCTAGAGAAAACTCTCCTGTTCGTTCTCTTTTGAGGCTGCACCCTTATACATACAGGCAACACCACAGCTTTTCGAGTTACAACGTGTTGTTTAGAAAAAACAAGATAATTTCTCACAATGCGGGATTTCCTTATAACGTGGTATTCTGACATATTTTTTCGAGAGAAAACTCTCCTGTGCGTTCTCTTCTGAGGCTACACACTTAGACATACACGCAACACCAAAGCTTTTCGAGTTATAACGTTTTGTTTAGGAAAAACAAGATAATTTCGCATGATGCGTTATTTCTTCTAGTAAAGTTTAAGTATTTCTAATATGGACGTATTTGTCCTTATTCTGCAACACTGCATTTCCTTATAACGTGGTATTCTTACATATTCTTTCGAGAGAAAACTTTCCTGTGCATTCTCTTTTGAGGCTACACCCTTATACATACAGGCAACACCAAAGCTTTTCGAGTTACAACGTGTTGTTTATGAAAAACAAGATAATTTCGCATGATGCATTATTTCTTCTCGTAAAGTTTAAGTATTTCTAATATGTACGTATTTGTCCTTATTCTGCAACACTGTATTTCCTTATAACGTAGTATTTCTACATATTCTTCAAGAGAAAACTCTCCTGTGCATTCTCTTTTGAGGCTACACCCTTAGACATACACGCAACACCAAAGCTTTTCGAGTTAAAACATGTTGTTTAGGAAAAAAAAGATAATTTCGCAGGATGCGGGATTTCCTTAAAACGTGGTATTCTTACATATTCTTTCGAGAGAAATGTCTCCTGTGCGTTCTTCTTTGAGGTTACAAGCTTAGACATACACGCAACACCAAAGCTTTTCGAGTTACAACGTGTTGTTTAGGAAAAACAAGATAATTTCGTATGATGCGGTCCTTCCTTAACATGTGGATTTCTGACATATTTTTTTGAGGGAAAATTCTCCTGTGGGTTCTCTTTGGAGGCTACACATTTAGACATACACGCAACACCAAATCTTTTCTAGTTACAACGTGTTGTTTAGGAAAAACAAGATAATTTTCAAGATGCATTATTTCTTCTCATAAATTTTAAGTATTTCTAATACATACGTATTTTTCTTTATTCTGCAACACTGTATTTCCTTATAACGTGGTATTCTTTCATATACTTTCTGAAGAAAACTCTCCTCTTTGTTCTCTTTTCAGGTTACACACTTAGACATACACGCAACACCAAAGCTTTTCGAGGTACAACGTTTTGTTTAGGAAAAACAAGAAAATTTCGCTTGATGCTTTATTTCTTCTCGTAAAGTTTAAGTATTTCTAATATGTACGTATTTGTCCTTATTCTGCCACACTGTATTTCCTTATAACGTGGTATTCTTACATATTCTTTCGAGAGAAAACTTTCCAGTGTGTTCTCTTTTGAGGCTACACACTTAGACATACACGTAACACCAAAGCTTTTCGAGTTAAAACATGTTGTTTAGGAAAAACAAGATAATTTCACATGATGCGGGATTTTCTTATAAGGTGGTATTCTGACATATTTTTTCGAGAAAAAACTCTCCTGTGCGTTTTCTTTTGAGGTTGCACGCTTAGTCATACATGCAACACCATATCTTTTCGAGTTACAACGTTGTTTAGGAAAAACAATATAATTTTGCACGACGCGTTATTTCTTCTAGTAAAGTTGAAGTATTTCTAATACGTACGTACTTGGCTTTAGTCTGCAACACTGTATTTCCTTATAACGTTGTATTCTTACATATTCTTTCGAGAGAAATCTCTCCTGTGCATTCTCTTTTGAGGCTACATGCTTAGACATACATGAAACACCAAAGCTTTTTGAGTTACAACGAGTTGTTTAGGAAAAACAAGATAATTTCGCATGATGCGGTATTTCCATAAACGTGGATTTCTGACATTTTTTCGAGAGAAAATTCTCCTGTGGGTTCTTTTTGGAGGCTACACATTTAGACATACACGCACCACCAATTCTTTTCTAGTTACAACGTGTTGTTTAGGGAAAACAAGATAATTTTGCACGATACATTACTTCTTCTCGTAAATTTTAAGTATTTCTAATACATACGCATTTGTTTTTACTCTGAAACAATTAATCTGTTATAACGTGGAATTCTTACATATTCTTTTGAGAGGAAACTCTCCTGTGCATTCTCTTTTGAGGCTACATGCTTAGACATACACGCAACACCAAAGCTTTTCGAGTTACAATATGTTGTTTAGGAAAAACAAGATCATTTCGCACGATGCAGAATTTCCTTATAACTTATAATTCTGACATTTTTTCTAGCGAAAACACTCCTGTGTGTTCTCTTTTGAGGCTACCACCTTAGACATACACGCAACACCAAATCTTTTCGAGTTAATAACGTGTGGTTTAGGAAAAACAAGGTAATTTTGCACGATGCGTTATTTCTTCTCGTAAAGTTTAAGTATTTCCAATACGTAAGTATTTGTCTTTATACTCTACAATACTGTATTTCCTTATAACGTGGTATTCTTACATATTCTTTCGAGAGAACATTCTCCTGTGCATTCTCTTTTGAGGCTGCACGCTTAGACATACACGCAACACCAAAGCTTTTCGAGTTACAACGTGTTGTTAAGGAAAAACAAGATAATTTCGCAAGAAGCGGGATTTCCATAAAACGTGGTATTCTTACAGATTCATTCGAGAGAAATCTCTCCTCTGCGTTCTCTTTTGAGGATACAAGCTTATACATACACGCAACACCAAAGCTTTTCGAGTTACAACGTGTTGTTTAGGAAAAACAAGATAATTTCCCATGATGCGGTTCTTCCTTAACACGTGGAATTCTGACATATTTTTTCGAGAGAAAATTCTCCTGTGGGTTCTCTTTGGAGGCTACACATTTAGACATACACGCAACACCAAATATTTTCTAATTACAACGTGCTGTTTAGGAAAAACAAGATAATTTTCAAGATGCATTATTTCTTCTCATAAATTTTAAGTATTTCTAATAAGTGCGTATTATTCTTTACTCTGCAACACTGTATTTCCTTATAACGTGGCATTCTTTCATATTCTTTCGAGAGAAAACTCTCCTCTTCGTTCTCTATGCAGGCTACACGCTTAGACATACACGCAACACCAAAGCTCTTCGAGTTACAACGTGTTGTTTAGGAAAAACAAGATAATTTCGCACGATGCGGGATTTCCTTAAAACGTGGTATTCTGACATATTTTTTGGAGAGAAAATTCTCCTGTGGGTTCTCTTTTGAGGCTACACACTTAGACATACACGCAACACCAAAGCTTTTCGAGTTACAACGTTTTGTTTAGAAAAAACAAGATAATTTCGCAGGATGCATTATTTCTTCTCCTAAAGTTTTAGTATTTCTAATATGTACGTATTTGGCCTTATTCTGCAACACTGTATTTCCTTATAACGTGGTATTCTTACATATTCTTTCGAGAGAAAACTTTCCTGTGTGTTCACTTTTGAGGCTACACACTTAGACATACACGCAACACCAAAGCTTTTCGAGTTACAATGTCTTCTTTAGGAAAAACAAGAAAATTTCGAATGATGCATTATTTCTTCTCGTTAAGTTTAAGTATTTCTAATATGTACGTATTTGTCCTTATTCTGCAACACTGTATTTCCTTATAACGTGGAATTCTTACATATTCTTTCGAGAGAAAACTTTACTGTGTGTTCTCTTTTGAGGCTACACACTTAGACATACATTCAACACCAAAGCTTTTCGAGTTAAAACATGTTGTTTAGGAAAAACAAGATAATTTCACATGATGCAGGATTTCCTAATAACGTGGTATTCTGACATATTTTTTCAAGAGAAAACTCTCCTGTGCATTCTCTTTTGAGGCTGCATGCTTAGTCATGCATGCAACACCATATCTTTTCAAGTTACAGCGTGTTGTTTAGGAAAAACAATATAATTTTGCACGACGCGTTATTTCTTCTAGTAAAGTTTTTCTAATACATACGTATTTGTCTTTACTCTGCAACACTGTATTTCCTAATAACGTTGTATTCTTACATATTCTTTCGAGAGAAATCTCTCCTGTGCATTCTCTTTTTGAGGCTACACGCTTAGACATACATGAAACACCAAAGCTTTTCCAGTTAAAACTTGTTGTTTAGGGAAAAACAAGATAATTTTGCATGATGCGGTATATCCTTAAAACGTGGATTTCTGACATATTTTTTCGAGAGAAAATTCTCCTGTAGGTTTTCTTTGGAGGCTACACATTTAGACGTACACGCATCACCAATTTATTTGTAGTTACAATGTGTTGTTTAGGAAAAACAAGATAATTTTGCAAGATACATTACTTCTTCTCGTTAATTTTAAGTATTTCTAATAAGTACGTATTTGTTTTTACTCTGCAACACTTTATTCCGTTATAACGTGGAATTCTTACCTATTCTTTTGAGAGGAAACTCTCCTGTGCGTTCTCTTTTGAGGCTACATGCTTAGACATACACGCAACACCAAAACTTTTCGAGTTACAACATGTTGTTTAGGAAAAACAAGATAATTTCACACGATGCAGGATTTCCTTATAACGTGGTATTCTGACATATTTTTTCGAAAGAAAACACTCCTGTACGTTCTCTTTTGAGGCTACCAGCTTAGACATACACGCAACACCAAATCTTTTCGAGTTACAACGTGTGGTTTAGGAAAAACAAGATAATTTTGCATGATGCGTTATTTCTTCTCGTAAAGTTTGAGAATTTCCAATACATATGTATTTGTCTTTACTCTGCAGCACTGTATTTCCTTATAACGTGGTATTCTTACATATTCTTTCATGAGAAAATTCTCCTGTGCATACTCTTTTGAGGCTGCACCCTTAGACATACACGCAACACCAAAGCTTTTCGAGTTACAACGTGTTGTTTAGGAAAAACAAGATAATTTTGCATGATGCGGTACTTCCTTAACAAGTGGAATTCTGACATATTTTTTCGAGAGAAAATTCTCATGTGGGTTCTCTTTGGAGGCTACACATTTAGACGTACATGCATCACCAATTCATTTGTAGTTACAATGTGTTGTTTAGGAAAACAAGATAATTTTGCAAGATACATTACTTCTTCTCGTAAATTTTAAGTATTTCTAATAAGTACGTATTTGTTTTTATTCTGCAACACTTTATTCCATTATAACGTGGAATTCTTACCTATTCTTTTGAGAGGAAACTCTCCTGTGCGTTCTCTTTTGAGGCTACATGCTTAGACATACACGCAACACCAAAGCTTTTCGAGTTACAACATGTTGTTTAGGAAAAACAAGATAATTTCGCACGATGCAGGATTTCCTTATAACGTGGTATTCCGACATATTTTTTCGGAAGAAAACACTCCTGTGCCTTCTCTTTTGAAGCTACCAGCTTAGACATACACGCAACACCAAATCTTTTCGAGTTACAACGTGTGGTTTAGGAAAAACAAGATAATTTTCAGGATGCATTATTTCTTCTCATAAATTTTAAGTATTTCTAATACGTGCGTATTTTTCTTTATTCTGCAACACTGTATTTCCTTATAACGTGTTATTCTTTCATATTCTTTTGAGAGAAAATTCTCCTCTTCGTTCTCTATTCAGGTTACACGCTTAGACATACACGCAACACCAAAGCTCTTCGAGTTACAACGTGTTGTTTAGGAAAAACAAGATAATTTCGCACGATGCGGGATTTCCTTAAAACGTGGTATTCTGACATATTTTTTGGAGAGAAAATTCTCCTGTGAGTTCTCTTTTGAGGCTACACACTTAGACATACACGCAACACCAAAGCTTTTCGAGTTACAACGTTTTGTTTAGGAAAAACAAGATAATTTCGCATGATGCATTATTTCTTCTCCTAAAGTTTTAGTATTTCTAATATGTACTTATTTGTCCTTATTCTGCAACACTGTATTTCCTTATAACGTGGTATTCTTACATATTCTCTCGAGAGAAAACTTTCCTGTGTGTTCTCTTTTGAGGCTAGACACTTAGACATACACGCAACACCAAAGCTTTTCGAGTTACAATGTTTTCTTTAGGAAAAACAAGATAATTTCGAATGATGCATTATTTCTTCTCGTTAAGTTTAAGTATTTCTAATATGTACGTATTTGTCCTTATTCTGCAACACTGTATTTCCTTATAACGTGGTATTCTTACATATTCTTTCGAGAGAAAACTTTACTGTGTGTTCTCTTTTGAGGCTACACACTTAGACATACATTCAACACCAAAGCTTTTCGAGTTAAAACATGTTGTTTAGGAAAAACAAGATAATTTCACATGATGCAGGATTTCCTTATAACGTGGTATTCTGACATATTTTTTCGAGAGAAAACTCTCCTGTGCATTCTCTTTTGAGGCTGCATGCTTAGTCATGCATGCAACACCATATCTTTTCGAGTTACAGCGTGTTGTTTAGGAAAAACAATATAATTTTGCACGACGCGTTATTTCTTCTAGTAAAGTTTAAGTATTTCTAATACGTACGTATTTGTCTTTACTCTGCAACACTGTATTTCCTAATAACGTTGTATTCTTACATATTCTTTTGAGAGAAATCTCTCCTGTGCATTCTCTTTTTGAGGCTACACGCTTAGACATACATGAAACACCAAAGCTTTTCCAGTTAAAACTTGTTGTTTAGGGAAAAACAAGATAATTTCGCATGATGCGGTATATCCTTAAAACGTGGATTTCTGACATATTTTTTCGAGAGAAAATTCTCCTGTAGGTTTTCTTTGGAGGCTACACATTTAGACGTACATGCATCATCAATTCATTTGTAGTTACAATGTGTTGTTTAGGAAAAACAAGATAATTTTGCACGATACATTACTTCTTCTCGTTAATTTTAAGTATTTCTAATAAGTACGTATTTGTTTTTACTCTGCAACACTTTATTCCGTTATAACTTGGAATTCTTACATATTCTTTTGAGAGGAAACTCTCCTGTGCGTTCTCTTTTGAGGTTACCTTGCTTAGACATACACGCAACACCAAAGCTTTTCGAGTTACAGCATGTTGTTTAGGAAAAACAAGATAATTTCGCACGATGCAGGATTTCCTTATAACGTGGTATTCTGACATATTTTTTTCGTAAGAAAACACTCCTGTGCGTTCTCTTTTGAGGCTACCAGCTTAGACATACATGCAACACCAAATCATTTCGAATTACAACGTGTGGTTTAGGAAAAACAAGATAGTTTTGCACGATGCGTTATTTCTTTTCGTAAAGTTTGAGAATTTCCAATACATATGTATTTGTCTTTACTCTGCAACACTGTATTTCCTTATAATGTGGTATTCTTACATATTCTTTCATGAGAAAATTCTCCTGTGCATTCTCTTTTGAGGCTGCACCCTTAGACATACACGCAACACCAAAGCTTTTCGAGTTACAACGTGTTGTTTAGGAAAAACAAGATAATTTTGCATGATGCGGTACTTCCTTAACAAGTGGAATTCTGACATATTTTTTCAAGAGAAAATTCTCATGTGGGTTCTCTTTGGAGGCTACACATTTAGACGTACATGCATCACCAATTCATTTGTAGTTACAATGTGTTGTTTAGGAAAAACAAGATAATTTTGCAAGATACATTACTTCTTCTCGTAAATTTTAAGTATTTCTAATAAGTACGTATTTGTTTTTATTCTGCAACACTTTATTCCATTATAACGTGGAATTCTTACCTATTCTTTTGAGAGGAAACTCTCCTGTGCATTCTCTTTTGAGGCTACATGCGTAGACATACACGCAACATCAAAGCTTTTCGAGTTACAACATGTTGTTTAGGAAAAACAAGATAATTTCGCACGATGAAGGATTTACTTATAACGTGGTATTCTGACATATTTTTTCGAAAGAAAACACTCCTGTGCGTTCTCTTTTGAGGCTACCAGCTTAGACATACACGCAACACCAAATCTTTTCGAGTTACAACGTGTGGTTTAGGATAAACAAGATAATTTTGCACAATGCGTTATTTCTTCTCGTAAAGTTTAAGTATTTCCAATACATACGTATTTGTCTTTACTCTGCAACAATGTATTTCCTTATAACGTGGTATTCTTACATATTCTTTCATGAGAAATTTCTCCTGAGCATTCTCTTTTGAGGCTGCACGCTTAGACATACACGCAACACCAAAGCTTTTCGAGTTACAACGTGTTGTTAAGGAAAAACAAGATAATTTCGCAAGATGCCGAATTTCCTTAAAACGTGGTATTCTTACATATTCTTTTGAGAGAAATCTCTCCTGTGCGTTCTCTTTTGAGGCTACAAGCTTAGACATACACGCAACACCAAAGCTTATGAAGTTACAACGTGTTGTTTAGGAAAAACAAGATAATTTTGCATGATGCGGTACTTCCTTAACAAGTGGAATTCTGACATATTTTTTAGAGAGAAAATTCTCCTGTGGGTTCTCTTTGGAGGCTACACATTTAGACATACACGAAACACCAAATATTTTCTAGTTACAACGTGTTGTTTAGGACAAACAAGATAATTTTCAAGATGAATTATTTCTTCTCATGAATTTTAAGTATTTCTAATACGTACGTATTTTTCTTTATTCTGCAACACTGTATTTCCTTATAACGTGGTATTCTTTCATATTCTTTCGAGAGAAAACTCTCCTCTTCATTCTCTTTTCAGGCTACACGCTTAGACATACACGCAACAAAAAAGCTCTTCGAGTTACAACGTGTTGTTTAGTTAAAACAAGATAATTTCGCACGATGCTGGATTTAATTAAAACGTTGTATTCTGACATATTTTTTGGAGAGAAAATTCTCCTGTGGGTTCTCTTTTCATGCTACACACTTAGGCATACACGCAACACCAAAGCTTTTCGAGTTAAAACGTTTTGTTTAGGAAAATCAAGATAATTTCGCATGATGCATTATTTCTTCTCATAAAGTTTAAGTATTTCTAATAAGTACGTATTTGTCCTTATTCTGCAACACTGTATTTCCTTATAACGTGGTATTCTTACATATTCATTCGAGAGAAAACTTTCCTGTTGGTTCGCTTTTGAGGCTACACACTTAGACATACACGCAACACCAAAGCTTTTCGAGTTACAACGTTTAGTTTAGGCAAAACAAGATAATTTCTCATGATGCGTTATTTCTTCTAGTAAAGTTTAAGTATTTCTAATATGTACATATTTGTCCTTATTCTGCAACACTGTATTTCCTTATAACGTGGTATTCTTACATATTCTTTCGAGAGAAAATTCTCCTGTGCATTCTCTTTTGAGGCTGCACGCTTAGACATACACGCAACACCAAAGCTTTTCGAGTTACAACGTGTTGTTAAGGAAAAACAAGATAATTTCGCAAGATGCACTATTTCTTCTAGTAAAGTTTAAGTATTTCTAATATGTACGTATTTGTTCTTATTCTGCAACACTGTATTTCCTTATAACGTGGTATTCTTACATATTCTTTCGAGAGAAAACTTTCCTGTGCGTTCTCATTTGAGGCTACACACTTAGACATACACGCAACACCAAAGCTTTTCGAGTTAAAACATGTTGTTTAGGAAAAACAAGATAATTTCACATGATGCGGGATTTCCTTATAACGTGGTATTCTGACATATTTTTTCGAGAGAAAACTCTCCTGTGCATTCTCTTTTGAGTCTGCAAGCTTAGTCATACATGCAACACCATATCTTTTCGAGTTACAACGTGTTGTTTTGGAAACACAATATAATTTTGCACGACGCATTATTTCTTCTAGTACAGTTTAAGTATTTCTAATACGTACGTATTTGTCTTTACTCTGCTACACTGTATTTCCTTATAACGTTCTATTCTTACATATTCTTTCGAGTGAAATCTCTCCTGTGCATTCTGTTTTGGGGCTACATGCTTAGACATACATGAACCACCAAAGCTTTTCGAGTTACAACGTGTTATTTAGGAAAAACAAGATAATTTCGCATGATGCGGTATTTCCTTAAAACGTAGATTTCTGACATATTTTTTCGAGAGAAAATTCTCCTGTGCGTTCTCTTCGGAGGCTACACATTTAGACATACACGCACCACCAATTCTTTTCTAGTTACAACGTGTTGTTTAGGAAAAACAAGATAATTTTGCACGATACATTACTTCTTCTCGTAAATTTAAGTATTTTTAATACGTACGTATTTGTCTTTACTCTGCAACACTTTATTCCGTTACAACGTGGAATTATTACATATTCTTTTGAGAGGAAACTCTCCTGTGCATTCTCTTTTGAGGCTACATGCTTAGACATACCCGCAACACCAAAGCTTTTCGAGTTACAACTTGTTGTTTAGGAAAAACAAGATAATTTCGCACGATGCAGGATTTCCTTATAACGTGGTATTCTGACATATTTTTTAGAAAGAAAACACTCCTGTGCGTTCTCTTTTGAGCCTTCCAGCTTAGACATACACGCAACACCAAATCTTTTCGAGTTACAACGTGTGGTTTAGGAAAAACAAGATAATTTTGCATGATGCGTTATTTCTTCTCGTAAAGTTTAAGTATTTCCAATAAGTACGTATTTGTCTTTACTCTGCAACACTGTATTTCCTTATAACGTGGTATTCTTACATATTCTTTCATGAGAAAATTCTCCTGTGCATTCCCTTTTGAGGCTGCACGCTTAGACATACACGCAACACCAAAGCTTTTCGAGTTCCAACGTGTTGTTAAGGAAAAACAAGATAATTTCGCAAGATGCCGAATTTCCTTAAAACGTGGTATTCTTACATATTCTTTCGAGAGAAATCTCTCCTGTGTGTTCTCTTTTGAGGCTACAAGCTTAGACATACACGCAACACCAAGGCTTTTCGAGTTACAATGTGTTGTTTAGGAAAAACAAGATAATTTTGCATGATGCGGTACTTCCTTAACAAGTGGAATTCTGACATATTTTTTAGAGTGAAAATTCTCCTGTGTGTTCTCTTTGGAGGCTACACATTTAGACATACACGCAACACCAAATCTTTTCTAGTTACAACGTGTTGTTTAGGACAAACAAGATAATTTTCAAGATGCATTGTTTCTTTTCATAAATTTCAAGTATTTCTAATACTTACGTATTTATCTTTACTCTGCAACACTGTATTTCCTTATAACGTGGTATTTTTTCATATTCTTTCGAGAGAAAACTCTCCTCTTCATTCTCTTTTCAGGCTACATGCTTAGACATACACGCAACAAAAAAGCTCTTCGAGTTACAACGTGTTGTTTAGAAAAAACAAGATAATTTCGCACAATGCGGTATTTAATTAAAACGTGGTATTCTGACCTATTTTTTGGAGAGTAAATTCTCCTGTGGGTTCTCTTTTGAGGCTACACACTTAGACATACACGCAACACCAAAGCTTTTTGAGTTAAAACGTTTTGTTTAGGAAAAACAAGATAATTTCGCACGATGCATTATTTCTTCTCATAAAGTTTAAGTATTTCTAATATGTACGTATTTGTCCTTATTCTGCAACACTGTATTTCCTTATAACGTGGTATTCTTACATATTCATTCGAGAGAAAACTTTCCTGTTGGTTCTCTTTTGAGGCTACACACTTAGACATACACGCAACACCAAAGCTTTTCGAGTTACAACGTTTTGTTTAGGCAAAACAAGATAATTTCGCATGATGCGTTATTTCTTCTAGTAAAGTTTAAGTATTTCTAATATGTACATATTTGTCCTTATTCTGCAACACTGTATTTCCTTATAATGTGGTATTCTTACATATTCTTTCGAGAGAAAATTCTCCTGTGCATTCTCTTTTGAGGCTGCACGCTTAGACATACACGCAACACCAAAGCTTTTCGAGTTACAATGTGTTGTTAAGGAAAAACAAGATAATTTCGCAAGATGTGGGATTTCCTTAAAACGTGGTATTCTTACAGATTCTTTCGAGAGAAATCTCTCCTGTGTCTTCTCTTTTGAGACTACAAGCTTAGACATACACGCAACACCAAAGCTTTTCGAGTTACAACGTGTTGTTTAGGAAAAAAAGATAATTTCGCATGATGCGGTACTTCCTTAACACGTGGAATTCTGACATATTTTTTCGAGAGAAAACATTCCTGTCTGTTCTCTTTTGAGGCTACCAGCTTAGACATACACGCAACACCAAATCTTTTCGTGTTATAACGTGTGGTTTAGGAAAAACAAGGTAATTTTGCACGACGCATTATTTCTTCTAGTAAAGTTTAAGTATTTCTAATACGTACGTATTTGTCTTTACTCTGCAACACTGTATTTCCCTATAACGTTGTATTCTTACATATTCTTTCGGGAGAAATCTCTCCTGTGCATTCTCTTTTGAGGCTACATGCTTTGACATACATGAAACACCAAAGCTTTTCGAGTTAGAACGTGTTGCTTAGGAAAAACAAGATAATTTCGCAAGATGCGGGATTTCCATAAATCGTTGTATTCTGAAATATTTTTTCGAGAGAAATTTCTCCTGTGGGTTGTCTTTTGAGGCTAAACGTTTAGACATACATGCATCAGCAAATCTTTTCGAGTTACAACGTGTTGTTTAGGAAATACAAGATAATATTATAAGATGTGGAACTTCTTGTAACGTTTAAGTATTTCTATATATGTACGTATTTGTATTTATTCTGCAACACTGTATTTCCTAATAACTTGGTATGCTTACATATTCTTTTGAGAGAAAACTCTTCTGTGTGTTCTCTTTTGAGGCTACACGCATAGACATACACGCAACAACAAAGCTTTTCGAGTTAAAACGTGTTGTTTAGGAAAAACAAGATAATTTCGCACGATGAGGGATTTCCTTACAACGTGGTATTCTGACATATTTTTTCGAGTGAAAACTTTCCTGTGTGTTCCCTTTTGAGGCTAAATGCTTAGACATACACGCAACACCAAATCTTTTCGAGTTACAACGTGTTGTTAAGGAAATACAAGATAATTTTGTACGATCCGTTATTTCTTTTCGTAAAGTTTAAGTATTTCCAATACATACGTATTTGTCTTTACTCTGCAACACTGTATTTCTTTTTAACGTGGAATTCTTACATATTCTTTGTGAGAAAACACTCTTGTGCATTCACTTTTGAGGCTACACTCTTAGACATACACGCAACACCAAAGCTTTTTGAGTTAAAACATGTTGTTTAGGAAAAACCAGATAATTTTGCACGATGCGTTATTTCTTCTCCTAAAGTTTAAATATTTCGAATACGTACATATTTGTCTTTAATCTGCAACACTGTATTTCCTTATAACGTAGTATTCCTACATATTCTTCGAGAGAAAACTCTCCTGTGTGTTCTCTACTGAGGCTACACGCATAGACATACAGGCAACACCAAAGCTTTTCGAATTAAAACATGTTGTTTAGGAAAAACAAGATAATTTCAGATGATGCAGGATTTCCTTATAATGTGGTATTCTGACATATTTTTTCGAGAGAAAACTCTCCTGTGCATTCTCTTTTGAGTCTGCAAGCTTAGTCATACATGCAACACCATATCTTTTTGAGTTACAACGTGTTGTTTTGCAAAAACAAGATAATTTTGCACGACGCGTTATTTCTTCTAGTAAAGTTTAAGTATTTCTAATACGTACGTATTTGTCGTTGCTCTGCAACACTGTATTTCCTTATAACGTTGTATTCTTACATATTCTTTCGAGTGAAATCTCTCCTGTGCATTCTCTTTTGGGGCTACATGCTTAGACATACATGAACCACCAAAGCTTTGCGAGTTACAACGTGTTATTCAGGAAAAACAAGATAATTTAGCACGATGCAGGATTTCCTTATAAGGTAGAATTCTGACATATTTTTTCGAAAGAAAACACTCCTGTGCGTTCTCTTTTGAGGCTACCAGCTTAGACATACACGCAACACCAAATCTTTTCGAGTTACAAGGTGTGGTTTAGGAAAAACAAGATAATTTTGCACGATGCATTATTTCTTCTCGTAAAGTTTAAGTATTTCCAATACGTACGTATATGTCTTTACTCTGCAACACTGTATTTCCTTATAACGTAGTATTCTTACATATTCTTTCGAGAGAAAATTCTCCTGTGCATTCTCTTTTGAGGCTGCACGCTTAGACATACACGCAACACCAAAGCTTTCCGAGTTCCAACGTGTTGTTAAGGAAAAACAAGATAATTTCGCAAGATGCCGAATTTCCTTAAAACATGGTATTCTTACATATTCTTTTGAGAGAAATCTCTCCTGTGCGTTCTCTTTTGAGGCTACAAGCTTAGACATACACGCAACACCAATGCTTTTCGAGTTACAACGTGTTGTTTAGGAAAAACAGGATAATTTCGCATGATGCAGTACTTCCTTAACAAGTGGAATTCTGACATATTTTTTCGAGAGAAAATTCTCCTGTGGGTTCTCTTTGGAGGCTACACATTTAGACATACACGCAACACCAAATCTTTTCTAGTTACAACGTGTTGTTTAGGACAAACAAGATAATTTTCAAGATGCATTATTTCTTCTCATAAATTTCAAGTATTTCTAATACTTACGTATTTATCTTTACTCTGCAACACTGATTTCCTTATAACGTGGTATTCTTTCATATTCTTTCGAGAGAAAACTCTCCTCTTCGTTTTCTTTTCAGGCTACACGCTTAGACATACACGCAACAAAAAAGCTCTTCGAGTTACAACGTGTTGTTTAGAAAAAACAAGATAATTTCGCACGATGCGGTATTTAATTAAAACGTGGTATTCTGACCTATTTTTTGGAGAGTAAATTCTCCTGTGAGTTCTCTTTTGAGGCTACACACTTAGACATACACACAACACCAAAGCTTTTTGAGTTAAAACGTTTTGTTTAGGAAAAACAAGATAATTTCACATGATGCATTATTTCTTCTCATAAAGTTTAAGTATTTCTAATATGTACGTATTTGTCCTTATTCTGCAACACTGTATTTCCTTATAACGTGGTATTCTTACATATTCATTCGAGAGAAAACTTTTCTGTTGGTTCTCTTTTGAGGCTACACACTTAGACATACACGCAACACCAAAGCTTTTCGAGTTACAACGTTTTGTTTAGGCAAAACAAGATAATTTCGCATGATGCGTTATTTCTTCTAGTAAAGTTTAAGTATTTCTAATATGTACATATTTGTCCTTATTCTGCAACACTGTATTTCCTTATAACATGGTATTCTTACATATTCTTTCGAGAGAAAATTCTCCTGTGCATTCTCTTTTGAGGCTGCACGCTTAGACATACACGCAACACCAAAGCTTTTCGAGTTACAATGTGTTGTTAAGGAAAAACAAGATAATTTCGCAAGATGCGGGATTTCCTTAAAACGTGGTATTCTTACAGATTCTTTCGAGAGAAATCTCTCCTGTGCCTTCTCTTTTGAGGCTACAAGCTTAGACATACACGCAACACCAAAGCTTTTCGAGTTACAACGTGTTGTTTAGGAAAAAAAAGATAATTTCGCATGATGCGGTACTTCCTTAACACGTGGAATTCTGACATACATTCTCTTTTGAGGCTACCAGCTTAGACATACACGCAACACCAAATCTTTTCGAGTTATAACGTGTGGTTTAGGAAAAACAAGATAATTTTGCACGACGCATTATTTCTTCTAGTAAAGTTTAAGTATTTCTAATACATACGTATTTGTCTTTACTCTGCAACAGTGTATTTCCTTATAACGTTGTATTCTTACATATTCTTTCGAGAGAAATCTCTCCTGTGCATTCTCTTTTGAGGCTACATGCTTAGACATACACGCAACACCAAAGCTTTTCGAGTTACAACATTTTGTTTAGGAAAAACAAGATAATTTCACATGATGCGTTATTTCTTCTCGTAAAATTTAAGTATTTCTAATATGTACGTATTTGTCCTTATTCTGCCACACTGTATTTCCTTATAACGTGGTATTCTTATATATTCTTTCGAGAAAAATCTCTCCTCTCCATTCTCTTTTGAGGCTGCACACTTAGACATACACGCAACACCAAAGCTTTTCGAGTTAAAACATGTTGTTTAGGAAAAACAAGATAATTTCACATGATGCGGGATTTCCTTATAACGTTGTATTCTGACATATTTTTTAGAGAGAAAACTCTCCTGTGCGTTCTCTTTTGAGGCTGCACGCTTAGTCATACATGCAACACCATATCTTTTCGAGTTACAACGTGTTGTTTAGGAAAAACAATATAATTTTGCACTACGTGTTATTTCTTCTAGTAAAGTTTAAGTATTTGTAATATGTACGTATTTGTCTTTACTCGGCAACACTCTATTTCCTTATAACGTAGTATTCTTATATATTCTTTCGAGAGAAATCTCTCCTGTGCATTCTCTTTTGAGGCTACATGCGTAGACATACATGAAACACCAAAGCTTTTTGAGTTACAACGTGTTGTTTAGGAAAAACAAGATATTTTTGCATCATGCGGTATTTCCTTAAAACATGGATTTCTGACATATTTTTTCGAAAGAAAATTCTCCTGTGGGTTCTCTTTGGAGGCTACACATTTAGACGTACATGCACCACCAATTCTTTTCTAGTTACTACGTGGTGTTTAGGAAAAACAAGATAATTTTGCACGATACATTACTTCTTCTCATAAATTTTAAGTATTTCTAATAAGTACGTATTTGTTTTTACTCTGCAACACTTTATTCCGTTATAACGTGGAATTCTTACATATTCTTTTGAGAGGAAACTCTCCTGTGCATTCTCTTTTGAGGCTACATGCTTAGACATACACGCAACATCAAAGCTTTTCGAGTTACAACATGTTGTTTAGGAAAATCAAGATCATTTCGCACGATGAAGGATTTCCTTATAACGTGGTATTCTGACATATATTTTCGAGAGAAAACACTCCTGTGCGTTCTCTTTTGAGGCTACCAGCTTAGACATACACGGAACACCAAATCTTTTCGAGTTAATAACGTGTGGTTTAGGAAAAACAAGATAATTTTGCACGATGCGTTATTTCTTCTCCTAAAGTTTAAGTATTTCCAATACGTACGTATATGTCTTTACTCTGCAACACTGTATTTCCTTATAACGTGGTATTCTTACATATTCTTTCGAGAGAAAATTCTCCTGTGCATTCTCTTTTGAGGCTGCACGCTTAGACATACACGCAACACCAAAGCTTTTCGAGTTACAACGTGTTGTTAAGGAAAAACAAGATAATTTCGCAGGATGCGGGATTTCCTTAAAACATGGTATTCTGACATATTTTTTTCAAGGGAAAACTCTCCTCTGCATTCTCTTTTACGGCTACAAGCTTAGACATACTCGCAACACCAAATCCTTTCCAATTTCAACTTTTGTTTATTAAATACAAGATAATTTTGTACGGAGCGTTATTTCTTCTCATAAAGATCTTCTAGTACGTACGTATTTGTCTTTACTCTGCAACACTCTATTTCCTTGTAACTTGGTATTCTTACATATTGTTTTGAGAGAAAACTGTCTTGTGCCTTCTCTTTTGAGGCTACACACTTAGACATACACGCAACACCAAATCATTTCGAGTTACACCGTGTTGTTTAAGAAATGCAAGATAATTTTGTACAATGCGTTATTTCTTCTCGTAAAGTTTAAGTATTTCTAATACATACGTGTTTGTCTTTACTCTCAACACTCTATTTCCTTGTAACGTGGTACTCTTACATATTCTTACAACGTTTTGTTTATGAAATGCAAGATAATTTTGTACGATGTGTTATTTCTTCTTGTAAGTTTAAGTATTTCTAATACGTACGTATTTGTCTTTACTCTGCACCACTCTATTTCCTTGTAACGTGGTACTTTTATATATTCTTTCGAGGGAAAACTGTCCTGTGGCTTCTCTTTTGAGGCTACACACTTAGACATACACGCAATACCAAATCTTTTCGAGTTACAACGTGTTGTTTAGGAAATAGAAGATAATTTTGTACGATGTGTTATTTCTTCGTGTAAAGTTTAAGTATTTCTAATACGTACATATTTGTCTTTAATCTGCAACAATGTATTTCCTTATAACGTGGTATTCTTACATATTCTTTCGAGAGAAAACTCTCCTGTGCGTTCTCTTTTGAGGTTACACGCTTAGACATACACGCAATACCAAAGCATTTCGAGTTACAACGTGTTGTTTAGGAAAAACAAGATAATTTCGCACGATGCGTGATTTCCTTAAAACATGGTATTCTGACATATTTTGTGGAGAGAAAATTCTCCTGTGGGTTCTCTTTTGAGGCTACACGTTTAGCCATACATGCAACACCAAATCTTTTCGAGTTACAATGTGTTGTTTAGGATATAGAAGATAATTTTGCACGATGTGTTATTTTTTCTCGTAACGTTTAAGTATTTGTAATATATACATATTTTTCTTTACTCTGCAACACTGTATTTCCTTATAACGTGATATTCATATATATTCTTTCGAGAGAAAACTCTCCTGTGCGTTCTCTTTTGAGGCTACACGCTTAGACATACAAGCAACACCAAATCCTTTCCAATTTCAACTTTTTGTTTAGGAAATACAAGATAATTTTGTACGGAGAGTTATTTCTTCTCATAAAGTTTAAGTATTTCTAATACGTACTTATTTGTCTTTACTCTGCAACACTCTATTTCCTTGTAACTTGGTATTCTTACATATTCTAAAGTTTAAGTATTTCTAATACGTACTTATTTGTCTTTACTCTGCAACACTCTATTTCCTTGTAACTTGGTATTCTTTCAAGAGAAAACTGTCTTGTGCCTTCTCTTTTGAGGCTACACACTTAGACATACACGCAACACCAAATCATTTCGAGTTACAACGTTTTGTTTAGGAAATGCAAGATAATTTTGTACGATGCGTTATTTCTTCTTGTAAAGTTTAAGTATTTCTAATACGTACGTATTTGTCTTTACTCTGCAACACTCTATTTCCTTGTAACGTGGTACTCTACATATTCTTTCGAGGGAAAACTGTCCTGTGGCTTCTCTTTTGAGGCTACACACTTAGACATACACGCAACACCAAATCATTTTGAGTTACAACGTTTTGTTTAGGAAATGCAAGATAATTTTGTACGATGCATTATTTCTTCTTGTAAAGTTTAAGTATTTCTAATACGTACGTATTTGTCTTTACTCTGCAACACTCTATTTCCTTGTAACGTGGTACTCTTACATATTCTTTCGAGGGAAAACTGTCCTGTGGCTTCTCTTTTGAGGCTACACACTTAGACATACACGCAATACCAAATCTTATCGAGTTACAACGTGTTGTTTAGGAAGTACATGATAATTTTGTATGATGTGTTATTTCTTCGAGTAAAGTTTAAGTATTTCTAATACGTACGCATTTGTCTTTAATCTGCAACACTGTATTTCCTTATAACGTGGTATTCTTACATATTCTTTCGAGAGAAAACTCTCCTGTGTGTTCTCTTTAGATTCTACACGCTTAGACATACACCCAATACCAAAGCATTTCGAGTTACAACGTGTTGTTTAGGAAAAACAAGATAATTTTGCACGATGCGGGATTTCCTTAAAAAGTGGTATTCTGAGATATATTTTCGAGATAAAACTCTCCTGGGCATTCTCTTTTGAGGCTACAAGCTTAGAGATACACGCGAAACAAAATCTTTTCGAGTTACAACGTGCTGTTTAGGAAAAACAAGATAATTTTGCATGGTGCGTTATTTCTTCTTGTAAAGTTTAAGTATTTCCAATAAGTACGTATTTGTCTTCACTCTGCAACACAGTGTTTCCTTATAACATGGTATTCTTACATATTCTTTCGAGAGAAAACTCTCCTGTGCGTTCTCTTTTGAGGCTACACGCTTAGACATACACGCATCACCAATGCTTTTCGATTTACAACCTGTTGTTTAGGAAAAAAAAGATAATTTCGCACGATGCGGGATTTCCTTACAACGTGGTATTCTGACATATTTTGTCGAGAGAAAATTCTCCTGTGGGTTCTCTTTTGAGGCTACACGTTTAGACATACACGCAACACCAAATCTTTTCGAGTTACAACGTGTTGTTTAGGAAAAACAAGATAATTTTGCACAACACAGGATTTCCTTAAAACGTGGTATTCTGACATATTTTTTCGAGAGAAAACTCTCCTGTGCATTCTCTTTTGAGGCTACACGCTTAGACATACACGCCACCCCAAATCTTTTCGAGTTACAATGTGTTGTTTAGGAAATACTAGATAATTTTGTACGATGCGTTATTTCTTTTCGTACATTTTAAGTATTTCTAATACGTACGTATTTGTCTTTACTCTGCAACAGTGTATTTGCTTATCACGTGGTATTCTTACATATTCTTTCGAGAGTAAACTCGCCTGTGCATACTCTTTTGAGGCTACACACTTAGACATACACGCAACACCAAAGCTTTTCAAGTTACATCGTGTTATTTAGGAAAAACAAGATAATTTCGCACGATGTAGGATTTCCTTAAAACGTGGTATTTTGACATATTTTTTGAGAGAAAACACTCCTGTGCGTTCTCTTTTGAGGATACCAGCTTAGATATACACGTAACACCAAATCTTTTCGAGTTACAACGTGTTGTTTAGGAAAAACAAGATAATTTTGCACGATGGATTATTTCTTCCTTAAAGTTTAAGTATTTCCAATACGTACGTATTTGTCTTTACTCTGCAACACTGTATTTCCTTATACCGTGGTATTCTTAAATATTCTTCCAAGAGAAAATACTCCTATGCGTTCTCTTTTGAGGCTGCATGCTTAGACATACACGCAACACCAAAGCTTTTCGAGTTACAACGTGTTGTTAAGGAAAAACAAGATAATTTCACAAGATGCAGGATTTCCTTAAAACGTGGTTTTCTGACATATTTTTTCGATAGAAAACTATCCTTTGCATTCTCTTTTGCGGCTGCAAGCTTAGACATACACGCAACACCAATTTTTTTCGAATTTCAACTTGTTGTTTAGGAAATAGAAGATAATTTTGTACGGAGCGTTATTTCTTCTCATAAAGTTTATTTCTAATATGTTCGTATTTGTTTTTACTCTGCAACACTGTATTCTGTTATAACGTGGAATTCTTACATATTCTTTTGAGAGAAAACTCTCCTGTGCGTTCTCTTTTGAGGCTACACGCTTAGACATACACGCAACACCCAAGCTTTTGAAGTTACAACGTGTTGTTTAGGAAAATCAAGATAATTTTGCATTATGCGGCATTTCCTTAAAACGTGGTATTCTGACATATTTTTTGAGAGAAAATACTCCTGTGGGTTCTCTTTTGAGGCTACACATTTAGACATACACGCAACACCAAATCTTTTCGAGTTACAACATGTTGTTTAGGAAAAACAAGATAATTTTGCATGATGCATTATTTCTTCTCGTAAATTTTAAGTATTTCTAATATGTACGTATTTGTCTGTACTCTGCAACACTGTATTTCTTTATAACGTGGTATTCTTACATATTCTTTCGGGAGAAAACTCTCCTCTTCGTTCTCTTTTGAGGCTACATGCTTACACATACACGCAACGTCAACGCTTTTCAAGTTACAAAGTTTTGTTTAAGAAAAACAAGATAATTTCGCACGATGCAGTATATCCTTAAAACGTGGTATTTTGACATATTTTTTCGAGAGAAAATTCTCCTGTGGGTTCTCTTTCGAGGCTACACATTTAGACTTACGAGCAACACCAAATCTTTTCAGCTTACAATTTGCTGTTTAGGATATGCAAGATAATATAGTACGATGTGTTATTTCTTCTCGCAAAGTTTATGTATTTCTAATAGGTACGTATTTGTCTTTACTCTGCAACACTGTATTTGCTTATAACGTGGTATTCTTTCATATTCTTTCGAGAGAAAACTCTCCTGTGCATTCTCTTTTGAGGCTACACGCTTAGACATACAAGCAACACCAAAACCTTTCAAGTTACAAGGTGTTGTTTAGGAAAAAGAAGATAATTTCACACGATCTGCGATTTCCTTAAAACGGGGTATTCTGATATGTTTTTGGACAGAAAACTATCCTGTGCATACTCTTTTAAGGCTAGAAGCTTAGACATATATGCAACACCAAATCTTTTCGAGTTACAACGTGTTATTTAGGAAAAACAAGATAATTATGCACAATGCGTTATTTCTTCACATAAAGTTTAAGTATTTCCAATATGTACGTATTTGTCTTTAATATGCAACACCGTATTTCCTTGTAACGGGGTATTATTACATAGTCTTTCGAGAGAAAATTCTCCTTTGCGTTCTCTTTTGAGGCTGCACGCTTAAACATACACGCAACACCAAAGCTTTTCGAGTTACAACGTGTTGTTTAGGAAAAACAAGATAATTTCGCACGATGCGGGATTTCCTAAAAACGTGGTATTCTGACGTATTTTTTCGAGAGAAAAGTCTTATGTGCATTCTCTTTTGAGGCTACATGCTTAGACATACTCGCAACACCAAATTGTTTCGAATTACAACGTTTTGTTTAGGAAACACAAGATAATTTTGCACGATGCATTATTTCTTCTCGTAAAGTTTAAGTATTTCTAATACGTACGTATTTGTCTTTACTCTGCAACACTGTATTTCCTTATAACGTGGTATACTTACATTTTCTTTCGAGAGAAAACTCTCCTGTGCGTTCTCTTCTGAGGCTACACACTTACACGTATTAGCAACACAACGCTTTTCGAGTTAAAACGTGTTGTTTATGAAAAACAAGATAATTTCGCACAATGCGCGATTTCCTTAAAACGTGGTATTCTGACATATTTTTTCTAGAGAAAAATCTCCTGGGCGTTCTCTTTTGAGGCTACACGCTTAGTCATACATGCAGCACCAAATATTTTCGAGGTACAACGTGTTGTTTAGGAAAAACAAGATAATTTTGCATGATGCGTTATTTCTTCTCGTAAAGTTTAAGTATTTCTAATATGTACTTATTTGTTTTTACTCTGCAACACTGTATTCTGTTATAACGTGGAATTCTTACATATTCTTTCGAGAGAAAATGCTCCTGTGCGTTCTCTTTTGAGGCTACACTCTTAGAAATACACGCAACACCAAAGCTTTTCAAGTTACAACGTGTTGTTTAGGAAAAAACAAGATAATTTAGCACGAAGAGCGATTTCCTTAAAACGGGGTATTCTGGCATGTTTTTTCGAGAGAAAACTCTCCTGTGCATTCTCTTTTGAGGCTAGAAGTTTAGATATACACGCAAAACAAAATCTTTTCGAGTTACTACGTGTTATTTAGGAAAAACAAGATAATTATGCACGATGCGTTATTTCTTCTCATAAAGTTTAAGTATTTCCAATATGTACATATATGTCTTTAATATGCAACACTGTATTTCCTTGTAACAGAGTATTCTTACATATTCTTTCGAGAAAAACTCTCTTGTGCGTTCTCTTCTGAGACTACACACTTAGACATACACGCAACACCAAAGCTTTTCAAGTTACACTATGTTGTTTAGGAAAAACAAGATAATTTCTCACGATGAGCGATTTCCTTAAAACGGGGTATTCTGACATGTTTTTTCGAGAGAAAACTCTCCTGTGCGTTCTCTTTTGAGGCTAGAAGCTTAGACATACACACAACACCAAATCTTTTCGAGTTATAACCTGTTGTTTAGGAAATACAAGATAATTTTGCACGATCCATTATTTCTTCTCGTAAAGTTTAAGTATTTCTAATATGTACCTATTTGTCTTTATTCTGCAACACTGTATTTCCTTGTAATGTGGTATTCTTACATATTCTTTCGAGAGAAAATTCTCCTGTGCATTCTCTTTTGAGGCTACACACTTTGACCTACATGCACCATCAAAGCTTTACGTTTTAAAATATGTTGTTTAGGAAAAACAAGATAATTTCTCATGATGCAGGATTTCCTTAAAACATGGTATTGTGACATATTTTTTCGAGAGAAAACTCTCCCGTGCGTTTTCTTTTGAGGCTATGCGCAGAGACAGACAAGCAACACCAAAGGTTTTCGAGTTAAAACGTGTTGTTTAGGAAAAATAAGATAATATTGCACGTTGCAGGATTTCCTTAAAAGTTGGTATTCTGACATATTTTTTCGAGAGAAAATTCTCCTGTGTGTCCTCTTTGGGGCTACACGTTTAGACATACACACAACACCAAATCTTTTCGAGTTACAACGTGTTGTTTAGATAATAGAAGATAATTTTTTACGATGCGTTATTTCTTCGAGTAAAGTTTAAGTATTTCTAATACCTACATAGTTGTCTTTACTCTGCAACACTGTATTTCCTTATAACGTTGTATTCTTACATATTCTTTCGAGAGAAAACTCTCCTGTGTGTTCTCTTTTGAGGCTACACGCTTAGACATACACACAATACCAAAGCATTTCGAGTTACTACGTGTTTTTAGTAAAAACAAGATAATTTCGCACGATGCGGGATTTCCTTAAAACGTGGTATTCTGACATATTTTTTCGAGAGAAAACTCTCCTGTGCATTCTTTTTTGAGGCTACAAGCTTAGACATACACGCAACACCAAATCTTTTTGAGTTACAACCTGTTGTTTAGGAAATGAAAGATAATTTTGCACGATGCGTTATTTCTTCTCATAAAGTTTAAATATTTCTAATATGTACCTATTTGTCTTTATTCTGCAACACTGTATTTCCTTGTAATGTGGTATTCTTACATATTCTTTCGAGAGAAAACTCTCCTGTGCATTCTCTTTTGAGGCTACACACTTAGACCTACACGCAACATCAAAGCTTTTCGTTTTAAAACATGTTGTTCAGGAAAAACAAGATAATTTCTCATGATGCAGGATTTCCTTAAAACATGGTATTGTGACATATTTTTTCGAGAGAAAACTCTCCCGTGCGTTTTCTTATGAGGTTATACGAGGAGACATACAAGCAACATCAAAGGTTTTCGAGGTACAACGTGTTGTTTAGGAAAAACAAGATAATTTCTCACGTTGCAGGATATCCTTAAAAGTTGGTATTCTGACATATTTTTTCGAGAGAAAATTCTCCTGTGTGTCCTCTTTGGGCCTTCACGTTTAGACATACACACAGCAGCAAATCTTTTCGAGTTACAACGTGTTGTTTAGGAAATACAAGATAATTTTATACGATGCGTTATTTCTTCAAGTAAGGTTTAAGTATTTCTAATACGTACGTATTTGTCTTTACTCTGCAACATTGTATTTCCTTATAACGTGGTATTCTGACATATTTTTTCAAGAGAAAACTCTCCTGTGCATTCTCTTTTGAGGCTACACGCTTAGTCATACAAGCAACAGCAAATCTTTTCGAGTTACAACGTGTTATTTAGGAAATACAAGATAATTTTTTACGCTGCGTTATTTCTTCTCATAAAGTTTAAGTATTTCTGATATTTACGTATTTGTCTTTACTCTGCAACACTGTATTTCCTTGTAATGAGGTATTCTTAAAACGTGGCATTCTGACATATTTTTACGAGAGAAAATTTACCTGTGCATTCTATTTTGAGGCTACACACTTAGACATACACGCAACACCAAATCTTTTCGAGTTACAACATGTTGTTTAGGAAATACAAGATAATTTTGTACGATGCGTTATTTCTTCGAGTAAAGTTTAAGTATTTCTAATACCTACATAGTTGTCTTTACTCTGCAACACTCTATTTCCTTATAACGTTGTATTATATATTCTTTCGAGAGAAAACTCTCCTGTGCGTTCTCTTTTGAGGCTATACGCTTAGACATACACGCAATACCAAAGCATTTCGAGTTACTACGTGTTGTTTAGGAAAAACAAGATAATTTCGCACGATGCGGAATTTCCTTAAAACTTGGTATTTGGCAAATTTTTCAAGAGAAAACTCTCCTGTGCATTCTCTTTTGAGGCTACAAGCTTAGACATACACGCAACTCCAAATCTTTTCGAGTTACAACCTGTTGTTTAAGAAATACAAGATAATTTTCACGATGCTTTATTTCTTCTCGTAAAGTTTAAGTATTTATAATATGTATCTATTTGTCTTTATTCTGCAACACTGTATTTCCTTGTAATGTGGTATTCTTACATATTCTTTCAAGAGAAAACTCTCCTGTGCATTCTCTTTTGAGGCTACACACTTTGGCCTACACGCACCATCAAAGCTTTTCGTTTTAAAACATGTTTTTTAGGAAAAACAAGATAATTTCTCATGATGCAGGATTTCCTTAAAACATGGTATTGTGACATATTTTTTCGAGAGAAAACTCTCCCGTGCGTTCTCTTTTGAGGCTATACGAGGAGACATACAAGCAACACCAAAGGTTTTCGAGTTACAACACGTTGTTTAGGAAAAATAAGATAATTTCACACGTTGCAGGATTTCCTTAAAAGTTGGTATTCTGACATATTTTTTGGAGAGAAAATTCTCCTGTGTGTCCTCTTTGGGGCTACACGTTTAGACATACACACAACACCAAATCTTTTCGAGTTACAACGTGTTGTTTAGGAAATACAATATAATTTTGTATGATGCGTTATTTCTTCGAGTAAAGTTTAAGTATTTCTAATACCTACATAGTTGTCTTTACTCTGCAACACTGTATTTCCTTATAATGTTTTATTCTTACATATTCTTTCGAGAGAAAACTCTCCTGTGCATTCTCTTTTGAGGCTACATGCTTAGATATACACGCAATACCAAAGCATTTCGAGTTACTACGTGTTGTTTAGGAAAAACAAGATAATTTCGCGTGATGTGGTATTTCCTTAAAATGTGGTACTCTGACATATTTTTTCGAGAGAAAATACTCCTGTGGGTTCTCTTTAGAGCCTACAAATTTAGACATACAAGCAACACCAAATCTTTTCTAGTTACAACCTGTTGTTTAGGAAAAACAAGATAATTTTGCAGGATGCATTATTTCATCTCGTAAATTTTAAGTATTTCTAATAGGTATGTATTTGTCTTTACTCTGCAACACGGTATTTCCTTATAACGTGGTATTCTTACATATTCTTTCGAGAGAAAACTCTCCTCTTCGTTCTCTTTTGAAGCTACATGCTTAGACATACACGCAACACCAAAGCTTTTCAAGTTACAACGTGTTGTTTAGGAAAAACAAGATAATTTCGCACAATGCGGGATTTCCTTAAAACGTGGTATTCTGACATATTTTTTAAGAGAGAAAATTCTCCTGTGGGTTCTCTTTTGAGGCTACATGCTTAGACATACACGCAACACCAAATCTTTTCGAGTTATAACCTGTTGTTTAGGAAACACAAGATAATTTCGCATGATGCGGGATTGCCTTAAAACGTGGTATTCTGACATATTTTTTCAAGAGAAAACTCTCCTGTGCATTCTCTTTTGAGGCTACACACTTAAACCTACACACAACACCAAATCTTTTCGAGTTACAACCTGTTGTTTAGGAAACACAAGATAATTTCGCACGATGCGGGATTTCCTTAAAACGTGGTATTCTTACATATTCTTTCGAGAGAAAACTCTCCTGTGCGTTCTCTTTTGAGGCTGCACGCTTAGAAATACATTCAACACCAAAGCTTTTTGAGTTACAACGTGTTGTTAAGGAAAAACAAGATAATTTTGCAAGATGCAGAATTTCCTTAAAACGTGGTATTCTTACATAATCTTTCGAGAGAAAACTCTCCTGTGCGTTCTCTTTTGAGGCTGCACCCTTATACATACACGCAACACCAAAGCTTTTCGAGTTACAACGTGTTGTTTAGGAAAAACAAGATAATTTCGCACGATTCGGGATTTCATTAAACGTGGTATTCTGACATATTTTTTCGAGAGAAAACTCTCCTGTGCGTTCTCTTTTGAGGCTACCCTCTTAGACATACACGCAACACCAAACCTTTTCGAGTTACAATGTGTTGTTTTGGAAAAACAAGATAATTTTGCACGATGCATTATTTCTTCTCGTAAATTTTAAGTATTTCTAATACGTACGTATTTGTCTTTACTCGGCAACACTGTATTTCCTTATAACGTGGTATTCTTACATATTCTTTCAAAAGAAAATTCTCCTGTGCATTCTCTTCTGAGGCTACACACTTACACATACACGCAACACAAAGCTTTCGAGTTAAAACATGTTGTTTAGGAAAAACAAGATAATTTCTCACAATGTGGGATTTCCTTAAAACGTGGTATTCTGACATATTTTTTCGAGAGAAAACTCTCCTGGGCATTCTCTTTTGAGGCTACACGCTTAGTCTTACACGCAACACCAAATCTTTTCGAGGTACAACGTGTTGTTTAGGAAAAACAAGATAATTTTGCATGATGCGTTATTTCTTCTCATAAAGTTTAAGTATTTCTAATACGTACTTACTTGTTTTTACTCTGCAACACTGTATTCCGTTATAACGTGGAATTCTTTCATATTCTTTCGAGAGAAAACTCTCCTGTGCATTTTCTTTTGAGGCTACATGCTTAGACATAAACGCAACACCAAAGATTTTCGAGTAACAACGTGTTGTTTAGGAAAAACAAGATAATTTCGCATGATGCGGTATTTCCTTAAAACGTGGTACTCTGACATATTTTTTGAGAGAAAATTCTCCTGTGGGTGCTCTTTAGAGGCTACAAATTTAGACATACAAGCAACACCAAATCTTTTCTAGTTACAACGTGTTGTTTCGGAAAAACAAGATAATTTCGCAGGATGCGGGATTTCCTTAAAACGTGGTATTCTGACATATTTTTATGAGAGAAAATTCTCCTGTGGGTTCTCTTTTGAGGCTACATGCTTAGACATACACGCAACACCAAATCTTTTTGAGTTACAACCTGTTGTTTAGGAAACACAAGATAATTTCGCACGATGTGGGATTTCCTTAAAACTTGGTATTCTGACATATTTTTACAAGAGAAAACTCTCC
Source organism: Apodemus sylvaticus (assembly GCF_947179515.1). Classification (NCBI taxonomy): domain Eukaryota; kingdom Metazoa; phylum Chordata; class Mammalia; order Rodentia; family Muridae; genus Apodemus; species Apodemus sylvaticus. Next base: position 14,852,906 of record NC_067489.1, read on the forward strand.
TGGGCATTCTCTTTTGAGGCTACATGCATAGACATATATGCCACACCAAATCTTTTTGAGTTACAACGTGTTGTTTAGGAAATACAAGATAATTTTGTACGATGCGTTATTTCTTCTCGTAAGTTTAAGTATTTCTAATATGTACGTATTTGTCTTTACTCTGCAAAACTGTATTTCCTTGTAACGTGGTATTCTTACATATTCTTGCGACAGAAAACTCTTCTGTGCATTTGCTTTTGAGGCTACACACTTAGACCTACACGCAACACCAAAGCTTTTCGTTTTAAAATATGTTGTTTAGGAAAAACAAGATAATTTCTCATGATGCAGGATTTCCTTAAAACATGGTATTGTGACATATTTTTTCGAGAGAAAACTCTCCCGTGCGTTCTCTTTTGAGGATATACGCGGAGACATACAAGCAACACCAAAGGTTTTCGAGTTACGTGTTATTTAGGAAAAATAAGATAATTTCTCACGTTGCAGGATTTCCTTAAAAGTTGGTATTCTGACATATTTTTTCGAGAGAAAATTCTCCTGTGTGTCCTCTTTGGGGCTACACGTTTAGACATATACACAACACCAAATCTTTTCGAGTTACAACGTATTGTTTAGGAAATACAAGATAATTTAATATGATGCGTTATTTCTTCTCGTATAGTTTAAGTATTTCTAATACGTACGTATTTGTCTTTACTCTGTAACACTGTATTTCCTTATAATGTGGAATTCTTACATATTCTTTGGAGAGAAAATTGTCCTGTGCGTTCTCTTTTTAGGCTGCACGCTTAGACATACTCGCAACACCAAAGCTTTTCGAGTTACAAAGTGTTGTTAAGGAAAAACAAGATAATTCCGCAAGATGCAGAATTTCCTTAAAACGTGGTATTCTTACATATTCTTTCGAGAGAAAACTCTCCTGTGCGTTCTCTTTTGAGGCTGCACCCTCATACATACACGCAACACCACAGGTTTTCGAGTTACAACGTGTTGTTTAGGAAAAACAAGATAATTTCGCACGATGCGGGATTTCCTTAAAATGTGGTATTCTGACATATTTTTTTGAGATAAAAGTCTCATGTGCGTTCTCTTTTGAGGCTACACGCTTACACATACACGCAACACCAAATCTTTTCCAGTTACAACGTGTTGTTTAGGAAAAACAAGATGATTTTGCACGATGCATTATTGTCTCCTCCGCCCCGCAACTAAGCTGGCTGGCAAGCTGCCCAATTCTTCCGATGGCTACCTCCGGCCTTTGTTCCGGTGAACAATAAGGCTCCGCACCTCGACTATCGACACCGCCCCCAAGCCGGTGTTTACCTGAGTCGCCAGCCTGAAGGCAGACGACCCGCTGAGACCTGGAGCCAGAGAATTCACAGGACCGCCTTTGAAGCCACCGACTTCTAGGGGGGTTGGTCGATCCCCCAAAAGACTATATAACCTGTCTTAAAGTTATTAAAACCAGTCTTGACCGGATTTTCCCGCCTTGACTCATGTCTCTTGTTGCCTCCTCTGTCCCTGTAACCTCAAAATTCTCTTAGCAGGTAACCCGGTTCACATGTAGCTGCTGGCAGTCTACATAATTGGCGCCTGAACGTGGGGCAACCTGGTACGGGAGAATTTCCTGAGGTAAACCTATCCAGCGAAGTTTCGCAGAAAAGGTGAAAAGGAATGGTATCCGCACGGTTAGCAACATAGAGGTCAAAACTAGCGCTAGTGGAAAATTTTGTCTATCGTTGTGAGTGCAGAGGGATACGGGTTCTTCAAGCAAACTGTGTTGACCCGGCACAGTGGCCGCTTGGGTTGAAAAGATAGGGAAAATGGGACAAGAAAGTTCGCGCGAAATTTGCGCACGCAACATTCAAGAGTTGCTTCAGGCGAAAGGGATAGGGTTTGAAGAAGAAAGATTGGAGGATTTCTTGGACCAGATATATTCTTGTTGTCCTTGGTTCCAAGAAAAACGAACGTTAAATGAAAGAACTTGGCTGAGAATTGGTAATTCGCTAAAGGCAGCCAAGGCAGACAATATCACTCTCTGCCTCTGGACTCTGATTAAAGACATCATAGATGAAGGAGGTTTGGAAGAATTAGGTGTTATTCAAGAATTTGAGGATTCTCAAGTAGAAGGCCTTGTAGAGAGGATCCCTGTAATAGAAGATTCTCCACAACCTAAGTCTCGTAAACACAGAGACAGTTCTGATGAGCCTATTGTAAGAAAAAAAATAGCTCATCCCAAGAAAGGAGCGACTGAAGTTCATGGAGAAGATTGGCCCCCTGTAGCGCCATCTGCTCCGCCTGTGACTTTGATGGCAGAGGCCAAGATCCAGAAGGACATGCAATTACAAATGTTAGAGTTTGAAATTAAATTGCAGAAATTGACTAATGAGTTACAGGAGCTAAAAAGGGCCTCTAATACTAGAGAGAACAATAACTCGGAGACCCGCCAGTCGCCATTAGAAAGAGTTATAAACCAGGCTTGCGGGGAGGGGCAGGATACGTCAGAAATCTTAGCTTTTCCAGTCCTTGAGATAGAAGACCAGGACAATGTGATTAGACAATATCAGACCTTGGAATTTAAGGTGACAAAAGAATTAAAGCTTGCCGTAGCCCAGTACGGCCCGACTGCTCCCTTTACAGAGGCGTTATTGGATACTGTGATATAGTCGAATCTAACTCCACAGGATTGGAAAACGCTGTGCAAAGCCACGTTGTCGGGGGGAGATTTCTTGCTTTGGAGTTCTGAATGGCATGAGGCTAGCAAAAGAACCGCTGCCACTAACACTCAGGCAGGCAATCCAGAATGGAATGCGGAGATGTTAGTGGGGGAAGGCCTATATGAAGGAAATAATAACCAGATTGGGTTCCCCATCGCAGTGTATGCGCAGATTGCGGTGGCCGCCCACCGTGCATGGAATCTTTTACCATCTAAGGGAGATCTTAGTGGAAATCTAACAGCTGTGAAACAGGCTCCCGACGAACTCTTTCAGGATTTCGTAGACCGATTGCTAAAAACGGCTAATTGAATTTTTGGAAATTCTCAGGCAGAGAATCCGCTGGTTACTCAACTAGCCTATGAGAATGCTAATGCGGCCTGCCAGGAGGCCATTAGACCCCAGAGGGGAAAGACGGACCTAGCTGGTTACATCCGTCTTTGTTCTGAAATCGGTCCCTCCTATAATCAGGGTTTAGCTATGGCGGCAGCGCTGCAGGGAACCACAATCCAGGGGATTCTTTCGCAGAGACGAGGAAATAGAAGGTGTTTTAAATGTGGTAGTCTGGGTCATTTTAAAAGTGATTGTCCTGATAATAAGCCTAGTATAAACGGGCAATCAGGTGGTCCACCAGGAACATGCCATAAGTGTAGAAAAGGAAATCATTGGGTAAAGGGATGCAAGTCAAAAAATAATTTCCAAGGCAGACCCGTGTCGGGAAACGGGGGGAGGGGCCAGCCCCAGGCCCCGATGCATCTAGGACAGACTGTCTGTGGGGCACAGCTGCTGCCGAGCCAAGGAAATCCATCTTTGACCTCGCCAGAGCTACACCAGCAAGTGCAGGACTGGACCTCTGTTGCATGTGCCATGCCGTACTAGCGCCAGAGATGGGTGTTCAGGTTTTGCCCACGGGAGTCTTCGGACCATTACCTGAAGGCACTTGGGGATTGCTGTTAGGACGAAGCAGTTCTACTGTAAAGGGACTGCAGATTTATCCAGGGGTCATAGACAGTGGCTATGAGGGAGAAATAAAAATTATGGCTGCTTCCCCTCATGGTGTCATAACTATACCGACTAATCAAAGAATTGCTCAGCTAGTTTTGGTTCCTTTACATCCACTGCCTTCCAAATTCATTAAAGATAAAAGAGGGGAGGAGGGCTTTGGCTCCTCTGGAGTGTTTTGGGTTCAATCTATCACAAATAAAAGACCTAACCTTAAATTGACTAATTGAAGGAAAGAGTTTTGAAGGATTAATAGATACGGGAGCTGATGTTACAATTATTAAGGGACAGGATTGGCCGTGTAATTGGCCATCGACAGAGACCCTAACGCATCTGCAGGGTATCGGTTATGCAAACAACCCCAAACAGAGCGCGAGACTTTTAACTTGGAAAGATGCAGAAGGAAATTCAGGACAAATTCGGCCTTTTGTGATGCAGAACTTGCCGATTACACTCTGGGGTAGAGACCTTCTATCTCAGATGAATTTAATCTTGTGTAATCCTAATGAAATCGCCTCTAAGCAAAAGACAGTGTCGGAGGAATCCGTACCTGCTCAGGGGCTTGGAAATGAAGGACAAGGCACTAGAAAGTTTAAATACCCCCAGGCAAACCCTAACTCTAGAAGTCTGGGGCATTTTCAGTAATGGCCACTATCTTGCCTGCACCCCACGCCGATAAAATTCAATGGCTTAGTGACAATCCTGTGTGGGTTGATCAGTGGCCTTTATCTAAGGAGAAATTGGAGGCCGCCTCTTTGCTAGTGCAGGAACAGTTAGAGGCGGGACATTTAATAGAGTCATTATCTCCATGGAACACGCCAATATTTGTAATTAAAAAGAAGTCCGGCAAATGGAGATTGTTACAGGATTTAAGAAAGGTAAATGAAACAATGTTTCCCATGGGAACCTTACAAGCGGGTCTTCCATCCCCCGTGGCTATCCCTAAAGGGTTTCATAAAATAGTCATAGATTTAAAAAATTGTTTCTTTACCATTCCTTTGCACCCTGAGGATTGCAAAAGGTTCGCTTCCAGTGTTCCTTCTATTAACTTTACAGAGTCTATGCACAGGTATGAGTGGACTGTGCTTCCCCAGGGTACGGCTAACAGCCCGGCTTTATGCCAGAAATTTGTAGCACAGGCCATTCAACCTGTGGGACAGAAATGGCCAGATATTTACTTTATCCATTTCACAGATGATTTTCTAATTGCAAGAAAAAATCCTCAGACTTTGCTTTTATGTTTTAGAGATTTGCAGCAAGCCTTGGTCGCCAAAGGACTGCAGATAGCTCCAGAAAAGGTTCAGATCCAGGAGCCATATAATTATCTGGGTTTTAAACTTACAGACCAGTCAATTTTTTCCCAGAAGATGATTATCCGCAGGGACAATTTGAAAACTTTAAATGATTTTCAGAAGTTATTGGGTGACATTAATTGGCTTCGGCTGTATTTAAAACTTACAACAGGAGAATTGCAACCTTTATTTGATATTCTTAAAGGGGATGCTGATCCTACGTCTCCTAGGTTATTAACTTCAGAAGGACTTTTGGCTTTACAGACAGTGGAGAAAGCTATTGAAAATCAATTTGTTACCTATATAGATGATTCTTTACCTCTGCATCTGCTAATTTTTAATACTACTCATTCGCCTACAGGTTTATTATGTCAAAAGGCTCCTCTGATGTGGATTCATTTGAGGGCGTCTTCTAGGCGTAATATTTTGCCATATTTTGAGGCAGTGGCCCAAGTAACTATGCATGGTAGAAAGCAGGCGCTAACTTATTTTGGTAAGGAGCTGGACTTTATTATACAACCTTACAGTGTAAATCAGGATGAATGGCTAAAACAGCATAGCACAGATTGGCTGCTAGCTCAGATTGGTTTTAAAGGGTGTATAGACAATCATTATCCTCAAGACAAGTTAATAAAGTTTTTAAATATGCATGAGGTTGTATTTCCTAAAATGACATCTCTACGGCCGTTGCAGAACGCACTCCTAATTTTCACAGATGGCTCGTCAAAAGGAAAAGCCGGATATCGTGTTAACAATCAGCAGGTGGTCGTAGAAACGCCTGGGTTATCCGCTCAGTTATCAGAGCTTACAGCAGTGCTGTGTGTTTTTCAAACTGTAAATAGTACGTTTAATCTCTTTACTGACAGTGCTTATGTTGCATTTTCTATACCGCAATTAGAAACCTGTGGCACGTTTAATTTTAATACGCCAGCTGGATCCTTGTTTTCACAATTGCAAGGTATCATTCTTGCTAGAAAAAATCCTTTTTATATAGGACACCTCAGATCCCACTCGGGTCTCCCTGGACCTCAGGCTCAGGGTAATGAGCGCATTGACAAGGCGCTAATAGGTCAAGCCTTGGCACTCACACCCGTAGAATCGGCAAAACGTGATCATGATAAATTTCATCTTTCTAGTCATACGTTGAGACTCCGTCATAAGATCACAAAGGAGCAAGCTAGAATGATCGTAAAGCAATGCCCTAATTGTCTCACTTTAGCACCAGTGCCCCATTTAGGGGTTAACCCACGTGGCCTTATGCCCAATCAAATTTGGCAAATGGATGTAACTCACTATGCAGAATTTGGGAAATTAAAATTTATACATGTTTGCATTGATACGTGCTCGGGACTTATTTTTGCTTCCCTGCATACAGGAGAAGCCTCTAGAAATGTAATTGATCATTGTTTACAAGCCTTTAATACCATGGGGGTACCCAAGGTCATTAAGACAGACAATGGACCAGCCTACACTGGTAAGAACTTTATCTCATTTTGTAAGGAATTTAATATAAAACTTAAAACTGGAATTCCTTATAATCCAATGGGGCAAGGAATCGTGGAGCGTGCCCATTGCACACTTAAAAATTGGCTTATTAAAACTAAGAAGGGGAATTTATATCCTCCTCGGTCTCCAAAATCACATCTTGCCTTTGTTTTATTCGTTTTAAATTTTCTCCAAACGGATGCTAAAGGTCAGTCCGCTGCAGACAGACACTGGCATCCAGCTACTTCCAATTCCTACGCCATGGTTAAGTGGCGGGATCCTTTAAATAATTCATGGAAAGGCCCAGACCCCGTTTTAATATGGGGAAGAGGTTCGGTTTGCATTTACTCCCAGGAGGAAGACGGAGCGCATTGGTTACCAGAGAGATTGGTAAGACAGGTGAATTCCACCCCCAAAACTGTTGGTAAGTATAATTAATTCAAAAGGCTGTTTTTTAAGCCGCTTCGCACTTACTTGGGAAGGTAGAATTCCTTTGTGTTCTTGCAAATTAAGTTGCAAGCCAGGCCTCTTGCCTGAGGCCACTGAATTTCAATTAAACTAAAACCGGTTTGAGCTCCCAAGACTAACCAGACAGGTTGTTCTCTTAATCTCCTTTTATATTTCAAGCAGATAACACTCAGAAGACGAAATTCCTTCAGCATGGCCCCAGGTTGAGGATGGGTAGCCTTTACAGCCAGCCAGCGCTTATCCGCAGAGAATTTACTCTGCCAGTGGAATTCCTCGGAGATGAGACTGCATGGTACTCAGAATCATGCGTGTTTGTTATTACAACAAACATGGGCATCAGTTGAGGTGCGAGGCGAGGCACTGCAAGGGAAAGGGAAAAAAAATCCTGGCTCCGAGTTTCCCTGAAAAGCACACCCAGCTGCATGGGGGTTTGACATCGAAAGACTGTCCTAAAAAAAAAAAGGCAGTCTAATCCCCCCCCCCCCCGAAAAAGATGTCCGTAACGCTTAAGGGGGCTAGGGCCTCTGCTTTCACTCACTGATGAATGCCCGTCATCCATTGGATGAACTTAATTATTTCCACTGAGTTGTTTAAAATTAATAATTAAGGGGGAATTGTCTCCTCCCCCCCCCCCCCGCAAATAAGCTGGCTGGCAAGCTGCCCAACTCTTCCGATGGCTACCTCCGGCCTTTGTTCCTGTGAACAATAAGGCTCCGCACCTCGACTATTGACACCGCCCCCAAGCCTGTGTTTACCTGACTCGCCAGCCTGAAGGCAGATGACCCGCTGAGACCTGGAGCAAGAGAATTCACAGGACCGCCTTTGGAGCCACCGACTTCTGGGGGGTTGGTCGATCCCCCAAAAGACTATATAACCTGTCTTAAAGTTATTAAAACCAGTCTTGACCGGAATTTCCCGCCTTGACTCATGTCTCTTGTCGCCTCCTCTGTCCCTGTAACCTCAAAATTCTCTTAGCAGGTAACCCGGTTTACATGTAGCTGCTGGCAGTCTACACATTATTTCTTCTCGTAAATTTTAAGTAATTCAAATATGTACGTATATGTCTTTAATATGCAACACTGTATTTCCTTGTAACGGGGTATTCTTAAATATTCTTTCGAGAGAAAACTCTCTTGTTCGTTCTCGTCTGAGGCTACACACTTACACATACACGCAACACCAAAGCTTTTCAAGTTACACCGTGTTGTTTAGGAAAAACAAGATAATTTTGCATGATGAGCGATTTCCTTAAAACTGGTGTTATGACATGTTTTTTCAAGAGAAAACTCTCCTGTGCGTTCTCTTTTGAGGCTAGAAGTTTAGACATACACACAACACCAAATCTTTTCGAGTTACAACGTTTAGGAAAAACAAGATAATTCCGCACGATGCGGGATTTCCTAAAAACGTGGTATTCTGACATAATTTTTCGAGAGAAAACTCTCCTGTGCTTTCTCTTTTGAGGCTACAGGCTTAGACATACACGCAACACCAAAGCTTTTCGAGTTACAACTTGTTGTTTAGGAAAAACAAGATAATTTCACATGATGCGGTATTTCCTTAACATGTGGAATTCTGACATATTTTTTCGAGAGAAAATTCTCCTGTGGGTTCTCTTTGGAGGCTACACATTTAGACATACACGCAACACCATATCTTTTTAGGAAAAACAAGATAATTTCACATGATGCGGGATTTCCTTATAACGTGGTATTCTGACATATTTTTTCGAGAGAAAACTCTCCTGTGTGTTCTCATTTGAGGCTGCACGCTTAGTCATACATGCAACACCATATCTTTTCGAGTTACAACGTGTTGTTTAGGAAAAACAATATAATTTTGCACGACGCGTTATTTCTTCTAGTAAAGTTTAAGTATTTCTAAAACGTATGTATTTGTCTTTACTCTGCAACACTGTATTTCCTTATAACGTTGTATTCTTACATATTCTTTCGAGAGAAATCTCTTCTGTGCATTCCCTTTTGATGCTACATGCTTAGACATACATGAAACACATTTAGACATACACGCACCAGCAATTCTTTTCTAGTAACAACGTGTTGTTTAATAAAAAACAAGATAATTTTGCACGATACATTACTTCTTCTCGTAAATTTAAGTATTTCTAATACCTATGTATTTGTTTTTACTCTGCAACACTTTATTCCGTTATAATGTGGAATTCTTACATATTCTTTTGAGAGGAAACTCTCCTGTGTGTTCTCTTTTGAGGATACATGCTTAGACATACACGCAACACCAAAGCTTTTCGAGTTACAACATGTTGTTTAGGAAAAACAAGATAATTTCGCACGATGCAGGATTTCCTTATAACGTGGTATTTTGACATATTTTTTCGAGAGAAAACACTCCTGTCCATTCTCTTTTGAGGCTACCAGCTTAGACATACAGGCAACACCAAATCTTTCCGAGTTATAACGTGTGGTTTAAGAAAAACAAGATAATTTTGCACGATGCGTTATTTCTTCTCGTAAAGTTTAAGTATTTCCAATACGTAAGTATTTGTCTTTACTCTGCAACACTGTATTTCCTTTTAACGTGGTATTCTTACATATTCTTTCGAGAGAAAATTCTCCTGTGTATTCTCTTTTGTGGCTGCACGCTTAGACATACAAGCAACACCAAAGCTTTTCGAGTTACAAAGTGTTGTTAAGGAAAAACAAGATAATTTCGCAAGATGCGGGATTTCCTTAAAACGTGGTATTCTTACATATTCTTTCAAGAGAAATCTCTCCTGTGCGTTCTCTTTTGAGGCAACAAGCTTAGACATACACGCAACACCAAAGCTTTTCGAGTTACAAAGTGTTGTTTAGGAAAAACAAGATAATTTCGCATAATGCGGGATTTCCTTAAAACGTGGTATTCTGACATATTTTTACAAGAGAAAATTCTCCTGTGGGTTCTCTTTTGAGGCTACATGCTTAGACATACACGCAACACCAAATCTTTTCGATTTACAACCTGTTGTTTAGGAAACACAAAATAATTTCGCATGATGCGGGATTGCCTTAAAACGTGGTATTCTGACATATTTTTTCAAGAGAAAACTCTCCTGTGCATTCTCTTTTGAGGCTACACACTTAAACCTACACGAAACACCAAATCTTTTTGAGTTACAACCTGATGTTTAGGAAACACAAGATAATTTCGCACGATGCGGGATTTCCTTAAAACGTGGTATTCTTACATATTCTTTCGAGAGAAAACTCTCCTGTGCGTTCTCTTTTGAGGCTGCACGCTTAGACATATATTCAATACCAAAGCTTTTCGAGTTACAACGTGTTGTTAAGGAAAAACAAGATAATTTGCAAGATGCAGAATTTCCTTAAAACGTGGTATTCTTACGTAATCTTTCGAGAGAAAACTCTCCTGTGCGTTCTCTTTTGAGGCTGCACCCTTATACATACACGCAACACCAAAGCTTTTCGAGTTACGTGTTGTTTAGGAAAAACAAGATAATTTCGCACGATGCGGGATTTCATTAAACGTGGTATTCTGACATATTTTTTTGAGAGAAAACTCTCATGTGCGTTCTCTTTTGATGCTACCCCCTTTAACATACACGCAACACCAAATCTTTTCGAGTTACAATGTGTTGTTTTGGAAAAACAAGATAATTTTGCACGATGCATTATTTCTTCTCGTAAATTTTAAGTATTTCTAATACGTACGTATTTGTCTTTACTCGGCAACACTGTATTTCCTTATAACGTGGTATTCTTACATATTCTTTCAAGAGAAAACTCTCCTGTGCGTTCTCTTCTGAGGCTACACACTTACACATACACGCAACACAAAGCTTTCAAGTTAAAACATGTTGTTTAGGAAAAACAAGATAATTTCTCACAATGCGGGATTTCCTTAAAACGTGGTATTCTGACATATTTTTTCGAGAGAAAACTCTCCTGGGCATTCTCTTTTGAGGCTACACGCTTAGTCTTACACGCAACACCAAATCTTTTCGAGGTACAACGTGTTGTTTAGGAAAAACAAGATAATTTTGCATGATGCGTTATTTCTTCTCATAAAGTTTAAGTATTTCTAATACGTACTTACTTGTTTTTACTCTGCAACACTGTATTCCATTATAACGTGGAATTCTTTCATATTCTTTCGAGAGAAAACTCTCCTGTGCGTTTTCTTTTGAGGCTACATGCTTAGACATAAACGCAACACCAAAGATTTTCGAGTAACAACGTGTTGTTTAGGAAAAACAGATAATTTCGCATGATGCGGTATTTCCTTAAAACGTGGTTCTCTGACATATTTTTTGAGAGAAAATTCTCCTGTGGGTTCTCTTTAGAGGCTACAAATTTAGACATACAAGCAACACCAAATCTTTTCTAGTTACAACATGTTGTTTCGGAAAAACAAGATAATTTCGCAGGATGCGGGATTTCCTTAAAACGTGGTATTCTGACATATTTTTACGAGAGAAAATTCTCCTGTGGGTTCTCTTTTGAGGCTACATGCTTAGACATACACGCAACACCAAATCTTTTTGAGTTACAACCTGTTGTTTAGGAAACACAAGATAATTTCGCACGATGCGGGATTTCCTTAAAACTTGGTATTCTGACATATTTTTACAAGAGAAAACTCTCCTGGGCATTCTCTTTTGAGGCTGCATGCATAGACATATACGACACACCAAATCTTTTCGAGTTACAACGTGTTGTTTAGGAAATACAAGATAATTTTGTACGATGCGTTATTTCTTCTCGTAAGTTTAAGTATTTCTAATATGTACGTATTTGTCTTTACTCTGCAAAACTGTATTTCCTTGTAACGTGGTATTCTTACATATTCTTGCGACAGAAAACCCTCCTGTGCATTCTCTTTTGAGGCTACACACTTAGACCTACACGAAACACCAAAGCTTTTCGTTTTAAAACATGTTGTTTAGGAAAAACAAGATAATTTCTCATGATGCAGGACTTCCTTAAAACATGGTATTGTGACATATTTTTTCGAGAGAAAACTCTCCTGTGCGTTCTCTTTTGAGGCTATACGCGGAGACATACAAGCAACACCAAAGGTTTTCGAGTTACAACGTGTTATTTAGGAAAAATAAGATAATTTCGCACGTCGCAGGATTTCCTTAAAAGTTGGTATTCTGACATATTTTTTCGAGAGAAAATTCTCCTGTGTGTCCTCTTTGGGGCTACACCTTTAGACATATACACAACACCAAATCTTTTCGAGTTACAACGTATTGTTTAGGAAATACAAGATAATTTTATACGTTGCGTTTTTTCTTCTTGTAAAGTTTAAGTATTTCCAATACGTACGTATTTGTCTTTACTCTGTAACACAGTATTTCCTTATAACATGGTATTCTTACATATTCTTTGGAGAGAAAATTGTCCTGTGCGTTCTCTTTCTAGGCTGGACGCTTAGTCATACACGCAACACGAAAGCTTTTCGAGTTACAAAGTGTTGTTAAGGAAAAACAAGATAATTCCGCAAGATGCAGAATTTCCTTAAAACGTGGTATTCTTACATATTCTTTCGAGAGAAAACTCTCCTGTGCGTTCTCTTTTGAGGCTGCACCCTCATACATACACGCAACACCACAGCTTTTTGAGTTACAACATGTTGTTTAGGAAAAACAAGATAATTTCGCACGATGCGGGATTTCCTTAAAACGTGGTATTCTGACGTATTTTTTTGAGAGAAAAGTCTCATGTGCATTCTCTTTTGAGGCTACACGCTTACACATACACGCAACACCAAATCTTTTCCAGTTACAACGTGTTGTTTAGGAAACACAAGATGATTTTGCACGATGCATTATTTCTTCTCGTAAATTTTAAGTAATTCAAATATTTACGTGTATGTCTTTAATATGCAACACTGTATTTCCTTGTAACGGGGTATTCTTAAATATTCTTTCGAGAGAAAACTCTCTTGTTCGTTCTCATCTGAGGCTACGCACTTACACATACAAGCAACACCAAAGCTTTTCAAGTTACACCGTGTTGTTTAGGAAAAACAATATAATTTCGCATGATGAGCGATTTCCTTAAAACGGGTGTTATGACATGTTTTTTTCGAGAGAAAACTCTCCTGTGCGTTCTCTTTTGAGGCTAGAAGCTTAGACATACAGGCAACACCAAATCTTTTCGAGATACAACGTTTAGGAAAAACAAGATAATTCTGCACGATGCGGGATTTCCTAAAAACGTGGTATTCTGACATAATTTTTCGAGAGAAAACTCTCCTGTGCGTTCTCATTTGAGGCTACAGGCTTAGACATACACGCAACACCAAAGCTTTTCGAGTTACAACGTGTTGTTTAGGAAAAACAAGATAATTTCACATGATGCGGTATTTCATTAACATGTGGAATTCTGACATACTTTTTCGAGAGAAAATTCTTCTGTGGGTTCTCTTTGGAGGCTACACATTTAGACATACACGCAACACCAAATCTTATCTGGTTACAACGTGTTGTTTAGGAAAAACAAGGTAATTTTCAAGATGCATTATTTCTTCTCATAAATTTTAAGTATTTCTAATACGTACGTATTTTTCTTTACTCTGCAACACTGTATTTCCTTATAACGTGGTATTCTTTCATATTCTTTCGAGAGCAAACACTCCTCTTCGTTCTCTTTTCAGGCTACATGCTTAGACATACATGGAACACCAAAGCTCTTCGAGTTACAACGTGTTGTTTAGGAAAAACAAGATAATTTCGCACGATGCGAGATTTCCTTTAAACGTGGTATTCTGACATATTTTTTGGAGAGAAAATTCTTCTGTGGGTTCTCTTTTGAGGCTACACACTTAGACATACACGCAACACCAAAGCTTTTCGAGTTAAAACATGTTGTTTAGGAAAAACAAGATAGTTTCACATGATGTGGGATTTCCTTATAACGTGGTATTCTGACATATTTTTTCGAGAGAAAACTCTCCTGTGCGTTCTCATTTGAGGCTGCATGCTTAGTCATACATGCAACACCATATCTTTTCGAGTTACAACGTGTTGTTTAGGAAAAACAATATAATTTTGCACGAAGCATTATTTCTTCTAGTAAAGTTTAAGTATTTCTAATACATATGTATTTGTCTTTACTCTGCAACACTGTATTTCCTTATAACGTTGTATTCTTACATATTCTTTGGAGAGCAATCTCTTCTGGGCATTCTCTTTTGAGGCTACATGCTTAGACATACATGCAACACCAAAGATTTTCGAGTTACAACGTGTTGTTTAGGAAAAACAAGATAATTTCGCATGATGCGGTATTTCCTTAAAACGTGGATTTCTGACATATATTTTCGAGAGAAAATTCTCCTGTGGGTTCTCTTTGGAGGCTACATATTTAGACATACACGCACCAGCAATTCTTTTCTAGTTACAACGTATTATTTAATAAAAAACAAGATAATTTTGCACGATACATTACTTCTTCTCGTAATTTAAGTATTTCTAATACGTTCGTATTTGTTTTTACTCTGCAACACTTTATTCCGTTATAACGTGGAATTCTTACATATTCTTTGGAGAGGAAACTCTACTGTGCGTTCTCTTTTGAGGATACATGCTTACACATACACGCAACACCAAAGCTTTTCGAGTTACAACATGTTGTTTAGGAAAAACAAGATAATTTCGCACGGTGCAGGATTTCCTTATAACGTGGTATTCTGACATATTTTTTCGAGAGAAAACACTCCTGTCCATTCTCTTTTGAGGCTACCAGCTTAGACATACGGGCAACACCAAATCTTTCCGAGTTATAACGTGTGGTTTAAGAAAAACAAGATAATTTTGCACGATGCGTTATTTCTTCTCGTAAAGTTTAAGTATTTCCAATACGTAAGTATTTGTCTTTATTCTGCAACACTGTATTTCCTTTTAACGTGGTATTCTTACATATTCTTTCGAGAGAAAATTCTCCTGTGCATTCTCTTTTGTGGCTGCACGCTTAGACATACACGCAACACCAAAGCATTTTGAGTTACAAAGTGTTGTTAAGGAAAAACAAGATAATTTCGCAAGATGCGGGATTTCCTTAAAACGTGGTATTCTTACATATTCTTTCGAGAGAAATCTCTCCTGTGCGTTCTCTTTTGAGGCAACAAGCTTAGACATACACGCAACACCAAAGCTTTTCGTGTTACAACGTGTTGTTTAGGAAAAACAAGATAATTTCGCATGATGCGGTCCTTCCTTAACACGTGGAATTCTGACATATTTTTTCGAGAGAAAATTCTCCTGTGGGTTCTCTTTGGAGGCTACACATTTAGACATACACGCAACACCAAATCTTTTCTAGTTACAACGTGTTGTTTAGGAAAAACAAGATAATTTTCAGGAAGCATTATTTCTTCTCATAAATTTTAAGTATTTCTAATATGTACGTATTTTTCTTTACTCTGCAACACTGTATTTCCTTATAACGTGGTATTCTTTCATATTCTTTCGAGAGCAAACTCTCCTCTTCATTCTCTTTTCAGGCTACACGCTTAGACATACACGGAACAACAAAGCTCTTCTAGTTACAATGTGTTGTTTAGGAAAAACAAGATAATTTTGCACGATGCGGGATTTCCTTAAAACGTGGTATTCTGACATATTTTTTTGATAGAAAATTCTCCGGTGAGTTCTCTTTTGAGGCTACACACTTAGACATACAGGCAACACCAAAGCTTTTCGAGTTACAACGTTTTGTTTAGGAAAAACAATATAATTTCGCATTATGCGTTATTTCTTCTCGTAAAGTTTAAGTATTTCTAATATGTACTTATTTGTCCTTATTCTGCAACATTGTATTTCCTTATAACGTGGTATTCTTACATATTCTTTTGAGAGAAACCTTTCCTGTGCGTTCTCTTGACATACGCGCAACACCAAAGCTTTTCGAGTTAAAAAATGTTGTTTAGGAAAAACAAGATAATTTCACATGATGCGGGATTTCCTTATAACGTGGTATTCTGACATATTTTTTCGAGAGAAAATTCTCCTGTGCATTCTCTTTTGAAGCTGCACGCTTAGTTATACATGCAATACCATATCTTTTCGAATTACAACGTGTTGTTTAGGAAAAGCAATATAATTTTGCACGACACGTTATTTCTTCTAGTAAAGTTTAAGTATTTCTAATACGTACGTATTTGTCTTTACTCTGCAACACTGTATTTCCCTATAACGTTGTATTCTTACTTATTCTTTCGAGAGAAATCTCTCCTATGCATTCTCTTTTGAGGCTACATGCTTAGACATACATGAAACACCAAAGCTTTTCGAGTTACAACGTGTTGTTTAGGAAAAACAAGATAATTTCGCAAGATACAGGATTTCCATAAAATGTGGTATTCTGAAATATTTTTTCGAGAGAAAATTCTCCTGTGGGTTGTCTTTTGAGGCTAAACGTTTAGACATACACGCAGCAGCAAATCTTTTCGAGTTACAACGTGTTGTTTAGGAAATACAAGATAATATTGTAAGATGTGTAACTTCTTCTCGTAACGTTTAAGTATTTCTATATATGTACGTATTTGTATTTATTCTGCAACACTGTATTTCCTAATAACGTGGTATGCTTACATATTCTTTTGAGAGAAAACTCTTCTGTGCATTCTCTTTTGAGGCTGACGCATAGACATAGAAGCAACACCAAAGCTTTTCGAGTTAAAACGTTTTGTTTAGGAAAAACAAGATAATTTCTCACGATGCAGGATTTCCTTAAAACGTGGTATTCTGACATATTTTTTCGAGAGAAAATTCTCCTGTTGGTTTTCTTTTGAGGCTAAATGTTTAGATATACACGCAGCAGCAAATCTTTTCGAGTTACAACGTGTTGTTTAGGAAATACAAGATAATTTTGTACGATGTGTAACTTCTCGTAACGTTTAAGTATTTCTATATAAGTACATATTTGTATTTATTCTGCACACTGTATTACCTAAGAACATGGTATGCTTACATATGGTTTTGAGAGAAAACTCTTCTGTGCGTTCTCTTTTGAGTCTACAAGCATAGACATACACGCAACACCAAAGCTTTTCGAGTTAAAACGTGTTGTTTAGGAAAAACAAGATAATTTCGCACGATGAGGCATTCCCTTACAAAGTGGTATTCTGACATATTTTTTCGAGCGAAAACTCTCCTGTGTGTTCTCTTTTGAGGCTAAACACTTAGACACACACGCCACATCAAATCTTTTCGAGTTACAACTTGTTGTTAAGGAAATACAAGATAATTTTGTACGATCCGTTATTTCTTCTCATAAAGTTTAAGTATTTCCAATACATATGTATTTGTCTTTACTCTGCAACACTGTATTTCTTTTTAACGTGGAATTCTTACATATTCTTTGTGAGAAAACTCTCTTGTGCATTCACTATTGAGGCTACACCCTTAGACATACACGCAACACCAAAGCTTTTTGAGTTAAAACATGTTGTTTAGGAAAAACAAGATAATTTTGCACGATGCGTTATTTCTTCTCCTAAAGTTTAAGTATTTCGAATACGTACATATTTGTCTTTACTCTGCAACACTGTATTTCCTTATAACGTAGTATTCCTACACATTCTTTGAGATAAAACTCTCCTGTGCGTTCTCTTTTGAGGCTACACGCATAGACACACACCCAACACCAAAGCTTTTCGAGTTAAAACGTGTTGTTTAGGAAAAACAAGATAATTTCGCACGATGCGGTATTTCCTTAAAACGTGGTATTCTGACATATTTTTTCGAGTGAAAACTCTTCTGTGTGTTTCTTTTGAGGCTACACGCTTAGACATACAGGCAACACCAAATCTTTTTGAGTTACAGCGTGTCCTTTAGGAAATACAAGATAATTTTGAACGATGAGTTTTTTCTTCTCATAAAGTATAAATATTTCTAATAGGCACATATTTGTCTTTACTCTGCAACACTGTATTTCCTTAGAACGTGGTATTCTGACATATTTTTTCGAGCGAAAACTCTCCTGTGTGTTCTCTTTTGAGGCTAAACGCTTAGACACACACGCAACACCAAATCTTTTCGGGTTACAACTTGTTGTTAAGGAAATAAAAGATAATTTTGTACGATCCGTTATTTCCTCTCCTAAAGTTTAAGTATTTCCAATACATATGTATTTGTCTTTACTCAGCAACACTGTATTTCTTTTTAACGTGGAATTCTTACATATTCTTTGTGAGAAAACTGTCTTGTGCATTCACTTTTGAGGCTACACCCTTAGACATACACGCAACACCAAAGCTTTTCAAGTTAAAACATTTTGTTTAGGAAAAACAAGATAATTTTGCACGATGTGATATTTCTTCTCCTAAAGTTTAAGTATTTCGAATACGTACATATTTGTCTTTACTCTGGAACACTGTATTTCCTTATAACGTAGTATTATTACATATTCTTCAAGAGAAAACTCTCCTGTGCATTCTCTTTTGAGGCTACACGCATAGACATATATGCAACACCAAAGCTTTTCGAGTTAAAACGTGTTGTTTAGGAAAAACAAGATAATTTCGCACGATGCGGCATTTCCTTAAAACGTGGTATTCTGACATATTTTTTCGAGAGAAAACTCTCCTGTGTGTTTCTTTTGAGGCTACACGCTTAGACATACAGGCAACACCAAATCTTTTTGAGTTACAGCGTGTTGTTTAGGAAATACAAGATAATTTTGAACGATGCATTCTTTCTTCTCGTAAAGTTTAAATATTTCTACTAGGCACATATTTGTCTTTACTCTGCAACACTGTATTTCCTTATAAGGTGGTATTCTTACATATTCTTTCGAGAGAAAACTCTCCTGTTCATTCTCCTTTGAGGCTGCACGCTTAGACATACACGGAACACCAAAGCTTTTCAAGTTACAACTTGTTGTTTAGGAAAAACAAGATAATTTTGCAAGATGCAGGATTTCCATAAAACGTGGTATTCTGAAATATTTTTTCGAGAGAAAATTGTCCGGTGGGTTGTCTTTTGAGGCTAAACGTTTAGACATACACGCAGCAGCAAATCTTTTCGAGTTACAACGTGTTGTTTAGGAAATACAAGATAATTTTGTAAGATGTGTAACTTCTCGTAACGTTTAAGTATTTCTATATAAGTACATATTTGTATTTATTCTGCAACACTGTATTTCCTAAGAACATGGTATGCTTACATATTCTTCTGAGAGAAAACTCTTCTGTGCGTTCTCTTATGAGTCTGCAAGCATAGACATACATGCAACACCAAAGCTTTTCGAGTTAAAACGTGTTGTTTAGGAAAAACAAGATAATTTCGCACGATGAGGGATTTCCTTACAAAGTGGTATTCTGACATATTTTTCGAGCGAAAACTCTCCTGTGTGTTCTCTTTTGAGGCTAAACGCTTAGACACACACGCAACACCAAATTTTTTCGTGTTACAACTTGTTGTTAAGGAAATACAAGATAATTTTGTACGATCCGTTATTTCTTCTCGTAAAGTTTAAGTATTTCCAGTACATACGTATTTGTCTTTACTCTGCAACACTCTATTTCTTTTTAACGTGGAATTCTTACATATTCTTTGTGAGAAAACTATCTTGTGCATTCACTTTTGAGGCTACACCCTTAGACATACATACAACACCAAAGCTTTTCGAGTTAAAACATGTTGTTTAGGAAAAACAAGATAATTTTTCACGATGCATTATTTCTTCTCCTAAAGTTTAAGTATTTCGAATACGTACATATTTGTGTTTACTCTCCAACACTGTATTTCTTTATAACGTAGTATTCCTACATATTCTTTGAGAGAAAACTCTCCTGTGCGTTCTCTTTTGAGGCTACACGCATAGACATACACGCAACACCAAATCTTTTCGAGTTAAAATGTGTTATTTAGGAAAAACAAGATAATTTCGCACGATTCAGTATTTCCTTAAAACGTGGTATTCTGACATATTTTTTCGAGTGAAAACTCTCCTGTGTGTTTCTTTTGAGGCTACACGCTTAGACATACATGCAGCAACAAATCTTTTTGAGTTAAAGTGTGTTGTTTAGGAAATACAAGATAATTTTGAACGATGCGTTATTTCTTCTCGTAAAGTTTAAATATTTCTAATAGGCACATATTTGTCTTTACTCTGCAACACTGTATTTCCTTATAACGTGGTATTCTTACATATTCTTGCGAGAGAAAACTCTCCTGTGCGTTCTCCTTTGAGGCTACACGCTACGACATACATGCAACACCAAAGCTTTTCGAGTTACAACGTGTTGTTTAGGAAAAACAGCATAATTTCGTAGGATGCGCGATTTCCTTAAAACGTGGTATTCTGACATATTTTTTCGAGGGAAAATTCTCCTGTGGGTTCTCTTTGGAGGCTACACGTTTAGACATACATGCAACAGCAAATCCTTTCGAGTTACAACTTTTTGTTAAGCAAATAAAAGATAATTTTGTACGACGCGTTATTTCTTCTCATAAAGTTTAAATATTTCTAATTCGTACCTATTTGTCTTTACTCTGCAACACTGTATTTCCTTATAAGGTGGTATTCTTACATATTCTTTAGAGAGAAAACTCTCATGTGCATTCTCTTTTGAGGCTACACGCATAGACATACACGCAACACCAAAGCTTTTCGAGTTAAAACGTGTTGTTTAGGAAAAACAAGATAATTTCGCACGATGCGGTATTTCCTTAAAACTTGGTATTCTGACGTATTTTTTGAGTGAAAACTCTCCTGTGTGCTTCTTTTGAGGCTACACCCTTAGACATACACGCAACACCAAATCTTTTTGAGTTACAGCGTGTTCTTTAGGAAATACAAGATTATTTTGAACGATGCGTTATTTCTTCTCATAAAGTTTAAATATTTCTAGTAGGCACATATTTGTCTTCACTCTGCAACACTGTATTTCCTTATAACGTGGTATTCTGACATATTTTTTCGAGCGAAAACTCTCCTGTGTGTTCTCTTTTGAGGCTAAACGCTTAGACACACATGCAACACCAAATCTTTTCGAGTTACAACTTGTTGTTAAGGAAATACAAGATAATTTTGTACGATCCGTTATTTCTTCTCCTAAAGTTAAAGTATTTCCAATACATACGTATTTGTCTTTACTCAGCAACACTGTATTTCTTTTTAACGTGGAATTCTTACATATTCTTTTTGAGAAAACTGTCTTGTGCATTCACTTTTGAGGCTACACCCTTAGACATACACGCAACACCAAAGCTTTTCGAGTTAAAACATTTTGTTTAGGAAAAACAAGATAATTTTGCACGATGTGTTATTTCTTCTCCTAAAGTTTAAGTATTTTGAATACGTACATATTTGTCTTTACTCTGCAACACTGTATTTCCTTATAACGTAGTATTCCTACATATTCTTCGAGAGAAAACTCTTCTGTGCGTTCTCTTTTGAGGCTACACGCATAGACATACACCCAACACCAAAGCTTTTCGAGTTAAAACGTGTTGTTTAGGAAAAACAAGATAATTTCGCATGATGCAGCATTTCCTTAAAACGTGGTATTCTGACATATTTTTTCGATTGAAAACACTCCTGTGTGTTTCTTTTGAGGCTACACGCTTAGACAAACATGCAACACCAAAACATTTTGAGTTACAGCATGTTGTTTAGGAAATACAAGATAATTTTTAACGATGCGTTATTTCTTCTCGTAAAGTTTAAATATTTCTAATAGGCACATATTTGTCTTTACTCTGCAACACTGTATTTCCTTATAACGTGGTATTGTTACATATTCTTTCAAGAGAAAACTCTCCTGTGTATTCTCCCTTGAGGCTGCACGCTTAGACATACACGGAACACCAAAGCTTTTCGAGTTACAACTTGTTGTTTAGGAAAAACAAGATAATTTCGCAAGATGCAGGATTTCCATAAAACGTGGTATTCTGAAATATTTTTTCGAGAGAAAATTCTCCTGTGGATTGTCTTTTGAGGCTAAACCTTTAGACATATACGCAGCAGCAAATCTTTTTGAGTTACAACGTATTGTTTAGGAAATACAAGGTAATATTTTAAGATGTGTAACTTCTTCTCGTAACGTTTAAGTATTTCTATATACGTACGTATTTGTATTTATTCTGCAACACTGTATTTCCTAATAACATGGTATGCTTACATATGCTTTTGAGAGAAAACTCTTCTGTGCGTTCTCTTTTGAGGCTACACGCATAGACATACACGCAACACCAAAGCTTTTCGAGTAAAAACATTTTGTTTAGGAAAAACAAGATAATTTCGCACGATGCAGGATATCCTTAAAACATTGTATTCTGACATATTTTTCGAGAGAAAATTCTCCTGTGGGTTTTCTTTAGAGGCTAAACATTTAGACATAGACGCAGCAACAAATCTTTTCGAGTTACAACGTGTTGTTTAGGAAATACATGATAATATTGTAAGATGTGTAACTTCTCGTAACGTTTAAGTATTTCTATATACGTACGTATTTGTATTTATTCTGCAACACTGTATTTTCTAATAACGTGGTATGCTTACATACTCTTTCGAGAGAAAACTCTTCTGTGCGTTCTCCTTTGAGGCTACACGCATAGACATACACGCAACACCAAAGCTTTTCGAGTTAAAACATTTTGTTTAGGAAAAACAAGATAATTTCGCACGATGCCGGATTTCCTTAAAACGTGGTATTCTGACATATTTTTTTGAGAAAAAATTCTCCTGTGGATTTTCTTTTGAGGCTAAACGTTTAGACATACACGCAGCACCAATTCTTTTCGAGTTACAGCATGTTGTTTAGGAAATACAAGATAATTTTGTACGATGTGTAACTTCTCGTAACGTTTAAGTATTTCTATATAAATACATATTTGTATTTATTCTGCAACACTGTATTTCCTAAGAACGTGGTATGCTTACATATTCTTTTGAGAGAAAACTCTTCTGTGCGTTCTCTTTTGAGTCTGCAAGCATAGACATACACACAACACCAAAGCTTTTCGAGTTAAAACGTGTTGTTTAGGAAAAACAAGATAATTTCGCCCGATGCAGCATTTCCTTAAAACGTGGTATTCTGACATATTTTTTCGAGTGAAAACTCTCCTGTGTGTTTCTTTTGAGGCTACACGCTTAGCCATACGCGCAACACCAAATCGTTTTGAGTTACATCATGTTGTTTAGGAAATACAAGATAATTTTTAACGATGCGTTATTTCTTCTCGTAAAGTTTAAATATTTCTAATAGGAACATATTTGTCTTTACTCTGCAACACTGTATTTCCTTATAACGTGGTATTCTTACATATTCTTACAAGAGAAAACTCTCTTGTGCATTCTCCTTTGAGGCTGCACACGTAGACATACACGGAACACCAAAGCTTTTCGAGTTACAACTTGTTGTTTAGGAAAAAAAAGATAATTTCGCAAGATGCAGGATTTCCATAAAACGTGGTATTCTGAAATATTTTTTCGAGAGAACATTCTCCTGTGGGTTGACTTTTGAGGCTAAACGTATAGACATACACGCAGCAGCAAATCTTTTCGAGTTACAACGTGTTGTTTAGGAAATACAAGGTAATATTGTAAGATGTGTAACTTCTCGTAACGTTTAAGTATTTCTATATACGTACGTATTTGTATTTATTCTGCAACACTGTATTTCCTAATAACGTGGTATGCTTACATATGGTTTTGAGAGAAAACTCTTCTGTGCATTCGCTTTCGAGGCTACACGCATAGACATACATGCAACACCAAAGCTTTTCGAGTTAAAACATTTTGTTTAGGAAAAACAAGATAATTTCGCACGATGCAGGATATCCTTAAAATGTTGTATTCTGACATATTTTTCGAGAGAAAATTCTCCTGTGGGTTTTCTTTTGAGGTTAAACGATTAGACATACACACAGCAGCAAATCATTTCGAGTTACAACGTGTTGTTTAGGAAATACATGATAATATTGTAAGATGTGTAACTTCTCGTAACGTTTAAGTATTTCTATATACGTACGTATTTGTATTTATTCTGCAACACTGTATTTTCTAATAATGTGGTATGCTTACATATTCTTTTGAGAGAAAACTCTTCTGTGCGTTCTCTTTTGAGGCTACACGCATAGATATACACGCAACACCAAAGCTTTTCGAGTTAAAACATTTTGTTTAGGAAAAACAAGATAATTTCACACGATTCCGGATTTCCTTAAAACATGGTATTCTGACATATTTTTTCGAGAGAAAATTCTCCTGTGGGTTTTCTTTTGAGGCTAAACGTTTAGACATGCACGCAGCACCAATTCTTTTCGAGTTGCAGCATGTTGTTTAGGAAATACAAGATAATTTTGTACGATGTGTAACTTCTCGTAACGTTTAAGTATTTCTATATAAATATATATTTGTATTTATTCTGCAACAGTGTATTTCCTAAGAACGTGGTATGCTTACATATTCTTTTGAGAGAAAACTCTTCTGTGCGTTCTCTTTTGAGTCTGCAAGCATAGATATACACGCAACACCAAAGCTTTTCGAGTTAAAACGTGTTGTTTAGGAAAAACAAGATAATTTCGCCCGATGCAGCATTTTCTTAAAACGTGGTATTCTGACATATTTTTTCGAGTGAAAACTCTCCTGTGTGTTTCTTTTGAGGCTACACACTTAGACATACACGCAACACCAAATCTTTTTGAGTTACAGCATGTTGTTTAGGAAATACAAGATAATTTTTAACGATGCGTTATTTCTTCTCGTAAAGTTTAAATATTTCTAATAGGCACATATTTGTCTTTACTCTGCAACACTGTATTTCCTTATAACGTGGTATTGTTACATATTCTTTCAAGAGAAAACTCTCCTGTGCATTTTCCTTTGAGGCTGCATGCTCAGACATACACGGAACACCAAAGCTTTTCGAGTTACTACTTGTTGTTTAGGAAAAACAAGTTAATTTCTCAAGATGCAGTATTTCCATAAAACGTGGTATTCTGAAATATTTTTTCGAGAGAAAATTCTCCTGTGGGTTGTCTTTTGAGGCTAAACGTTTCGACATACATGCAGCAGCAAATCTTTTCGAGTTACAACGTGTTGTTTAGGAAATACAAGGTAATATTGTAAAATGTGTAACTTCTTCTCGTAACGTTTAAGTATTTCTATATACGTACGTATTTGTATTTATTCTGCAACACTGTATTTCCTAATAACGTGGTATGCTTACCTATGCATTTGAGAGAAAACTCTTCTGTGCGTTCTCTTTTGAGGCTAAACGCATAGACATACACGCAACACCAAAATTTTTCGAGTTAAAACATTTTGTTTAGGAAAAACAAGATAATTTTGCACGATGCAGGATTTCCTCAAAACGCGGTATTCTGACATATTTTTTCGAGAGAAAATTCTCCTGTGGGTTTTCGTTTGAGGCTAAACGTTTAGACATACACGCAGCAGCAAATCTTTTCGAGTTACAACGTGTTGTTTAGGAAATACATGATAATATTGTATGATGTGTAACTTCTCGTAACGTTTAAGTATTTCTATATACGTACGTATTTGTATTTATTCTGCAACACTGTATTTTCTAATAACGTGGTATGCTTACAGATTCTTTTGAGAGAAAACTCTTCTGTGCGTTCTCTTTTGAGGCTACAGGGATAGACATACACGCAACACCAAAGCTTTTCGAGTTAAAACATTTTGTTTAGGAAAAACAAGATAATTTCACACGATGACGGATTTCCTTAAAACGTGGTATTCTGACATATTTTTTCGAGAGAAAATTCTCCTGTGGGTTTTCTTTTGAGGCTAAACGTTTAGACAGACAAGCAGCACCAATTCTTTTCGAGTTACAGCATGTTGTTTAAGAAATACAAGATAATTTTTTACGATGTGTAACTTCTCGTAACGTTTAAGTATTTCTATATAAATACATATTAGTATTTATTCTGCATCACTGTATTTCCTAAAAACGTGGTACGCTTACATATTCTTTTGAGAGAAAACTCTTCTGTGCGTTCTCTTTTGAGTCTGCAAGCATAGACATACACGCAACACCAAAGCTTTTCGAGTTAAAACGTGTTGTTTAGGAAAAACAAGATAATTTCGCACGATGCAGGATTTCCTTAAAACGTGGTATTCTGACATATTTTTTCAAGAGAAAATTCTCCTGTGGGTTTTCTTTTGAGGCTAAACGTTTAGGCATACATGCAGCACCAAATCTTTTCGAGTTACAACGTGTTGTTTAGGAAATACAAGATAATTTTGTACGATGTGTAACTTCTCGTAACGTTTAAGTATTTCTATATAAGAACCTATTTGTATTTATTCTGCAACACTGTATTTCCTAAGAACGTTGTATGCTTACATATTCTTTTGAGAGAAAACTCTTCTGTGCGTTCTCTTTTGAGTCTGCAAGCATAGACATACACGCAACACCAAAGCTTTTCGAGTTAAAACGTGTTGTATTGGAAAAACAAGATAATTTCGCACGATTCAGTATTTCCTTAAAATGTGGTATTCTGACATAGTTTTTCGAGTGAAAACTCTCCTGTGTGTTTCTTTTGAGGCTACACGCTTAGACATACACGCAACACCAAATCTTTTTGAGTTACAGCGTGTTGTTTAGGAAATACAAGATAATTTCGAACGATGCGTTATTTCTTCTCGTAAAGTTTAAATATTTCTAATAGGCACATTTTTGTCTTTACTCTGCAACACTGTATTTCCTTATAACGTGGTATTCTTACATATTCTTTCAAGAGAAAACTCTCCTGTGCGTTCTCCTTTGAGGCTACACGCTTAGACATACCCGCAACACCAAAGCTTTTCGAGTTACAACCTGTTGTTTAGGAAAAACAGCATAATTTCATACGATGCGGGATTTCCTTAAAACGTGGTATTCTGACATATTTTCTCAAGAGAAAATTCTCCTGTGGGTTCTCTTTGGAGGCTACACGTTTATACATACACACAACAGCAAATCCTTTCAAGTTACAACTTTTTGTTTAGGAAATACAAGATAATTTTGTAGGACGCGTTATTTCTCCTCGTAAATTTTAAATATTTCTAATTCGTACATATTTGTCTTTACTCTGCAACACTGTATTTCCTTATGACGTGGTATTCTTACATATTCTTGAGAGAGAAAACTCTCATGTGCGTTCTCTTTTGAGGCTACATGCTTAGACATACACGGAACACCAAAGCTTTTCGAGTTACAACTTGTTGTTTAGGAAAAACAAGATAATTTCGCAAGATGCAGGATTTCCTTAAAACGTGGTATTCTGACATATTTTTTCGAGCCAAAACTCTCCTGTGTGTTCTCATTTGAGGCTACAACCTTAGACATGCACGCAACTCCAAATCCTTTCGAGTTACAACGTGTTGTTTAGGAAAAACAAGATAATTTTGCACAATGTGTTATTTCTTCTCTTAAAGTTTAAGTATTTCCAATATGTAGGTATTTGTCTTTACTCTGCAACACTGTATTTCCTTTTAACGTGATATTCTTACATATTCTTTCAAGAGAAAACTCTCCTGTGTGTTCACTTTTGAGGTTACATGCTAAGATATGCACACAACACCAAAGCTTTTCGAGTTACAACGTGTTGTTTAGGAAAAAACAAGATAATTTCGCACGATGAGGGATTTCCTTAAAACGTGGTATTCTGACAATTTTTTCCAGAGAAAATTCTACTGTGGGTTGTCTTTTGAGGCTGCACATTTAGACATACACGCAGCAGCAAATCTTTTCGAGTTACAACGTGTTGTTTAGGAAATACAAGATAATTTTGTACGATGTGGAACTTCTCTTAAAGTTTAAGTATTTCTAATACGTACATATTTGTATTTACTCTGCAACACTGTATTTCCTAATAACGTGTTATGCTTTCATATCCTTTTGAGAGAAAACTCTTCTGTGTGTTCTCTTTTGAGGCTACACGCATAGACATACAGGCAACACCAAAGCTTTTCTAGTTAAAACGTGTTGTTTAGGAAAAACAAGGTAATTTCGCACGATGCGGGATATCCTTAAAACGTGGTATTCTGACATATTTTTTCGAGCGAAAACGCTCCTATGTGTTCTCTTTTGAGTCTACACACTTGTAACGAGGTATTCTGACATATTCTTTTGAGAGAAAACTCTTCTTTGCGTTCTCTTCTGAGGCTGCACACTTAGACATACATGCAACACCAAAGCATTTCGAGTTAAAACTTGTTTTTTAGGTAAAAACAAGATAATTTCGCACGATGCGAGATTTCCTTAAAACGTGGTATTCTGACATATTCATTCGAGAGAAAACACTCCTGGGTGTTCTCTTTTGAGGATACACGCTTAGTCATACACGCAACACCAAATCTTTTCGAGTTACAACGTGTTGTTTAGGAAAAACAAGATAATTTTGCACGATGTGTTATTTTTTTTTCATAAAGTTTAAGTATTTCTAATACGTACATATTTGTCTATACTCTGCAACACTCTATTTCCTTTAACGTGGTATTCTTACATATTCTTTCGAGAGAAAACTGTCCTGAGCCTTCTCTCTTGAGGCTACACACTTACACATACACGCAACACCAAATCTTTTCGAGTTACAACGTGTTATTTAGGAAATACCAGATAATTTTGTAGGATGCTTTATTTCTTAGAGTAGAGTTTAAGTATTTCTAATACGTACGTATTTGTCTTTACTCTGCAATACTGTATTTTCTTATAAAGTGGTATTCTTACATATTCTTTCAAGAGAAAACTCTCCTGTGCATTCTCTTTTGAGTCTTCACGTATAGACATACATGCAACACCAAAGCTTTTCGAGTTACAATGTGTTGTTTAGGAAAAAACAAGATAATTTCGCACGATGCGGGATTTCCTTACAAAAAATGGTATTCTGACATATTTTTTCGAGAGAAAATTCTCCTGCGGTTTCTCATTTGAGGCTACACGTTTATCCATACACGCAACACCAAATCTTTTCGAGTTACAACTTGTTGTTTAGGATATACAAGATAATTTTTGCACGATACGTTATTTCTTCTCGTAAAGTTTTAGTATTTCCAATACGTACGTATTTGTCTTTACAATGCAACACTTTATTTCTTTATAACATGGTATTCTTATATATTTTTCGAGAGAAAACTCTCCTGTACATTCTCTTTTGAGGCTACATGCTTAGACAAAAAAAGCAACACCAACATTTTTCGAGTTACAATGTGTTGTTTAGGAAAAACAAGATAATTTTGCACGATGCGGGATTTCCTTAAAACGTGGTATTCTGATATATTTTTTCGAGAGAACATTCTCCTGTGCATTCTCTTTTGAGGCTACATGTTTAGACATACACACAACACCCAATGGTTTCGAGTTACAATGTGTTGTTTAGGAAATACAAGAAAATTTTGTACGAAGCGTTATTTCTTCTCATAAAGTTTAAGTATTTTTTAATACGTACTTATTTGTCTTTATTCTGCAATACTGTATTTCCTTATAACGTGGTATTCCTACATATTCTTTCGAGAGAAAACTCTCCTGTGCGTTCTCTTTTGAGGCTACACACTTAGACATACACGCAAAACCAAAGCATTTCGAGTTACAACGTGTTTGTTTAGGAAAAGCAAGATAATGTCGCACGATGCGGGATTTCTTTAAAAAGTGGTGTTCTGACATATATTTTTCGCGAGAAAATTCTCCTGTGCGTTCTCCTTTGATGCTACAAGCTTAGACATACACACAACACCAAATCCTTTCGAGTTACAACAGTTGTTTAGGAAAAAACAAGATAATATTGCACGATGCGTTATTTCTTCTCGTAAAGTTTAAGTATTTACAATACGTACCTATTTGTCTTTACTCTGCAACACTGTATTTCCTTATAACGTGGTATTCTTACATTTTCTTTCGAGAGAAAACTCTCCTGTGTGTTCTCTTTTAAGGCTACAGGCTTAGACATACACGCAACACCAAAGCTTTTCGAGTTACAACGTGTTGTTTAGGAAACACAAGATAATTTCTCACGATGTGGGATTTCCTTAAAACGTGGTATTCTGACATATTTTTCCGAGACGAAACTCTACTGTGCATTCCCTTTTGAGGCTACACGCTTAGACATATACGCCACACCATATCTTTTCAAGTTACAACGTGTTGTTTAGGAAATGCAAGATAATTTTTTACGATGCGTTATTTCTTCTCGTAAAGTTTAAGTATTTCTAATACTTACGTATTTGTCTTTACTCTGCAAAACTGTTTTTCCATGTAATGAGGTACTCTGACATATTCTTTTGAGAGAAAACTCTCCTGTGCGTTCTCTTCTGAGGCTACACATTTAGACATACACGCAACACCCAAGCATTTCGAGTTAAAACTGGTTGTTTAGGTAAGAACAAGATAATTTCGCACAATGCGAGATTTCCTTAAAACGTGGTATTCTGACATTCATTCGAGAGAAAACACTCCTGGGCGTTCTCTTTTGAGGATACACGCTTAGTCATACACGCAACACCAAATCTTTTCAAGTTACAACGTGTTGTTTAGGAAAAACAAGATAATTTTGCACGATGCGTTATTATTTTTCATAAAGTTTAAGTATTTCTAATACGTACGTATTTGTCTATACTCTGCACCACTCTATTTCCTTTTACGTGGTATTCTTACATATTCTTTCGAGAGAAAACTGTCCTGTGCCTTCTCTTTTGAGGCTACACACTTAGACATACACGTAACACCAAATCTTTTCGAGTTTACAACGTGTTATTTAGGAAATACCAGATAATTTTGTACGATGCTTTATTTCTTCGAGTAGAGTTTAAGTATTTCTAATACGTACGTATTTGTCTTTACTCTGCAATACTGTATTTTCTTGTAACATGGTATTCTTACATATTCTTTCGAGAGAAAACTCTCATGTGCGTTCTCTTTTGAGTCTTCACGCTTAGACATACATGCAACACCAAAGCTTTTCGAGTTACAATGTGTTGTTTAGGAAAAACAAGATAATTTCTCACGATGCGGGATTTCCTTACAAAAATGGTATTCTGACATATTTTTTCGAGAGAAAATTCTCCTGCGGTTTCTCATTTGAGGCTACACGTTTAGCCATACACGCAACAACAAATCTTTTCGAGTTACAACTTGTTGTTTAGGATATACAAGATAATTTTGCACGATACGTTATTTCTTCTCATAAAGTTTTAGTATTTCCAATACGTATGTATTTGTCTTTACTGTGCAACAATTTATTTCTTTATAACGAGGTATTCTTACATATTTTTTCGAGAGAAAACTCTCCTGTACATTCTCTTTTGAGGCTGCATGCTTAGACAGAAACGCAACACCAACGTTTTTCGAGTTAAAACGTGTTGTTTAGGAAAAACAAGATAATTTTGCACGATGCGGGATTTCCTTAAAACGTGGTATTCTGATATATTTTTTCGAGAGTACATTCTCCTGTGCACTCTCTTTTGAGGCTACATGTTTAGACATACACACAACACCCAATGGTTTCGAGTTACAATGTGTTGTTTAGGAAATACAAGAAAATTTTGTACGATGTGTTATCTCTTCTCATAAAGTTTAAGTATTTTTAATACGTACATATTTGTCTTTATTCTGCAACACTGTATTTCCTTATAACGTGGTATTCCTACATATTCTTTCGAGAGAAAACTCTCCTGCGCATTCTCTTTTGAGGCTACACACTTAGACATACACGCAAAACCAAAGCATTTCGAGTTACAACGTGTTGTTTACGAAAAGCAAGATAATTTCACACGATGCGGGATTTCTTTAAAAAGTGGTGTTCTGACATATATTTTCGCGAGAAAATTCTCCTGTGCATTCTCCTTTGAGGCTACAAGCTTAGACATACACACAACACCAAATCCTTTCGAGTTACAACAGTTGTTTAGGAAAAACAAGATAATATTGCACGATGCGTTATTTCTTCTCGTAAAGTTTAAGTATTTACAATACATACCTATTTGTCTTTACTCTGCAACACTGTATTTCCTTATAACGTGGTATTCTTACATTTTCTTTCGAGAGAAAACTCTCCTGTGTGTTCTCTTTTAAGGCTACAGGCTTAGACATACATGCAACACCAAAGCTTTTCGAGTTACAACGTGTTGTTTAGGAAACACAAGATAATTTCTCACGATGTGGGATTTCCTTAAAACGTGGTATTCTGACATATTTTTCCGAGACGAAACTCTACTGTGCATTCCCTTTTGAGGCTACACGCTTAGACATATACGCCACACCATATCTTTTCAAGTTACAACGTGTTGTTTAGGAAAAACAAGATAATTTTTTACGATGCGTTATTTCTTCTCGTAAAGTTTAAGTATTTCTAATACTTACGTATTTGTCTTTACTCTGCAACACTGTTTTTCCATGTAATGAGGTACTCTGACATATTCTTTTGAGAGAAAACTCTCCTGTGCGTTCTCTTCTGAGGCTACACATTTAGACATACAAGCAACACCCAAGCATTTCGAGTTAAAACTGGTTGTTTAGGTAAGAACAAGATAATTTCGCACAATGCGAGATTTCCTTAAAACGTGGTATTCTGACATTCATTCGAGAGAAAACACTCCTGGGCGTTCTCTTTTGAGGATACACGCTTAGTCATACACGCAACAGCAAGTGTTTTCGAGTTACAACGTGTTGTTTAGGAAAAACAAGATAATTTCGCACGATGCGGGATTTCCATAAAACGTGGTATTCTGATATAATTTTTCGAGAGAACATTCTCCTGTGGGTTCTCTTTGGATGCTACATGTTTAGACATACACGCAACAGCAAGTGTTTTCGAGTTACAACGTGTTGTTTAGGAAATAAAAGAAAATTTTGTACGATGAGTTATTTCTTCTCATAAAATTTAAGCATTTTTAAAACGTACATATTTGTCTTTACTCTGCAACACTGTATTTGCTTATAACGTGGTATTCTTACATATTCTTTTGAGAGAAAACTCTCCTGTGCGTTCTGTTTTGAGGCTGCACATACAAGCAACAACAAAGCTTTTCGAGTTACAACATGTTGTTTAGGAAAAACAAGATAATTTCGCACGAATAGGGATTTCCTTAAAACGTGGTATTCTGACATATTTTTTTTCGAGGGATAACTCTCCTGTGCGTTCTCTTTTATGGCTACAAGCTTAGACATACACGCAACACCAAATCCTTTCCAATTTCAACTTTTTGTTTAGGAAATACAAGATAATTTTTTACGATGCATTATTTCTTCTCATAAAGTTTAAGTATTTCTAATACGTACGTATTTGTCTTTACTCTGCAACACTCTATTTCCTTGTAACTTGGTATTCTTACATATTCTTTTGAGAGAAAACTGTCTTATACGTTCTCTTATGAGGCTACACACTTAGACATACACGCAACACCAAATCATTTCGAGTTACAACGTGTTGTTTAGGAAATGCAAGATAATTTTGTAGGATGCGTTACTTCTTCTCGTAAAGTTTAAGTATTTCTAATACATACGTATTTGTCT
This sequence comes from Apodemus sylvaticus, assembly GCF_947179515.1. Lineage (NCBI taxonomy): Eukaryota > Metazoa > Chordata > Mammalia > Rodentia > Muridae > Apodemus > Apodemus sylvaticus. Next base: position 14,886,324 of record NC_067489.1, read on the forward strand.
TTACTCTGCAACACTCTATTTCCTTGTAACGAGGTACTCTTACATATTCTTTCGAGGGAAAACTGTCCTGTGCCTTCTCTTTTGAGGCTACACGCTTAGACATACACGCAACACCAAATCTTTTCGAGTTACAACGTGTTGTTTAGGAAATACAAGATAAGTTTTTACGATGCGTTATTTCTTCAAGTAAAGTTTAAGTATTTCTAATATGTACGTATTTGTCTTTATTCTGCAACACTGTATTTCCTTATAACATGGTATTCCTACATATTCGTTTGAGAGAAAACTCTCCTGTGCGTTGTCTTTTGAGTCTACATGCTTAGACATACATGCCACACCAAAGCTTTTCTAGTTAAAACGTGTTGTTTAGGAAAAACAAGATAATTTCGCAAGATGCGGGATTTCCTTAAAACATGGTATTCTGACATATTTTTTCGGGAGAAAATTCTCCTGTGAGTTCTCCTTTGAGGCTACGCGTTTAGCCATATATGGAACACCAAATCTTTTCGAGTTACAACGTGTTGTTTAGGATATACAAGATAATTTTGCAGGCTCTGTTATTTCTTCTCGTAACGTTTAAGTATTTCTAATAAGTAAATATTTTTCTTTACTCTGCAACACTGTATTTCCTTATAACGTAATATTCATATATATTCTTTCGAGAGAGAACTCTCCTGTGTGTTCTCTTTTGAGACTACACGCTTAGACATACAAGCAACACCAAAGCTTTTCGAGTTACAACGTGTTGTTTAGGAAAAACAAGATAATTTCGCACAATGCGGGATTTCCATAAAACGTGGTATTCTGATATAATTTTTCGAGAGAACATTCTCCTGTGGGTTCTCTTTGGATGCTACATGTTTAGACATACACGCAACAGCAAGTGTTTTCGAGTTACAACGTGTTGTTTAGGAAATAAAAGAAAATTTTGTACGATGCGTTATTTCTTCTCATAAAATTTAAGTATTTTTAAAACGTACATATTTGTCTTTACTCTGCAACACTGTATTTGATTATAACGTGGTATTCTTACATATTCTTTTGAGAGAAAACTCTCCTGTGCGTTCTGTTTTGAGGCTGCACCCTTAGACATACAAGCAACAACAAAGCTTTTCGAGTTACAACGTGTTGTTTAGGAAAAACAAGATAATTTCGCACGAAGAGGGATTTCCTTAAATCGTGGTATTCTGACATATTTTTTTCGAGGGATAACTCTCCTGTGCGTTCTCTTTTATGGCTACAAGCTTAGACATACACACAACACCAAATCCTTTCCAATTTCAACTTTTTGTTTAGGAAATACAAGATAATTTTTTACGATGCGTTATTTCTTCTCATAAAGTTTAAGTATTTCTAATACGTACGTATTTTTCTTTACTCTGCAACACTCTATTTCCTTGTAACTTGGTATTCTTACATATTCTTTTGAGAGAAAACTGTCTTGCTCGTTCTCTTTTGAGGCTACACACTTAGACATACACGCAACACCAAATAATTTCGAGTTACAACGTGTTGTTTAGGAAATGCAAGATAATTTTGTAGGATGCGTTACTTCTTCTCGTAAAGTTTAAGTATTTCTAATACGTACATATTTGTCTTTACTCTGCAACACTCTATTTCCTTGTAACGAGGTACTCTTACATATTCTTTCGAGGGAAAACAGCCCTGTGCCTTCTCTTTTGAGGCTCACGCTTAGACATACACGCAACACCAAATCTTTTCGAGTTACAACGTGTTGTTTAGGAAATAAAAGATAATTTTTTACGATGCGTTACTTCTTCAAGTAAAGTTTAAGGATTTCTAATAAGTACGTATTTGTCTTTATTTTGCAACACGGTATTTCCTTATAACATGGTATTCCTACATATTCGTTCGAGAGAAAACTCTCCTGTGCGTTGTCTTTTGACTCTACATGCTTAGACAAACATGCCACACCAAAGCTTTTCGAGCTAAAACGTGTCATTTAGGAAAAACAAGATAATTTCGCAAGATGCGGGATTTCCTTAAAACATGGTATTCTGACATATTTTTTCGGGAGAAAATTCTCCTGTGAGTTCTCTTTTGAGGCTACACGTTTAACCATACATGGAACATCAAATCTTTTCGAGTTACAACGTGTTGTTTAGGATATACAAGATAATTTTGTAGGCTGTGTTATTTCTTCTCGTAACGTTTAAGTATTTCTAATAAGTACATATTTTTCTTTACTCTGCAACACTGTATTTCCTTATAACGTGATATTCATATATATTCTTTCGAGGGAAAACTCTCCTGTGTGTTCTCTTTTGAGGCTACACGCTTAGACATACAAGCAACACCAAAGCTTTTCGAGTTACAACGTGTTGTTTAGGAAAAACAAGATAATTTCGCACGATGCGGGATTTCCATAAAACGTGGTATTCTGATATAAATTTTCGAGAGAACATTCTCCTGTGGGTTCTCTTTGGATGCTACATGTTTAGACATACACGGAACAGCAAATGTTTTCGAGTTACAACGTGTTGTTTAGGAAATAAAAGAAAATTTTGTACGATGCATTATTTTTTCTCATAAAATTTAAGTATTTTTAAAACGTACATATTTGTCTTTACTCTGCAACACTGTATTTGCTTATAACATGGTATCCTTACATATTCTTTTGAGAGAAAACTCTCCTGTGCACTCTATTTTGAGGCTGCACCCTTAGACATACAAGCAACACCAAAGCTTTTCAAGTTACAACGTGTTGTTTAGGAAAAGCAAGATAATTTCGCACGAAGAGGGATTTCCTTAAATCGTGGTATTCTGACATATTTTTTTCGAGGGATAACTCTCCTGTGCGTTCTCTTTTATGGCTACAAGCTTAGACATACACGCAACACCAAATCCTTTCCAATTTCAACTTTTTGTTTAGGAAATACAAGACAATTTTTTACGATGCGTTATTTCTTCTCATAAAGTTTAAGTGTTTCTAATACGTACGTATTTGTCTTTACTCTGCAACACTCTATTTCCTTGTAACTTGGTATTCTTACATATTCTTTTGAGAGAAAACTGTCTTGTGCATTCTCTTTTGAGGCTGCACACTTAGACATACACGCAAAACCAAAGTATTTCGAGTTACAACATGTTTAGGAAAAGCAAGATAATTTCGCACGATGCGGGATTTCTTTAAAAAGTGGTGTTCTGACATATATTTGCGAGAGAAAATTCTCCTGTGCGTGTTCCTTTGAGGTTACAAGCTTAGACATACACACAACACCAAATCCTTTCGAGTTACAACGTGTTGTTTAGGAAAAACACGATATTTCACCATGCGTTATTTCTTCTCGTAAAGTTTAAGTATTTCCAATACGTACGTATTTGTCTTTACTCTGCAACACTGTATTTCCCTATAACGTGGTATTCTTACATATTATTTCGAGAGAAAACTCTCCTCTGTGTTCTCTTTTAAGGCTACACCCTTAGACATACATGCAACACCAAAGCTTTACGAGTTACAACGTGTTGTTTAGGAAACACAAGATAATTTCGCACGATGTGGGATTTCCTTAAAACGTGGTATCCTGACATATTTTTTCGAGGGGAAACTCTACTGTGCGTTCCCTTTTGAGGCTACACGCTTAGACATATAGGCCACACCAAATCCTTTCGAGTTACTACGTGTTGTTTAGGAAATACAAGATAATTTTGAACGATGTGTAATTTCTTCTCGTAAAGTTTAAGTATTTCCAATATGTACGTATTTTTCTTTACTCTGCAAAACTTGTAAAGTTTTCCTTGTAAAGTGGTATTCTTACATATCTTGTGAGAGAAAACTCTCCTGTGCATTATCTTTTGAGGCTACACAATTAGATATACACGCAACAACAAAGCTTTTCGAGGTAAAACATGTTGTTTAGGAAAAACAAAATAATTTCGCACGATGCAGGATTTCTTTAAAACATGGTATTGTGACATATTTTATCGACAGAAAACTCTCCTGTGCGTTCTCTTTTGAGGCTACACGCTGAGACATCGAAGCAACACCAAAGGTTTTCGAGTTACACGTGTTGTTAAGGAAAAACATGATAATTTCGCACGTTGCAGGATTTCCTTAAAACTTGGTATTCTGACATATTTTTTTTCGGAGAAAATTCTCCTGTCGGTGCTCTTTTGAGGCTACACGTTTAGACATAAACGCAACACCAAATCATTTCGAGTTACAACGTGTTGTTTAGGAAATGCAAGATAATTTTTTACGATGCGTTATTTCTTCTCATAAAGTTTAAGTATTTCTAATACGTACGTATTTGTCTTTACTCTGCAACACTCTATTTCCTTGTAACTTGGTATTCTTACATATTCTTTTGAGAGAAAACTGTCTTGTGCATTCTCTTTTGAGGCTACACACTTAGACATACACGCAACACCAAATGATTTCGAGTTACAACGTGTTGTTTAGGAAATGCAAGATAATTTTGTAGGATGCGTTACTTCTTCTCGTAAAGTTTAAGTATTTCTAATACGTACGTATTTGTCTTTACTCTGCAACACTCTATTTCCTTGTAACGAGGTACTCTTACATATTCTTTCGAGGGAAAACTGTCCTGTGCCTTCTCTTTTGAGGCTCACGCTTAGACATACACGCAACACCAAATCTTTTTGAGTTACAACGTGTTGTTTAGGAAATACAAGATAATTTTTTACGATGCCCTTTTTCTTGAAGTAAAGTTTAAGTATTTCTAATACGTACGTATTTGTCTTTATTCTGCAACACTGTATTTCCTTATAACATGGTATTCCTACATATTCGTTCAAGGGAAAACTCTCCTGTGCGTTTTCTTTTGAGTCTACATGCTTAGACATACATGCCACACTAAAGTTTTTCTAGTTAAAACGTGTTGTTTAGGAAAAACAAGATAATTTCTCAAGATGCGGGATTTCCTTAAAACATGGTATTCTGAGATATTTTTTCGGGAGAAAATTCTCCTGTGAGTTCTCTTTTGAGGCTACATGTTTAGCCATACATGGAACACCAAATCTTTTCGAGTTACAACGTGTTGTTTAGGATATAAAAGATAATTTTGCACGCTGCGTTATTTCTTCTTGTAAAGTTTAAGTATTTCTAATAAGTACATATTTTTCTTTACTCTGCAACACTGTATTTCCTTATAACGTGATATTCATATATATTCTTTCCAGAGAAAACTCTCCTGTGTGTTCTCTTTTGAGGCTACACGCTTAGACATACAAGCAACACCAAAGCTTTTCGAGTTACAACGTGTTGTTTAGGAAAAACAAGATAATTTCGCACGATTCGGGATTTCCATAAAACGTGGTATTTTGATATAATTTTTCGAGAGAACATTCTCCTGTGGGTTCTCTTTGGATGCTACATGTTTAGACATACACGCAACAGCAAGTGTTTTCGAGTTACAACGTGTTGTTTAGGAAATAAAAGAAAATTTTGTACGATGCGTTATTTCTTCTCATAAAATTTAAGTATTTTTAAAACGTACATATTTGTCTTTACTCTGCAACACTGTATTTGCTTATAACGTGGTATTCTTACATATTCTTTTGAGAGAAAACTCTCCTGTGCGTTCTCTTTAGAGGCTGAACCCTTAAACATACAAGCAACACCAAAGCTTTTCGAGTTACAACGTGTTGTTTAGGAAAAACAAGATAATTTCGCACGAAGAGGGATTTCCTTAAAATGTGGTATTCTGACATATTTTTTTCGAGGGATAACTCTCCTGTACGTTCTCTTTTATGGCTACAAGCTTAGACATACACGCAACACCAAATCCTTTCCAATTTCAACTTTTTGTTTAGGAAATACAAGATAATTTTTTACGATGTGTTATTTCTTCTCATAAAGTTTAAGTATTTCTAATACGTATGTATTTGTCTTTACTCTGCAACGCTCTATTTCCTTGTAACTTGGTATTCTTACATGTTCTTTTGAGAGAAAACTGTCTTGTGAGTTCTCTTTTGAGGCTACACACTTAGACATACACGCAACACCAAATCATTTCGAGTTACAACGTGTTGTTTAGGAAATGCAAGATAATTTTGTAGGATGCGTTACTTCTCGTAAAGTTTAAGTATTTCTAATACGTACGTATTTGTCTTTACTCTGCAACACTCTATTTCCTTGTAACGAGCTACTCTTACATATTCTTTCGAGGGAAAACAGCCCTGTGCCTTCTCTTTTGAGGCTACACGCTTAGACATACATGCAACACCAAATCTTTTCGAGTTACAACGTGTTGTTTAGGAAATACAAGATAATTTTTTATGATGCGTTATTTCTTCAAGTAAAGTTTAAGTATTTCTAATATGTACGTATTTGTCTTTATTCTGCAACACTGTATTTCCTTATAACATGGTATTCCTACATATTCGTTCGAGAGAAAACTCTCCTATGCGTTGTCTTTTGAGTCTACATGCTTAGACATACATGCCACACCAAAGCTTTCGAGTTAAAACGTGTTGTTTAGGAAAAACAAGATAATTTCGCAAGATGCGGGATTTCCTTAAAACATGGTATTCTGACATATTTTTTCGGGAGAAAATTCTCCTGTGAGTTCTCTTTTGAGGCTACACGTTTAGCCATACATGGAACACCAAATTTTTTCGAGTTACAACGTGTTGTTTAGGATATACAAGATAATTTTTCATGCTGCGTTATTTCTTCTCGTAAAGTTTAAGTATTTCTAATAAGTTCATATTTTTCTTTACTCTGCAACACTGTATTTCCTTATAACGTGATATTCATATATATTCTTTCGAGAGAAAACTCTCCTGTGTGTTCTCCTTTGAGGCTACACGCTTAGACATACAAGCAACACCAAAGCTTTTCGAGTTACAACGTGTTGTTTAGGAAAAACAAGATAATTTCGCACGATGCGGAATTTCCATAAAACGTGGTATTCTGATATAATTTTTCGAGAGAACCTTCTCCTGTGGGTTCTCTTTGGATGCTACATGTTTAGACATACATGCAACAGCAAGTGTTTTCGAGTTACAAGGTGTGGTTTAGGAAATAAAAGAAAATTTTGTACGATGCATTATTTTTTCTCATAAAATTTAAGTATTTTTAAAACGTACATATTTGTCTTTATTCTGTAACACTGTATTTGCTTATAACGTGGTATTCTTACATATTCTTTTGAGAGAAAACTCTCCTGTGCGTTCTTTTTTTGAGGCTGCACCCTTAGACATACAAGCAACACAAAGCTTTTCGAGTTACAACGTGTTGTTTAGGAAAAAGAAGATAATTTCGCACGAGAGGGATTTCCTTAAATCGCGGTATTCTGACATATTTTTTTCGAGGGATAACTCTCCTGTGTGTTCTCTTTTATGGCTACAAGCTTAGACATACACGCAACACCAAATCCTTTCCAATTTCAACTTTTTGTTTAGGAAATGCAAGATAATTTTTTACGATGCGTTATTTCTTCTCATAAAGTTTTCTTTTCGAGTTATAACGTGTTGTTTAGGAAATAAAAGATAATTTTGTACGATGCGTTATTTCTTCTCATAATGTTTAATTATTTCTAATAAGTACGTATTTGTCTTTACTCTACAATACTCTATTTCCTTGTAACATGGTATTCTTACATATGCTTTCGAGAGAAAATTCTCCTGTGGGTTCTCTTTGGAGGCTACACGTTTACACATACACGCAACACCAAATCTTTTTGAGTTACAACGTGTTGTTTAGGAAATACAAGATAATTTTGTACGATGCGTTATGTCTTCTCGTAAAGTTTAAGTATTTCTAATAGGTACATATTTGTCTTTACTCTGTAACACTCTATTTCCTTATAACGTGGTATTCTTACATATTCTTTCGAGAGAAAACTCTCCTGTGCGTTCTCTTTTGAGGCTACACGCTTAGGCATAGAGGGAACACCAAAGCTTTTCGAGTTACAACGTGTTTTTTAGGAAAAACAAGGTAATTTCGCACGATGCGGGATTTCCTTAAAACGTGGTCTTCTGACATATTTTTTTCGAGAGAAAATTCTCCTGTGGGTTCTCTTTGGAGGCTACACGTTTACACATACACGCAACACCAAATTTTTTCGAGTTACAACTTGTTGTTTAGGAAATACAAGATAATTTATTACGATGCGTTATTTCTTCTCGTAAAGGTTAAGTATTTCTAATACGTACGTATTTGTCTTTACTCTGCAACACTGTATTTCCTTATAACGTGGAATTCTTACATATTCTTTCGAGAGAAAACTCTCCTGTGCATTCTCTTTTGAGGCTACACGCTTAGACATACACGCAACACCAAAGGTTTTCGAGTTACAACGTTGTTTAGGAAAAACATAATAATTTCGCACGTTGCAGGATTTCCTTAAAATGTGGTGCTATGATATATTTTTTCGAGAGATAATTCTCCTGTGGGTTCTCTTTTCAGGCTACACATGTAGACTTACACGCAACAGCAAATCTTTTCGAGTTACAACGTGTTGTTTAGGAAATACAAGATAATATTGTACGATCTGTTATTTCTACTCATAAAGTTTAAGTATTTCTTATATGTAAGTATTTGTCTTTACTCTGCAACACTCTATTACCTTATAACGTGGTATTCTTACATATTCTTTCCAGAGCAAACTCTCCTTTGTGTTCTCTTTTGAGGCTACATGCTTAGACATACACGCAACACCAAACGTTTCGAGTTAAAACGTGTTGTTTAGGAAAAACAAGAGAATGTCGCACGATGCAGGATTTCCTTAAATATGGTATTCTGACATATTTTTTCAAGAGAAAATTCTCCTGTTTGTTCTCTTTTGAAGCTACATGCTTAGACATACACGAAACACCAAATCCTTTTGCGTTACAACGTGTTGATTAGGAAAAACAAGATAATTTTGCACGATGTGTTATTTCTTCTTGTAAAGTTTAAGTATTTCTAATAGGTACATATTTGTCTTTACTGTGCAACACACTATTTCCATATAACGTGGTAATCTTACATATTCTTTTGAGAGCAAACTCTCCTGTGTGTTCTCTTTTGAGGCTAAACGCTTAGACATACACGCAATACTAAAGATTTTCTAGTTACAACCTGTTGTTGAGGAAAAAGAAGATAATTTCGTACGATGCGGGATTTCCTTAAAACGTTGTTTTCTGACATATTTTTTTCGAGAGAAAATTCTCCTGTGGGTTCTCTTTGGAGGCTACACGTTTAGACATACACGCAACACCAAATCTTTCGAGTTACAACGTGTTGTTTAGGAAATACAAGATAATTTTGTATTATGCGTTATTTCTCTCGTAAAGTTTAAGTATTTCTAATACGTACGTATTTGTCTTTACTCTGCAACACTGTATTTTCTTATCACGTGGTATTCTTACATATTCTTTTGAGAGAAAACTCTCCTGTGCGTTCTCTTTTGAGGCTACATGCTTAGACATACACGCAACACCAAAGCTTTTCAAGTTACAATGTGTTGTTTAGGAAAAACATGATAATATCGCACATTGCGGGATTTCCTTAAAAAGCGGTATTCTGACATATTTTTCGAGAGAAAATTCTCCTGTGGGTTCTATATTGAGGCTACACACTTAGTCAAACACGCAACACCAAATCTTTTCAAGTTACAACGTATTGTTTAGGAAAAACAAGATAATTTCCAAGGATGCGGGATTTCTTCCCGTAATGTTTAAATATTTCTAATATGTACATATTTGTCTTTACTCTGCAACACTGTATTTCCTTATAACGTGGTATTCTTACATATTCCTTCGAGAGAAAACAGTCCTGTGTGTTCAGTTTTGAGGCTACACGCTTGCACATACATGCAGCACCAAAGCTTTTCGAGTTACAACGTGTTGTTTAGGAAAAACATAATAATATAGCACGATGCGGGATTTCTTTATAACGTGGTATTCTGACATATATTTTTGAGAGAAAATTATCCTGTGGGTTCTCTTTGGAGACTACACGTTTAGACATACATGCAACACCAAATCTTTTCGAGTTACAACTTGTTGTTTAGGAAATACAAGATAATTTTGTACGCTGCGTTATTTCTTCTCGTACAGGTTAAGTATTTCTAATATGTACGTATTTGTCTTTACTCTGCAACACTGTATTTCCTTGTAATGTGGTGTTCTGACATATTCTTTCGAGAGAATACTCTACTGTGCTTTCTCTTCTGAGTCTACACATTTAGACATACACGCAACACCAAAGCTTTTCGAGTTAAAACGTATTGTTTAGGAAACACAAGATAATATCGCACAATGCTGGATTTCCTTAAAACGTGGTATTCTGACATATTTTTTTCTTGAGAAAACTCTCCTGTGCATTCTCTTTTGAGGATACACGCTTAGTCATACACGCAACACCAAATCTTTTCGAGTTACAACGTGTTGTTTAGGAAAAACACGATAATTTTGCATGATGCGTTATTTCTTCTTGTAAAGTTTGAGTATTTCTAATACGTTCATATTTGTCTTTACTCTGCAACACTGTATTCCGTTGTAATGTGGAATTCTTACATATTCTTTCGAGAGAAAACTCTCCTGTGCGTTCTCTTTTGAGGCTACATGCTTAGACATACACGCAACACCAAAGCTTTTCGAGTTAAAACTTGTTGTTTAGGAAAAACAAGATAATTTCGCATGAAGTGCTTTTTCCTTAAAACGTGGTATTCTGACATATTTTGTCGAGAGAAAATTCCTCTGTGGGTTCTCTTTTGAGGCTACATGTTTAGACAACCACGCAACACCAAATCTTTGTGAGTTATAACGTGTTGCTTAGGGAAAAAAAGATAATTTCGCACGATGCGGGATTTCCATAAAACGTGTTATTCTGACATAATTTTTCGAGAGAAAACTCTCCTGTGGTTTCTCTTTTGAGGCTACACATTTAGACATACACGCAACATAAAATCTTTTCGAGTTACAACGTGTTGTTTAGGGAAAACAAGATAATTTTGGACGATGCGTTATTTCTTCTCGTAAATTTTAAGTATTTCTAATAGGTATGTATTTGTCTTTACTCTGCAACACTGTATTTGCTTATAACGTGGTATTCTTACATATTCTTTCGAGAGTAAACTCTCCTGTGCGTTCTCTTTTGAGGCTACACGCTTAGACATACATGCAACACCAAAGCTTTTCAAGTTACAACGTGTTATTTAGGAAAAACAAGATAATTTCGCACGTTGCGTAAGTTCCTTAAAACGGGGTATTCTAACATGGTTTTTCGAAAGAAAACTCTCCTATGCGTTCTCTTTTGAGGCTAGAAGCTTAGGCATACACGCAACACCAATTCCTTTCGAGTTACAACGCGTTATTTAGGTAAAACAAGATAATTTTGCACGATGCATTATTTCTTCTCATAAAGTTTAAGTATTTCCAATATGTACGTATTTGTCTTTAATCTGCAATACTGCATTTCCTTGTATCGTGGTATTCTTACATATTCTTTCGAGTAAAAACTCTCCTGTTTGTTCCCGTTTGAGGCTTCATGCTTAGACATACACGAAACTCCACATCTTTTCGAGTTACAACGTGTTGTTTAGGAAATACAAGATAATTTTGTACGATGAATTATTTCTTCTCGTAAAGTTTAAGTATTTCTAATACGTATGTATTTGTCTTTACTCTGCAACACTGTATTTCCTTTTCACATGGTGTTTGGACATATTCTTTTGAGAGAAAACTCTCCTGTGCATTCTCTTCTGAAGCTACACACTTAGACTTACACGCAACACCAAAGCTTTTCGAGTTAAAACGTGTTGTTTAGGAAAAACAAGATGATTTTGCATGATGCGATATTTCTTCTCTTAAAGTTTAAGTATTTCTAATACGTACGAATTTGTCTTTACTCTGCAACACTGTATTCCGTTATAACGTGGAATTCTTACATAATCTTTCGAGAGAAATCTCTCCTGTGCATTCTATTTTGAGGCTACACGCTTAAACATACACGCAATATCAAAGCTTTTTGAATTACAACGTGTTGTTTAGTAAAAACAAGATAATTTCGCATAATGCGGTATTTCCTTAAAACTTGGTATTCTAACATTTTTTTTTCGAGAGGAAATTCTCCTGTGGGTTCTCTTTTGAGGCTAAACATTTAGACATACACGCAACACCAAATCTTTCGAGTTACAACATGTTGTTTAGAAAAAAAAAGATAATTTTGCACAATGCATTATTTCCTCTCGTAAATTTTAAGTATTTCTAATACTTACGTATTTGTCTTTAATCTGCCACAATGTATTTCAACATAACGTGGTATTCTTAATATTCTTTCGAGAGAAAACTCTCTTCTTCATTCTCTTTTGAAGCTACACACTTAGACATACACGCAACTCCAAAGCATTTTGAGTTACAACATGTTGTTTAGGAAAAACAAGATAATTTCGCACGATGCAGGATTTCCTTACAACGTGGTATTCTGACATATTTTTTTTGAGAGAAAATTCTCCTGTGGGTTCTCTTTTGAGGCTACACATTTAGACTTACAAGCAACACCAAATCTTCCAGGTTACAACGTGTTGTTTAGGATATACAATATAATATAGTACGATGCGTTATTTCTTCTCGTAAAGTTTAAGTATTTCTAATACGTAAGTATTTGTCTTTACTCTGCAACACTGTATTTGCTTATAACGTGGTATTCTTTCATATTCTTTCGAGAGAAAACTCTCCTCTGCATTCTCCTTTGATGCTACATGCTTAGACATACACGCAACACCAAAACTTTTCAAGTTACAAGGTGTTTCGGAAAAAGAAGATAATTTCACACGATCTGCGATTTCATTAAAACGGGGTATTCTGACATGTTTTTTCGAGAGAAAACTCTCCTGCGTGTACTCTTTTGAGGCTAGAAGCTTAGACATACATGCAACACCAAATCTTTTCGAGTTACATCGTGTTATTTAGGAAAAACAAGATAATTTTTCATGATGCGTTATTTCTTCTCATAAAGTTTAAGTATTTCCAATATGTACGTATTTGTCTTTAATATGCAACACTTTATTGCCTTTTAACGGGGTTTTCTTACATATTCTTTCGAGAGAAAACCCTCCTGTGCATTCTCTTCTGAGGCTACACACATACACATACACGCAACACAAAGCTTTTCGAGTTAAAACGTGTTGTTTAGGAAAAACAAGATAATTTCGCACAGTGCTGGATTTCCTTATAACATGGTATTCTGACATATTTTTTCGAGAGAAAACACTCCTGCGCGTTCTCTTTTGAGGCTACCAGCTTAGACATACACGTAACACCAAATCCTTTCGAGTTACAACGTGTTGTTTAGGAAAAACAAGATAAATTTGCATGATGCAGTATTTCTTCTCGTAAAGTTTAAGTATCTTCAATACGTACGTATTTGTCTTTACTCTGCAACACTGTATTTCCTTATAAAGTGGTATTCTGATATATGTTTTCGAGAGAAAACTCTCCTGTGCGTTCACTATTGGGGCTACAGGCTTAGACATACACGCAACTCCAAATATTTTCGATTTTCAACTTGTTGTTTAGGAAATACAAGAAAATTTTGTATGGAGCGTTATTTCTTCTCGTAAAGTTTAACTATTTCTAATATGTACGTATATACTCTTTACTCTGCAACACTGTATTTCCTTGTAACATGGTTTTCTGACATATTGTTTCGAGAGAAAACTCTCCTGTGCGTTCTCTTTTGAGGCTACACACTTAGACATACACGCAACACCAAAGCTTTTAGAGTTAAAACATGCTGTTTAGAAAAAACAATATAATTTGGCACGATGCGGGGTTTCTTTAAAACGTGGTATTCTGACATATTTTTTGGAGGGAAAATTCTCCTGTGGATTCTCTTTTGAGGCTACACATTTAGACTTACAAGCAACACCAAATCTTTTCAAGTTACAACGTGTTGTTTAGGAAATACAAGTTAATTTTGTATGAAGCGTTATTTCTTCTTGTAAATTTTAAGTATTTCTAATAAGTAAGTATTTGTCTTTACTCTGCAACACTGTATTTCCTTATAACGTGGTATTCTTACATATTCTTTGGAGAGAAAACTCTCCTGTTCGTTTTCTTTTGAGGCTACAAGCTGAGACATACAAGCTACACCAAAGCGTTTCGAGTTACAACGTGTTGTTTAGGAAAAACAAGATAATTTCGCACGATGCAGGATTTACTTAATACGTGGTATTCTGACATATTTTTTTCGAGAGGAAACTCTCCTGTGCGTTCTCTTTTGAGGCTACACATGTAGACATACACGCAATACCAAATCTTTTCGAGTTACAACGTGTTGTTTAGGAAAAACAAGAAATTTTGCAAGATGCGTTATTTCTTCTGGTAAAGTTTAAGTATTTCCATTACGTAAGTATTTGTCTTTACTCTGCAACACTATATTTCCTTATAACGTGGTATTCTTACATATTCTTTCGAGAGAAAACTCTCCCGTGCATTCTCTTTTGAGGCTGCATGCTTAGACAAAAATGCAACACCAAAGCTTTTCGAGTTACAACAAGTTGTTTAGGAAAAACAAGATAATTTCGCACGATACGGGATTTTCTTAAAACATGGTATTCTGACATTTTTTTTGTGAGAAAACTCTCCTGTGGGTTCTCTGTTGAGGGTACACACTTAAACATACACGTAACACCAAAGCTTTTCGAGTTACAACGTGTTGTTTAGGAAAAACAAGATAATTTCACACGATGCAGGATTTCCTTAAAACGTGGTATTCTGACATATTTTCTCGAGAGAAAATACACCTGTGGGTTCTCTTTTGAGGCTACACGTTTAGACTTACACACAACACCAAATCCTTTCGAGTTACAACGTGTTGTTTAGGAAATACAAGATAATATTTTATGATGCTTTATTTCTTCCCGTAAAGTTTAAGTTTTTCTAATACGTACGTATTTGTCTTTACTCTGCAACACTGTATTTCCTTATAACGTGATATTCTTACATATTCTTTTGAGGGAAAACTCTCCTGTGAATTCTATTTTGAGGCTACATGCTTAGACATACATGCAACACGATAGCTTTTCGAGTTACAATGTGTTGTTTAAGAAAAACAAGATAATTTCGCATGATGCGGGGTTTCCTTAAAACGTGGTATTCTGATATATTTTTCGACAGAAAACTGTCCCGTGCGTTCGCTTTTGAGACTAAATGCTTAGACATACACACAACACCAAATCTTTTCGAGTTACAACATGTTGTTTAGGAAATAGAAGGTAATTTTGTACGATGCGTTATTTCTTCTAGTAAAGTATTTCTAATACGTACGTATTTGTCTTTAGTATGCAACACTGTATTTCCTTGTAACGTGGTATTCTTACATATTCTTTCAAGAGAAAACTCTCCTGTGCATTCTCTTTTGAGGCTACACGCTTAGACATACATTCATCACCAAAGATTTTCGAGTTACAACGTGTTGTTTAGGGAAAAAAAGATAATTTCGCATGATGCGTGATTTCCTTAAATGGTGGTATTCTGACATATTTTGTCGAGAGAAAATTCTCCTGTGGGTGCTCTTTTGAGGCTACACGTTTAGACATACACGCAACAGAAAAACTTTTTGAGTTACAACGTGTTGTTTAGGAAAAACAAGATAATTTCGCACTATGCGGGATTTCCTTGAAACGTTGTATTCTGACATATATTTTTGAGAGAAAACTCTACTGTGCATTCTCTTTTGAGGCTGCAAACTTAAACATACACGCAACACCAAAGCTTTTCCAGTTAAAACATGTTGTTTAGGAAAAAAAAAGATAATTTCGCACAATGCTGGATTTCCTTAAAACGTGGTATTCTGACATATTTTTTTGACAGAAATCTCTCCTGTGCGTTCTCTTTTGAGGCTACATGCTGAAACATATAAGCAACACCAAAGCATTTCGAGTTACAACATGTTGTTTAAGAAAAACAAGATAATATTGCACGATTTAGGATTTCCTGAAAACGTGGTATTCTGACATATTTTTTCGAGAGAAAATTCTCCTGTGGGTTCTCTTTTGAGGTTACACTTTTAGACATACACGCAACACCAAATCTTTTCGAGTTACAACGTGTTGTTTAGGAAATAAAAGTTAATTTTGTATGATGCGTTATTTCTTCTCATAAAGTTTATGTATTTCTAATACGTGCATATTTGTCTTTACTCTGCAACACTGTATTTCCTTATAACGTGAAATTCTCACATATTCTTTCGAGAGAAAACTCTCCTGTGCGTTCTCTTTTGAGGCTACATGCTTCGACATACACGCTTCACCAAGCTTTTCAAGTTACAACGTGTTGTTTAAGAAAAACAAGATAATTTCGCGCAATGCGGGATTTCCTTAAAACGTGGTATTTTGACATATTTTTCTGAGAGAAAACTCTCCTGTGCGTTCTCTTTTGAGGCTACATGCTTAGACATACACGCCACACCAAATCTTTTTGATTTACAACGTGTTGTTTAGGAAGTACTAGATAATTTTTTACAATGCGTTATTTCTTCTTGAAAAGTTTATATATTTCTAATAGGTATGTATTTGCTTTAATCTGCAAAACTGTATTTCCTTGTAACGTGGTATTCTTACAATTTCTTGCGCGAGATAACTCTCCTGTGCATTCTCTTTTTAGGCTACACACTTAGACATACACGCAACACCAAAGCTTTTCGTGTTAAAACATTTTGTTTAGGGAAAAAAAGATAATTTGCACGATGCAGGATTTCCTTA
Source organism: Apodemus sylvaticus (assembly GCF_947179515.1). Taxonomy (NCBI): domain Eukaryota; kingdom Metazoa; phylum Chordata; class Mammalia; order Rodentia; family Muridae; genus Apodemus; species Apodemus sylvaticus. The sequence goes on from NC_067489.1 coordinate 14,903,003, forward strand.
TAACGTGGTATTCTGACATATTTTTTCGACAGAAATCTCTCCTGGGCGTTCTCTTTTGAGGCTACACGCTGAAATATACAAGCAACAATGAAACATTTAGAGTTACAACATGTTGTTTAGGAAATAAAAATATAATTTCACACGATGCAGGATTTCCTTAAAACGTGGTATTCTGACATATTTTTTTCGAGAATAACCTCCCCTGTGTGTTCTCGTTTGAGGCTACACGCTGAGACATACAAGCTACACCAAAGCTTTTCGAGTTACAACGTCTTGTTTAGGAAAAACATGATAATTTCACAGGATGCAGGATTTCCTTAAAACGTGGTATTCTGACATATTTTTTCGAGAGAAAACTCTCCTGTGTGTTCTCTTTTGAGGCTACACGCTTAGACATACACGCCACACCAAATCTTTTTGAGTTACAACGTGTTGTTTAGGAAGTACTAGATAATTTTTTACAATGTGTTATTTCTTCTTGAAAAGTTTAAGTATTTCTAATAGTTACGTATTTGCTTTAATCTGCAAAACTGTATTTCCTTGTAATGTGTTATTTTTAAATTTCTTGCGAGAGAAAACTCTCTTGTGCATTCTCTTTTGAGGCTACACACTTAGACATACACGCACCACCAAAGCTTTTCGAGTTAAAATATATTGTTTAGGGAAAAAAATATAATTTCACACGATGCAGGATTTCCTTAAAATGTGGTATTCTGACATATTTTTTCGACAGAAATCTCTCCTGTGCGTTCTCTTTTGAGGCTACACGCTGAAACATACAAGCAACACCAAAGCATTTAGAGTTACAACATGTTGTTTAGGAAATAAAAAGATAATTTCGCACGTTGCAGGATTTCCTTAAAACATAGTATTCTGACATATTTTTTCGAGAGAAAACTCTCCTGTGTGTTCTCTTTTGAGGCTACTCACTGAGACATACAAGCTACACCAAAGCTTTTCAAGTTACAACGTCTTGTTTAGGAAAGACATGATAATTTCGCAGGATGCAGGATTTCCTTAAAACGTGGTATTCTGAAATATTTTTTCGAGAGAAAACTCTCCTGTGCATTCTCTTTTGAGGCTACAAGCTTAGACATACATGCAACACCAAATCTCTTCGAGTTACAACGTGTTGTATAGGAAAAACAAGATAATTTTGCACAATGCGTTATTTCTTCTCGTAAAGTTTAAGTATTTCCAATAAGTACTTATTTGTCTTTACTCTGCAACACTGTATTTCCTTATAACGTGGTATTCTTACATATTATTTCGAGAGAAAACTTTCCTGTGCGTTCCATTTTGAGGCTGCACGCTTAGAAAAAAACGCAACACCAAAGCTTTTCGAGTTCCAACATGTTGTTTAGGAAAAAAAAGGATAATTTTGCACGATTCGGGATTTTCTTAAAAAGTGGTATTCTGACATATTTTTTCGAGAGAAAACTCTCCAGTGCATTCTCTTTTGAGGCTACACGCTTAGACATGCACGCAACACCAAACCTTTTCGAGTTACAACGTGTTGTTTAGGAAAAACTAGATAATTTCTCACAATGCAGGATTTCCTTAAAACGTGGTATTCTGACATATTTTTTCGAGAGAAAATTCTCCTGTGGGTTCTCTTTTGAGGCTGCACATTTAGACATACACACAACACCAAATCTTTTCGAGTTACAACATGTTGTTTAGGAAATACAAGATGATTTTTTACGATGCTTTTTTTCTTCTAGTAAAGTTTAAGTATTTCTAATACGTATGTATTTGTCTTTACTCTGCAACACTGTATTTCCTTATAACGTGTTATTCTTACATATTCTTTTGAGAGAAAACTCTCATGTGCTTTCTCTTTTGAGGCTACACGCTGAGACATACAAGCTACACTAAAGCTTTTCGAGTTACAACGTGTTGTTTAGGAAAAACAAGTTAATTTCGCACGATGCGGGATTTCCTTAAAACATGGAATTCTGACCTATTTTTTCGAAAGAAAACTCTCCTTTGGGTTCTCTTTTGAGGATACAAGCTTAGACATACACGTAACACAAAATCTTTATGAGTTACAATGTGTGCATTAGGAAAAACAAGATAATTTTGCACGAAACATTATTTATTCTCGTAATGTTTAAGTATTTCCAATATGTACGTATTTGTCTTTAATCTGCAACACTGTATTTCCTTATAACATGGTATTCTTACATATTCTTGTCAGAGAAAACTGTCCTGTGCGTTCTCTTTTGAGGCTGCACGCTTATACAAAAACGCAACACCAAAGCTTTTCGAGTTAAAACAAGTTGTTTAGAAAATTGATAATTTCGCACGATGCAGGATTTCCTTAAAACGTGGTATTCTGACATATTTTTTGAGAGAAAACTCTCATGTGTGTTCTCTTTTGAGGCTACATGCTGAGACATACAAGCTACACCAAAGCTTTTCGAGTTACAATGTCTTGTTTAGGAAAGACATGATAATATCGCAGGATGCAGGATTTCCTTAAAACGTGGTATTCTGACATATTTTTTCGAGAGAAAACTCTCCTGTGCATTCTCTTTTGAGGCTACAAGCTTAGACATACATGCAACACCAAATCTCTTCTAGTTACAACGTGTTGTTTAAGAAAAACAAGATAATTTCGCACGATGCGGGATTTCCTAAAAACATGGTATTCTGACATATATTTTGGAGAGAAAACTCTTCTGTGCGTTCTCTTTTGAGGCTACAAGCTTAGACCTACAAGCAACACAAAATCTTTTCGAGTTGCAACATGTTCTTTACGAAAAACAAGATAATTTCGCATGTTGCGGGATTTCCTTAAAACGTGGTATTCTGACATATTTTGTCGAGAGAAAATTCTCCTGTTGGTTCTCTTTGGAGGCTACACGTTTAGACATATACGCAACACCAAAGCTTTTCGAGTTACAACGTGTTGTTTAGGAAAAACAAGATAATTTCGCACAATGCAGGATTTCCTTAAAACGTGATATTCTGACATATTTTTTCGAGAGAAAACTCTGCTGTGCATTCTCTTTTAAGGCTACATGCTTAGACATACACGCAACACCAAATCTTTTCAAGTTACAACGTGTTGTTTAGGAAATACAAGATAATTTTTTCTGATGCTTTATTTCTTCTCATAATGTTTAAGTATTTCTAATACGTACATATTTGTCTTCACTCTGCAACACAGTATTTCCTTGTAACATGGTATTCTTACATATTTTTTGAAGAGAAAACTCTCCTGTGCATTCTCTTTTGAGGCTACACACTTAGACATACACGCATCATCAAAGCTTTTCGAGGTACAACGTGTTGTTTAGGAAAAAAAAGATAATTTTGCACGGTGCATTATTTCTTCTCATAAAGTTTAAGTATTTCCAGTAGGTACGTATTTGTCGTTACTCTGTAACACTGTATTTCCTTATAACGTGGTATTCTTACATATTTTTTCGAGAGAAAACTCTAATGTGCATTCTCTTTAGGGGCTACACGCTTAGACATACACGCAACACCAAAGCTTTTCGAGTTACAATGTGTTGTTTAGGAAAAACAAGATAATTTTGTACGATGCGTTATTTCTTTTCGTAAAGTTTAAGTATTTCTAATATCTCCATATTTGTCTTTACTCTGCAACCCTGTATTTCGTTATAGCGTGGTATTCTTACATATTCTTTCGAGATAAAACTCTCCTGTGGGTTCTCTTCTGAGGCTACACGCTTAGGCATACACGCAACACCAAAGCTTTTCAAGTTACAACGTGTTGTTTAGGAAAAACAAGATAATTTCGCACGATGCAGGATTTCCTTAAAACGTGGTGTTCTGACATATTGTTTTGAGATAAAATTCTCCTGTGGGTTCTCTTTGGAGTCCACACGTGTAGACATACACGCACCACCAAATCTTATCGAGTTACAACGTGTTGTTTAGGAAATACAAAACAATTTTGTACAATGCTTTATTTCTTTTCATAAAGTTTAAGTATTTCTAATACGTACATATTTTTCTTTACTCTGCAACACTGTATTATTTATAAGGTGGTATTCTTTCATATTCTTTCGAGAGAAAAATCTCCTGTGCGTTCTCTTTTGAGGCTACATGCTTACACATACACGCAACACGTAAGCTTTTCGAGTTAAAAGTGTGGTTTAGGAAAAACAAGATAATTTCGCACGATGCGGGTATTCCTTAAAACGAGGTATTCTGACATATTTTTTCGCGCGAAAACACTCCTATGTGTTCTCTTTTGAGGCTACAACCTTAGACATACACGCAACACCAAATCCTTTCGAGTTACAAGGTGTTGTTTAGGAAAAACAAGATAATTTTGCACGATGCATTATTTCTTCTCGTAAAATTTAAGTATTTCCAATACTTACGTATTTGTCTTTACTCTGCAACACTGTATTTCCTTATAAGGTGGTATTCTTACATATTCTTTCAAGAGAAAACTCTCCTGTCAGTTCTCTTTTGAGGCTACATGCTTAGACATACACGCAACACCAAATCTTTCGAGTCAAACCGTGTGATTTAGGGAAAAACAAGATAATTTCGCACGATGCGGTATTCCTTAAAACGTGGGTATTCTGACATATTTTTTCAAGCGAAAACTCTCCTGTGTGTTCTCTTTTGAGGCTACAACCTTAGACATACATGCAACACCAAATCTTTTCGAGTTACATGTGTTGTTTAGGAAAAACAAGATAATTTTTGCACGATGCTTTATTTCTTCTCGTAAAATTTAAGTATATCCAATACGTACGTATTTGTCTTTACTCTGCAACACTGTATTTCCTTATAACGTGGTAGTCTTACATATTCTTTCGAAAGAAAACTCTCCTGTCTGTTCTCTTTTGAGGCTACACCCTGAGACATACACGCAACACCAAAGCTTTTCAAGTTACAACGTTTTGTTTAGGAAAAACAAGATAATTTTTCACGATGCGGGATTTCCTTAAAACGTGGTGTTCTGACATTTTTTTTTGACAGAAAATTCTCCTGTGGGTTCTCTTTTGAGGCTACACGTGTAGACATACATGCAACACCAAATCCTATCGAGTTACAAAGTGTTGTTTAGGAAATACAAAACAATTTTGTACGATGCGTTATTTCTTCTCGTAAAGTTTAAGTATTTCTAATACGTACGTATATGTCTTTAGTCTGCAACACTGTATTTCCTTATAACTGGTATTCTTACATATTCTTTGGAGAGCAAACTCTCCTGTGCATTCTCTTTTGAGGCTACACGCTTAGACATACACGCAACACCAAAGCTTTTCGAGTTTACAATGTGTTGTTTAGGAAAAACAAGATAATTTCGCATGATGCGGGGTATTTCCATAATTGACACGTTGTAAACTCGAAAAGATTTGGTGTTGCGTGTATGTCTAAATGTGTAGCCTCAAAAGAGAACCCACAGGAAAATTTTCTCTCGAAAAAATATGTCTGAATACCACGTTTTAAGGAATTCCTGCATCGTGCTAAATTATCTTGTTATTCCTAAACAACACGTTGTAACTCGAAAAGCTTTGGTGTTGTTTGTATATCTCAGCATGTAACCTCAAAAGAGAACGCGCAGGAGAGTTTTTCTCACTAAAAAAATATGTCAGAATACAACGTTTTAAGGAAATACAGTGTTGCAGAGTAAAGACAAATATGTACATATTGGAAATATTTAAACTTTACGAGAATAAATAATGCATCATGCAAAATTATCTTGTTTTTCCTAAACAACATGTTTTAACTCGAAAAGCTTTGGTGTTGCGTGTATGACTAAGCTTGTAGCCTCAAAAGAGAACACACCGGAGAGTATTCTCTTGAAAGAAAATGTAAGAATACCACGTTATAAGAAAATACAGTGTTGCAGAGTAAAGACAAATATGTACTTTTTAGAAATACTTAAACTTTAAGAGAAGAAATAAGGCATCGTAAAATATTATCTTGTATTTCCTAAAGAACACGTTGTAACTCGAAAAGATTTGGTGTTGCGTGTATGTCTAAACATGTACTCTCAAAAGGGAACCCACAGGAGAATTTTTCTCTCGTAAAAATATGTCAGAATACCACGTTTTGAGGAAATCCTGCATCGTGCGAAATTATCTTGTTTTTCCTAAACAACACGTTGTAACTCGAAAAGCTTTGGTTTTGCTTGTATGTCTCAGCGTGTAGCCTCAAAAGAGAACGCACAGGAGAGTTTTCTCTCGAATAAATATGTCAGAATACCACGTTTTAAGGAAACCCTGAATCGTGCGAAATTATCTTTTTTTTCTAAACAAAGTGTTGTAACTCGAAAACCTTCGGTGTTGCGTTTTTGTCTAAGCGTGCAGCCTCAAAAGAGAACGCACAGGAGAGTTTTCTCTCGAAAGAATATGTAATAATACCAAGTTATAAGGAAATACAGTGTTGCAGATTTAAGACAAATACGTACATATTGGAAATACTTATACTTATGATAAGAAATAAAGCATCTTGCGAAATTATCTTGCTTTTCCTAAACAACACGTTGTAACTCGAAAAGATTTTGTGTTACGTGTATGTCCTAAGCTTGTAGCCTCAAAAGAGAATTCACAGGAGAGGTTTTCTCTCGAAAGAGTATGGAAGAATACCACGGTATAAGGAAATACAGTGTTTGCAGAGTAAAGACAAATACGTACATATTGGAAATACTTAAAACTTTAGGAGAAGAAATAACGCATTCGTGCAAAATTATCTTGTTTTTCCTAAACAACACGTTCTAACTCGAAAAGATTTGGTGTTGTGTGTATGTCTAAATGTGTAGCCTCATAAGAGAACCCACAGGAGAATTTTCTCTCGAAAAAAAAAAATGTCAGAATACCGCGTTTTAAGGAAATCCTGCTTCGTGTGAAATTATCTTGTTTTTCCTAAACAACACGTTGTAACTCGAAAAGCTTTTGTGTTGTGTGTATGTCTAAGCGTGTAGCCTCAAAAGAGAACGAACAGGAGAGTTTTCTCTCGCAACATTATGTAAGAATACCACGTTACAAGGAAATTCAGTTTTGCAGAGTAAAGGCCAATACGAACATATTAGAAATACTTAAACTTCACGAGAAGAAATAACGCATCATACAAAATTATCTTGTATTTCCTAAACAACATGTTGTAACTCAAAATGATTTGGTGTGGAGTGTATGTCTAAAGCGTGTAGCCTCAAGAGAGAACGCATAGGAGAGTTTTCTCTCGAAAAAAATATGTCAGAATACCACGTTTTAAGGAAATCCAGCATCTTTGGAAATTATCTTGTTTTTCCTAAACAACATGTTGTAACTCCAAAAGATTTGGTGTTGCATGTATGTCTAAATGTGCAGCCTCAACAGAGGACCAACAGGAAATTTTCTCTCGACAAAATATGTCAGAATACCACGTTTTAAGGAAATCCTGCGTCGTGCGAGAATTATCTTGTTTTTCCTAAGCAACACGTTGTAACTCGAAAAGCTTTGGTGTTGCGTGTATGTCTAAGCGTGTAGCCTCAAAAGAGAATGCACAGGAGAGTTTTCTCTTGCAAGATTATGTAAGAATACCACGTTACAAGGAAATACAGTTTTGCAGAGTAAAGACAAATACGTACAAATTAGAAATACTTAAAATTTACGAGAAGAAATAACGCATCGTACAAAATTATCTTGCATTTCCTAAACAACATGTTGTAACTGGAAATGATTTGGTGTGGATATATGTCTAATCGTGTAGCCTCAATAGAGAATGAACAGGAGAGTTTTCTCTGGAAAAAATATGTCAGAATACCACGTTTTAAGGAAATCCCGCATTATTGGAATTTATCTTGTATTTCCTAAACAACATGTTGTAACTCCAAAAGATTTGGTTTTGCGTGTATGTCTAAACGTGTAGCCTCAAAAGAGGACCCACAGGAAATTTTCTCTCGACAAAATATGTCAGAATACTACGTTTTAAGTAAATGCCGCATCTTGCGAAATTATCTTTTTTTTCCATAACAACACGTTGTCACTCGAAAAGCTTTGGTGATGCGTGTATGTCTAAGCGTGTAGCCTCAAAACAGAACACACAGGAGAGTTTTCTCTCGAAAAAATATGTCAGAATACCACGTTTTAAGGAAATCCTGTATCGTGCGTAATTATCTTGGTTTTCCTAAACAACATTTGTAACTCCAAAAGATTTGGTTTTTGCGTATATCTCTAAACAGTGTAGCCTCAAAAGAGAACGCACAGGAGAGTTTTCTCTCAAAAAAATATGTCAGAATACCACGTTTTAAGGAAATCCCGCATCGTGTGAAATTATCTTGTTTTTCCTAAACATGTTGTAACTAGAAAAGCTTTGGTGTTGCGTGGATGTCTAAGCATTTAGCCTCTAAAGAGAATGCACAGGAGAGATTTCTCTCGAAAGAATATGTAAGTATACGACGTTATAAGGAAATACAGTGTTGCAGAGTAAAGACACATACGTACATATTGGAAATACTTAAACTTTACGAGAAGAAATAATGCATCGTGAAAAATTATCTGATTTTTCCTAAACAACACGTTGTAATTCGAAAAGATTTTGTGTTACGTGTATGTCTAAGCTTGTAGCCTCAAAAGAGACGGCACAGGAGAGTTTTCTCTCAAAAAAAGATGTCAGAATACCACGCTTTAAGGAAATCCTGCATCGTGCGAAATTATCTTGTTTTTCCTAAACAACATGTTGTAACTCAGAAAACTTTGGTGTTGCGTGGATGTCTAAGCGTTTAGCCTCAATAGAGAATGCACAGGAGAGTTTTCTCTCGAGAAAATATGTCAGAATACCACGTTTTATGGAAATCCCGCATAGTGCGAAATTATCTTGTTTTTCCTAAACAACACTTTGTAATTCGAAAATGTTTGGTGTTGCTTGTATGTCTAAGCATGTAGCCTTAAAAAGAACACACAGGATAGTTTTCTCTCGAAAGAATATGTATGAATATCACATTATAAGGAAATACAGTGTTGCAGATTAAAGACAAATATGTACGTATTAGAAATACTTAAACTTTATGAGAAGAAATAATGCATCGTATAAAATTATCTTGTTCTTCCTAAACAACACGTTGTAACTCGAAAAGATTTGGTGTTG